>NC_136433.1:117306323-117952573 GCF_052849685.1 Lactuca virosa | reverse complement strand
CTCACGAATACAATTACATATTACAAAAACCAGATAATTCTTCAAATGAGAGGTCTCACACTACAACGGTTGGACTCAAACAAGATCTGCGCAATAGAGTTAAAACCTAACCATCTAAAATTATTTAGTTCCCGTAATACGTAACTTAGCATATTCGTTTACTAGTTAGCTGAAGCTAGTTAAAACTCCTAAAAGCACAAATCAAGCAGCATTCGAGCATCAAGTAATCAAAACCAAGCATACCATAATCAAGCCATCCTATTATTGTCTGATCAGTAACAGCATGCAAGCCTATAAGCTCATACAACAGGCATACAAAGGCATCTCTCCTAGATCCTTGGCCCTAAACTAGCATGCGATCACAATTCACAGTTCAAACATATCATAAACATGTATGGGTATTTTGGGATAACTTACTTGAGTTCAGTTGATTCCATGCACCACACCCTTTCTTATTTTAGAAAACCTTTTCTTAAATATGTTTATTTTTTTTAAAACTTACCAAATCCTCGGTTTGAGTTCAGACACCCTGAGTGTGACATCCCCAAAATCACGGCCAGAAAAGATCGGTTTCATTTATGCTTTTAAAATAATTTCAGAGTAAATCCATTAATTTAAAAAGAGTTGTGTAATTTGTCCCCAAAACATTACATGATAAAATAAGATTTATCAAAGCATTTCTTAAAGAAATGTATTTTCATTGTATATCAAAACTCGGGATGTCATGTTCCGATACAGACACAAAAGCATAAACAATAAAACATAGACCTTACATAGTTATATACAACTACTGGTCTATAACAAAATAACTTGATGATTCATCCATCTTATGCCCTCGCGCCACTACCTGTAATGCAAATAAGACTGAGTGGGACAAGCTTGGGAGCCTGGTGAGCATATAGGGTTTTCAGCCCACAATAAATAATTATATTTAATTTCACCAACCAACAATATCCCGATTACCCATTCCCGTTATCCTCACTTTACGTCCCTAAAACAACATCTATTACCAGGGACCTAATCTAGCATTTTCATCGGGACGGACATTACTGCAAAGGGGTTTCCTCAACAATAGATGTCCTAAATGCAACCATGAGGGGGATAGAGTACACCGGTGAACACATCGTTCACAATACCTACAGGTTATGAACCTGCCAGCGTTCCACTAGACAGTCTAGAAAGAGTCCGTGGTCGTCATCCATACTCCGCTAGATGACTAGATTAACAACATCAACATCGATGCCTCTCATCATTTTATTTCATCACACATCCACTATCTACCCATGTTCTACCCAACATCTTTGTAGATAAAAATATATATATACAACATAACACATGTATAAAACATCCAATCAATACTCATTTCAAATAACACATAACATATATACACACAACACGTATTTTATAGAGAATACTTCGTATTTATGTGTTAGAAGAAAGTAACTACACACTCACTTGATAAGACGATGATCGGACAGCACATCGTCTCTTAAAATAATATTTTCCGATAAAACCAGGACGTTTTCTCCAACACCGGTTTTTACGCGAGCAGAGTTTGGCTCGGAAACTTTACTTCTCGGGATCCTCGGGGCTTCGGGACTTGCTTCGGGTCTCGGGAATGATACCGGGACTTCGGGGGTAAAGCTTGCACGTAAAACAAGGTAAACGGGAGAGAGAGAAAGAAATGAGCAACCAAATTCGGCAGCCCACGACTTCTATTTATAGGGGCTGAAACCCCGATTTACGCCGGGCGTAAATCCTGATTACGTTGGGCGTAATGCCTCTACAAGCAGTACGCTGGGCGTACTTCGGTTACGCTGGGCGTACTCTTCGGATCAAACCGAATACATCATGGCTTACGGACTCATGCACTCGAGTATTGGGTCGGGTCGACGTGGCCTATTTCAGTTCATGAATACGGGTACGTTGGGCGTACTTCATTACGCTTAGCGTACACCGACATACCAAACTTCAAAATTGCGTAACTTTCGCATACGAGCTCCGTTTTCGACGTTCTTTATATCCACGCATAGGTGAGACTATCCTCTACAACTTTCGTTTAGACTCCGTTGGCTAGTTTTGAATTTATTTTTATTATATTAATTTTAGTAGGCCGGGACAGGAAAATTCCATTAGAAAATCATAACTTCTTTATCCGACGTCCGTTTTCGTCTGTCTTTTTACCGTTGGACTATTAACGACGGGATCTTCGATTCTCGTTTAGATTGTTTCGCCTAGAAATCACTCGATCTCATATTCGAACTTCGGGCTGCACACTGCTAAGCTGAAACTTAGAAAAATCATAACTTCCTCATACGAAGTCAGATTTGGACGTTCTTTTTATGCACGCTCTCGGTTTAACGTATTCTACGACTTTTGTTAAGATCACTAAGGCTAGATATCGCTCTATCTTAAATTCATATTTTACGTCATACAGTGTCGTGCCGGTTTTGTCGCGAAACTTCGACAAGTCATAACTTCTTCGTTATAACTCGGATTTCGGCATTCTTTATATATCCGGAACCCTTGTCACGACCACTACAACTTCCTTCATAGATATTGGGCTTATCTAATATTTTATTATTACGCTTATTTTTTGTTGGATTAATGTCTAAGTCCATAACTATAATTGGTAAGACTTGACCCGACCCGGCATGGTCCATTTGGGTTGCATGGCATCATGCATTTGGATAGACTATAATGAGAGAAATAACACTTAAGGTTGGTTAATATATTATAAGTTCTAATATATTAATAAGGTTATTTAATTAGTATTGATCAAGAATTAATTTGGAATTAATTAAGTGATCAAAAGGAGACTAATTAAATATATGGGTTGATTGTGTAAATCATTCATTCTTATATATATGTGGGCTTGTGATCCAAGATTCCTTATGTTGGACTAAGTCCATGGGGTGACCCATGGATACTCTATGGAGGTTAAAATCCATGGAGCATAAGGAATGGGTAAAGTTATGAGTTACATGGTGTAACCCTAATAGCCACCATATAAAAGAATCCCATGGCTCAAGAAATCGTGCACTAATGGGTGAATATGAGGGCTAGACGATTTCAAGGAGTGTTCCATTTCTCTCAAGTCATTCCATGTGCATTTGGTGTTGTGTGAACCATTTGAGGTGTCACACTTGGGGCACTAGGCACTCAAGCTTCATGGAGACAAGCTACATCAAACAAAGGTATGTATTCTATCCATTTGATTACCCAAGTATCAAGTATTGTATGCCAGATAGGGTAATACCTTGGAAAGTTCATAATTGCATGTATAATAGAGAAAACATAGATCCAAGGTATTTAGGGTTGCATGTACACTTAGGAGTGTTAGAATGCGCAAAACCCATCAGTGGTATCAGAGCCTGGTTTGTTTTCTTGTTATACTTGCAAAATTAGCTGAAAAATCGAATTGTATTAGGTTAAAAGTTATGCTAATTACTTGAAAAAAAAATTGATGTGAATTATCTTTGTTCATATGAGTTTATTAGATTAATAGAAAAGGTAATTGATTATGTGTTTTCAATCCATTTTAATCTAAGAGTTGATTCTAAAATGTGTTTTTGTAACTTGTCCTCAAGTTATATGAAAAGTCACATTTAAGTTTCATAAAACTCATAAAAAGTTGGCAATGGTTACAAAAATGAAGAGTCTTGTCCTCATTAAATGGTTTTATGACTCCATAACTTGTCCTCAAGTTATGGAGGTTCAAGAGTCACTTCATTAAATGATAAAATGTGTAACCTTAATTAGTTCCATAAGCTACAAAAATAAAGAAAAGTTACATTCTTTTATTAGTTTAAAGTCTTCCATAACTTGTCCTCAAGTTATGGAACTTGAAGAGTTTTTTTTTTTAATTAAAACTACTTTAAACACATAAGTTATGGAATTAATTAGTTTTGAATATTTTCAAAACTTGCCCTCAAGTTTTGGAATTTGAAAAGTTTTCCCCATGAATACTTTAATTCCAAGTTAGCCTTTAGAATTTTAAAAGTTAAAATTCAACCCTTATACTTTATAGTATTATAAGTTAATAATAAATATATGTATAAGAGCAAGTCAGTCTTACCGTTAGTAGGCCTCATTCACGAAGTCGGTCTATAAGGGGGGTATAAGGTTACTGCCTATAAAATGGCAGTTTAATGGGTGTCCACTCTCACCCACCGCTTCCTTGACTGGTGGAGGGTCGTTAGCCGAACGGGTAGGACAAGGACTATAATTCTCCCTTCATTAAAAGTATTAATGATAAATACTAAGTAACTAAACACTTATAAATTCTCAATCTTAGTTACTTAGGAAAATGTGAATAAGGTGCTAATCCATGAAATTACACTTTGCACTTTGTTTAAACCGTTAGTGGAGCGTGTGTGGTTAACCGGCACACTAACCTGGATTTAACAAAGTAGGAAAAGGGTAACTTAATATTTATCATAGTATCGGTGGAGCTCGTGTGGTTAACCGGCACATCGATTGAGGGGTAAATATTAAGGGTACCAAGTATATTTGCATGGTTACTTCACACCTTGTTTTGTGATCCTCAGCATCCCAGTCACAAAACCTGAAGGGCACACTCGAGATTGAAACATGCCATTGAAAAGTTCAATGAATCTCAAAAGATCTAGGAGTTTCAAATCCAATTAAAAACCTAATTACATTATTTCGTTTTTCATGGTGGAAATTGGTAAATCGTCATTTACCTACCTTCAACTATTTTAATACTCGGATTACGGCATCCCTCTTCCAGTTATAAATAGGTTGTTGGATCCTAGCCTTAATATTTCATATTGGGTGTTATATTAAGGACTTTAGATCAACTATCTTGAATATCTCCCAAAAGATGTCTAGTTCAGACATCTATGATCTTCCCAAATCTCTTGGAACTTTACTTCCTCCACCTCCTCCAATTATTCTCCCTAACCCACAAGTTCAAGGTCACTCAAGCCCTATTGGCAAGCAAGGTCTATGTGTGATCACATCTTGGAGATGAAGTCACATATTGACAAGCCGGGAGAGTTGGGTGTCAAAGTCTTGAGAAAGTTGGATGCTCAAACACTTTCTAAGTCACATAGTAAGTTCCTTATGAACTACCATGTGAAGGACTATGACATGACCCAGAATGATCTTATCTATTTGCTTTGGGGTGCTTAATCAGCAATGATTTGGAGCACTGGCAGAGCAAATCTGATTAGGAGATCAACTTCTCAATGGACATTGACAATGGTAACGTTGGATACCCAGAAAAAGCATTCTCTTCCCAATGGAAAGGGATTGGCCATAGTCAACCCGGTTGACCAAATGGTAAAGAGAAAGGCTAAGTCTGAGATAGTCTCATTACCAAAGAGTCCATATGTTTATCTTGCCAAAGGAAGGGGCATTGATTGCGAAGCTGCCTATTTACCTGAAAGATCATAAGGTTGATCAAGTCAAGAAGTTTGACTCTACTTTAGGTAAAAGTCCACTATCTAACTCTGTTAAGTTTCTATTTTGAGATTCTTATTACATGATGTGACTGGGTCACATGTTGATGTTTTAAGAATCAAAGAAAAGTGAAGAAACTTAAAGGAAGTATATGCTGATTCTGATCGCGAAGATGGATTTCAATCGCATGGTTCAGTGATCAGAATTTTTGAAGCTGTTACTTAGGAGTTATGATATATTGCTTAGGAATAGATAACAACAAGTTTTTCATATGCATTTGCACTGTAAGGATAAGTTTTTTCCGCAAAGTTTTGAAATAAAATAAAAAGGTTTTAACTTTATATTTATTTTAAAATATCCTTACAAGTGGCATTTGTGAAAAATGGTTGTTTATATGATTCCATTAACAGCAATATTTAGAAAAAAAAATGGACTTGATTCTTTCGTTTATGGTAGTGTCATAATTTACCAAATAAGGAAAGATTATCATTCCCAAGGCTTCAGTTGGATAAAAACTTGGAATCATGCAAGTTGAATAGTATGATGAATGTGAACTTTCAAGCATTGGAAAATTAAGACTTGTTTACATGGATATGTGAATCAAGTAAAGGACTAAAGGGATCGAGTACACATTCTTGTGCACTGGTCAAGTCCACCACAAAGATCGATAAGACTATTCGTCATGATTTACTAAAGTTTAGTAAATATGGTTATACTTACAAGATTAAGTATAATTCTGAAACATTGGAAAAGTCTCAATGTATGGCAGAACGAATGAGAAGAATCAAATCAGGCAGAAAGATAAAAGTTTTCTCAAATCTGAAAAGATGGGAGAGTACTTTAGTATCATGTTTTGTGATCATCTTAATGATTTAAGAACCACATCACAATTGGTCTTCTAAGGACATCTTAGTGCATTCTTATGACTAAGAAGAGGAGTCATGAATTGTTGAAATGGTTAAATCAAGAAGATAAGTCATACTTCGTTTCAAAACAAGTCTTAGAGTCATACTCCAAGACTATAAATTGAGTGACATATCTTAAAGAAAGGTTTATAACACTTGTCAAATGTAAGAGTAAAAGTGTCCTACTCTTGTACATTTGAAGTTGGTAAGTTGTGATGTTTTGGATTAAACAAAGACCAACTAAGGCCAATTGTGTGAAGTTTATGTCTTGATATAGAATCCGCACTATCCCTTGAATATTTGACAAGAGAGTCTTATATGTCAAGAGGACAGTGGGAGTCTTAAAGGTCTTGAAAGTCTCAAGAACTAATCAAGAGTAAAACCTGAGGTTCTTCACTAGCACACGACTTGAGGTTTATAACCTATTGTGTTGACATACTTCTATCTCTGTGCCCATTCCAGTTAAAGTTGGTTTTGCATATGAGTTCTTAGAGTTCTCAATTGGTTTCATAACAACTTGGAAGCAACGGCAGGCCTTGTACTGCCAGGTGGCAAGAAGTTAAGATTGAGTTCAGTCCATATGTGTTTGGATTTGTCATTATCCTTGTCTTGTGACTATGGTTTTGACGATTCACATGGATAAGAACACATACACCATAAAATCTAAGGGTCATAAGGTTTCTCTCCGATTCATGAAAATGATGGTGAGGAAACACTTCCACCAAGTAGATTTGAAGCATATGGCAAAAGGTCTAAACAATTGAGACTATGATTACGGCATCCCTTTTCATAGTTATGAAATTGTTTAGACACACATGCATGCTATCTAAGGTAAGGTGTATGATTTTGATAAAGTTTTATCAAAGCATCTCGTATCAGAAATCTGAACTTTGGTAAGGAAGTCAATAAAGTATTGATTTCTAGAAGTCCAATTGATTTCTGAGTACATGTCAAAGCTAGTGGGAGCATAAGTGTTATGCTAATAATCATCATGTTAGTGGGAGCATGATAATTATTGTTAGTGTTGCAAGTTAGCAATGTTAATTATAGAAAACAAAAGTTTCAATTTGTGAGGCTGCAGGGATTGAAAAAGTTGTTTTGCTATAATTAAGGGAGAGGATATACTTCATTTCAGTTCTAAAGGCTTAGATTGAGACCTTAATCATCTTTAGTCAAGAATATATATATGAATTTCATGTTGGATTGGTTCAACTTAAGGAAATTCTATATATTGCGTTCTCAAAATTCGATTATGATTACGGCATCCCTCTTCATAGTCAAATTTTGAAAAACATGGCAAATAAAAATATTGTAGCAAAAGACTGGTCTAGAATCATGTCTTTATGTGAGACATCATGAATCTTGTACCATTTGCTTTGGGTACAAGATCGATTGCATGTGCTATAATATTTGTCATTTCTAAATTTTTCCAAATGCCCAGAGGCATTAAGAAGGGAAAAGGTCTAGAATTGGATATGACTAAAATGATTAAGCAATTGTCGAGGACAATCTGAGGTTTACCAAATATTGGTTGCTCAGGGACAGTTGGAAGTATAGTGCTAATTTTGGAAGGACCATATTGACATATTCTGAAAAGAGGCATCTCTTATTCAGAAGTGATAGTCAAAATGAGAATATGGAGTTGTCTCCATAGGTGGAAGTTATCTGTGTAAGATTAGAAAACTTAATGCAAGAAGCATGTCCAAAGCAATGTACTTTGAATATGAGACTTAGTTTCCATGGAGTTGATCTCCATTGGAATACCTTATAATGACTGTTGACAAGTCTTTGTGACTTTGTACATATTCATTACAGGAGGGTCAGTGCATATAAATTTAAAATCTAAAGAGATTTCGATAAATGATAGGAATTTGAAATTCTCACATTTTTCGATAAGGATTTGGGAGTGTGAAATTAGAATCATTGAAATTATGTTCAATTGGTTTATTTCACAAAGTAAGGATCATAGACAAACATAGAGTGCATACTTGGTGTATGGCAAAGCTATTGTTTAAGAAAAACATAGTGTACATGCTTGGAGCATGGGACAACTAGTGTTTTTAATTAAAGTATAAAGTTGATAAAACCGAAACAATGAATAATGAGTAATCAGTATGGTGATAAATAAAAGTGTTTATTTATATTCATAGGGTTTGATACCATATTTGATTCATTTATTCTTGTGTTTCACTTTGCATGTTTTGACTTCCAGAATAACTAAGTCGCTCTTCTTGAATGATTAAGTTATTCAAACCATCCACAGTCGGTCATATGTTGGAAGTAGATATGAATCAAGACTGTCATGGGTTGGTTTGTAGAGGTCCAAGTTGGTGGACAAGGTGGTGCTACAACACTCATGAGTGCTCATAAGTTCTGAGTATTGGATTCAACCCGCGCTCATTTGAATCACTTCATGGATTTTATCACGAGTGATCATGAGACGATAATATCTTATATTCTTCAAACCTAGAGATATGAGTTGTTACTATGAGTTGGTTGTACATTGATTGCACGAAAACGCATTCGGTAACTCGATGTTATAAAACGTGCCTTTGTGTATGATTCAACAAGTAGTAGAACAAGCCATATGAGTCGAAGTTTATCCATTCCTTTTACCTGCGGGATAAAAGCGATATCTGTGGGCCCATCGATGATTTAAAGATGATACATGTGAGTGCTTGGCCAAGCCAGGACTGATTTGATTTGTTCAGTCAGTCAGTCATCATGAATCGGAAATCAGGAAACAACAAATGGACAGAGAGAATGATTGATAATCCATGTCTCAGTCCATATGATATCTAGAATGGAGGAATATATGATCCCTTATCTAATGGACAAGTCATTGACAAAGGTCAGAGTTCATCGACAAGGTCAGAGTTCGACAAAAGCTTTTGAGAGCTACGATTGCTGATCGGTTCCTGAAGTTATACGCAATAATAGTTTTAGACTTATCCAAGTGGGAGACTGTTGCATTAATGTCTAAGTCCATAACTATAATTGGTAAGACTTGACCCGACCCGGCATGGTCCATTTGGGTTGCATGGCATCATGCATTTGGATAGACTATAATGAGAGAAATAACACTTAAGGTTGGTTAATATATTATAAGTTCTAATATATTAATAAGGTTATTTAATTAGAATTGATCAAGAATTAATTTGGAATTAATTAAGTGATCAAAAGGAGACTAATTAAATATATGGGTTGATTGTGTAAATCATTCATTCTTATATATATGTGGGCTTGTGATCCAAGATTCCTTATGTTGGACTAAGTCCATGGGGTGACCCATGGATACTCTATGGAGGTTAAAATCCATGGAGCATAAGGAATGGGTAAAGTTATGAGTTACATGGTGTAACCCTAATAGCCACCATATAAAAGAATCCCATGGCTCAAGAAATCGTGCACTAATGGGTGAATATGAGGGCTAGACGATTTCAAGGAGTGTTCCATTTCTCTCAAGTAATTCAATGTGCATTTGGTGTTGTGTGAACCATTTGAGGTGTCACACTTGGGGCACTAGGCACTCAAGCTTCATGGAGACAAGCTACATCAAACAAAGGTATGTATTCTATCCATTTGATTACCCAAGTATCAAGTATTGTATGCTAGATAGGGTAATACCTTGGAAAGTTCATAATTGCATGTATAATAGAGAAAACATAGATCCAAGGTATTTAGGGTTGCATGTACACTTAGGAGTGTTAGAATGAGCAAAACCCATCATTTTTATCCTTAATTCATTTAATCCACACAATTAAGCATAAAACACATAATACTCAAATAATACATTCTTATTATTTCAAAATGAGTTACAAAGGTTAACCTAGACTATTACATCAACATTAATGCCTAGCCCAGAAACACGGGTGTTACAATTCTCTCCACCTTAGAATGATTCTGTCCCCGGAATCACCCATCAACAAACAAATGCGGATAGCGACTCATCATGTCACTCTTCGTTTCCCAGGTGAGATTTGGCCCATTCGCATGTTTCCATCGGACAAGCACTAATTCGACCATCTTACGTCGCAACTTCTTAGTCTTTAGGTCAACGATTGCCTCTGGTTCTTCAATCAACCTTTTGTTCTCATCAATTCTTAATTCAGAAATTGGAATTATATCGGGAACTTTTCCCGTGAACTTCCTCAAATAACACACATGAAAAGTGTTATGAATTCCATTCAGTTCTTCGGGTAATTCTAGCTTGTAAGCTTGGTTCCTAATCCTCTGAAGAACTTTAAACGGTACAATAAACCTTGGACTTAACTTTCCTCTTTTTCCAAATCTTATAAGTCCCTTCCACGGTGAGACTTTAAGCAAAACCGAATCTCCAACTTCAAAAGTCATCGGTCTTCGCTTGTTGTCAGCATAGCTCTTTTGACAATCCTGAGCTGCTAACATTCTCTCCCTAATTATTTTCAACTTTTCAGCAGTTTAATGGACTATCTCCGGTCCCATAAACTGCTTTTCCCCCAACTCAAGCCAACAAGACGGCGTACGACATTTTTGTCCGTACATAGCTTGATAAGGTGCCATCTTAATGCTCGAGTGGAAACTATTATTGTAGGAAAATTCTACTAAAGGCAAATGTTCATCCCAGTTGCCTTGGAATTCCAGGGTACATGCTCTCAGCATATCTTCAAGCGTTTGTATCGTTCGTTCGCTCTGACCATCAGTCTGTGGATGGTAAGTTGTACTCAAACACAACTTGGTACCCAATTCCTCTTGTAGACTTTTCCAAAATCGCGAGGTGAAATGGCTGTCACGATCTGACACAATCGTTAACGGAACACCGTGAAGCCTCACAATTTCCTTCACGTAAGAATTCGCAAGCTTATCCATAGACCATTTCTCATTGGCTGCTATGAAATGCGCACTCTTAGTGAAGCGATCAACGACCACCCAAATCATGTCGTGACCATTCTTTGTTCTGGGCAGTTTAGTGACAAAATCCATAGCAATGTCTTCCCATTTACCCATAGGCACAGGTAAAGGTTCTAAACTCCCGTATGGTTTCTGATGTTGTGCCTTTACCCTTGCACACGTCACACACTCGGCCACATACTTTGCAATATCAAGCTTCATCGTCGGCCAGCAGTAGTAAGGTTTTAGGTCCCTATACATTTTAGTGCTACCGAGATGAATCGAGTACATGGTTTTGTGAGCTTCTTCCATCAGAAGATATCTTATTCCTCCTGACTTAGGCACCCAAATTCGATCTTGGAATACCTTTAGTCTGTGACTGTTTATACCGAACACTAACGTTTTGCCCAAACGTTCTCCCTTTCGGTCATTCTTCTCAGAAGCTTCTTCTTGAGCTTTCTTTATACTCTCCACAATTGTCGAGACAACTTCTATTCTCAACGCTGTTGGCCTTTTTCTTTCAAGATTGACTTTCCGACTGAGAGCATCAACGACAACATTTGCTTTACCGGCGTGGTAAAGTATCTCACAGTCGTATTCTTTAAGTAACTCTAGCCAGAGTCGTTGCCTCATATTCAATTATTTCTGATTAAATAGATATTGGAGACTCTTATGATCAGTGAAAAGTTTGCACTTCGAGCCATAGAGGTAATGCCTC
Organism: Lactuca virosa; assembly: GCF_052849685.1. NCBI lineage: Eukaryota > Viridiplantae > Streptophyta > Magnoliopsida > Asterales > Asteraceae > Lactuca > Lactuca virosa. The sequence continues at coordinate 117,940,654 of NC_136433.1, read as the reverse complement.
CATATCTTCAGAGCAAATACTACCGCTGCCAACTCCAGATCATGAGTGGGTTAGTTCTTTTCATGCTCTTTCAGCTGTCGAGACGCATATGCTATCACTTTTTCTCTTTGGGTCAAAACACAACCCAACCCAACACCAGACGCATCGCTATAGACAGCGAAGTCTTCAACTCCATCGGGTAGAGAAAGAATCGGTGCCTCACATAGCTTCTTCTTTATCAGCTCAAATGCTTCTTTGTGGTTATCATTCCAAGCATAAGTAGCTCCTTTGTGGGCCAAAGCTGTTAGTGGAGTAACGATCGAAGAAAATCCTTGGATAAACCTTCGGTAATATCCGGCTAATCCTAAAAAGCTTCGGATCTCCGTGGGACTTTTTGGTTGTTCCCACTTCATCACAGCTTCAATCTTTGCTGGATCAACCATTATCCCTTCTTGGTTGACCACGTGACCCAAGAATTGGACTTCTCGAATCCAAAAATCACATTTGGAGAACTTAGCATACAGCTTCTCCTTCTTCAAGACTTCCAAAACTTCTCGCAAGTGTCTGCCATGCTCCTCTTGGCTTTTCTAGTAAATCAGAATGTCATCTATGAACACTATCACAGATTTATCAAGGAACGGTTTACAAACCCTGTTCATTAAATCCATGAATGTTGCTGGAGCATTGGTTAGTCCAAACGACATAACCAAAAACTCGTAGTGTCCATATCATGTTCTGAATGCAGTCCTCTCGATATCCTGCTCTCTTACTTTCAGCTGGTGATATCCTGACCTTAGGTCGATCTTTGAAAAATAACTTGAACCTTGTAGTTGATCGAACAGGTCATCAATCCTTGGCAACGGATATCTATTCTTTATTGTTGCCTTGTTCAGCTCTCTGTAATCGATGCACATCCTCGTACTCTCGTCCTTTTTCTTTACGAATAACACCAGAGCTCCCCAGGGTGATGAACTAGGTCTAATGAAACCTTTGTCCAATAACTCCTGAAGTTGCATCATCAGCTCCTTCATCTCCGTCGGTGCTAGTCGGTAAGGTGATTTTGCTATTGGCGTCGTCCCTGGTAACAAGTCTATTATGAACTCCACTTGTCTATCAGGCGGTAATCCGGGAAGATCTTTGGGAAATACTTCCGGATAATCACACACGACATGAATACTCTGCATCTCCTTTTTCTCCTTCTTAGCATCGATCACGAATGCCAAATATGATGTACGTCCTTTGGCCAAACACTTTCTGGCTTTCATTAGAGAAATGATTCCAGAATTTACTCTGCGTTTGTCCCCATACAACATAAATGATTCTTTCCCTGGCGGGTTTACTTTTACAATCTTCTTCTTGCACAGTATTTCGGCATCATTGGCGCTAAGCCAATCCATCCCCAGCACGATGTCGAAACCATTTAGCTCAATAGGCAATAATTCCTCGTGGAACTTATTCCCATTCAAGTCAATTAAGATGTTTCCATACGATGGCTAACAGGTACAAACTTGCCACTAGCAACTTCGACTAATAAAGCATTATCTAGTCTATCGACAGGCAAACCTAGTTTTCTACCAAATTCATGCGAAATAAAGTAGTTGGCTCCAGAATCAAATAAAATTTGGGCAGGCAATTTGTTTACGAGAAAGGTACCTGAAGCGACATCAGCTTCATCTTTAGCAGCTTCCAGTGTCATCTGGGAGGCTCTCGCCTTCGTCTTTGGCAGAATATTGGGCTTTGATGCATCCTTCTTTTTCGGACATTCCCTCAAGATGTGCCCTTCCTCACCACACCCATAGCAGACTTTCTTGGTAAGGGTGAATTCGTTGGCATAGTGCCCTGGCTTTCCACATTTGAAGCATGTGGTTTCCCCGCCACATTTCCCAAGATGCTTCTTCTTGCATTTGTCGCACCATTTCGCTTCGCCTCCTCTACCTCCTCTCGAACTAGACTTCGAGAATTTACCCTTTTTGTTGGACCCCGAGGGTCCGTCGAACTTCCTCTTCTCACCAACCTTTGACCTCTCCAGACCTTTCTCCCTGATCTGGGTCTCAACATTTCTAGCAGCCCAGATGGCGGCTTTCAATGTGGTTGCTTGCTTAACCATTGGACCATAGTCCGCTGGTAGTCTGAGGGCAAACCTGTTGACCTTTGAGAGTTCTGTTGGAACTAGGTATGGGATAAGCTTCATCTTTTCTGTGAAACTTGCAGCGTATTCAGTAACGCTCATTTTTCCCTTCTTCAAATTCTGAAACTCATTATTGATTTCCAGAAGGTCCTGCTCGGAGCAGTATTGCAATTTGAGTTGCACCACAAAGTCTTCCCAAGACATCTTACTCGCTTCTCCCTTGGGCATCGAGTCAGCTAAGAGCTTCCACCAACTCAACACGCCAGATTTTAACAGAGGGATCACAAGGGCGGTCTTCTGTCTGTTGCTGTATTCGCAACTCTCGAACATTGTCTCCATTTTAGAGATCCAGTTTATAACTTCTACCGGCGTCGGGCTTCCGGATAGACATGGTCGCTTGGATGCCATGAAATCCTTGTACTTGCACCCACGCCCATCATTTCCTCCATCCTGGTTGACTTGTCTAACAATCAGTGGGTTGGCTTGACCAACAGTCCCACTGAAGTTTCCTCCTTCCGAATGCCCTTCATTCAATTCGGGCTGTTCAATTGGCATTGAAGGTTCTTTGCGATTCTGCTGGAGCAGACGCCTAGTTTCTTCCATTTGACGATCCAACATCATTTGGATCATCGCTTGTACCCCAGCCATTGTCATTGGCTCAGGTGATGCTGCTACAACAGGTACTCGCTCAATCATAGGTGGTTGATTCCTGTTTTCATCTGCGTTTCCAACGCCACTTCTGGTTCTTACCATTTTTTATCTACACACCGAATAAGGTGAATTTAGATCCTCAATCACGATAGATAATTAAATCATCCTTATCACTCTGAAACGTTTACATGCTAGTTCTAATACCGTAATCCTACGCTTAGAATCCTAAACACATGAGGTTTCCAGATCCGATCGGCAACAGACCATAGATCCGAACAAATAACAACATATCAGGCACAAAGCATTTAGCACATAAAAGCATTTTAGGCAACTTTCCTAAAATAAAATAGTGCTCGTGTCTAAAATATGACAGACATTTATCTCAAAATTTTCACTTAGCATTCTAAGTTTAAGTCTAGAAATCCTACAAATTCCTAGTTCGCTTAAATTAATGCTCTGATACCAACTGTGACATCCACAAAATCACAGCCAGAAAAGACTGGTTTCATTTATCCTTTTAAAATAATTTCAGAGTAAATCCATTGATTTAAAAAGAGTTGCGGAATTTGTCCCCAAAACATTACATGATAAAATAAGATTTATCAAAGCATTTCTTAAAGAAATGTATTTTCATTATATATCAAAACTCGGGATGTCATGTTTCGATACAGACACAAAAGCATAAACAATAAAACATAGACCTTACATAGTTATATACAACTACTGGTCTATAACAAAATAACTTGATGATTCATCCATCTTATGCCCTCGCGCCACTACCTGTAATGCAAATAAGACTGAGTGGGTCAGGCTTGGGAGCCTGGTGAGCATATAGGGTTTTCAACCCACAATAAATAATTATATTTAATTTCACCAACCAACAATATCCCGACTACCCATTCCCGTTATCCTCACTTTACGTCCCTAAAACAACATCTATTACCAGGGACCTAATCTAGGATTTTCATCGGGACGGACATTACTGCAAAGGGGTTTCCTTGACAATAGATGTCCTAAAGGCAACCATGAGGGGGATAGAGTACACCGGTGAACACATCGTTCACAATACCTACAGGTTATGAACCTGCCAGCGTTCCACTGGACAGTCTATAAAGAGTCCGTGGTCGTCATCCATACTCCGCTAGATGACTAGATTAACAACATCAACATCGAGGCCTCTCATCATTTTATTTCATCACACATCCACTATCTACCCATGTTCTACACAACATCTTTGTAGATATATATATATATATATATATATATATATATATATATATATATATATATAAACACAACATAACACATGTATAAATCCAATCAATACTCATTTCAAATAACACATAACATATATACACACAGCACGTATTTTATAGAGAATACTTCGTATTTATGTGTTAGAAGAAAGTAACTACACACTCATTTGATAAGACGATGATCGGACAACACCTCGTCTCTTAAAATAATCTTTTCTGATAAAACCGGGACGTTTTCTCCAAAACCGGGCTTTACGCGGGCAGAGTTCGGCTCGGAAACTTTACTTCTCGGGATCCTCGGGGCTTCGGGACTTGCTTCGGGTCTCGGGAATGATACAAGGGCTTCGGGGGTAAAGCTTGCACGTAAAACGAGGTAAAACAAGAGAGAGAGAAAGAAATGAGCAACCAAATCGGCAGCCCACGACTTCTATTTATAGGGGCTGAAACCCCGATTTACGCTGGGCATAAATCCTGATTACGCTGGGCGTAAATCCTGATTACGTTGGGCGTAATGCCTCTACAAGCAGTACGCTGGGCGTACTCTTTGGATCAGACCGAATGCGTCATGGCTTACGAACTCATGCACTCGAGTATTGGGTCGGGTCGACGTGGCCTATTTCAGTTCATGCATACGGGTACGCTGGGCGTACTCCATTACGCTTAGCGTACACCGACATACCAAACTTCAAAATTGCGTAACTTTCGCATACGAGCTCCGTTTTCGACGTTCTTTATATCCACACGTAGGCGAGACTATACTCTACAACTTTCGTTTAGACTCCGTCGGCTAGTTTTGACTTTATTTTTATTATATTATTTTTAGTAGGTCGGGACAGGAAAATTCCATTAGAAAATCATAACTTCTTCATCCGACGTCCGTTTTCGTTTGTCTTTTTACCGTTGGACTACTAACGACGGGATCTTCGATTCTCGTTTAGATTTTTTCGCCTAAAAATCACTCGATATCATATTCGAACTTCGGGCTGCACACTGCTAAGCTGAAACTTAGAAAAATCATAACTTCCTCATACGAAGTCAGATTTCGACGTTCTTTTTATGCACGCTCTCGGTTTAACGTATTATACGACTTTCATTAAGATCACTAAGGCTAGATATCGCTCTATCTTAAATTCATATTTTACGTCATACAGTGTCGTGTCGGTTCTGTCGCGAAACTAGATAAACTTCTTCGTTATAACTCGGATTTCGGCATTCTTTATATATCCGGAACCCTTGTCACGACCACTACAACTTCCTTCATAGATATTGGGCTTATCTAATATTTTATTATTACGCTTATTCTTATCCTTAATTCATTTAAGCCACACAATTAAGCATAAAACATATAATACTCAAATAATACATTCTTATTATTCCAAAATGAGTTACAAAGGTTAACCTAGACTATTACATCAACATTAATGCCTAGCCCAGAAACACGGGTGTTACACTAAGAGTGTGCCTGAATCCCTCAAACCAAGGCTCTGATACCAACTTGTAACATCCAAAAATATAGTCCCAGAAATTTTGTTTTTATAATAGATAAAATAGTATTTTCAAATATAATCCATACATCTCAAAAAAAATCAATGTATCAAATGTATCAAAATCAGAGTAATATCAAATGTGGAATCGCCATGGTGTGTGCGGTGCAGTCAACTCAAGCCCTTCCTCTTGGAACCGGAAGTACCTGAAACACAAACTAAAATCTGTAAGCACGAAGCTTAGTTAGTTCCCAAAAATACCGCATACCAAACATATTACATAATGGGCCTCGCCCACACTCGCATAACGGGCCCCGCCTAATGAGATGCGAGCCCCGCCTACAATCGCATAACGGGCCCCGTCCAATGAGATACGGGCCCCACCCACACTCGCAATACGGGCCTCGCCCAGATAAGCAAACATATACAAACACATACAAGTATCACACAGACAACAAGTATATCAACATAATCAACAAGGGCCGGCCTTGGTGCCTTAGACCCGCTAAACCCGGTGAGGAAAACTCACCTCGAAAAGCTGAACGAAACGAATGATCCCTGACTACTGGTCCTACAGCTCCCCGAGCTATCAATTACCAAATAAAAGCTGATTTACATTTGGGATCTACATCATAACCAAAAATCCCTACTTGGGGTAAAAAGACTATTTTACCCCTATCATGACTTGGTCCAAGAATGAAACCCTAAATCACAATCCAATGACCCAAAAGTTAAAGAATCCATCAAGGCCCAACATATGGCCCAATTTCCAATTGGGCCCAATGCCTTCTCATGAGCCTTAGCCTAAGGCCCAATAATGCTTCCATGGCCCAAAGATTCGATTCTAGATGGACCAATATGGCCCAAGACACAAAGTCCATGAAAGTAGCCCATCCGAGGCCCAAAAGACGCGAAGCCCAAATCCATTGAGTACGTTGAGCGTACTTAACTATACGCTAAGCGTACAGGCTGCATGGTTTGTATGTTGTGCGTACTGGCTTGTACGCTCAGCGTACTCACCCATTAAGCCATAAACCCAAAAGGCACTTAAATCCTTAAGACATAGGGTTCCAATCACAGATTTGAGTAATATGAAGTGTCTTAAACCATAAAGTCATAAACTTGGTGGCTTTGCATGCCCCAAATGAACCAAATCCCGAAATATCAAACACTACTTCCATAAAATGAACCCAAACTCATGCATGGATGATTCAAAGCCTCAAATATTGCAACTTTATGACTCAAGGACCAAATGAACACCAAGAGTAGCAACTCTAAGCTCCAGAAATGACAATAACTCACAAGATCTCATCTATGGGACCAAAAAGACCCAAAAACTCAAAAAAAAAAAAAGATCTAAGCATTAACAAAGCAAGTTCTGAGCTTTATACCTCAAATGAGTGCCAAGTGATGAAGATAACCCGGATCTTCAAGCTCAACTCCAACAACTCTCATTCACCAACTTCTTCTTCTTCTTCTTTCCAAGGCACCAAACTACCAAAAAAGCACTCCACATGGTCAAGAACACACCAAGATCATAAAAGGGTCGATTTTAGGGTTCTTGGACAAGAGATGATGATAAGGAGGCTAACCCATGGGACTTAATGACATTATATAGGGCTTGAACTCTAAAAATTAGGGTTTTTGGTCCTGACCAGGTACCCTGGGCGTACCTCTTCATGCGCTAAGCGTGCGTGCATGCCTTCGCGTTCCTTAATGGACCACAATGCCCCGCGTACGCTAGGCTTACGCCCAGCGTACGGCCTCATCAAGCCCACTCAAATAAGGCCCAATACCACTAAGTCCACATAACTTGTATAATTAAACAATTAGATAAATTATTAAATAATTAAATAATACCTTGGAATCATCGGGCGTTACAATTCTTCCCCACTTGGATCGGACTTCATCCTCGAAGTCTGCTGTCTCGAACATCTCGGGATAAACCTCCCTCATCTCCTCCTCAGGCTCCCACGTCCACTCAGACCCCTTGCGGTGCAACCACTATGTAACGCCCGTGTTTCTGGACTACGTATTAGTATAATAATGAAATAGTTAAGGTCAACCATTGTAACTCATTTTGAAGTAATAAGGAGGAATTACTTGAATATTATATGAATTATGTGATTTTATGTGTTCTACACTTGTTTATAATGATATAATAAATTAAAAATGAAAATAAGTGTCAAAAATAAAACTTTATATAAGCCCAATATCTATGAAGAAAGTTGTATTAGTCGTGATAAGGATTCCAGACATATAAAGAACACTGAAATCCGAGTTATAACGAAGAAGCTATGACATGTCGAAGTTTCGCGACAAAACCGGCACGACGTTGCGTGACATAAAAAGTGAGTTTACAATAAAGTGCTTTTTAGCCTTAGCGATGTAAACGAAAGTCGTAGTGTTCGCTAAACCGAGAGCGTGCATAAAAAAACGTCCAAATCTGACTTCGTATGAGGAAGTTATGATTTTTCTAAGTTTCGGCTTAGCAGTATGCAGCCCGGAGTTTGAATGGTAGATCGAATGGTTTTTAGCCGACATAACCTAAATGAGAATCGAAGGTCTCGTTAATAGTAGCTCAACGGTAAAAAGACAGACGAAAACGGACGTCGGGTGAAGAAGTTATGAATTAGCCGATGGAGTCTAACGAACTATCATGTCCCGGCCTGTTAAAAATATAACTTTAAAAAGAGAATCAAAATTAGCCGATGGAGTCTAAACAAAAGTTGTAGATTACGTTTTTACCTACGCGTGGATATAAAGAACGTCGAAAACGGAGCTCGTATGCGAATGTTATGAATTTTAGAAGACGGAAAGGCAAATTGCGAGACTGATTGGGAGGCCACGCCCCGCGTAGCCTTCGGACGCCTCGCGTACCAAGTACGCCCCGCATACACCGAAGGTACGCTCAGTGGTCTTCTTATGCGCGGTTCGAAGTGATCCACTTCGTTCCATCCGGAGGTTGACACTGATGGGTTTTATACAAAACAAACAATCCTATGTGTGCATGCAAACCTAATTTGAGGATCTATGTTTTCACTATTAGACATACAAGCAATGAACACAAAAACTAGAAACCCTAGGAGGCACATGTAATTTTCGGAATTAACATATAATTAGGGTTAGGATACATATCTTTATTGTTATATTGTAATAACAATCAAATCCTTGAAGATCTTGAACTTTGGTAGCAAGCGCAACAAGTGTCGCACCTCTAATGGCTCACAAACAAACCTAGCAACCAAGGATTACTATGGAGAGAGAAGGGAAGTGGAAAATTTGGCCCTAGCCTCTCTTGGAGTGACCTTAGATGAAATACAACCCTATAAGGGTTTATATAGGTGATAACGAAGGTTTAGGATAAGGCAGGTGTATCTTAGATAACCCTAATCCCTTAACTTCCTCCCTAAGGCTTCCAAGGCACCCTTAGAGCCCAAGGAAACCCTATGACACTCTAGATTTCGTTCCATCCCTCTAAGGGAGGTTCTAGAATGCTCAATGCTCAACTTTTGAACATTGTCACCTTTAGTCCCTGCAGTTTCAATTAATTCATTTAATCCCAAAATTAATTCCAAATTAATTTATGATTAAATATTAATTAAACAATATGATTTCCAATTAATATATTATATCCATAATACATTAATAAATTAATTTATTAACCAAGCAAATAAATTAATAAATCATTCTTCTCTCTCCAACAATAATCCTATTCAATTGCCAGGTTTGAAGGCAACCCAAAAGGACATTGCTACTATCAATTCAAGTACATACCAATTATAGTTATGGGCTTAGACACCTAATCCAACAGTCTCCCACTTGGATATGTCTAATAACTATAGTTGTAAGTATAACTTCAAAATTGACTAGCAAATTTTAGCTACCAAAAGCCGCTGTCGAACTCTGATCTTATCAGTGACGTGTCCTTAAGATAAGGGATCATACATTCCTACGTTCTAGATATCGTATAGACTGAGACATGGATTTTAATCATTCTCTCTGTCTATGTGTTGTTTCTTGATTTCCGATTTATGACGACTGACAACAGACTATAATTGAACATATCAACTTAGTCCCGGCTTGGCCAAGCACTTAGGTGTCATCACTAAATCATCGAGGGGCCCACAGATATCACTTTTATCCACTTTGGGTAAAAGGAACGGATAAACTTCAACTCCAATGCTCGCTTGTATCTACTCATCAAATCACACACAACAATATGTTTTATAACACCAAGTTACTGGTGCGTTTACATATTATCAATGTGCAACCGACTTGCAGAATACAACTCACACGTCTTGGTTTCAAGAATATAAAATATTATCGTCTCACCAATCACTCGTGATAAAATCCATGAAGCGATCCAAGTGAGCGTGGGTTTAATCCAATACTCTAATCTTATAGCAACACTCATGAACTCTGCAGCAAACTTGTGCTATGTCTAAACACTTTAGACAATCTACAGACGGATTCATGACAGTCTCCATTCATACCTACTTCCAAAGTATGAGCAACTGTGGAGGATTTAAATAATCTTATTATTCGGGAAGTCAAAACATGCAAAGTGAAACACAAGAATAATACTAATCCTTTATGGCCCCAAACCTTTGAGTATAAATAAAACATTTTTTATTTAATCACCATATTGATTACTCATTATTTGTTGTTTCGGTAATCAACTTCTTACTTGAATTATAACAACAGTTGTCCCATGCACCAAGCATGCACACTATGTTTACCTATGGTCCTTACTTCGTGAAATATATCAAATGAACACATTTCCAATGATGCTCATTTCACAATTCCTAATCCTAATCATTAGTGTAAGAATACAAAGTTCTCGCCACTACTAGAATATGTTAGATTCTAACATTTTATGCAACAGTCCTTTCGTAATGTCACGGCACAAAAGTCACCAAGACTCGGCCAATGAAATTACAAAGTGCTTTATTGGAGATTGTTACACGACAATCCCATAGATGAGAAGTCTCACATTCAAAGTACATTCCTTTGAACATCCCTCTTGCATAAAAGTTTCTAATCTAGACATAAATTCTTAACGTTCGACTCCCAATATGGAAACATTTCCATATTTGCCATATGACAACTCATTCTAAATAGAATCTTGTATATTCATAATAATGTCAATATGGTTCATCCATTAGTATACTTCCAACTGCTCACAAGCGACCAATCCTTGGCGAACCTTAGATTATCCTTGACAGTTGTTTAATTATTTTAGTCAAATATGGTTCTAGTCCCTTTTTCCCTCTTAGTGCCCTAGACATTTGGAAAATTTTAAACGGTCAAATATTACAGCATATGCAATCAATCCTATACGATAAGCATATGGGACACGATTCATAATGTCTTACATAAAAGCATGATACTTTATCAGCCATTTGCTGTAACACCCAAAAATTCAAGCCAATTTAAAACTTTTTAAACAACCCAAAAACCATTAGTTATTACAACTTGTTTTCAAAATGTATAATATCAGAGTATCCCAGAAACATAGTCATAAAAAGTGAGGAGTTGTACGATCACGCCTTTGCCCTGCCACGATCCCCTGATGCACCTGAAACAATAAACTGAAACTGTAAGCCCGAAAGCTTAGTGAGTTACCCCCAAAATACCGATACACATACCGTCCACATAACCATGTCACACAATGACATATCATAAAAAACTGAACAGAACAACATGCAATGGGTCCACAGCTTTACAAGCTGGATTACCCCTGGGTCCTCAGTACGAGTCTTGAATGCCTACCGGGCCCTCAGCTCGTATCTGGAATACCATCGAGCCCTCAGTACGAGTCTGGAATGCCTATCGGGCCCTCAGCTCGTATCTGGAATGCTCCCGAGTCCTCAGTATGAGTCTGGAATGCCTACCGGCCCCTCAGCTCATATCTGGAATACCCTAGGGTTTGTTGGCTACCGCACGGAGCAGTACAACCTCAACGCATCCCACATAACATATCAACATGTAACAGATAATGCACATACAGGTAATCAATCAGTATCACAGGTAGTCCTACAGACCTACCCTCTAGCATATCAAACTAGCATGCATAAACAACTCATACTCAACATAATACAACTACTAGGATATCATATCCAATGGGCCGGCCTTGGTGCCTTAGACCCCTTAGTATAGTGAGGATAACTCACCTGGCATTGCTGAATTCCCGCAGATAAAACTCCAGCTGCTGGTTGACAGGTTCCCGAACTGTCAACATCAAACAATACCCAATTAATAATTGGGTTCCAAGCCCAAGGTCCAACTCACACTACAAGAGCCCAAACGTAAAATAATGGGTCAAATCCCAACGTATGGCCCAATTTTCCAAATTGGGCCCAGACCCCTACATGGTCTTTCCTTAAGGCCCATTCAGTTATTCTAATCCAATTCACATGGCCCATTATCACATAGTCATAAAGGCTCAATTATGGCCCATCTATGGCCCAATTTTCCAAATTGGGCCCAAGTCCTCACATGGGCCTTATCCTAAAGCCCATCTAATTACTTTGGTCCATTAACTTGTTCTTGGATGGTCCATCAATAGTCTAACCACCAAAACCCTATAGGAAGGCCCAACTCAAGGCCCAAGTGAAATTAGGGTTTCACATAAAACGACAACTAGGGTTAAGTGTTTCTCACTTAACCCATTAAGGACTTAATCCATTAAGTCCCTCACTTTACTAAATAAGTCATATGGTGTGATTGGGCTTAATACACAATTCCTTTCCAATCGCCCAAATGTGGGTCCCGATAAGTCCAAGCCCATAATCCCAAAATTAGGGTTTTCACATGAAATGATGATTAGGGTTAAGTGTTTCTTACTTAACCCATTAACGACTTAATCCAATAATGACTTAATCCAATAAGGACTTAATCCATTAAGTCCATTATTGCCTTAGATTAATTTTCCAATGATTATTATTTAATATCTCAAGTTATTAAATAATTCCCGCGTGTCCCGGTTAATTCCCCAAATTAGGGTTTTATGCTCTTAGGGTTTCCCAATCCCTAATTAGGGTTTTCCCAATCCAATACTAGCCCATTAGTCCATTGGTTGGGCTTTTAGGTCACATTGGGCCTTATAGGCCCATTAGGGTTTTATTAGGCCCACTAGGGCTTCTTTGGGCCCATTAGGGTTTTCCTTGATTCCACATTGTCCAAACATCCCCCGAACGGGGTCCAAACGCAATCAAAACACACCGCCATTCGACACGGCGGCCGGTGGCGGCAGGAGGCGGCAACCACCACCTCACGGTGGTGGTTTGGAGTTTCTCTATTATTATTCTGGCACCGAATACAATTTACAATACCAAATCCAACACACACACCAACACACTAAGCTACACACACATACTAATTAAACACGCACACACGCACACAGCCGCCCTATGGCAGCAGGTGGTGGTCGGAAGTGCTAGCCACCACCTCACGGTGGTGGTTTCACACCAAATTCCGTCCAAGAGTTTCCCACACACAAACCCTACATTATACACATCCCTTTGCTCGGAAGAATGAACTCAACACCCACCTGTGGTGGGTGACGATGGCAGCAGTACCGGAAAACAACAACAACAGCAGCGGCCCTTGGCGGCGGGTGGCGTCGGACGAGGCTGAAGCACTCCACCGGCGAAGCAGAAAAGGGACTTCATGATAGCGACATAGTGGCGCTACATGTGGCTATTAACCTCAATAAGGCAACTGGAGAATTAGGAGGAGAAGAAGAGCACAGGATGGACGCGATTATTCTCCACCTGGACAGCAGCAACGGGAACGGCGACATCTCTCTTCAACGGAACCGAGCAGCAGCAGCAACCGAGAAATGCAACGAGGAGTGCGACAAAGCACCAGCATACGACCGGAGAAGGAGGTCTGGTCTTCCCAACCACGAACGGCAGCAGTTTCCGCCACGATTGTCGTCGTCGGTAGGGAGATAGCGACAAGGGACGTCTCCGCCGGCAGCAACGGTCCACCGGTGACCTTGGGTTGATCGGAACAGGAAGGAACGAAGTGGTGGCGGCCGAGAGATGAAGGAAAGAGATGGCGGCTGCAATATGAGGGGTTAGGTTTAGGGTTTGTAAAGGTGACGGGTTCATATACCCGATCCCTTCAAACTTCAATCCATAACAACACCTTTGGTCCCTCATTCACCCTTTTCTTTCAATTTCGATCTGAAATTTACCCTTTAAACCCCTGGTCCGTAATTCCTTTTCATAAGAAGTCCATCAGTTACAAAATAACTCCTCCTCAACAAATTATTCTCAATTAAGATCCATGAATTACCATTTCTACCCCAGCTTCAAGAATCCATCTCAGAATAAGTCCGATATTTACTCTTTAACCCTCGGAAATAAAAAAATATCATTTGGCACCCCGAGATCAACGCTCCACTACTTATTATCTGATTTTGGGCTATAATAATAATGCAAATTACTTGTCGGGTTTCATTATTTAATTACCTTATTTTAAACAGGATGTTACATTTGCCATAATATTTCTATTTGCCACGTTCTCACAATTCGAACTATGAAGAGGGATGCCGTAATCATAATCGAATTTTGAGAATGCAGTTAATATATCCTTGACTAAATTTGATTAAAATTTATCGATCTGAGCTTTTAGATTTGAAACGAAGTATAACATTCTCTCCCTTAATTATAGCAAAACAACTTTTCAACCCCTGCAGCTTTGCAAAGTGAAACTTTTGTTTTCTATAATTAATATTGCCAACCTGCAACACTTAAAATAATAATCATGCTCCCACGATCATGATGATTATATCCATTCCAGCATAACATTTATGCTCCCACTAGCTTTGACACGTATTTAGAAATCAGTTAAACTTATAGAAAACAATACTTATTGACTTCCAAAGTTCATCTTTTCTAATACGATATGCTTTGATAAGCCTTTATCTAAGCTTCTAAAACTCATACACCTTTCCTTAGATAGCTCACATGTGTGTCTAAACTAATTCAGAACTTATATTACTAAGTCCCAAACGTTCAGACTAATCGCCAAATCTCACAATTCGAACTATGAAGAGGGATGCCGTAATCATAATCGAATTTGAGAATGCAATTTACATAATCGCTATCTCCTTAAAATCTCTCTTAGTGAAAGCGTTTCCTCACAATCATTTTCATGAAGGAGAGAAACCTTATGACACTTAGATTTTATGGTGTATGTGTTCCTATCCATGTGAATTTGTCATAACCATCATCGTAAGATAATGTTCGTGACAAATCAAAACTCATATGGACAGAACTTGTTCATACTTGATTTCTTGCCATCAAGGGTCCCACCATTGCTTCCAAGTTATTTAGCAGCTCACCTATACTAGTCAATGTACTTTCATTGAACAAGGTGCTTGCCTTTATGCATTCAAATGAGAACTCATAGAACTCATATGCATAAGTAACTTTACTGGAATGGCATAGAAACAAGAATATGTCAACACGATAGGTTACAAACCTCAAGTCGTGTGCTAGTGTCTAATATGTTTACTCTTGATTAGTTCTTGAACCTTTTCAAGATCATTTGGACTCCCACTGACCTCTTGACATATAAGATTCTCTTTTGTCAAGAAACATTTCTTGTCAAACAAATACTCATGAGTTAGTGCGGATTCTTATCAAGACAAACATTATACACAATTGGTCTTAGTTGGTCTTTGTCTTATCCAAGACATCACAACTTACCAATTTCAAATGTGCAAGAGTAAGAAAACATTTTTCTAATCCATATTTGATGAGTGTGTTAAAAACTTCTTAAGATGCGTCACTCAAGTCACAATCTTGGAGTATAACTCTAAAACTTGATATTGGAACGAAGTATGACTCATCCTTTTGATAACCATTTCCACATTTTTCGATTCCTCTTCTTAGCCATACTAGTGCACTAAGGTGTCCTTAGAGGATCAATTGTGATATAGCTCTTAATCATTAAGACGATCATAAAACACGATACAAAATTACTCTCCCATCTTTTCAGATTAGAGAAATCTTTTATCTTTCTGCCTATTTGATTCTTTTTATTCGTTCTGCCATTCATTGAAACTTTTCAATGATTCAGAATTATACTTAATCTTGTAAGCATAACCACATTTACTAGACTTTTAGTAAATCATGACGAATACTCTTATCGTTATTTGTGGTGGACCTGACCAGTGCACAACATTGCATACCAGTTCTCATAGTCCTTCACTTGATCTTTGTCAAGGAATTAGTCCTAATTTTCCAAATATGAAGGTTCTCATTCTGTTCGATTATGAGCATTCTAACACTCCTAAGTGTACATGCAACCCTAAATACCTTGGATCTATGTTTTCTCTATTATACATACAATTATGAACATCCAAGGTATTATCCTAATCTAGCATACAAAATAATAAATATAACAAGATAGAATACATACCTCTTTGATGTAGAATGTCTTCATGAAGCTTGAGTGCCTAGTGCCCCAAGTGTGACACCTCAAATGGTTCACACAACACCAAATACACTTGGAATAACTTGAGAGAAACTTGAACACTCCTTGAAATCGTCTAGCCCTCACACTCACACATTAGTGCACGATTTCTTGAGCCATTGGATTCTTTTATATGGTGGCTATTAGGGTTACACCATGTAACTCATAACTTTACCCATTCCTTATGCTCCATGGATTTTAACCTCCATGGAGTATCCATGGGTCACCCCATGGACTTAGTCCAACATAAGGAATCTTGGATCACAAGCCCACATATATAAGAATGAATGATTTACACAATCAACCCATATATTTAATTAGTCTCCTTTTGATCACTTAATTAATTCCAAATTAATTCTTGATCAATACTAATTAAATAACCTTATTAATATATTAGAACTTATAATATATTAACCAACCTTAAGTGTTATTTCTCTCATTATAGTCTATCCAAATGCATGATGCCATGCAACCCAAATGAACCATGTCGGGTCGGGTCAAGTCTTACCAATTATAGTTATAGACTTAGACATTAATCCAACAGTCTCCCACTTGGATAAGTCTAAAACTATTATTGCGGACTTCAGGAACCGATCAGCAATTGTAGCTCTCAAAAGCTTCTGTCGAACTCTGACCTTGTCGATGAACTCTGACCTTTGTCAATGACTTCTCCATTAGACTGAGACATGGATTATCAATCATTCTCTTTGTCCATTTGTTGTTTCCCGATTTTCGATTCATGATGACTGACTGATTGAACAAATCAAATCAGTCCTGGCTTGGCCAAGCACTCACATGTATCATCTTTAAATCATCGAGGGGCCCACATATATCGCTTTTATCCCGAATGTAAAAGGAATGGATAAACTTCGACTCATATGGCTTGTTCTACTACTTGTTGAATCATACACAAAGGCACGTTTTATAACACCGAGTTACCAATGCGTTTTCGTGCAATCAATGTATAACCAACTCATAGTAACAACTCATATCTCTAGGTTTGAAGAATATAAGATATTATCGTCTCATGATCACTCGTGATAAAATCCATGAAGTGATTCAAATGAGCGCGGGTTGAATCCAATACTCAGAACTTATGAGCACTCATTACCAACTTGGACCTCTACAAACCAACCCATGACAGTCTTGATTCATATCTACTTCCAACATATGACCGACTGTGGATGGTTTGAATAACTTAATCATTCAGGAAGAGCGACTTAGTTATTCTGGAAGTCAAAACATGCAAAGTGAAACACAAGAATAAATGAATCAAATATGGTATCAAACCCTATGAATATAAATAAACACTTTTATTTATCACCATACTGATTACTCATTATTCATTGTTTCGGTTTTATCAACTTTATACTTGAATTTAAAACAATAGTTGTCCCATGCTCCAAGCATGTACACTATGTTTTCTAAACACTAGTCATGCCATACACCAAGTATGCATACTATGTTTGTCTATGATCTTTACTTTGTAAAATAGATCAATTGAACGTCACTCCAATGATCCTCTTTTCACAGTCCCAAATCCTTACTGCAAATGCAAGAATTCCAAATTCATGTCATTTACTGAAATCTGTTAGATTCTAAACTTATATGCATTGATCCTCTTAATGATTATGCACGAAGTCAGAAAGACTTGACAACAATCATTACAGAGCATTCCAAAGGAGATCAGCTCCTTGGAAACATCCTTCTTTCATTAAGTTTCCTAATCTTACACAGATTGAATAATTTATAACTTTGAAACATTTCCATATTCCATTTTGACTATCACTTCTGAACAAGAGTTGCCTCCTTACAGATTATGTCAATATGGTCCTTCCAGAATTAACATTATACTTCCAACTGTCCTTGAGCAACCAATCTTTGGTAAACCTTAGATTGTCCTCGATAATTGCTTAATCATTTTAGTCATATCCAATTCTAGACCTTTTCCCTTCATAATGCCCCAGGCATTTGGAAAATTTTAGAAAGGATGAATATAGCACATGTAATCGATCCTATATCCGAAGCATATGGGACACGATTCATGATGTCTCACATAAAGACTAAACCAGTCTTTTGCTATAATAGTTCCATTTCAATTTGCCAAGTTCTCAAAATTCGGATTATGAAAAGGGATGCCGTAATCATAATCGAATTTTAGAACGCAAATAATGGACCCATATATAGAATTTCCTTATGTTGAGCCATTCCAACATGAAATTCATATATATATATATATATATATATATATATATATATATATATATATATATATGTATATATATATATATATATATATATATATCCTTGATTAAATACGATTAAAATCTCAATCTAAGCTTTTAGAATTAAAATGAAGTATAATTTCCTCTCCCTTAATTATAGCAAAACAACTTTTTCAACCCCTGCAACCTCACGAATTGAAACTTTTGTTTTCTATAATTAACATTGCTAACCTGCAACCTTTGTCATAATTATCATGCTCCCACTAACATGATGATTATTAGCATAACACTTATGCTCCCACTAGCTTTGACATGTACTCAGAAATCAGCTGACTTTCTTACCAAAGTTCAGATTTCTGATACTAGATTGTTTTGATAAAACTTTATCAAAATCATACAACTCTCTTAGATAGCTCACATGTGTGTCTAAACAATTTTAGAACTATGAAAAGGGATGCCGTAATCATAGTCTTAATTGTTTAGACCTTTGCCACTTCTCACAAGTCCATGTTAGTGTGCCGGTAAACCACACACGCTCCACTAACGACTTTGAGAATGCAAATATCACAATTGCTATCTAGCTAAAATCTACTTAGTGAAAGTGTTTCCTCACCATCATTTTCATGAATCGGAGAGAAACCTTATGACACTTAGATTTAATAGTGTATGTGTTCTTATCCATGTGAATTTGTCAAAACCATACTCACAAGACAAGGTTAGTGACAAATCCAAACTCATATTGATTAAACTTGTGCAATCTTAAATTCTTGCCATTTGGCAGCTCAGGTGCCTGCCATTGCTTCCAAGTAGTTGTGCAACCAATTGAGAACTCTCAGAACTCCTATGCAAAGCCAACTTGAATAGGCACAAAAATTTCAACACGATAGGTTATAAACCTCAAGTCGTGTGCTAGTGAAGGACTTTAGGTTTATTCTTGATTAAGTCTTGAAACTTTCAAGAGCTTTAAGACTCCCACTGTCCTCTTGACATATAAGACTCCCTTGTCAAATATTAAAGAGATAGTGTGGATTCTTTATCAAGACTAACACTTTACACAATTGGCCTAAGTTGGTCTCTGTTTTATCCAAAACATCACAACTTACCAATTTCAAATGTACAAGAGTAGATAACCTTTTACTCTTACATTTGACTAGTGTTAACAAACCCTCTTTAAGATATGTCACTCAAGTTACAATCTTGGAGTATGACTCTAAGAATTGTTTTGGAACGAAGTATGACTCGTCTTTTTGATTTAACCATTTCAACAGTTCATGACTCCTCTTCTTAGTCATAAGAATGCACTAAGATGACTTTAGAGGACCAATTGTGATATGGTATCTTAATCATTAAGATGATCATAAACATGATACTAAAGTACTCTCCCATCTTTTCAGATTTGAGAAACTTTTATCTTTCTGCCATACTTTGATTCTTCTTATTCGTTCTGTCTTACATTGAAACTTCTCCAATGCTACAGACTTATACTTAAACTTATAAGTATAACCATATTTACTGAACTTAAGTAAATCATGACGAATAGTCTTCTTGATCTTTTGTGTCGGACTTGACCAGTGCACAAGAATGTGTACTCGATCCCTTAGTCCTTTCCTTATTCACATAAGGAATTAGTCTTAATTTTCCAAGCTGAAAGTTCTCATTCATCATACTATACAACTTGCATGATTCCAAGTTTCGGTCCAATTGAACCTTGGGTGATGAGAATCTTTCCTTATTTGGTAATATTACACACTACCACAACCGAAAGAATCAAATCCATTTTTCCAATATTGCTATCAATGGAATCTTATAAGCAACAACTTTTCACAAATGCCATTGTAAGGATACTTAAAATAAATAAAATCAAAACCTTTTTCTTTTATTTTAAAACTTTGCGGAAAAACTTATCCTTACAATCCATATGACAACATTGTTGTTATCTATTCCTAAGCAATATAAATATCATAACTCTTAAGTAATAGCCCAAAATTCTGATCACCGAACCATGCGATTGAAATCCATCTTCGCGATCAGAATCAGCATGTACTTAATAGAGTTAGACAATGGACTTTACCTGAAGTAGAGCCAAACTTATTGACTTTAACATCCTTAGGTAAATTTGGCAGCTTCGTAACCAATGCCCCTTCCTTTGGCAATAGTTACCTATGGACCCTTGATAATGGGACTATCTCATACTTCGCCTCTCTCTTTACCATTGGGTCAACCGAGTTGACTATGGCCGATCCCTTTCCATTGGGAAGAGAGAGCTTTACTGGATATCCAATGTCATCATTGTCAATGTCCATAGCGTTTTAGGAAGTTGATCTTAGCAAATAGATAAGATCATTAAGGGTCTTGTCTTAGTCTGTTTCATAGGATTCCCAAAAGAACTCACTATGTGACTTAGAAAGTAGTTGAGCCACCAACTTTCTCAAGACTTTGACACCCAACTCTCCCGGCTTGTCAATATGTGACTACATCTCCAAGATGTGATCACACCTAGACCTTGCCTTGCCAATAGGGCTTGAGTGACCTTAAACTTTTTAGGAACTTGTGGGTTAGGGAGAATAATTGGAGGAGGTGAAAGAAGTATGATATCCATGGGACATCATCTTCGTTTAAGAAAGCTTGTTTCAAGAGATTTGGGAAGATCATAAATGTCTAGACCAGACATCTTTTTGGGAGATATTCAAGATAGTTGATTTAATGTCCTTAATATGACACCCAATATGAAATATTAAGGCTAGGACCCAACAAAGTATTTTATAACTTAGAAGAGGGATGCCGTAATCCAAGCTATAAAATATTTGAAGGTAGGTGAATGACGATTCACCAATTTCCACCATGAAAAACGAAATAATTTATTAGGTTTTAATTGGATTTGAAAGTCCTAGATCTTTGAGATTCATTGAACTGTTCAAAGGCATGTTTCAATCGAGTGTGCCCTTCAGGTTTTGTGACTGGGATGCCGAGGATCACAAAACAAGGTGTGAATAACCATTCAAATATACTTGGTACCCTTAATATTTACCCCTTAATCAGTGTGCCGGTTAACCACACACGCTCCACCGATACTATGATAAATATTAAGTTACCCTTTGCCTACCTTTTTAAGTCCAGGTTAGTGTGCCGGTTAACCACACACGCTCCACTAACGACTTAAGCAAAGTGTAAAGTGTAATTTCATGGGTTAGCACCAAATTCACATTTTCCTAAGTAACTAAGATTGGGTATTAATAAGAGTTTAGTTACTTAGTATTTATCATTAATACTTTTAATGAAAGGAGAATTATAGTCCTTGTCCTACCCGTTCGGCTAACGACCCTCCACCAGTCAAGGAAGCGGTGGGTGAGAGTGGACACCCATTAAACTGCCATTTTATAGGCAGTAACCTTATACCCCCCTTATAGACCGGCTTCGTGAATGAGGCCTACTAACGGTAAGACTGACTTTACTCTTATACATATATATAAATGTTATTAACTTATAATATTATAAAGTATAAGGGTTGAATTTTAACTTTTAAAATTCTAAGGGCTAACTTGGAATTAAAGTATTCATAAGTGAAAACTTTTCAAATTCCAAAACTTGAGGGCAAGTTTTGAAACTATTCAAAACTAATTAATTCCATAACTTATGAGTTTAAAGTAGCTTTAATTAAAAAAAAAAAAAAAACTCTTCAAGTTCCATAACTTGAGGACAAGTTATGGAAGACCTTTAAACTAATTAATAAAAAAAATAACTTTTTTTTTATTGTAACTTATGGAACTAATTAAGGTTACACTTTTTTTTAATTTAATGAAGAGACTTTTGAACCTCCATAACTTGAGGACAAGTTATGGAGTCATAAAACGATTTAATTAGAACTAGACTCTTCATTTTGTAACATTTGCCAACTTTTATGAGTTTTATGATTCTTAAATGTGACTTTTCATATAACTTGAGGACAAGTTACAAAAACACACTTTGGAATCAACTCTTAGATTAAAATGGATTGAAAACAACTATTTCACACAACTTTTCTATAAATCTAAGAACCTCATAAGAACAAGATAATTCAAATCATCAATCTTCAAGAAATTAGCATGAACATACAAACTAATAAAAATCTTGAAATTATGACAATTATCTTAGAAATTGGATTAGCATGAACATTACCACATCAAAAACAAGTTTATAAGTCCAAAAACATCTTAGGGTAATGTTCCTAGTCCAATTCCAGCCAAAACAATCGAATATATGCATCCAACTCGATTTTTCAGCTACTTTTGCAAGTATAACAAGAAAACAAGCCTAGGCTCTGATACCACTGTTGGATTATGAGCATTCTAACACTCCTAAGTGTACATGCAACCCTAAATACCTTGGATCTATGTTTTCTCTATTATACATACAATTATGAACATCCAAGGTATTATCCTAATCTAGCATACAAAATAATAAATATAACAAGATAGAATACATACCTCTTTGATGTAGAATGTCTTCATGAAGCTTGAGTGCCTAGTGCCCCAAGTGTGACACCTCAAATGGTTCACACAACACCAAATACACTTGGAATAACTTGAGAGAAACTTGAACACTCCTTGAAATCGTCTAGCCCTCACACTCACACATTAGTGCACGATTTCTTGAGCCATGGGATTCTTTTATATGGTGGCTATTAGGGTTACACCATGTAACTCATAACTTTACCCATTCCTTATGCTCCATGGATTTTAACCTCCATGGAGTATCCATGGGTCACCCCATGGACTTAGTCCAACATAAGGAATCTTGGATCACAAGCCCACATATATAAGAATGAATGATTTACACAATCAACCCATATATTTAATTAGTCTCCTTTTGATCACTTAATTAATTCCAAATTAATTCTTGATCAATACTAATTAACTAACCTTATTAATATATTAGAACTTATAATATATTAACCAACCTTAAGTGTTATTTCTCTCATTATAGTCTATCCAAATGCATGATGCCATGCAACCCAAATGGACCATGTCGGGTCGGGTCAAGTCTTACCAATTATAGTTATGGACTTAGACATTAATCCAACACATTCATCATACAATACAAGTCGTATGATTCCAAGTTTTGTCCAATTGAAACTCGGGTGACAAGAATCTTCCTTATTTGGTAAATTCTCAACATTACCACAAATAACATAACTAAGAATCACATCCATTTCAGCATTGCTAAAAATAGAAATACACAAACATCAATTTTCATACACGCCATTGCAAGGAAATATATAAATAAGACAAAATCAAAATTTATTTTATTTATAAAAGGTGCGGAAAACTTGTCCTTGCAATGCAATTCAAATGAAAACTATGTTATTACATAATCCTAAGCAATCTATCATAACTCTCTAAGTAGTAGCTAAAAATACGATCATCGAACCATGCGATCGAAATCCATTTCTTCTCGATCAGACTCTGCATGCTTCTTCCATTAAGCTTCCTTTCTTTTCTTCGATCCTACAAAACATCAAAATGTAATCTTATCACATCATGTATTAAGAATCTAAAATAGAAAACTTAATAGAGTTAGATAGTGGGTTTTACCTGAAGTAGAGTCATACATCTTGACTCTCCCATCTCTTAGATCTCTCAGGTAGTCCGGCCAGCTTCGTAACCAATTCCCCCTCTTTGGCAGTAGAAACATATGGATTCTTCTGGAATGGTACACGAGACTATCTCAGACTCAGCCTTTCTCTTGCGTAGAGAAAACTTTTCTGGACTTCCAATGTTGCCATTGCCCATAGAAGGTTGGGATATTGATTTACCAGACAAATTTGCTCGACCAGTACGCCAAATCATTTTTGATTCAACATCAATAAGCAAATAAGTCAAATCAATGAGGGTCACATCGTGGTCCATCATATAGTACTCTCTAACGAACTTACCGTATGATTCGGGAAGTGACTGAAGAACCAAGTCAACAGCCAACTTCCCCGAGACATCGACACCCAACATTCCCAATCTTATCAATATGCAACTTCATATCCAAGACATGAGCGCATACCGACTTTCAATCTTCGTGTCTTTTCGCCAATAGGGCTTGAGTGACCTTGAACTTTTCAAGTCTTCGAACACGTGGGTCAGGGAGAATTATTGGAGGAGGTGGAGGAAGTAAAGAATGATTTCCATTTCCACAATCCAATCGTGGAACATCATCTGCAAGCGGAAAACTTTTTCCAACGGATTCAAGAAGACCATAGTTGTAAGACTTTGACATCTACAAAACGGGAGAAAATTCAAGTTAGTTGATTAAGTCCTTAATAAAACACTCAAATGAGATATTAAGGCTAGGACCCAACACAATATTCTACAATTTGGAAGAGGGATGTTGTAATCCAAATTGAAGAACATTTGAAGGTAGGTAAATGACGATTTATCAATTTCCACCATGAAAAACGAAAAGGAAATTTAAGTTTTAAATGAATTGAAACTCCTAGATCTTTTGAGATTCATTGAACTTTTCAATGACATGCTTAAATATCGATTGTGCCCTTCATTTGTGACTGGGATGCCGAGGATCACAAACAAGTTGTGGATAACCATGCAAATTAGCTCGGTACTCTCGATGTTACGAATCACCTAATTAATGTGCCGGTTAACCACACACGCTCCATTGTTCTATGATAAACATCAAGCTACCCATTGTCATCCTTCATTGGTCCCATATTAGTGTGCCGGTTAACCACACACGCTCCACTAATCGACCAATAAGGGTGCAATGTGCAATTTCATGGATTAGCACCAATTCCACATTTTTCCTAAAGTAACTAAGATTTAGGAATTTATAAAAGTGTTTAGTTACTTCGTTTTTTTATTATACTTATAACGGAAGGTTGTGTCCTATCCTACCCGTTCAGCTAATGACCCTCCACTAGTCAAGAGTGCGGTGGGTAAGAGTGAATACCCATTCAATCGCCATTTTATAGGCAATTTCCTTAAACACCCCTTATAGACCAGCTTCGTGAATGAGGCTTACTAACGGTAAAACTGACTCTTTACTTATACATATATAATATATTAGACTTTTAATTTTATATAGTATAATGGTGTATTTTAAACTTTTAAAATACTAGGGTTTTTTAATTTTTCAAAAAATTAAAACCATTTAATTTAAAATCTTAAAATTTAAAAAACTTTTGATTTAATAATTATTAAAAAATTAAACGATTAATTAAATTATTAAATCAAATAAGGATTACCAATTTAAATTAAACATATTAACTTAATTTAATCCTTTATCCATTGATTTTGAAATTTAGGTAGGGATATCTTTAATTATCCAATTAAACAATTTACAAGATAATTACCAAAAATAACAACCTACTAACTTACTCCTTAGATTTCGAAATCTTCTACTTGGAGTGGAAGGCAAGGCTTTCAACCTTGCCAAAAAATCAAAAAACCCTAGGGTTAGGAAACCCTAGATTTCGACTCCAAGGTGGCCAAAGGAAAGGGTTTGAAAACCCTTAGGGATTTTCGAAAAACAGGGTTCTAAAACCCTAATTTTGCGAAAATTTAAAGGCCTTAGGGTTTAATAGCCATAAACCCTAATTTTGTCTAGTTCAATCAATTGTACCAAATCTAATTGAAAACAAAAACCATACGCTCTGATACCACTGATGGGTTTTATACAAAGCAAACAATCCTATGTGTGCATGCAACCCTAATTTGAGGATCTATGTTTTCACTATTAGACATACAAGCATTGAACACAAAAACTAGAAACCTAGGAGGCACATGTAATTTTCGAAATTAACGTATAATTAGGTTTAGGATACATATCTTTATTGTTATATTGTAATAACAATCAAATCCTTGAAGATCTTGAACTTTGGTAGCAAGCGCCACAAGTGTCGCGCCTCTAATGGCTCACAAACAAACCTAGCAACCAAGGATTACTATGGAGAGAGAAGGGAAGTGGAAAATTCGGCCCTAGCCTCTCTTGGAGTGCCCTTAGACGAAATACAACCCTATAAGGGTTTATATACGTGATAAGGAAGGTTTAGGATAAGGCAGGTGTATCTTAGATAACCCTAATCCCTTAACTTCCTCCCTAAGGCTTCTAAGGCACCCTTAGAGCCCAAGGAAACCCTAGGACACTCTAGATTTCGTTCCATCCCTCTAAGGGAGGTTCTAGAATGCTCAATGCTCAACTTTTAAACATTGTCACCTTTAGTCCCTGCAGTTTCAATTAATTCATTTAATCCCAAAATTAATTCCAAATTAATTTCTGATTAAATATTAATTAAACAATATGATTTTTAATTAATATATTATATCCATAATACATTAATAAATTAATTTATTAACCAAGCAATAAATTAATAAATCATTCTTCTCTCTCCAACAATAATCCTATTCAATTGCTAGGTTTGAAGGCAACCCAAAAGGACATTGCTACTATCAGTTCAAGTACATACCAATTATAGTTATGGGCTTAGACACCTAATCCAACAAACACGTCATCGTACGAACGCGTTGCGTAGCCCTGAACGCCTTGCGCACCAAGGTACGCCCCGCGTACCTCCGCAGGTACGCCCAACGTAATGAGAGGCTTCGGCCTATAAATAGAGGTGCACGACCAGCCTTATTTTCTCACACTTTTGTCATCTTTTTCTCTCTCTACTCTCTCTCTCTAGCCTCCCCAAACACCCCCGAAGCCTAGGAAACCTCCCTAGCATTAGAAGAAACCCCTGGAGCGCCCGAAGGCTCCGAGAAAAAGAGTTTTTCGGTTTGAAACTCTGTCCGCGCAGAACCCGGTTTTCAAGCAAACCTCCCCGGTTTCGTCAAAGGAAATCATATTTTTAAGAAGCGAACTGTTGTCCAAATTGGAAACACCACCTTATCAAGTGAGTGCATAATTACTTTCATCTTACACATAGATATGAAGTATTTTATATAAATTATGTGCTATGTGTGCATATTATCTGTTTACTTGAGATCTGTGCTGGATGGAAGATCCAAACTTTTTCTTTTCAGATCTGAACCTTTTCTTTTCATATCTGAACCGTATATGTATTTTATTTTCATATCTAAACTTTTTCTTCATATCTGAACTGTATACATATTTTATATCTACGAATATGTTGGGTAGAACATGGGTAGATGAAATAGTTGGTGTATGATGAAAAATAAGTTGGAGGATGAGATGAAAAGGTGATATAGATTATGAGATGAGGGTGGGGGTGAAAATGAGAGAAACCTTTACCCAAGCGTTGGCCCCGTCATCTAGCAGAGTATGAATGACAACCATG
This sequence comes from Lactuca virosa, assembly GCF_052849685.1. Taxonomy (NCBI): domain Eukaryota; kingdom Viridiplantae; phylum Streptophyta; class Magnoliopsida; order Asterales; family Asteraceae; genus Lactuca; species Lactuca virosa. The sequence goes on along the minus strand of NC_136433.1, from coordinate 117,913,157 downwards.
GACTATTCTAGACGGTCCGTGGAACACTAGCAGACTCGCAACCTGTAGGTGTTGTGAACGATATGTTCACCCGGTGTACTCTAAAAACCCATTGACATGTATTGCAGGTGGACTCCCGCAAATAATAGCGTCGATAAATGAGAGCTATCGACTTAGCACCTATTGGATGAACCCTGACAACTATGGATTTAGTGCCTGTTGTATAAACCCTGACGACGATGGACTTCGTGCCTATTCCTTAGGAATGAGTGATAGATGATTCTTAGGATAGATCCTTAAGAAATAAAGAAGATAATAAGGATGGGTAATTAGGTTAATTGTTTGATGATAAAACATAATAACTTTATTATTGTGTGTTGAAAACCCTATGTACTCACCAGGTTTCCCAACCTGACCCACTCAGTTTATTTGTATCACAGGTGTCGATATAAAGCCACACTACACCGAGAGATTTAAAGAGATATAGATCACTAATGTAAATGAATGTAAGTTCTGTTTATGCTTATGTTTCTGTATTGACGATGACATCCCAAAGTTTTAAAATAAATAAAATACATTTCTTCGGAAAATGTCTTGATAACATATTTATCATGTTTTTCTGGGGACAAATTCCGCAACACTTTTCTTTAAAAAGATACTCTGATTTGAAAATATAGCATAAACAAATCGGTCTTTTCTGGCCGTGAAAATGGGGATGTCACACACTGCACCTTTACCAGCTCCACAACCATGTTCCTCAAGGTTTTCGTCTTCCGATCTAAAATTGTCACCGGTCTATCAATGTAATTCAGGCGATCATCCACCTGAATATCCTCCAAAGGTACAACTGTGGAATCATCTACTAAACACTTCCGCAGCTGAGAGACATGAAAAGTGCTATGAATCTGACTGAGCTCAGCTGGAAGATCAAGACGATAAGCTACCCGACCCACCCGAGCCAAAACCTTGAAGGGACCAATATACCTAGGGCCCAGCTTGCCCCGCTTCCTGAACCGGATGACACATTTCCAAGGTAACACCTTCAGGAGAACCATACCTCCAACCTGGAACTCCAAGTCTGACCGGCGCCTGTCGGCAAAGCTCTTATGTCGACTCTGAGTTGTCTGATATCTGCTCTGAACCTGCTGAATCAGCTCAGTGGTCTTGAGCATCACCTCAGTATTCCCCATGACTCGCTGACCGACCTCGACCCAACAAATCGCTGTCCTGCACTTCTTCCCGTATAGCATCACAAAAGGAGGTCGATCGATGTCGGTGTGATAACTGTTGTTACATATTTTTTATGTATTTTAAATGTATATACATATTTTTTACATATTTATATGTAATTTTTTATGTATTTTTATGTACTTTGGTATTTTTTACGTAATTATATATTTTTACTTCAAATTTCATTGTAAGCTAACTATTAGACCTTGTAAATGAAGAAAAAAAACAGTAGAGTACTTCAAAAAAAATCCAAAAAACGATCATTAACAATTAACGCCATTTTTGCAGGTAAATTTTTTTTTTCTTGAATTCAGTTTGTAGATGAACAAAGTTTATGAATATCTTCGTCGTTAATAAAGATATTCGTAAACTTTGTTCTTCAACAAATTGAATTCAAGAAATAAATAAAAAAAAAGTTACCTGCAAAAATGGCGTTGATTGCTAAGGATTATCTTTGAAAAATGTTTTTTTTTGAAGTACTCTAATTTTCTTTTTCATTTACATTATCTAATAGTTAGCTTACAATGAAACTTGAAGTAAAAAATACATAAATACGTAAAAGAAAATACCAAAATATTTTAAAAATACATATAAATACCGTAAAAAAAACTAAAAAAATACTTAAAAAATACATAAATACATGAAAAATACACAAAATACATAAAAATATGTAAAAACACTTAAAAGTTCATATAAATAGGTAAAAATATTTATATATTTAAAATACATGAAAAAAAATAAAGAAAAAAGTATATAAGTGTGATGTTAATTCCAATATCCATCGGAATTAACCATATATTTTAATTGTCATCGTACAATGAGTGAGATGGCAAACGGGCAACAAGTTGTGTCGCTAAGCCTTTTTGAATGGTAAAACTAATTCTTTTAAAGACTACATCCGAAGATCTAGGTCCACGTTTTATCTGTTACGCATAGGGTAATCCGCTAACGAACATCATTTGAATGAAATAATTATTATAATTTTAATATGATAATAATATGGTTGTAAACAAATGAAATTTAAAATTAAATGTAAATTGTTTATGGATGAAAACGTAGAAACATTAAAAGATATAAAATAAATGTCTAATTATTTTCAAAAATTAACTCGAACCGTTCCTCGTTTGTTTAAAATTTGTACACTTCCTCCCTTCGGACATAAAAAAAGACTATTTTACCATTAATAATTTCTTTTTAGTTTTCTTTTATTTATTTATCATTTTTAAATTAAAAAAATCTCTCCACTATCCCACCCTCCCATTTCCCTTTCCACTGCTGGCTTTCGTTACCCATCTCTCTTGAAACAAAAATGGCAGACTACTCTACCTCTTTCTGCTCCGACGCCAAATCTCTTCTGTCTCTCATTACTTTTCCAGCGAAATCCTCCGATGACCCTGAAACTCTTGATCCATCGGCTACTATGTAAAAAACAACCTCATTATCTCTCTCGTCTCTAGATCTGTAATTGGATGACGAGAGAACCCGACAACGATGAGGTCGTGGTTCACGATTAAAAACATAGGAGAACGGAGTCGCACATTGAGGTCTAAAACCCCAAATCTTTTTCTAGATGACGATTGATGAAAGACCCCCTTTCATACTTAACATTATTACTCTAAGTTACTCCAAAACATGCTACATGCATACAAACAATATTTTACATTGATGGTTTAATTACAATAGACTGGATACAAACCGACTAAGTTTTAGTATATTACATAACTACCCAGGAAATTTTAATTTTATACATACACGATCACTAAAATACAAAATTAATATTGATAACTATTCTAAATCTTCCAACAGTATGTGTCTATATTGGATGCTTATTACCTGCAATAGTTAAACACTGAGAGGGATAAGCGGTGACGCTTAGTGAGTTCAAAAATAGATACAATATAACGTTATGTCATATATATACCAATATGACAGAAGCAAAGAGGAACAAAGAACAACAAAGGCATATATGAATCATGTGACAAGCTTTCCATATCAATCGATGATTTGATTTAAAGATATACAATCAATGAGACATAACAATTTCAATACTTGATATACATCAATAAAGCTTCGGCCCAAATGACACAGAAGACATACAATTTCTGATTAACATTTTGGTAGATTTTGCAGGCTTTTAGCCCTATCTAACCTTCTGCCAATGCCATAGTGGTAGAAGTCATTCTCTTACCAGACATGCTCTACACGGCCAGAGGCTACACACCAATACCACTGTGATACTAGTCCTTTCACTGATCACATGGTCAAAGGTATAGCTTTGCTATCATATTAGCACGGGATAATAACACGGAAAAGCACATAGCACATATAACACATAACATACAATTGTTCCCATATATATAACTCATTGTGAAATAACCAATTGATGAAATGGTAATTTGGGCAGCACTTCGCCTCTAAAAATGACTTTCTTTGACGAAACCGAGGATTTTAGTTGAAAACCGGGCTTTGCGCGGGCAGAGTTTCGACTGATAAAATTATTTTCTCGGGAACTTTGTGGCTTCGGGACTTGCTTCAGGTGTCGGGGATGTTTCCTAGGCTCCGGGGAGGTTTAGATAGGCTAAAAATAGAATATAGAGCGAAAGAGATTCCAAAATTGTAAAACAAATCTGGAGACCTCGCACCCCTTTTATAGGTGGCCGAAGCCTCGGAGTACACTGGGCGTACGAGGCGTGACACCTGCTCGATTGCCGGGTCTCGGACGTGCCATCCATGCAAGATACGTGGCTTTACGCGAAGGAAGGGTCGATGTGGCTGGCTCCGGATCGCTTACGTGCGAAGTATGTTGGGCGTACGCCTTCGGACCAACCTCGAAGTTTGTGCCAAAGACTTCAAAAATTCGTGTCTTTTGCATATGAGCTCCGTTTTTGACGTTCTTTATATCCACGCGTAGGTAAATTATGCTCTACAACTTTCGTTTAGACTCCGTCAGCTAATTTTGACTTTATTTTTAATATTATATTTTTAAAGGGCCGGGACAGGAAAAGTCCGTTAAAAATTCATAACTTCTTCATCTGACGTTCGTTTTCGTTTGTCTTTTTACCGTTGTATTACTATTGACGAGATCTTCGATTCTTGTTTAAGTTGTGTCGACTGAAAATCACTCGATCTTTATTTCGAGTTTTTAGCTGTATACCGCTATACTGAAACTTCGAAAAATCATAACTTCCTCATACGAAGTCAGATTTGGACGTTCTTTTTATGAAAATTCTCGGTTTAACGAATACTACGTCTTTCATTTAGATCACAAAGGCTAAAAAGTAGTTTATCGTAAACTCACTTTTTACGTCATAAGGCGTCGTGTCGGTTCTGTCGTGAAACTTCAATAAGTCATAACTTCTTCGTTATAACTCGGATTTCGATGAGGTTTTCGCCTAAATGTTTCTAACAAGATAATTTACAACTTTCAATAACATTATTTCTACTTATTTCCAACTTAAATTTTACATTTTCGTTAATTTCAATATTTGACTTTTGATTGGAATCTCATAAGACTTCCAATACTTTTCTGAATGATTCTAAACATAGTTTTACTTCAATCTCATAAAACTATCTTGTTAGAACTCAATGCTCAAAACCATATATTACTTAATAATATTCATTTTAAAACTAACAAAACACGATAACTGAACGTGTATGTTACAATTGAAATCTGAAAATCTCCGATTACAAACTCCATATGTCGTCAGAGTCACAAAAGGACGGAACGTGTGCACCAGAAATAATTCGTCGGAAAGGCTACGACGGATCGAAGGCGGACAACATGGAACTTTGGCATTCACTGCGTGTGGAACTCCGACGTATACTACATGTGGAGCTTCGACGTTCACACTCCCTAATTGACGACAATAATTTAGCAAACATGTTATCTTCACCACCCAACACAACTTTATCCATCTCTGTAACATTTCCTACGATGAGTTCTTTGGCTTGACCTTGAAATTATCATTCATATAACTCTCCATCGCTACCACTTCAATGAAACCAGTTTTTTTTTTTTTCCAAAATGACATTAGATTCAAAAAAGCAAAACACAACAACTGAAGATGTTTTGCGACTTTGTTTTTACTATGCTAGAGTACGAATCTTGATTTATTAAAAATTGGTGTGTTAGATCGTCGATTAGGGAGTGTGATTTAGGGTTTTTTAGAGAAGAGAGAGAGAGAAAAAAAAAGGGAGATGAAGTGGGGTCATATTTTTTTTATCTTTTTTTTTAGTTGATAATAATAAGAAGAAGAACATTAAATTAATTGGAAAAGAAATATCAAAAGGTGTTGGTGATTTGTATTACCAATATGTATTTAAGTGTAATAGATTAATTTGTTGATCAAATATAATCTTGATAAACATTAAGCAAGTAAAGAGGTGCAGAGTGCACACTTGTTTGAGTTTGTTCAAGATTCGAAGTAGACTGTCATTTATAGGTGAAGCCGTTGAACGAACGGGAATCCAGGGGCAGTCCCCTGGAATCGGGGTACAACATTCTAAAACAATTTTTGACTTTTGGAAACTGTCTTGTGACAGTTTTCAGACATAAAATTGTTTAGTGACAGTTTTCAGACAAAGATAAACATAAAACAGTTTTGGTCATAATTTTCTGGTACACTAACAAAATTGATAACTCCAACATTCTCTATTATTGTTTCTCTCAATTTGAGTCTTATCGGTTTATGATTTCGGAAGTACCACCGAAATACTTAAATTTGAAAGTGACTACACGATTATCAGAATTCCAAAGTGCTATTACACCCCAAATCTAACAAAAGGGCATATACCGCAAGGGATGAAGCGTGCAAATTTAAATTAACGAGGGATGAAACGTGCAAATTTAAATTAACGAGGGTTGAAATGTGCAACTTTTAACCAAACAAAACTAAAATTAAAACTAAACGTGTCTTTTGACACATACACGAAAGACGATTTGTGTAATTTACTCAAAATAAAACCTACAGGAACTTTATTCGTACCATAAAATAAATATTGAATATCAAAGTAAATATGCTTAACCACAATTAGCATTCCCATTATGAAAATAAGATAAACACTTGATTATATATAAACAATAGAACAAAAGATTTCAAGGGAGGTAGTTACCACATCAATGCGTTGGAAAACTTTCATATGCTTGTGTTGATATAATTTATTAGTATTAATAACCATGTTTTTTAATTTTAAGGTGGCATTCGTCTCTTTCGTAAGTCTAAAGTACTTCAATGGTTTTAATTTGGTTGTACCTCTCTAGTTCTCAATGTTTTTGGACCCGTTGTGTTATATGTACCAGATGAATGTATGTATTCCACATCGTAACCAAATATATGCATAAATGCGTCTTTAAATAAACCATCACATCCATATATATATATATATATATATATATATATATATATATATATATATATATATATATATATATATGCTTAGGTTATTCTATTCTAACTAATTATTGTGCGGATATCGTATGCTATGAGAATGATAAAAAAAAATATGTTGTTTGATAATATAAATACGTTCAATCTTACATAACTATTGTCATTAACACACATTCTCACTAATTAAATCGTCTATAAGGTTATTATACACTTATTATTATTATTCTCATTTCTGTCAGAATGTTTGTCATAATGTTTATTGAGTCGTATTTTGTCAGAATAAAAATGAGTGAAAAACGATGTGTGAGAACAAAAATAAATAATAATTAGCGAGAATGCATGAAAATAACGATATTTTTGTAAGGTTAAACGTATTCGTATTGCTAAACAATTTATTCTCTTAGTAATTCTCATAACTTATAACATACGATATCCGCACAATAATTAGTTAGAATACTTGAACCTAACTCTCTCTCTCTCTCTCTCTCTCTCTATATATATATATATATATATATATATATATATATATATATATATATATATATATAGGGATAATGACTTAAAAGGGTAATATATTTTTTGATTGTACACATTTAGTCACTGACTTTTTTTTTAGTCCACATTTACCCCTTCAACTTGTTAAATTGTACACATTTAGTCCTTATGACCGGCTACTCCAGGTTAGCCGATAAAAATGACTTAATAGGGTAATGTATTTCTCACTTTGTACACATTTAGTCCTTAATATTTTTGTACACATTTTGTTCTTAATATTTTTTTTTTGTTGCAAAATAAGTCATTTTTGTTTTTGTATTCATTCAGTACTTATAAATTATTTCCTTAGGTTTTTCTCACAACATCTTATGTGGGATAACCATATGGTGGCAGGATAGGTTGAGGTGGTCCTGCTATTTGTTGTAGGCCAAGATACCTGGTGCGGACCGACTGTAAGTTGTAGGCACGGAGGCTCGAGAAGAGCGGTTGGGTTAAGGCGGCATACCAACAAATCTTGGGTATTCCAGTTCGATGACTGATTGGACTTGTTGTGTATTGGCATTCCAATCGGATGACTGATTGGGCCAAGGTATTCCAATCTGATGAGTGTGTGCCCATTATGAATGATAATACATTTGTTGTATCGGGTATTTTGGGGGAAACTCACTAAACTTTGTGCTTACCCAGTTGTTTATGTTTTCAGGTTTTATCATTGATTGTGGGAAGGCGAAGACATGACTGTACACACTCATCAACAATATTGAGGATTTCGTGTTTCTTATATTACTCTGATTTTCGATAAATTTTGGAATAAACGTTTTTTCTTAATAATTGATTTATAATTAGGGGGTTTTGCCTTATTTAAAAATGAAAAATTTTGGTTGTGAAAATGAGACGTTACACATAAACATCAACAGCCGCACACACTTCATCAATGATTGTCCCACGTAAGACGTCGTGAGAAAAACCTAAAGAAATAATTCATAAGTACTAAATGAGTACACAAACAAAAATGACTTATTTTGAAACAAAAAAATATTAAGGACTAAATATGTACAAAAATATTAAGGACTAAATGTGTACAAAATGAGAAATATATTACCCTATTAAGTCATTTTCCCGGCTAACCTGGAGTAACCGGTCATAAGGACTGAATGTGTACAGTTTAACAAGTTGAAGGGGTAAATGTGGACGAAAAAAAAGTCAGTGACTAAATGTGTACAAATCAAAAAATATATTACCCTTTTAAGTCATTATCCCTATATATATATATATATATATATATATATATATATATATATATATATATATATATATATATATTCTGACCAATAGTTTAAAATACATATTCTGACGGAATACATATTTTAAAAATCTATTTTTTTTTAATTCATTCAATTCTAACACATTTTTTTAATCATAAACGATTTGATTCTTTTATAATGATATTATATGAGATTGAAAAATCTTAGAAAGAATAATTTTTATTTTTCATTCTTGAAGAATGATGTAACATCCCAAAATCAAGATAAAATTTTTATTTTTCCAAAACCAATCAAAAACCATAAATGTTTACAAAACATAGTTTTCAAAATGTCAAAATTACGAATCAAAGTATCCCAAGAACAAATCTCATAAAATTTGAAGGATGTGCATGATCAAGCCTTTGTCTTGCCCTTATCATCAGAAGTACCTGAAACATAACACTTAAACAGTAAGTCAAAGCTTAGTAAGTTCCCCCAAAGTACCAAACACAATCAAACACTATACATAATGCATGATAGGTTCAGAGTCTCCCGACTGGATTACCCTGGCCCACAACCTCCCAGTTGGATTGTCACTTTGGCCCACAATCTCCCGATTAGATTGCCACTAGCCCATGACCTCCCGGTTGGGTTGCCACTCTGGCCCACAATATCCCGATTGGATTGCCACTGGCCCACAATCTCCTGATTGGATTACCGTCGGGATTGTCGGCTGACAGCACAAAGTAGTACAGCCTCAACCCAAATCATACTATGTCGACATATGCAACAAATAAACATATAACCAACAAACAGATAATCATACAGATCACTATAACATAGCAACATCCTATATACTAGGATACATAACGTATTGGGTCGGCATTGGTTCCTTCGACCTATAAGTACAGTGAGAAAAAAACTCACCTCACAGTCTGAAAAGATAGCAAAAAAGAATGTTGCTCCAAATGTCAACTCTACAGATCACCTAAACAACAAACAATGACCTAAACTCAAACTACAGCTCAAAATACCCAAAATTCCCCTAAGTCAAACTTGGTCAAAGTCAACAATCAACGCTCAAAGTCAAAGTCAACTCCAGCTAGTCGTCACGTCGTAGCCATCCATGGCCACGCCGTGGCTGCTACTTGACAAATCGGACGGGCCTCGACCCAGTCGCTATGCCCTAGCAACCTAAGCCACACCCTGGGGACTGGTCTAGACAACTTAAACCATTAAGTCATTTTCCCCCAACTTGAAGAGCTTCAAAGCTAGATTTGGTCCTTCCCATGGTCTTGGTGGATAAAGTTTCCTACTTTATTCCTCGAAACCCTTCAATAAGTCAAGATCTCAAACCCTAACTCCTAAGGATAATTTAATGCATAAAGACTCTCATTAAGCACCCAATCCGTAGAGTTACACCTCCAAGGTTTCTAGAATGACTTCATACTCCTAATAAACCCTAAAAATTGTGGCTTTACGGACATGCATGTCCTTTCCATTTTTGGTCAAAATATGACCATAAGGACTTAAACTTGAATACAAGATAAAAAAACTCCATAGATTCTCAGATTTGGAACACATGCCACTAGAATGATCCCGTAAGTCCACAAAGTTGCCAACTTTATGAAAGATCTAGTATGCCTAAAACTCATTATAGAATGATATTGCTAATAATATATGGTCTTATAGGGTCACACCATATAACAAGTTACCGTCAATTGATTATATATTAGTATAATTTGATTATTAATAAATATAACAACATTTGTATTTAATTGGAAAATTATTATTTCATGGAAATAATATTTTACTAATTGAGAATTTATTATTTGTGGAAATAATATTTATTGGACTAATAACAACTTATGAAATATATCATAAAGTATGGTTATTTATAAGTTATATTTATATCTTAATAAACTAGTTTAAGTTATGTAAAAAATAGTTTTATGTAAAATAAGCTAGTTACAAATTATATAAAAGATAGTTTTATATAAAATAAGATATTTATGACTAGTTATATATATATATATATATATATATATATATATATATATATATATATGTTGGGAATTCTTTATAAAATGATTGATTTTTATAAAGATGATATATATATATATATATATATATATATATATATATATATATATATATATATATATAAATTATCCATGAGACAACTTTTGTCTTCATTATGACATGTTTTTTCGAAAAAACAAGAGGAGACCAAGCATGAGGATCAAAGTCTTCAAAGGTTGTTATGTTTTACCTTCTATGGTTGTTTTAATCTTCCTAACTCTTACAAAATGATACTTGGCGGGTAAAATAGTTTTAGTTTTATTCAACATTTTTAAAGTTTCCGTTGTCATTTTTACCGGTTGAGAAATCGGATTTTTGAAAAAAAAATTAAAAAACCTAACACTTTATGAGGTTCACCCATCCAAATTCTCATACTAAGAAGATTTAGGTACAAAAGAACAAGATATAAGGATAATTAACATAAAGGTTGAATCTTAGGGACTTACAAAGGTAAAGAAACATGAACAAGGTTGGTGAGGAGATTTGCTTGCTGGAACCAAGCTCAAAGATACCTTCTAATTCTTCAAATGACACCAAAACACACAAGAACTTCAAAGGTTAGCAATGGAGGCTAGGGTTTCCTTTTGGAGGCTGAGGGAGGGTGAATGAGGCTGAGGGTGAGCAACCTTAGCCATCACATTTCTTAAATAGGGGCTTAAACCTCGGATTAGGATTTTTCATTAAACAGCGGCCACATCATGGCGATATATGCCACATTGTGGCGCTGACTTAAGGCCACGTGGAATCTTGCTTTGGCCACTTCGTGGGACTTGATCACCACGTCGTGGCCACCAGAGGTCCAAATCTCAATTAATTTATTTAAATTACCTAAAAGGAACATACCCGAAACTTAACGTTACAAATGAGATGCAAAAAAACATTATCAAAGTAAAATACATAAACAAAAATAAGAATACATTGATGATGCATTTTAAAAGATTAAATTTTGTCTATTTTAAAAGAATATATGTTGATGATACATTTTGAAAGCAATAAGACGATGAACATTGTTTTCTCTTAGGAAGATCAATGACCATTGTATCCCACACACCATCATCCAACCTTTAGGCTCTTGATCATCATGGTCCTTTTCATTATTGTTGAGAATAACTTCCATGATATCGAATTATGTCAGAATGACCGCCGTAAGAATAACAGGCTTTTATCCCCTGTTATGTTATTCATGACTGTTCATGATCAACAAAAAGAAGAATAAGAGGCATTTTTTTGAGAAACATCTTTGGTAAAAAAAAAGAATAATGATGTATTCGATAAGAAACATCTATTAAAGCAGAAAAAATTGCCAACTCAATGAAAGTGGTTGTTATTTGCTGCTTTGAGCCCTTATTTCTTTGATAGAGATGATATGTCTCAAAATGATGGCATCATGATATGTGATCATGCTACATAACATTGTATATTTGCATCTAATCATCTTAGCCTATGTATCAAGATTCAAGGCATGTCACAAATCATAAATAACACGTAAAAAATAACACATTGAAATTTAGTAGAACCCATTGAGAACATAATATATCTTCACAACCTGATTCCATTATCACTTTTAAAGATCTCGTAACAAGTTTTGTAGCTAAAAAACAACTCTAAATGTTAATAAAACAATACACCACCTTTAATCATCAGTTTTCTATAATGAATCATATGATCTTTGTTGAAACTGGATATACAAAAGGAAGTATAAAGTTTGACTACTCTTCATGTAGATTTGGACATTTAATGTTAAAATTGATATGGGTTATAAACCACATCAAGAAAAAGAAACTGAAGTGAGAGAGTTAATGAAACTTTTTTACTAATTCCTCCGTGACGATAAGGTTTGAGGATAACGAACACAACAATGTAACCTATGGTGTTCTCCCGTTTTAGAAACCACTGTTCAAATGCATTTCCCCTTATGGAAAACCTGTAGATTTACATAAATAGATCTAAGAAAATCAATTGAAAGTATAGAAAATGGGTAGACTGAGAGTACAAGGAATGAGAGATTGGGCCAGAGATAAACGAAGTAATGATATATAAAGATGGGATAGGGTCCGTTGAGTTCTTCATCAACGAGGAGCATGATAAGGGTCAAGCTATAACACCTGGTTCTGAAAGTGTTCCGTTGACAGGGGCTACAACCCAATCATCAGTTGTCATAAGGGTTAGGGCCTCGAGAAAGGGAGGATTAGGCCCATTGTAGATGTGAGTTTTAGGGTATACGACATCCAAGTGGTTGATTGTATCTTCAGAGGCCAATGGTATAATCGTAATTGGACATCTCGGTCTTCTAGGGATTTTGGGTTCTTGTTCGGGAAGTTTTTAGGTAATGAGGAGTTGTTAGAAGCGTAGGGCTTCTCGTCACCTTTTCATGGATATAAAGTTCATTGGAAACAGACTTAGAACGAAGAAGTTATAGCACTTTGAAGGTTTTGGCAGATTTAGTCCCTAATGGAAATGTTTGGTAGATAAGTCCCATGCATGCAATGGATGCATGCACGTGTCCGGATGGGAACGCCCAACGTAAGATGGGTTACGCCCAGCGTATAAAGTGAGATGGTTGCGGGTGGGTTGTGAGTACGTCGGGCGTACTAAGAGGTACGCAGGGCGTACTCCATTCAGACCAAAACCCTAAATTTTAGGGTATGACACTATATAAGAAACATTATGCCTCAAGACCAGCCTCCATCTCACCCTAAAGAAGCTTCTATGAAACCCTGATCCATACTTGAGTGATCTTGGAGCTTAGAAGGCCATTAGAAGAGTATTTTGGTGCTTTTGAAGAAGGTGTTCATTCTTGAAGACTTAGTGGAGAAGATAGGGCGTTTAGATCCAGAACTACACCAACTTTTGGCTCTCATTTGAGGTATAAAGTTCTGAACTTGGTGGTTATTCTCTTAGATCTCTTTTAGGATGAGTTTATGGACTCTTTTGGTCCCATGGATGAAGTCCCTTGTGTCCATGTCATTTTTTGGAACCTAGAGTTGCCACTCTCAGTGTTATTTGAGTTCTAGAATCAGAAAGTTGCCATCTTGAAGTCCTTAATGGGTTCATGCAAGAGTTATGGCCATTTTCATGGAAGTAGATTACTATACTTTGAGTTTGGGTTCATGTGGGTCATATAAAGTCACCAAGTCAGTGACTTTATAGATTAACACGTTGAAGAGGACTTGGATCTGTGATTATAGCCTTTGGAATAAAGTATCAAGTGCTTAATGGTAGAAATGGCTTAACAGAGCAGTACGTTGGGCGTACAAGCATGTACGTGTAGCGTACACGCCATACAACCTCTACACTTAGCGTATAGAGGAGTACGCCCCGCGTACTCAACAGATTTGGGCTTTGCATTGTTTGGGCCTCGGTTTGGGCCATTCATTGGACTTTGTTTCTTTGGGCCTTAGTGGGCCATCAGAAGTAAGATATTTTGGGCTAAGAATACGTTGGGCTTTAGGGTAAGGCCCATTAGAGGGGTTGGGCCCAATTTAGAAAATTGGGACATTGGTAGGCCATAAGTGGGCTTGGGAAGTCTACCTAGTATTGGGCCTTTCATGTTATGATTTTGGGTCTTAGGCATGGACCAAATTAGATTAGGGGTAAAATGGTCATTTTACCCTAAGGAGGATTATTGGTTTTGGACTAAGTGTTATTTTGGTAATGGTAGCTCAGGGATTCAAGAGATCAGCAATTCGGGGATTTGCCAGATAGCAGCCAGAGGATTATCTGTGAGATTCAGCTTTGCGAGGTGAGTTTACTCCTTTAGGAACGGGTCGAAGGTACCAATGCCGACCCATTTATGTATAATAGTATGTTCTGGACTAAGGTCTGATGCCAGAGGGACCCGAGGAATTTTTATATGTATGCTTGATGTCTTCATGATTCTTGCATGTGTCGGTAGTTATATGCTTTCCGGATTACAGACGATGTCGGGGGGTACCCGATGAATGCTTATATGTTTTTCGGACTAAGGTCTGATGCCAGGCGGGGATTGAGGAATGTTTATATGTTTAATTATACTTTTTGGCTATGTGATACATGTATGTGCGTGGTAGAGAGGTGAGTGTGGGCGGGGTCCCGTATCTCATCATTAGCTGAGTGTGGACATGGTTCCATATCTCATCGTTAGTAGAGTAGGGACGGGACCCATGATAGACGAGGCCTTAGGATTGGAACATTATTACTGTGTATGATTATTTATGTGTTAGCATAGTTATATGATATTGTTTATATGTGTATAACGAGCGAGGCCCAGTGACAAGTGGGGCCTGGAAGAAACATATATGTATACCGAGCGGGGATCGATGCCAGGCGGGGCCTGATGTCGGATACTGACCGATGTCGGGCGGGGCCCGATGAAGGAGCGGCGGCCCAGCATATGTGATTATGTGTATGATATGTGGTAGTTTGGGGAGACCCACTAAGCTTCATGCTAATGGTTTTCCGTTTTGGATTCAGGTACTTCCAGTTGCAGAGAGAAGAGCTCGGGATGACTGCATCGCACACACCATTATGTTCAGCCTGGGATGTCTACTATGATGTTTTGATTTGGAAACTCTGATAATAACTTTTTGAAATACTTTGACTCATGTTTTGATGGAATGGTTTGATAATTATGGTTTTATTTAATGGTTTAAATGAAATATTTGGTCATGATTTTTTGGATGTTTCAAGTTGGTATCAGAGCCTTGGTTTGAGGGATTCAGGCACGCTCTCGGGTGTGTCTGAACTCAAACTAAGGACTTGGTATAAAGATTTTACAAGAAAAACCATTTTTATAAAAAAAATTTGAAAAGAGAAAAGGGTGTGGTGCACGCAATCAGCCGAGCTCAAGTAAGTTCTCCCAAATTACCCATACATGTTTGTTATGCTATTATATGAATATGTGAACGGCATGCTAGATTAGGGCTAAGGTGTTGGGTTTTGTATACTACAACATCCTATGGGGCACATACAACCCTAAATGCTTTGGATATATGTTTTCTCTAATTATACATGCAATATTGTTTCCAAAGCATGAATCCTACAACTAGCATACAATTGAAATAAACAATATAGAATTGAGTTATAGAATTACCTCTTTGTTGTAGCTTGTAGTTTGGCCTTTAAGAACTTAGCACCTCAAATGTGATGCCTCAAATGGTTCACAAACACCATGAACAAATGGAGTACTTTTGAGAGAGAATATGGAGCACTAAAATTCAGCTATGCTTCTCCAAGAATGCATGTTCAACCAATTTTAGGCCAAAGGGTGTCATATATATAGTGTAGGAATCCAAGAGTCATGAGTAAACCCTAATCCCTACACTTAGATTATGATCCATATTTCATGTGGGCTAACTCTTCATGGATACTTACATAAACTTAGCCCATGATGGATCAATAGCCCGAACAATATATATTACTGATTTACATAATCAGTCCCCGTTAATTTAATTAGTCTCTTTTGATCACAAAATTAATTCCAAATTAATTCTTGATCAATACTAACTAAATAACATGATTTCATATTAATATATTAGAACTTATAATATATTAATAAATCATAAATAACCTCTTCTCAAAAGTCCATCCTATCAAATTGCTCTGGTGAAGGCAACCCAAATAGACCATGCTACTCTTAGGTCAAGTACATACCAATTATAGTTATGGGCTTAGACACCTAATCCAACATAAGGATCTATGAAGGATTCCTTGTATGCCTAATGTATGAGCTTATAGAACTGCATGCTAGTACTGATTAGTCAGTGATATGATGGCCTGATTAGGATATGCTTGGTTTTGGTTACTTAATGCTCGAATGTTGCTTGCTTTGTGCTTTTAGGAGTTCTAGTTATCTTTAACTAACTAGTAAATGAATATGTTAAGTTACATATTACGAGGACTAAATAATTTCAGAAGGTTAGGTTTAGCCCTATTTCACAGCTCTCGTCTGAGTCTAACCGTTGTAGGGAGAGACCTCTCATTCGAAGAATTATCTAGTCTTAGTGATATGTAATGGTATTCGCAAGCTAGTTAGGGGAGATATCAGGGACTTCTTATGCAGTTGATGGCGGAGAGTGGGTCGAAGATTACCCTAGGGCAAGCCTATGATGAGATTAGTGTTGGGAGCAGAAGTAGTGAAAGGGACCTGGTGGAGTCAAGACAATTCTTGAGGAAAGTATGGATAGATGTGGAAGGTAGTATAGGCCTGTACTACCGAAAGCAGATGATCCGTACTCGAGTCAAGGGGAGCTGAGATGAATCCAGGGAACTTGCAGTGTGTGTGATCCCTCGAGTTATGATGAGTATTCTGATGGTTGTTATGATATGTTGCAGTATGGTGACACTACGCACTAGACCAGTTGGCAGTTCTGGCGCAGGCGAGGGATCAGGCTCGGGCTCTGGAGCCATGCAGCTTGATGATCAGATGAGAGAGTTCATTTCAGCTGAGGTTATGTGCAATATCATTGACCAGACTCCTGTGATCTTCGGTACGGTCAAAGAGGGTATCATGGAGATTCTTGATGAGAGGCTGAGTGCATTCCACACGGAGATGGCGAACATGATGGGGGTGCACACGTTGACATTCTGGGAGTTCAGAGCTTGTGGAGCTCCAGAATATCATGGGGCCATGGACCCCATTGCTAGGAGTCGGTGGTTGGCAGATGTCGCCAACGCTTTTCGTACTAGCTGGTGTCCCGAGGGGGACAAGGTCCGACTCGCCTCTTGTATTCTGAAGGAAAGAGCACGTGATTGGTGGGAGGAGGTTGGACATGTTATTAGAGATGATGCCACTATTGATGTAATGACATGGAGTGACTTCTCGGTCAGGTTTAGGGCTGAGTTTGCACCCGTGATTGAGGTGCAGCAGTTAGCATGAGAGTTCTAGGACCTCCAGCAGACTACGGAAATGGTGGCCTAGATCACCGCCAAGTTTAGGGAGAGGGACCTTCTTATCCCGTAGTATGTGGAGGACGAGGAGATGAAGAAGGTTCGGTACCACTAGATGTTGATGAGCGACATCAGACAGTTTGTGAGCCGGTCCAGCTGCAAGACTCTAGAGGATATGATCGCTCGAGCGAGGGAGGGGGAGATCGACCTAGAGGCAGATAGGAAGAGGAAGCCAGACGAGGTTCAGACATCCGTGGGATCGGGAAAGAGGCCCAAGGTATCAGATTCTATATTGAGGGGTCATCAGGTCCGTAGCCGTTGTGGCAAGTACGACAGGACACACGGGGAGGGGGATGCGTATAGGAGTGGTAGTGGTGGAGATTCTGGCTGCTTCAAGTACGGCCGGATCGATCATTATAGCATGGATTGTGACCTGATCTGCTTTCATTGCAGTCAGCGGAGCCATAAGA
Organism: Lactuca virosa; assembly: GCF_052849685.1. Classification (NCBI taxonomy): domain Eukaryota; kingdom Viridiplantae; phylum Streptophyta; class Magnoliopsida; order Asterales; family Asteraceae; genus Lactuca; species Lactuca virosa. The sequence goes on along the minus strand of NC_136433.1, from coordinate 117,895,403 downwards.
AGGCCCAATGCCCGAGTTTGGCTACAGTGGGACAGGTGATGGCACCTGCTCCTGCGACATTAAGGATCACTGACGACCGTCAGGGTCGGGCAGAGGTGCATGCGGCGAGGAGCAAGGCTTTCAGCTGACTACAGAGGAGGCACGAGCAGCTTCCGATGTTGCAGGTGTGTATCTTTTGCTTTCCTATCAGTTTTTATTTATATTGATATTATCTTGCATTAGTATGAGTATGTATATCTTGGAGTTATATTTTCTGCTTATGGTCGGATTATATGCCATTTGCATACCATGGAACTTAGAGTAGTAGTTCGAGATCGTCTCCTTATATAGTGGGTTCTCAGGATGCAGTAGCTGTAACAAGTGTGATTGGAACTCGGGAGGTGTTCCGTTTGTAACATCCCGATATTCAAGTATATCCGTTTAACCCTTCCTTCTTTCTAAGTTGTCTTGTTTAGCCCTTAAAAGTAGACCATGGCAAATGAGTACGCTAGGCGTACTAAAGAGTATGCTGCGCGTACTCATGGGCGTGTTTTGGACGCGGACTCCACCCGGTACGCTGGGCGTACCTTAGGCTACGCTGGGCGTAGCGGGTCCAGACTCAAAACTCTAAATGAGACTTGAGCCCTATATAAAGAAAGCTATGGCCTTATCCTCAGCCACCATTTGAGAGAGTGAAACCCTAAAAGAGAGCCAACCTTCGTTTTAAGCTTGTGTGTGAGTGTTCTTGAGCTAAAAGTGCCTTTGTGTGTTAGTGAAGAAGAAGAGGAGGTCCTCGTGAAGGCTAGAAGTTGGAGTGCAAGCTTGGATCTGAGTTATACAGAAGGAAGAGCTTCACTTGGAGGTAAAAAGCTCAGAGCTTTCCTTGTTATTGTTAATTTGTGCTTCATGGACTAATTTTTAGGGTTTTTGGTCCCAAGGTGGAGACTTTATGAGCAAAAGGTCTCCATAAGCTTAGATCTACTATATTTCAGAATATTATGAGTTGAGGGTTCATAAAAATCCAATCTTGGACGTGAATAATAAGCCATGCATGAGATCTAGGTTTTATGAGGGAAGAGGAAAGGTGTTAGAGAGATTAGTGACCTTTACAGCCATGCAAAGGCTTAAAGGTTGCAACTTTATGGATTAAGTGACCTTAGAGAAGTCAGATCTGAAGTTTGGGTATATGTCTTAACCATTTAAGACCCAAAATCAAAGGAGTATGAAACTGGGAGTTACGTGGGGCGTAATCCCAGTACGCGCAGCGTAGAGGGTCGCGTTCCCCGATTCTGTGAAGTCGCCGGGTACGCCCAGCGTACAGTTTTGGTACGCGCAGCGTAACCCGGAGGGTTGACTTTTAGGGTTTAGTCAATAATTGGATCTTTGAGCCATAAGAGGGGTAAAATGGTCTTTTACCCTTCTGAGAGAACTTAGAGAGGGATTAGTCTAGTTTTTGAAAGTGTATTAATTAGAGTAATTGTTCCATATGACTAGGCGGAGGCTAGACCAGTATTACCGAGATCGAGAGATACCGAGTTACCCGAGGTGAGTCTTCTCACTATACTTTACCTAGAGTGGTAATTAGAGTTATGTGACAGAGTATGTTGTATGCTATTATATGATATGATATCTATGTGATTCTGTGCTATGTGTGATTCAGAGTTTACAGAGTTAGGACCGAAAGGTCCACAGAGTTAGGACCAGAGGGTCCACAGAGTTATGGGACTGGAGGGTCCCACTGAGACACTTTGACCAGAGGGTCATACAAAGTTATAGCCTCGAGTGGCTAATATGTGTTGTATGTGGTATTTTGGGGAACTCACTAAGCATTTATGCTTACAATGTTATGTGTTATGTGTTTCAGGTACTAGTGACGATCGCGGGAAGGCGCCGACATGATCCGTACACACAGACAGAGGATTTTATTTGTGATCTTGGGAAATGTTTTATTTTATGACAATTGTTGAACAAGAGATTTGAGAATGTTAAATGATATTTATGTTAATCGAAAAATGAAAAATTGTTTTGAAAATTTATGTCGTTACAAGTTGGTATCAAAGCCTTGGTTTGAGGGATTCGGATGCACCTTCGGGCGTATCTGAACTCAAACTGAGGATTTGAAGAATTTTTCACAATAAAACAATTTTTCTAAAAAGAGTAAAAGGTTTTGAAACAAACAGAGCAGAGCAGTGTGTACGGTCAGTCAGCGCCCGAACGGTGATTTCCCAAAATACCCTTACATTATGTCTTATGAGATACGATATGATATGTTATGCATGCTAGAGTAGGCTAGGTACTCATATTAGGACTAGAGTGGCCTGATTTGTGATGCCTTAGCCTAGGAGATTACTGCTGCAGTGAGATGCCTGAGAGTGAGTAGGTAGCAGCGAGGAGCTTATGAGAGGTCTGCTCGAGAGTAGCCAATGTATAGCGAGATTAGAGTACTTGTGATCTGGGATCCTAGGAGGAGGACTTGGGGTGAATGCTGATGCGGTGTGGACGGTAGTATTGGGCCCGTACTACGGAAGACACCGGATCAGTGCGCAACCCAAGTAAGAATCCTTAGGGTACTAAAGAGCAAGTGGGGTTGAGTTATCGAGTGTGAGTATATTCGAGCGGGTCTCTGATATTTTATGTTGTATTTCAGAGAGACATCATGGTTGGGACACACCACACACCTGAGAGCAGCGGTGTTAGTGATGAGGAGATCCGCATGTTGATTCATGAGGAGGTGGCTGCGGCCATCCGGGCTGAGATACCGTAGATGTTTGGATCTATCAAGACCATGTTGATCGAGACTTTTGATGAGCGGTACGCCGCTCTTACTGATACTGTTGTTGCTGCGGCCACCGCAGCCGTTGCTGCTGCCAGGCCGCAGGGGGGTGACTCGTTGCTGTTCCGAGAGTTCAGCAACAAAAAGCCACCAGAGTTTGATGGGACTCAGGATCCGATAGCTGTGATGAGATGGATCTCTGACATTGAGGGGTGCTTCTACACATGTTCATGTCCGGAGCATCTGAGGGTACGGTTCGCGCTGAACCAGCTTCGCTTGGGAGTGAAGGACTGGTGGAAGTTTGTGACAGCGCACTTCACTTCTGCAGAGCTTGTCACGGTGACCTGGGAGAGGTTCACCGCTATGTTTCGAGATGAGTACGTTCCCCCGGTGGAAAGGGAACGGTTGGCCCAGGAAAATGCTCGGAAGAGGGAGATTGAGCTCGAGACTCAGGGCAGGGAGGAGGCAGAGTCTCAATGGAGGGATCGGCGACCGGCACAGTCCCAGCCGGCGGCCAAGCGGGCAAAGCCCGCCGATTCGAGATCAGGGAACCAGAAGAGCCGTACTTGTGGCAAGTGCGGCAAGAGCCACCAGGGGATTTGTCGAGCAGGGTCTTGCTACAAGTGTGGCAAGGAGGGGCATATGGCTAAGGATTGCCCCAAGGGATTTGCAGTGTGCTTCCACTGCAACCAGACTGGCCATCGGAAGGCCGAATGTCCACAGCTACGAGGGTCGGCACAGGGAGCACCGCATGGATATGCCCCTGCTGCCATACGAGCTACTGAGAGTCGGCCAGTGAAGGCCGAGGCGCCAAAGGCTCGCGGGAGAGCCTTCCAGTTGACAGCGGAGGAGGTCCGCGCAACGCCTGATGTTGTGGCTGGTATGTATTCCTTCATCTATTTATTTTGAGTTTGAGATATTGTGCTTATTTTATGTTATGCGTAGGTACTTTTCTTGTGAGTTCTGTACCTGCTTTGGTGTTATTTGACTCGGGTGCGAGTCGATCTTTTGTGTCGTTAGCGTTTAGTCACCACATCGGTATCTGTCGAGAGGCGTTGAGTCGACCTCTACGAGTTTCCATAGTTGACGAGCGAGCGGTATATGCTACTGAGGTGATTCGAGGATGTGTACTCGAGATCTTCGGTGTTGAGTTCCCGATTGTTATGGGGGATGTCTGTGTCATCGTGGGCATGGACTGGTTGAGTAGATTCGGAGCGGTCATCGACTGCGAGCGACAGCTGGTGACCGTACGAGACCCTAGTGGGGGAGTGCTTACGGTGTACGGCGAGGGTACCCGTTCCGAGTCAGCGTTTTGTTCGGCTACTAGAGCGAGGCAGAGTCTACAGCAGGGCTGTAGTGGGTTTGTGGCCTATGTGATGGACACACGAGTGGCCGCAGGGAGGCCGAGTTCGGTTGGTGATGTACCGATATTGAGAGAGTTCCCGGACGTTTTCCCCGAGGAATTGCCAGGTGTGCCTCCTGAGAGGCAGGTGGAGTTTCGTATCGATTTAGTTCCGGGAGCGGCGCCTATTGCCAAGGCACCCTATCGCCTTGCGCCGCCAGAGATGCAGGAGTTATCCTCACAGCTTCAGGAGCTGCTGGGGAAGGGGTTTATTCGACCGAGTAGCTCGCTGTGGGGAGCGCCGATCCTTTTTGTCAAGAAAAAAGGATGGTTCACACCGGATGTGCATTGATTACCGGGAGTTGAACAAGTTGACGGTCAAGAACCGTTACCCCTTACCGAGGATCGATGATCTGTTCGATCAGTTGCAGGGAGCGTCTTGGTTCTCCAAGATTGATTTGAGGTCTGGATATCATCAGATGAGGGTGCGGGATGAGGATATCCAGAAGACGGCGTTTAGGACTCGTTATGGGCATTACGAGTTCGTGGTGATGCCTTTTGGGCTCACCAATGCACCGACAACGTTCATGGATCTCATGAACCGGGTGTGCAGGCAGATGTTGGATCGATCGGTGATCATGTTCATCGACGATATATTGGTGTACTCGAGATCCAGATATCAGCATGAGGAGCATTTGAGAGATATTCTCGGAGTTTTGAGATCGGAGAGGCTTTACGCCAAATTCTCCAAGTGTGATTTTTGGTTACGGGAGGTCCAGTTCTTGGGGCATCTCGTTAATCAGAATGGGATATTGGTCGACCAGGCCAAGATTGAGGCGGTGATGAATTGGGAGGTGTCGAGATCCCCCACCGAGATTTGGAGTTTTCTTGGTGGGAGGCCCACCAAGATTGTCGTTCCCCTCACCAGTTTGACCCGGAAGGGCGTGACTTTCAGATGGGGTCCAGAGCAGCAGGCCTCATTCGAGACTCTTCGCCAAAGATTATGCGAGGCCCCAGTGTTAGCCCTTCTGGAGGGGATGGAGGATTCTGTGGTGTATTGTGACGCATCGATATCGGGTTTGGGTGCGGTGCTTATGCAGAGAGGTCATGTGATAGCGTACGCATCGAGGCAACTGAAGCCTCACGAGGTGAGATATCCCACCCACGATTTGGAGTTGGGGGCCATGGTGTTCGCTCTCAAGATCTGGCGTCACTATTTGTATGGGGTTCGGTGTACCATATACACGGACCACAAGAGCTTGAAGTATTTGATGGATCAGCCCAACCTAAATATGCGCCAGAGGAGATGGTTGGATGTGGTAAAGGATTATGATTGTGAGATCCAGTAGCACCCGGGCAAAGCTAACGTAGTAGCCGATGCCCTGAGCCGTAGGGCGGAGAGTGCCCTAATACGAGACATTTGTATGAGGTTGACGGTGATGACTCCGGTGTTGGATACCATTCGAGGGGCCCAGGCAGAGGCTGTGAGACCGAAGAACCGCAAAAGAGAGCGGGTGATCGGGCAGATATCTGAGTTCGTTACCGATAGCCGAGGGCTTATGACCTTTCAGGGTCGGATTTGGGTGTCGTTCGTGGGCGGGGCACGTACTATTCTGATGGAGGAGGCGCATAGATCGAGGTTCTTGATCCATCCCGGGGCCACTAAGATGTATTTGGATCTGAAAAGAGACTACTAGTGGCCCTGTATGAAGAGGGATGTTGCGTGGTTCGTTGAGAGGTGCTTGACCTGTCGCAAGGTTAAGGCCGAGCACCAGCGTCCGCATGGCAAGTTGCAGCCACTTGAGATTCCCCAGTGGAAGTGGGAACATATTTCTATGGATTTTATCACCAAATTGCCGAGGACCGCGAGGGGTGTCGATGAAATTTGGGTGATCGTCGACCGGCTGACGAAGAGCGCTCACTTTCTTGCTATCAGTGAGAGCTCTTCCGCTGAGAGGCTGGCAGAGTTGTATGTGAGAGAGGTGGTATCGCGGCATGGAGTGCCGATCTCGATTGTGTCGGATCGAGATGTACGTTTCACTTCCAGGTTCTGGAAGAAGTTCCATGAGGAGTTGGGCACGAGGCTGCATTTCAGTACCGCTTACCACCCACAGACAGACGGACAGAGTGAGCGGACGATTCAGACGCTCGAGGACATGCTTCGAGCATGTGTGTTGGACTTCGGAGGAATTTGGGACACGTATTTGCCGTTGGCCGAGTTTTCCTATAAAAACAGCTACCATTCGAGTATTGGTATGCCTCCCTTCGAGTTGTTGTATGGGAGGAGGTGTCAGACTCCCATCTGCTGGGGGGAGGTAGGGCAGCGAGTGATGGGCAACACTGAGATAGTGCTTCAGACGACAGAGCAGATACAACAGGTCATGCAGAGGTTGTTGACAGCTCAGAGTTGCCAGAAGAGTTATGCGGATAGGCGACGGTCCGAGCTCGAGTTCCAGGTGGGAGACTTTGTACTCCTAAAAGTGTCTCCTTGGAATGGAGTGATCCAATTCCGGAAGAGGGGCAAGCTGGGACCCCGGTACATTGGTCCTTTCAGGGTGACCGCTAGGGTGGGCAGGGTAGCATACCGTTTGGAGCTACCTGTGGAGCTGAGCCAGATTCATGATACCTTCCACGTGTCTCAGTTGAGGAAGTGTATTGTCGACGAGACGACAGTTATACCGCTAGAGGACATTCAGGTGGATGCGAGCCTGAATTATGTTGAGAGGCCAATCGCGATTGTGGATCGAAAAATCAAGGTTCTGAGGAACAAGGAAGTGCCCCTGGTTCAGGTCCAGTGGCAACATCGGAGAGGGTCCGAGCTGACTTGGGAGCCAGAGTCAGAGATGCGGGAGCAACATCCGGAGTTGTTTGCGGCATGAGACTTCGAGGGCGAAGTCTGGTTCTAGTGGGGGATAATTGTAACATCCCGAGATTCAGGTATATCCGTTTAACCCTTCCTTCTTTCTAAGTTGTCTTGTTTAGCCCTTAAAAGTAGACCATGGCAAATGAGTACGTTGGGCGTACTAAAGAGTACGCTGCACGTACTCATGGGCGTGTTTTGGACGCAGACTCCACCCGGTACGCTGGGCGTACCTTAGGCTACGCTGGGCGTAGCGGGTCCAGACTCAAAACCCTAAATGAGACTTGAGCCCTATATAAAGAAAGCTATGGCCTTATCCTCAGCCACCATTTGAGAGAGTGAAACCCTAAAAGAGAGCCAACCTTCGTTCTAAGCTTGTGTGTGAGTGTTCTTGAGCTAAAAGTGCCTTTGTGTGTTAGTGAAGAAGAAGAGGAGGTCCTCGTGAAGGCTAGAAGTTGGAGTGCAAGCTTGGATCTGAGTTATACAGAAGGAAGATAATTTGATTTTTTAAATACACTTTAAAAACTTTATTGTCTAATACACAATATTAAACTCATATAATTATTAAAACCAAATCAAATCAAACAAAGAGTACAAAGTTACCTCAATCAAATGTTCTTCGAGCTCCTGATATACATGAAATGATCTCGTCGATTCTGTCAGGATCTTCTTGGAGTTGATCTCATTGTTTCTCAAGCGATGAAGGCATGTCGTGAGGAGAGATGGGAGATAGATCTCCAGTGATGAAGACCCATGGGCAGAGAAAGTGATTGAAATTTTATATCGAGGATGAAGGCCCGAGGGTGGGAGGATGTATAAGATATAGTTATCCAGCGGTGAAATTATTTCATTGGAACCTTTATCAGAATATGATTTAGCATGAGTTGTGGAGTAGATTTCGAGGTAGGGGAGAGATAAATAAAGTGAGATAGAGAGTTTTTAGAACGAGGACATACACACACACACTAATATATTCTTAAATTACACAATTTTTTTTTCAAATAGAACTTGAACACTCGACCTGTAACGTCCTAATTTTAAGAATAAATTTTAAAATTTTAAAACTGGCATAAACACTCATTTTCATAAATGTACATTCAAAGCAAAACCATTTGTTCATAAATCGAAATCCATAAATCAAAGTTATAATGAAAGTATTGTGAAATCTCAAATCGTAAAAGTGTTGATGTGTGTGTATAGTTACACCTTCGCTTCCTCACAAACTGATAAAGTACCTGAAAACTATTTAATCCACAATTGTAATCACAAACCTTAGTGAGTTTCCCAAAGTATCACATACAACACAACATTGTAAACTATATAAAACAACTATGGGTTATCAGCAACCCTGAGTTATCAACAACTCAAATACAACAAATTGGGTTATCAACAACCCCAGACTATCAGTAGCTCACATAAAACAAATCGGGTGATTAGCAACTCCAAAGTATCACATACATCACAACATTGCAAAATATATAAAATAACTATGGGTTATCAACAGCCCTGTGGACTATCAACAACCCTGAGTTATCAACAACTCATATACAACAAATTGGGTTATCAACAACCTCAGGCTATCAGTAGCTCACATACAACAAATTGGGTTATCAGCAACCCCAAACTATCAGCAGTTCACATACAACCAATTGAGTTATCATCAACCCCAAGCTATCAAAAGGTCACATACAACATATAATATAAGTAACACAGTAAGAAAACTCACATGAGCTAAACAAAATAAGCTCTATAACAATCTCAACGATAAAAATAACTACACTGCTACCTAAAGCCAAACCTGAACTAGTCATTAGCTAAACACTAAATTCTACCAAAGTTTAACCAAAAGTCAAATTGGTCAAAAGTCAACGGTCAAAGTCAAGTAAACTCTCCAAACCACCACGTCGTGGCTAGAACCTTGATCACATTGTGGTCTGGCTCAAGCAGATCGCGACAGATTGGACCATCACATCGTGGCAACGCTACCAAATCCAAAACTTCATTAAGCCCTTAATACTTGAAGCCATCCATTCTAACTTTCTAGAAGGCTTCATTGCATCTAAGTGATTCATTAAAATCATAACTTTATGTATATGCATGTCCTCCCCTAAACTTAGGTTAAAAAGTAGAAAGTGGAGTCAAAACCCCATGCATGACATCAAACAAGTGATTTACTAACATATGATGAAATAGGGACCTCATAGAGTGATAAAGTTGCCAACTTTATCAATTTCAATCTTTCAAGAGGACATAACACTAAGAAACTTGCTCGCTTTTTAGATCCAAAGGAAATGAAACATAAACGTAGAGTCTTAAATGCTTACCAAAGTCCAGGACTGAAGAGGAAGTTGCACACTCACTGGATCTAACTTGCTTGCACCTCAACACCTTGATCCTTCCACCAAAATATACCAAAATGCCAAGATTCCCACAAAACACTCAAAGAGGGGATATGGTTTGCTTTTGGGGAGAGGGATGATGGTAATGAGGTGAAACCCTTAGCCAACATGTTGCTTAAATAGGGCACAAAGCATGAACTATAGAGTTTAGGAATCTATCACTGCCACGCCGTGATGAATACTCGACCATATCGTGGTCAATGCTCAAACGTGTTCATCATCTAGATGAAGCGGCCACGTCGTCACCAACATCCTGCCACGTCGTGGCATAAGGTTTTTTTTTTTTTTTTTCCAAAACCTTATCTTTGAAATCCTTAAGTCTTCAACCGATCAAATCAGGAAAACAGGTGTTACACAACCACTTGAATGAAAGGACACCGTACCACCCAAATACCGAGAGAGAGAGAGAGAGAGAGAGAGAGAGAGAGAGAACCATCATGACACCAATATACCATCGCCACCATCTATGAACGGTCTTTTTGGATGCCTATCATCATCTATCGTCAAAGCAGTGGTGATTATTCTCTCAGCCATACAAGAGTCAACACCTTCAAACATGCAAGAGAGTCCTTACTAGTGTTTATCTTTTTGAAACAAATTGTGAAACGTAACGCATGTTATGTTTTAATTGAAACTTTTATTTGAAAAATTCTTGTATTTTCACAAATATTTAATTTCTAATTTGAACTATGGTTTTATATTTAAAAGGACAAATAAATATTTTGAACTAAAATAATGGAAACTTATTTCGGACCACACAAACATATTTCATTTATTTTGACAAGTAAAGAAAATAAGATTACGGAAGCAAAAAGCAAGAAAAAGATAAGAAAATGGAACGAAAAGGCGGCAAGGCCGGTGCCACTGTCACCGGATTTTTGCCTCAAATTCAACTTTTTTTTTTAATTTTCTTTTCAACAGGCTTCATAATTGTTCCTCGTATATACGCCCTTTCGATCGCCATTGATGTATTCATACCCAAGAACTTGAAGCTTTTCTTCAAATCTCAAATCCTCAAAAAGTTGGAGAGAGAAAAAGCCCCCACCCCCACGTCAAGAATTAAAGAAAATAAAAATTCAGAAAACCAACCCATAAAACCAATTATTAACTTTCTTTTTTGCACTCCTTCCTCTTTCTCTCTCTATAATACTTTGCCAGCTCCGTTTTCGTCTTTCTGTCCTTCTGCCGTTTCATTCTCTCTAAAACCCAGTTCCTGATACTCTTTTTGAAGCCGGAAGCAGTCGAGATCTGAACACAGGTATGTTTGCTGTAATCGATTACTTAACCAACTGATTTCGCCCTAGATTTTCACTCCAGTTACTTAGATCTCTCGCTTTGTGTACTTATTTTGCCATCAACTTATTTTCCAATTGTTTGGATCTTAAATTGATGATCCTCAACTTGAATTAACAGTTTGAGGGTCTCTTTGGCATGAATTATAGTTCGAATTGGGGGAATGATTTCTCTGTTGTTTTGATCTAGTGAGTTTTCTTCTTCTCGATATCGGTGCTTAAGATTTTCGATGGCTGATTAAGATAATTGGTTGGATCTATCGATAGGTGCTAGAGAATTAGTATTTTATTATGGAGCTATGTTTTCAATGCACTATGTCTTCTAGGGTATAAAGTTGGTACATACATTTCGAAATCATATTTTTGCTTCAGATGGATTATGGTGTTGACCGTGCTGTGGACTCGTTCTTGATTTCTGGAGGATAAGTTTTCGAATAGTAATTCCATGGAATCAGGGAAAATTTGTTGCAGATAGAGTTGGATTGGTTATCAAGCATGAAACTTTTGGGATAATTTACCCCGACCTTTTTTATAGGAATCGAGTGTTAAACATGCCCAATATCACGAAATCTTGTGTAGGGTTCGACAAATTCAAGAACATTTGGGGATTTTGATATAGAATGTGACAATACCTGGCTTATGTGTTAGCTTGTTAATGATGCTTTTTGAAACTTACATTCTTTAGTTACTTTACTCTTGTTCGAGTTATCAAGTATGCTGCTGCATCTTATTGATGATATGCAATAGATATTTTAAGATAATTGTTGAACATTTAATGTGAAAGAACAATGTGTAGAGAGAGAATAATGGTTTAAATTTTTAGTTCTCATAGCTTACATAATCTAAAATTAATTACATTGTATATATTCAAATGAACTGCTTAAGCATCCTTTTGCATTATGTGATTAAGTACCACAAGGTCATTTGATGGCTTGTGAGGAGAACCATGTTTCATATGCTATGACCTGTTTTTTTTCTTTATCCTCATGATTTGAGTTAATTTGGAGGTTTACTTTTCTGTATATCAAATTATAAGTTACAAATCTTAGTATTCATGCTTAAACATGGGAGAAATGATGACATGATCTTGCGCATGATATTTATTTTACTGATGTTGAATCTACACTGTGCTTAGTAATATATTATAATAGTTGTATGCGATTTATAGACATTAAAATCAAGTACACGGTTGATAATGATAAATTGATAATTTCTTTTTCTAATTTCTTGTTAGGCGCTCACATAAATATTTTTCCCTTAATCATCATTTTGTTATTATTAAACAATTTTTTTTTGACTATTTTGATAAATCCTTATAAAGTTTTGAAACCAAACAGATTTGTTTAAGTTTTAAATATTCCAGACCGGTTATCATCCATTTCTTTTCCTGTTATGAGTCGATAGTGAAACATTTTTATTAACATTACATTTCGGCATTATATATTTGTCTAAATTTAACTCAATTCAATGTAAGAATTTTTACATAATTATATACTCCATTACAACAAATAATAAACAGTAGTCTCTAGAATCGGCATACAATTTCCTTAAAAGTATATTGTTGTAAGAAACATCATTTTGAATTGGATATGAAAACTCTACATTCCTTATATTATGATTTTTAAACTATCATCACCCGAGCAAACACACGAGCACATAGCTACTTATACTAAATGAAAGAAATACTTTTTTTTTTTTCATAAATTCAGAGTTGTCATACCTTCTTTTTACAAGTATGCTAATGATATTTCTATTTTTATTTAGATCTTTGCAGTGATTTATTTATAAAGATTACATCACAAGACTCTGTCTTTGTTTAAAGAAGAAGATACAATCTAGAACTTTACACCATGTCTGGCTCTGCAAAAACTCTTGAACCTGCATTCCAAGGAGTTGGTCAAAGAGTGTATCCTTCAATTTCTTTCTTTTAAACCATATAAAAGATTTTTTTTCCCATTACCTACAAAAAAAATATATTTTTTATTAAATGTTCACTTAACACCTTATAGAGGGACTGAAATATGGAGAATCGAAAACTTTCAGCCAGTACCTTTACCAAAGTCCAATTATGGAAAATTCTACTCTGGCGATTCATACATTGTATTGCAGGTGCTAATAATAATAATATCCAAAACTCTTGTTATTTTCCTTATATATATTTTTATCTCAAAAAATTATTTCTTTTTTACACACACACTCTCATATATATGTAGACTACTTCTGGGAAGGGAGGTGCTTACAATTATGACATACATTTCTGGTTGGGAAAAGATACTAGCCAGGTAAGTTATATGTTATAAGTACACCCTGCTATTTTTTGAATAATATAATGTTTTGTTAATTGGTGTTAATTTATGAAATAAATCAGGATGAAGCTGGAACTGCAGCAATAAAAACGGTTGAACTTGATGCATGTCTAGGTGGTCGTGCAGTTCAATATAGGGAACTTCAAGGTCATGAATCTGATAAATTTTTATCATATTTTAAACCATGTATTATACCACTTGAGGGAGGTGTTGCATCTGGTTTTAAAGAAGTTGAAGAAGAAGAGTTTCAGACACGATTGTACACTTGTAAAGGAAAACGTGTTGTCAGATTGAAACAGGTCTGTAAAATTACCAAACTACCCTTAATAATATATATATTTATTTGGTTTTGATGATGGTTGTTTATTCAGGTTCCTTTCTCTCGATCCACATTGAACCATGATGATGTGTTTATCTTGGACACTAAAGATAAAATTTTTCAATTCAATGGGGCGAATTCAAATATACAAGAAAGGGCAAAAGCATTGGAAGTTATTCAGTTTTTGAAAGATAAATATCATGAAGGGACATGTGATGTTGCAATTGTTGGTAAGTCAACATACATGATTATTAAATTAACATATATATATATATATATATATATATATATATATATATATATATATATATTGTCATATGTTATTAATAAATTAATAACATTTTCAGATGATGGAAAGCTACAAGCGGAAGGGGACTCTGGTGAATTTTGGGTTATTTTTGGTGGGTTTGCTCCAATTGGCAAAAAGGTTGCAAGTGAAGATGATATAATTCCAGAAAAGACTTCTCCAAAACTTTATTGGTATAATTATAATATATGATTAATGGATTAAATGGCATAAATGATGCTTATTTTTAATCGTCTTTTTTGCAGCATAAGTGAAGGTCAAATTAAGGATGTAGATGGTGAACTTTCCAAATCTTTATTGGAAAACAACAAATGTTATCTGCTGGATTGTGGTGCAGAGGTGTTTGTGTGGGTTGGAAGAGTAACACAAGTGGAGGAAAGAAAAACTGCCATGCAAGCTGCTGAGGTAAATCTAAATCTCTAAATTCAAATACTTATTGTTTTTTGTGTATAAGTTATTTATTTCTATTCTCACATTATTTGAAACAATTTTAGGAGTTTATTGTGAGCCAAAATCGGCCCAAAGCAACCCGTGTAACTCGACTTATTCAAGGGTACGAGACACATTCGTTCAAGTCAAACTTTGACTCATGGCCATCTGGTTCAGCACCTTCCGCCCCTGAAGAAAGTAGAGGAAAAGTAGCAGGTAAATTAAATAATTAGATATAAACATCCCTATTCTTTATTCACAATCTGTTATTACTTTTGATGGTTTTTATAACACTAGTTGTAGTTATGGTGTTATTTTTGTATATTACTAGCTTTGTTAAAGCAACAAGGAGTTGGGCTGAAAGGGTTGGCTAAAACTTCTACTGCAACCGAAGAAGTCCCACCTTTGCTTGAAGAAAATGGGAAAATTGAGGTGTGGAGGATTAATGGCAATGCAAAAACCACAGTACCCAAAGAAGACATTGGTAAATTCTACAGTGGAGATTGCTACATTGTTCTTTACACTTACCATTCTAATGAAAAGAAAGAAGATTACTATTTGTGCTGTTGGATTGGCAAAGATAGCATCGAGGTAACCCTTGACAACATTCAATTCAATTCAATTCAATTCAATTCATTTCTTCTTCTTCTTCTTCTTCTATCTGTGTACTTGTGTTGAAGTGACAATAACAAGAAGCAAATCTTGTAAACATCAGGAGGACCAAAACATTGCTGCTCGATTGGCTACTACAATGTTCAATTCACTCAAGGGAAGACCAGTTCAGGGTCGTGTATTTCAAGGGAAAGAGCCTCCACAGTTTGTCGCCATCTTTCAGCCTATGGTTGTGTTAAAGGTAGGTACATGCGTCGTCACATTTTTAGTTTTTTCAAATATTTTGCTGTGCTATTAGATTCAGATGGAAAATGTTGTGTTATTAGGGTGGATTGAGCTCTGGATACAAGAACTCCATTGCAGACAAAGGATTGAATGATGAAACCTACACTTCAGATGGTGTAGCCCTAATTCAGATATCTGGAACTTCACCCCATAATAATAAAGCCGTTCAAGTAGATGCGGTATGATTATGAGCCCCTTTTGGAATTGCGTGCGACTTGTTAAAATTAGGGCTAATGAAATTTGTTTGTTTCAGGTGGCGACCTCATTGAATACTTATGAATGCTTTCTTCTTCAATCTGGTTCTTCATTGTTCACTTGGCATGGAAACCAGAGTAGTGTTGAACAGCACAGCATAGCTGCAAAAATCGCTGAATTTTTGAAGGTATGATATGAAGTTTTTGATGATAAGTTTGAATCGTATCGTATCTTGTTTTTATTTTGTCTTCTTGTCCAGCCTGGCGCCACTGTGAAATTTGCTAAAGAAGGAACTGAAAACTCAACTTTCTGGTTTGCCCTTGGAGGGAAACAAGGCTACACCAGTAAAAAAGCAGCACAGGAATCCGTCAGAGATCCCCATTTGTTTTCATTCTCTTTCCATAAAGGAAAGTTTGAGGTGAATTCTTAACTTTTCATTTCATTTCATATACAACACTCAAATCACTCGAAATGGAGATCTAAATCACGGTTTCTTTCTTTCTCTCGTCCAGATTGAGGAGATCTACAATTTTTCACAAGACGATCTGTTGACAGAAGATGTGCTGATCTTAGACACACACGCGGAGGTGTTCATATGGGTTGGTCAATCCGTTGACTCCAAAGAAAAGCAAAATGCGTTTGAAATTGGCCAGAAATACATCGACTTGGCTGCATCTCTTGATGGATTATCTCCATGTGTACCCTTATACAGAGTTACAGAAGGAAACGAACCTACCTTCTTCACAACATTCTTCTCATGGGACTCTGCTAAAGCTAATGTCCGTGTCCTTATTTTTCCATTATCATATAAAATTTTCTATCTAATAAACAATTAATTAAAAAAAAATTCTTACCTTCTTCCTAGGCTCATGGGAACTCATTCCAGAAGAAGATTTTGCTACTGTTTGGATTTGGGGGAGGCCATGCTTCTGCTTCTGAGGTAAAGTTGGAACTCATCCTACTTGTTGTTTATGGTTTTGTTTAAGGATTGTTTTTGGTATCATCTATCACAGGGTCAAGATAGGTCAAACGGGGGTCAAAGTGGGCCCACTCAAAGAGCTTCAGCATTAGCAGCACTAAACTCTGCTTTCAAATCATCTCCGACAAGCGCCAAATCATCATCAGCTTCACCAAAGGTACCAAGTCGGGGTTCACAGAGAGCAGCTGCTGTTGCTGCTTTATCTTCTGTTCTTACAGCTGAAAAGAAGGGTGCATCTGATGGTTCACCTGTCAGGCCCACCAGAAGTCCACCATCTGAAGGCGGCTCAGCCACCAAGGCTGAAGAAGGTTCTGATGGTTTGGAGAGTAATGAAGGTTCAGAAGTTACCATGGAAACATCTGAACCAGCAGTTCAAGTTCAAGAAACCAATGGAAGAGGAGGAGGAGGAGGAGGAGAAGATTCAGCACCAAAGAATGATGAAAACGAATGTGAGAGTGTAGACAGTCAAAGCACTTTCAGTTATGAACAGTTGAGGGCTAAATCCGAGAACCCGGTAACCGGTATCGACTTTAAGAGAAGAGAGGTTAGTTTTGTAATTTCACACAACTGTAAAGTCTATTACGGGAATAAGTAACATTGTTGGTTTGTTGTTTGGTTTAGGCTTATCTGTCAGGTGAAGAGTTTGAGGGTGTGTTTGGAATGGCAAAAGAGGCGTTCTACAAGATACCAAAATGGAAGCAGGATATGCTGAAGAAGAAGGTGGATTTGTTCTAGGAATTGAAAACAGTGGTGGGGAGATGATGATATGATATGATTCTTTCAATTCTTAGTTTTTGATTGTGTTGGTGGTGTTACCAGTTATGATGCTGGTGGTTATAGGAGGAGTTAGTGATATAATGGCCTTGAGTAAAGAGTGATTTTTTTGCCTCTCTTTTGATGTTATGATATATGCTTTGATTGCTGGTTGTTAGATTTGATTGGGTATGTAATCTGGGTTTGAGTTTGTTTGTGGGATTACTTGCTATTTATTGTTGGAGAAAAAGTAAGACTGTAAATGTGATGTGATGTGATGTGATGTGATGTGATTGTTTGTATTTTGAATTCAGATATTAAGGGTTAAAAAAGTTTGTTGTTTGATATTTATCATATCATGTATGTCCTTTCTATTTGTCTTGTGTACTTTTGGCATTTTGACACAACTTAATAACAGGATTTACACATGAATCTTTTTTTTAGACTTGGCAAACATAATAATGGGTTAAACATTTAATATGGACATTTTTTGCTTGATAAAATGGCTCGATGAGTGAAGTAGAAAATACCGACTGAATTTATTATGACATCTACCATGTACCTATTTATTGTTTTCTTTTTTCCACTGTTGAAACCGATGAATATTTTTTGTTGAAATATAAGAATAAAACTGTCGTTGTCTACCCACTTAGGTGAACATCATGTTGGTGTCTAAAGTACCACCGACCCATTACTTCATACCATATGCAAAAACAAAACCTCTCAAGTCACATCCATTACTATCACATAAAACTTAACTCATATTTTGATATGATTTGAGACCATATGTTTTTATTTCATCAATCTTGATGTGTTTTATGTAAAATTGGATTATAAGGAATGTTAAGTTGTTATATAGTTATATCATGACGATCACTACAAGCATGAAATCATAAACCAAAACACAAAGAATATGGATGGAAACCTTTGTGGGAAAAACCAAAAGGCACAAAAACCTGTAAATAAAATCGACAATGAGAAAGGTATTACTTGCACAAAAGTTGACTGAGGGGAGGGGGAGTAAGAGATAATGGAATGACTAGAAAGATTGTATCTATAGTATTGTAAAAGAGTCCTAAAGATCATAGAACTTTTTTTTTTCATTAAAATTTAAAATTGATAATTTTGAATTCATTAATCATTAGGTGGGTCGCATCCCACCCATGGCCCCTTCACCACTTTACAAGCCCAAGCTTTTAAAATTAAAAATAGATGGTAAAACCGCCATTTTTACAAAAAAAATTAACGTTTTTTTAAATAGTAGGTGTTAAAAAACGGAAAACATTCAAATTCCATGAAATGACTAAATCCGAATTTTTCATCAAATCAGCAACATGATGAAAACTCTAACTTACCCTATATCCCGATCAAGCATCTCGTAACGAGGGAATATATAACAAAGGACCAAAATGGTAAATCAAAATGTATAAAATTAAAGGAATTTTTTTTAACCTTTCGACTGTAATTAAAGTTTTTATTATTGTGTAGCAGTTTTATTTTTCTACGCTTGATGATAAAAAAAGAAAATGGGAACAGTTTCTTTTGTGGTATTACGATTTACGCATGCACTCTTTTGACTATTCCTTTGTAGTGGACCACGTAGGAAACTTCTCTATAGTGGACTCTTAAACCTTTCCAATTTTCTAAAACAATTTAGAATTTGAATAATTGTGTTTTTTTTTTTTAAATAGATGAAACAATAAAAACCACAAAACGCAAATAAGGTGTACACCATAAAATTCGAATCTCCAAATTAACTCATTTTATTTCATTATAGTAAGTGATACATATTATAATTTAATACATATCGTCTTCAGTGTTTTAGTTCACATATGATACTATATATATTTATAAAAACTATGTCTTGTTTGTGGGAATGGTGCCAAATATTTGGTTTGTTATTTGTTAAGAGAAATTGCTTATATCTCTTTACTTCATTCGTAAATTTATGTATGCAACAACATATTACCACTTTGTTTATTATTGGAAAAAGATATAGCTAATGTTCATTTTATAAGATTTAGCGATAGAAATTTAGTTTCTCTAATATTAAGTTATAGTTCAAAAAATGTACGCGTAAAAGCGAGAAAGAGGCAGCTTCATAGAAGCACGAGAAAGGCTAAAATTAAACTTAATGCAGAAGCAGAAGCACAACCCCAACAAGAAAAGAAAGTTGTTCCACGTGCTTCTACTCATCCATATCATTTATTTCGGAGTCAAGTTAAATAACTTTACATATATATTCCATCCACCCACACTCATATATGTATATTAATAATAAAAGTTATTTAAATTCATTCACTTTATTAAGTTTATTTTTTTAGATTTGTGGAGTTTATTTGATTTGAATAATGATATTTTATAAACAAAAAATTCTAACAGTTTACCTTTAAATAATAGGGTTTTAAAACATTTGTCTTTTATTAGAAAAATAGTCTTTTACCAATTTATGATATTAGCCCCTTTATTTAATTATATGTTAATGCACATTTTGTTCTATGTTTATGTTTATTATTTAAAATAAATATTTATTCAACTTATTAAGAACATTTATATATAATCTTATAAATGAATGATAATATGATAAAGAGTAAAATAATACTACGTATTAAATAGTAAAATATTCTATCAAATTTGTGAAAAAGGAAGAGTATTACAATTTAAAAGAGGCGTAACAAAGCATGCACCAACGAGCAACCAGCCAATCAATGCAAGAGGACCTTAATGTTTTGCTGGCAAAATCATTATTTCACGGGCCAAGAATAAGATTTCTCATATTATATATATTACAAATAATATAATATATAACATTTTTAATGTATATATGCTAAATGTTAGAAAAAATAATTTGTACCTTTTCATATAGTCTCTATTCACCAAAATAGTCAACAATCCGTGTAGACAGTGGAATCTATGGGAAATGAACAAATGTGGTTCATAATAACTGACTCAATTATATCCGTGTCGTTATTTTCACGCCATACAATCGTCCGATTTGTCATTGCCGACTCAGTGAGTGACCTAGCTTCCCGTATTGACTCGGATGACGTCACCAGACGAATGGTCTTGAGGGTAAACTCGTTCATGGCGAGACGACTGAGCATACCTGACTCGGTGACTGAGTTCTTTCTTTTATTGTGTGGCTTGTTTGTGGTAGCTCTGACAATCTCCGTCAGCATTGCGGCGGACAACCGTCGGACTCCACGAACTCCACCCATTATCACTGCGGGGTTGATTGTATTTGTTTTTTGATGGGTATTCTCTGAGTTCTTAGGGCGGTGTCTGGCTGAGAGAGGTGGTGATGGTGGTGGTGTTGATGACAAGAAGACTGACTCGGGACTCTGGTTTTTGACTCGGCTGAGCGGGTCTCCGAGTAGTAAAACTTTTTTTACGTCAACCAGCATCACGTGCTTATAACTCCGGCGAACCCGCCCCAATATCATTGGATAAGACGCCCACCTTCGGAGACTCATCGGAACGTGGTCTACGAACCCGGATAACGAGTTTTCCGGATCAAGCTCGCCGACACCAAAGCCTACAACCGATCCATAACTTATCCGAGTTGACTCAATATGATCAGTTTCACCACAATCATGTAAACTCGAATTATTGGTCTTCAATTTTCCACCCCAGATTGGCTCTCCTTTCTCCCTTACCTTCTTGCCGGATTTCACGAACTGAGTCAGGTCGAAGCTCGCCGGAAAATCCAAAACTTTACTTCCGTTGCACAGTTCTGCTTTGTACCTTCCGATGATTTTCAGGAAGAAGTCGTTCTCTTCCAGAATCACAACGTCAAAAGACTGCGGTGTTGAAATCGATGAGAATATAAATACAAGGTCGGAATTTGAAGCTAAACCAGACCTGTGAAATGCTCTCACGAACAATTTAAGATCTTTTGTTGTCACAGACTCTGTAACGTGGCAGAGTAGGAGGTTGTTCATGGCGATTGTTCCTCGTGTATACAGAGTGCCCAATCCTTGTAATGCACGTGAATTTGATCTGAGTGTAGTGTGAGAGTTGGGAAGACGAGATGATATGAAGTTGTTGTTGGGTTCAAAAGTTGAGAGAGTGAAGAGAAAGAGCATCAAGAAGATGAGCAGAGCACAAATGTAGATGGTGGATTGAGCTCTTCTGAGAATTTGACTGGAATTCATGCGTTTGAAAAGGGTGTTAACTGTGGGAAATCTGAATGGTGATAATGACGATGAAGGTGTGGAGGAGCTTAAATCTTGTTGATGTTCTTCAGGGAAGAAAACAAGGAATATATCCATTCCCCATCCCTCACCACCACCACCACCGACGCCGCCGCCGTCATTTTTCTTCTTGATTTTTCCGGTCAATACCATTTTCTCTAGATTCCGATACTCCTCTGTTTTGTAGAATTGGATAGTTCTTTCTGATCCCCTCCGTGTGTCTTTATGTGATTTGAATGTGTTGGTTTCTGTGGAATAGACTATAGAGTTTGTGTTATCTTCATGATTCTTTTCTCATTTTGGCATGAAATACCGACAAAGGATAGTAAGTGTCAACTTACCAAATTTAGTACAAGGTAAAATTCAATTTCCATTAAACAGTGGGTCGTAGGTCCAACTGTTGCACGGGTAGTTATTGACAATGTATTGAGAGCGGGCAAAAGATGTAATGCACATTAAATTTTATTTAGTACTTTTATGTAAAAACATGTGAATAGTTGTTACACAGCTTTTTTGTTATTATTATATTTCACTTTTTTATAATAAAAATAAAACAATGAATATGACAAGGAAAAATTGAGATTTTATGTTTAATAACAACTCCTATATCTAAAATATATAGCAACTAATATGATTTTAGTTTCATTTGTGACGTGCTAACGATCCGATTGAATGGCCAAGCACAATTATAAAGCACACAAAGTAAAAACAAAAGTTCAATGTGAATATTCTATAATAAAATTCAAGACCCTCTAAAAGCATATTGTAAGGGAAATCTTTAAAGGAAAAGAAAATAAGCTTCTTTTCTATAATAATGTATTTCGAAATTGACTAAGATAAGATCCATAAAAAAATTATATAAATTAAACAATACTAGTAAAAACATAAGCCAATAAAATAATAAAAAACTAAAAAAAATGAGAAAAATCTACTAGAAAACTTGAGTAAAATTTTATGTCTCTCAGTTACATTTTGAGATCTTGACATCATATCCTCTCATATCCTCCTCCAATCCACCACCTTAGGACAACCCATCAAACCCTAATCTAATCGACCATGCTTATACACCATTGACATAATATTCGAAAATCTCATATAAGAGGCAAAACTGTTGGCTCGCTATACATGTCCATTAGTGAGCACAATGTTTGTTGAGATGCAATCCTTATAAGCTTTAGCCATCATTGAGGGAAGTTGCACCCTCTTTTGGGACATTGATTGTCAATGACTACTTGATCCGCACGAGACGAGGGTACATCCGTTCACCTCGTTTAAAAACAAGTTTGGATAAGGTATTTCATTCCATTTAAATGAAATGTGTTGGCATGACACTATACAAAAATAAAATAAGTAAAGTTAGGACATAAAACGAATGTCTCTTTTATAGCTATGACAATATAGTTTTGTACCACTTGGTTTATATGCAATGCATGGCTAACTTTTATTATTTAAACGACAAAAATCTATATGCATAATCAAACATGAACTCAAACTCACTAAGTCGTAGACTTATCTCTAATTCAATTTCTATGCAACCAAGAGATTTAGCATGGCTTGTAGCGACATTAAGGGTAATAGCTAGCCCGTGCATTTGGGGTTCTAAACATGGCCATTAGTTATGCAACACCATAACGGGAAATTCCCTATATATATTGTGACTTTATTTATGCAATATTAAAACTATTATTCTGAATTTATGATATAATCTTAAGAGTTGGTGAGATTTGTCACAACTTGTTTAAAATCTAAAATATAATCTCAACTTAGATTGTTTTTTTTTAAAGAATTATCATTATTTTTAGAAAATAATACTTGATATTTTACATGTATTGAGTACATTAATTAAAAAGTTGTTATATTTGAATATGTAATAAAATTACTACTTTTTTATTTTCTGTTTTATTTAATTTTTTGTATCGGTTTTGGAGAAAGGAGAACAAATAGGGCTTATTAAAGAAAAAGTGAAAGTTGGAGGGTGTGAAGGTTAATATGTTTTTCACGTGGGAGATTATATAAAAAAGATTTGAAGATTTAATTTCTGTATGGGTTTTGGGCCTTTTGGCCTTTCGAGTCCTTTCGGTTTTACTGTTTGACTGTAAATAAATGAATAATAATAGAGAGGTAAAATTGTACAAATAAGTGAGCTAATGGTACAGGTCTCGTGATGCATCGTCGGTGGGTGAGGAGAATCCCATCAAAAAATCTTTGATAACTTATCATAGATTTTTTAAAATAACTTATAACTTATTAATTATATTGACAAATAAATAACTTGACATTGCAAGATTCGATTATAAGCAAACGATGTTCTCGAACTAGAAGTTAGTGATTAGATTAAGGTATCAAAGGGTTAAATGATGTCATCTTAATTTACAAATGTGATAGATGTTGAATGATGTCATCCTCTCTAATAAATGAAAGTTTTTTTTTTTTTTTGATACTTGTCATTCTTACATTAATTTGGATACATGTCATTTTTTGTTATTTTTGAATAAATGTTTTTTCCATTTGTCATTTTTATATTTTTTTAATTAACAAATCAAATTTACACATCAGTTAATAATTGCCTTAATTAAAAATAGTCAATAATTACAATATTAATACTTATATATTGTATTTAATATGTTTCCTTTTAAATTCAAATTTTAAATTTTAAATTTCAAATCTAAAATTTCAAATTTAAATAAATTTTTGTTTAAACCTTCATATATATTTTTTTGTTTTACTAAACTCGTATAACATACAGGTCTCACAACTAGTTCTTAATAAAACACTCCTATAATCGCCACATGGCAACTTTTTATACTATGTTTCTGCCACGTGACCGATTTCTACACCCTCACCTTATGGTTTTCCCGCTCAAAATTTCTTCTACGTCTATCAATTAATTAATTCCTATTTTTAGGGCTATAAATCAGGTTTGTAATCAGCGAAATTTGTGAATTGATTACGTCGATCCATTCCTATTTCTTTTGGAGTTCGCATAAAGTCAAACTTCCCTCGGTGTTATCACCAATATTATCCTCCAATTCCATTCCATATTGATTTAATTTTTAAAATTTGAATTCTGCTTCCCCCAGAACTCGACACGTCCCTTTAGTGTTTTGAATTCACCCTGTGCAGTCCCTTCTTCCCTGTTGGTCTTCTCATGTGGTTTTTTAAGGGGGTTTTGGTTGTGGTTCAATATAATGTTGGTTTTTCAGTTTCTCAATATTCTCTCTACCTGTGTCTATGTTCATTCCATTCGTACACATGTACATACTATGATATCGATCTATAATTTGTTTTTTCTTTTACATTTTGTTTTAGCATTTGCAGCTATTGGAGAGATTTCTCCTAAAAATGACGGGATTTTTAGCAACTTCCAGGTTTGTTTGACATTTTGGTGAACTTGATTTCATTTTGTTCTTAACGATTTATGAGTAGATTTTGATTTTTGTTCCAGTATCTCTGCACATAACCTATTCATTTTCTTTGGCATCCTAGAAGTATTGTAAATATGGGGACTTTAAATATTTTCCGATTTTGAATCTTGGCCTTCGGCCTCTGTTCTTGCCTCTATTATTATCGCAAACGATTGTCAATCCTCATTTATTGATGCTTGCTGAGAAAAAAGTAAATTATATTGATACTTACTGAAAATTCCGTCTTTTCCTAACAGCAAAAGGTTGGTGAAGTTAGTTAATCAAATCTATCAATAAATGCTCAAAAGATGCTATTTATCGCCCTTGATTTCACAAAGTATAAGGCATAAAAAAAGAGATAGATAGGCCATGAGAGAGATGAATAGAAGGAATCATGTTTCACGTTAAGACTTACAAAGCAAGTTTACTTGCATTTCAAAGATCATGTTTTGTGTTTGGAAGTTTTGGTCTTTTTTGCTTTTGCAATTTAGATTATTAGTATATTTTGCTCAGTTTAGTAAGTTAACTTGCATTTCATGTTAAGTGATGGGTATTTGTAGTGAGATCAGAGAGGATTGAAAGAAAAATGATGCAATTGTATGACTACAAGTAAAAATGAGGTTTGATTTTTATTTTGAAACTAGGTTATAATCTGTGTGTTACACGGTTGAAGATAAAATTATTTTATATACAACTTTAAACCAATATTTTTATATAATAATTGGTGTATATTGGTATGTTTATAATTATTATGTATAGATAATATTTAAAATGGTTAGAACAATTAAATAATGTTAATTTGATCATCTAAGTTAACAACCAACATGTTAATCATTTGAAAATGACCATTTTGTCCTTGGACCAAAACTGGATGTACTTTCATTTAATAATGTATTTAAGCATCTTACTTTCATTAAGATTTTGTGTGGTTATGTGTTTACAGGTTCAGAAATAGGAGGGCATTGTGGTCGTGCCTATCATTTTGAGAACGGTTTTGATTCGGATCTAGAAACACCATAAGGAGTTTCAGATTGTTGTTGGTATTTTAGTTGTTAATTCTATTTGTTTTTCTTTTGTTGTAGCATGTAGCTGTCTTGATGGGCATAATACCTTCTTTTTTGTTGTTATTAACAATTGTATGAGTTTGATACAGGTTTCAATGGGGGAAAAAAAAGAGTAACAAGCCTAAATGTCTGATGTGAGGTAAAAAAAAAAGAATTTTTGATCTGGTTTCGTGGTAAAAAAATGTCAGGTTTGATCTCTGATGTGAGGTCAAGTATGATGCAATATCAAAAAAATGTTTCAAAAATAGCAACGTTGTTTCTGAAATGGCAGTTTTAATGGCAACATAGTTTCAATTTTTATTTTTTTTTATGTCTATTAACAACAACATACTTTCTAAAATGGTTGTTTTTATAACAACATACTTTCAAAAAAATGTTTTTTTTTATTCTTAATGTTTATTTATAGCAGCACACTTTCTGAAATGTTAGTTTTAATAGCAACCCACTTTAAAAAATTGTTTTATTTTTTATTTTTGACGTCGATTAGTATCAGGTCAGATGCGATTTTTTTTCATAATATGTTTTTTTCAAAATATTCATGAAATGGCAATATGGAATTCTACCATTTTGGCAATCTACTTATGTGGTTATGTTATGTATTATTGTGTTAATTTCGGGACTTTGATAATTTTCCATATAAGGTTACCTCTCAAGACGTCACTTATTTAGTGGTCTGGTCTCGCTCAGTTCCTGCTGCTTCGAGAAAGCATTTTGATGTGATGGTTTGCATTATCTTTTGGATCCTTTGGAAGTATCATAACGAGTTTATTTTTGGAACGGTGAAAAGCCTAAACGAGATGTAATCTTTTATGATATTGTTTCTACTCTTACTTTTGGATATCACAAAGAAGTAAGTCTAGAACTTTGTTTTGGGATCGTTAGTTGGATAATCCCTGTCATGTAGCTCTCTTGAAACTTTTTTTTGCTCTTTCTTAGAGCTTTTGTTTATATAATTCCACTATCACAAAAAATAGTATTATCATGTAAAGTTATTGGTTTTTTTCAGTCTATTAAATTTTATATTTTATTTACAACATTATGATTTTATCATTAATATTCGTTTAAAAAACATTGTTGTTTGAATACTCATATAATATATAAATTAAATACTGATAATAGACTTACGAACAAAACATCCAATGTTGTATAAAATAATTTTTTACAAAATTTAAATTTAAGATTATGTTATTTATAATCTTTGTGTTATTTTATTTTGTCAACCGTGTAGTACACGGGTTATAACCTAGTATCTTATAAACAATTAATGGAAAATCATTTATATATATATATATATATATATATATATATATATATATATATATATATATATATATATATATTGAGAATTTATTAGAAACACAAAACAGAAAATTTAATTTGGATATATGATGAAACGCGACAAATAACTATTTGTTTTTTTATAACTTTTGGTGGATTTTGTATTATGATTTAATATTTTTCCTAACATTTTTCATCTAGTTATGATTCAGGAACTGTTTTGTTTTAAAAGTAGTATTATTAGTCATGGACCGATTGATAAAGACGCTTAAAGATGATATTTATTCGTATATTTATGAGTGAGGATGTTGGTATTCAAAGTTGATTATTTGCTATAATGCATTAATGCTACACTTAAATAATTGAAATATGGACATATGCATTGTTTTAATGTCGGTTTTTTTGTCACTTTGTTGAATATATACGATTTGTATATTTATTATAATTTACGAAAAAAATGGTAAACAGAAGTCTGTTTACCGTTTTTAGTCATGGACCGATTGATAAAGACGCTTAAAGATGATATTTATTCGTATATATTCAAAGTTAATTATTTGCTATAATGCATTAATGCTACACTTAAATAACTGAAATATGGACATATGCATTGTTTTAATGTTGGTTTTTTGTCACTCTGTTGAATATATACGATTTGTATATTTATTATAATTTAAGAAAAAATTGGTAAACAGAAGTCTGTTTACCGTTTTTAGTCATGGACCGATTGATAAAGACGCTTAGAGATGATATTTATTCGTATATTTATGATTGAGGATGTTGGTATTCAAAGTTGATTATTTGCTATAATGCATTAATGCTACACTTAAATAATTGAAATATGGACATATGCATTGTTTTAATGTCGGTTTTTTGTCACTTTGTTGAATATATACGATTTGTATATTTATTATAATTTAAGAAAAAAACGGTAAACAAAAGTCTTTTATGATGGTAACTGGTAAATAATATAGCTATGAGTCTTACTCCCAAGGCCCACAATTTGTGTACAAGCAAGGTTGAGAATCTAATAACATGTATACAAAGTGTTTATTGTTCAAAATTACATTCTTGAATATACATAATTTTGATCTTAATTTTTAGAAGTTTTCGATACGTCTTTTAGGAGATTGCGCTTCTTGGAAGACCCTATTTGCCAGACTAGCTGAAAAACATAAAGGGATGAGAAATTTAATTGATGGTTCCAGCGATGCATCGACTTGCAATTTTACGTGGGTTAAGTGGATTCCTCTTAAGGTTAACTCGTTTGTGTGGCGTCTTTTTCAAAACAGGATCCCTACATTTCCGAACCTGATCAGGCGTGAGATTGGAGTTGTGTCGGCTTTATGTCCGTTTTGTTGTTCTTTTGATAAACAAATTAATCAAATGTTCTCCTGTGAGTTTGCTGCTTCGGTTTGGAAATGGATCGTTAAGTGATCGGTTGCTTTTAGCTTGTTGCTTTCCTCATATTCAAATCTCTTGGAGTTAATTAATTCAGGAAGTGGTTGTACAAGTCTGCATAATTTCAGGTAATCGATTGCTTATGCATCTCTTTGGTTTATTTGGAAGACCCGCAACGGTGTCGTTTTTAGGAACGAATGACGAGCTGTTTCAATTTTGGTGGATGATATTAGTATTAAGTATTAACACTTTTAATTGGATAAAATATAGGTCTAAGTTTTGCAACCTTGATTGGTATGTTTGACGTACGTCTCCTACTTCGATATTTTTTTGTATGTGACTTGGGCTCTTCGCTTTAGTCTTTTTTGTTTTAGTGCTAATATATTTGTGATTGCGGCTCAAAAAAGAAAAAAAAACTAAAAAAAAATAGTAAATATAATTAAAAACGTATTTAGAATATTTTTGAAAAAACTTTTTAACCTAATCAAAAACTATCTTAAAATAGTTTATGAAAAGCTAACTTATAAGTAGTTGACAAGCTAAAATAAATTAATTTTTTTGACATAAAAGTCCTTAAGTTTTTCAGGTTTTGTTGGTTTTGTCCCCGTGACGATTTTGTGTTCGTTAATGCCCAAAGTTTGCCAAGTTTTTTCATTTTTGTTTTTGCTACCTATAATAGTAGTGTCCAGGGACAAAACCGACAAAATTTAACAAACTTAAAGATTTTCATGTCAAATTTGGAAAACATAATTATGATAAAAACAAATAAGATTTGTAAACTTGAGGTTTATTTATTTATTTTTTGCAAATTTGAAAAATATACTTAGAATAAAAACATAAAAGATTTGTAGAAAGGACAAAAATAAAAAAAAACTTGGCAGATTTTGGATATTAAAAAACAAAAAATCGTCACAGCGACAACAACAACAAAACCTAAAAAACTTAATGACTTTTATGTATTTTATGGTTTTATTTATTATAAAACTTACAAACAAGACCTAAATAAAAAGAGTTTTTTTTTTTTTTTTTTTAAATTGCATGTCGAGACCCTACCCAATCATGAACCATCCCTTGTCAACGTCAAAGCTAACCGTTGACAACACTGCTGCTCCAAAGGTTTTAGTTCTTTAATATTTGTTTTTCTTTCTCTTTCTTAAAAGACACAACTTCAAAAATGGTCCGTGTGGTTTTTGGAAATCTGAAGTTTAGTCTCTAATTTATAAAAACTTCATAGATGGTCCATGTGGTTTCAAAACTTTTAACAAATCGTCCTTTTCGCTAACTCTGTTAGTTTTTTGCCGTTAAGTGAAGGACATTTCTGTCATTTCGCTATCACGGGGACCATTTATGAAGTTTTGCTTTATTTTTTTTTAAAAGAAAAAAAATATAATTATTTAATATTAAAGGCTCTCTCTCTCTCTCTCTCTCTCTCTCTCTCTCTCTCTCTCTCTCTCTCTCTCTCTCTCTCTCTCTCTCTCTCTCTCTCTCTCTCTCTCTCTCTCTCTCTCTCTCTCAACACCATACCATTCCAAAAATCAAAAACCCACCATTCAAATTCATGTCTAAGTTCATGTTCGCCATTTCAAAAAATCAACAACTACTAATCAAGAATCATAGTTCTTCAAGAGAAGAAGTACAACCCAATTTATATCTCCGTGCAGTTATGATCAAGTTTGTTGTTTTGGTTTAGAGAAAAAAAAGATCCCATTCATGAGCACCCACAGTCTCCTCATCTTATTCTTCTTCTAACAACCCATATTTCCAACTAAATTCTTCAATAAAACCACCATTTCCACATTCTAAAAGCTTCTCGGAGTTTGAATTCTTGTATTGATCGATTAAAAGACTTCGAATTGATTTCGGGTTACCTGGACGTGGAGCTCCGGTTAAACGGAACAACTATTTCCGGACAAGTTTCATCATCCGGTTTTGCCAAGTGAAAACGTCGGAATCTTTTGATGGATGGAAGTAAGTAGGGTATGGAATGGCGAAATCGTTTGACTTAAATAGACTTGATTCTATGAGAAGAACTGACATGTTCCTGGAAGCCGGTAAGAATAAGAACTTGTTTTCCCCAATCGGTGTCTTTGTTGCTTAATCTCCGGAAATCCCAATCGGTGTCTTTGTTGCTTAATCTCCGATGTCTTTGTTGCTTCCCCCTCCCCTCTCTCTCTCTTGATTCTCTTTCTCACTCGGTAACCGGCACTGGCGGTGAATAATCGACTGGAAAGGATGTTTAAAGGAAAAGGGTGGTTAAGAGCAGAAGTTACAGCTATTGCACAAATCCATCATCGAAACTTGGTTGGCTTACCTGGTTTCATCATAAGGGGATCTACAAAGTTTCTTGTGTACAAGTTTATAATCAAACCATATGGATAAACTGTAAGGTGCCCTTAAACAATCTTGAATCACTTAATGGCGAAGATTAGTTACCACCACCCATATCGATCGTCGATGAAGACCACTACCGTAAAACTGAAATCGACTTTGGACTCCGCGATGTTGCTAATGAGAAGGAATCAACCCTATTGAAACTGAAATCAAATATGGATGTCGAGATCTTAATGACGAGAAGAATCCAACACCACCGTTAAACAAAAACTCCACCAGATCTTGAAGAACACACATCGATTAGCTTCAAGAACTTGACAACGGTAAGATGTAAACAAGAACTTTACGATTGGTGATGTTAACAAGAACTGATGAGAGAGAGAGAGAGATAGAGAGACCTTTTAATATTAAATAATTATATTTTTTTCTTTTTTTTAAATAAGGAAAAACTTCATAAATGGTCTCTGTGATAGCGAAATGACAAAAATGTCCTTCATTTAACGGCCAAAAACTAACAGAGTTAGCGAAAAGGACCATTTGTTAAAAGTTTTGAAACCACAGGGACCATCTGTGAGGTTTTATAAATTAGGGACTAAACTTCAGATTTTCGGAAACCACATGGACCATTTTTGGAGTTTTGTCTTCTTAAAAAAAAGAACGCGGAAGATTTCTTTCATCCAACAATGCCAACATGTATACAACGAGATCCGTATATTTTTTGGTTAGGATATACATCAAATATACATCAATAAATAAATACAATATATTGCTAAGATAGTAAGTTCAAAATAACATAGCTAAGATAGTAAGTTCAAAATAACATATATCTATTCTAATATGTTCTAATAAATGAATGTTTTTTAGGGGTGTGTATGGGGCGGTTTGGTTCGGTTATTGATTAAAACCGAACCATAACCATTACAATTGGTTAATGTATTTCGATTACCATTGGGTAGTGGTTAATATTGGTTTTGGTTAACGGTTTTAGTTGGTTAAAGATTATGGTTAATGGTTAATATCGGTTAACCATAATGATCCAAGATGACATAAAAATAAAAATAATTTTTTATAAAAAATGAAAAACATAAAGTCCATTGTTATAAAAAGTGAATGATAGCGTATATATAATTGTATTGATAGAAGATTACTTATCATATCTAATTCTAGATAATTTCCCTTTAAAATTTCAATTCTTAATATAATTACATATAATATACTCATTACGTCTTATATTTATTGTCCACTTTTAACTTTTGAAGTCTTTATTATTCAATTTTGACCTTAAATATTTTTATTTGTGTTATAAATTACTTGATTAAATTATAACAATGAAAAAACATTTAAACACAATCCATTCATATATTTTGCATAAAATATTATATATCAATAACAAAAATATTTAAGGTCAAAGTTGAAGATTAAAAACTTCAAAAGTCACAAGTGGACAATAAATATAGAACGGATGAGTATTTAATATTATACTATATCAAAAATATTTATTAATATTATTGGTTTGGTTCGGTTAATAGTGGTTCGGTTTTAGATGAAAACCATAACCGAACCATATGTATTCGGTTAATCAAAATTAAAACCGCACATATCTTTTAGTAATGGTTCGGTTAAAATGGTTCGGTTATATTGGTTAATTTGGTTATGGTTCGGTTTTTTGGTTAATATGCTCACCCTTAGTTTTTTTTATCACATGTTACACTTTCATTCAATTTGCCAAATGTCATTTTTGTGGTTATTTTGAATTAATTTTTTTCCACATGTCATTTTATGAGTTTTTCTATTTTAATAAATTTTACATAATATTTTAATTTAATAATTACAATCAGTGAGTAATAAATGAATATCAATTTCATTAATGGACTTACCTTCTTATTTCAAAATTCTCAAATTAAAGCTCATTAGTTTATTTTGTTTATTTATTTAAATTTAAAAGATAAAAAAAACAATTTTAATAATTCATTATTTTTATTATTTTCTTATAAATCCAAAATTCTTAAATATTTAGATGTTTATATTTAATTTTTTTAATTAACCCATGTAATACATGAGTTTTACACCTAGAATATCACTTTAAAATAATAACTAATATTTTAAATAATAACAATAATTAAAATTAAAAATAACTAAATAAATTATTTTTAAATTAATTTTTTTAACAACAAATCTAATCTGCGTTTAATTGCACTTATGCCTCCAACGAGATTTGAACCCTCAAGTTCAAGAAATGAAAACAACAACCTGATATCGTTGGGCTAGAAACTTATCACAATAATAATTCAAAATAATCAAAATTATATTTTATTATATTTATTTGAAAACCGTATGTATAGAACATTGATATAATAGGATTCTTAAATATATTTATCTAAAATTGTTAAACATAACAATAAATACATACATAATTTTATTTTTCTATGCATAATTCGTGGATAGATGTCATTGGATAACTAGAGGTAGACAATAATCTTGATGATACCAAACCATATAGACACTTGTCGGTCACTACTTTGTTCCTCCAAATCAAGCAAATTAGTTACGACGACTTTTGGTACTTGATCTTTTAGGCTTGAAAATTTATCGGAACCGGTCGGAGAGTTTAAGAGACAATAATCCGACACTCATAACTCTTTTGAACACGCTTTGAATGAGTTGATTTTTTCTTGATGCGTCTTATTTGTCATAATTACATGTTAGGCTCAGTTATTAACTAATTTCGATAAGTATAACCAGAGTTACATATCCATGAACATGGATATTTGTAAACATAAATTTTTATCACTTGCTTTTTTTTCCTTATTAGTTGTGTAATGTTCCCCTCAAATTT
Organism: Lactuca virosa; assembly: GCF_052849685.1. Taxonomy (NCBI): domain Eukaryota; kingdom Viridiplantae; phylum Streptophyta; class Magnoliopsida; order Asterales; family Asteraceae; genus Lactuca; species Lactuca virosa. Next base: position 117,862,069 of record NC_136433.1, on the reverse strand, counting down.
AAACACACATAAATCTCTTATATGAACTTGGATTATCAACTATGTGCTAGATTCAATCATCTGTTTTGGATAAGTATATTCGTTGTCTTATTTTCTATCTTGACTACGTGTTAGATTCAATTATCATTGTTTTGGATAAGCATATCATGAGTTACATACCCCCAAAACATGATTATCTGAAAACTTAAATTTTTTTGTTTCATCATATTCAAATCCTAAAAAATAGTAGCAACTTCCATAAAAAAATTTATATTTTTATTTTATAATATCGTAAATATAACATGTATATGAATACATGCTTTAATGACCTTTATAATTTAAACAAACTTTAGTGACTAAATCAACATAAATCCTATAAAACCCAAAATGCTACGATGTATCAATCGTATTCACTTGATGGTGCGGAATCCCAATCAAGTGAATTAGACAAGACGAAATATAGAATAAGAACACAATAGTTAATCTTCAATGCACATTATTATTGAATAGTCGGGTACATAAGATTCACAATTACACTTGGTTCTCTCTTGTTTCTCTCCAAATCACGTTCTAAGCATATGGTAGCCCCCAAAACGTCCCACTATAATTACAAGGCCCAAATGACACTATTTATACCTAGACCTAATAACCAAGGCCCAACCCAAAACCCAAACAAAACAATATTAAGTCTAACCAAAATCACATGTGATTTTGTGCGACAACCCAAAATTTCTATCTTGTAAAGTCAATCAATTCAATCAAAAGTTAGACTTGTTTCTGTTACCTTTATGCTGTGTTAAGGGTCTATTTGAGAGTTTCTAAGCCTAGTACACTCAAGTATTGTGTGTTAGGAAGTGTTAGCTTGAGTTCATTGAGTTGCAATCGAGCCGGAAACACCCTTAAAAGTAGTTCACGGCCGTAAACTAGGTTCACGGCCGTGAACCCTTCCTTGGCCGTGAACAACCCCTATATATATATAAAGATGGCTCATTTTTCTTCACTTTTTCAACTCTAGCCGTGAACACCTCTATTCTCTCTCAATTATCTTCAACCGTGATCACTTCTAAAGGCCTCAAAAAGTAAGTATCTCATCCATCTTCTTGTTGTCCCTTGAAACCCCTTAGAAACACTTAATTCCACCCATGATACAAACACTTTCTTGCAAGGATCTTCAAGAGTTCACGACCGTGAACCCTTCATAGGGCCGTGAATCCTTCTTAGATGCAAGATAAGACCGTGAACCCCCCCCCCCATCTATGGCCGTAAACCCTTCATAGGATCAAGCTTAGGCCGTGAACGCATCATGTGTTCTTAGGCCGTGAACCCTACTAAGGCTGTGAACTCCTAGAGTTTGGCCGTGAACACCTTTCAACCAATCATTTGTGATTCTAACACTTCATTGAAAGTGTTTTCTAGTTCCTAAGGTTGTTTCCCTTACATGTTAGTTGTTATATACACTAATTGTATACATATATGTGTTATTATATGCTTAATAGGATCCGTTTGTGCTTGAGACTTCACTTGGCATACTTAGCATCCTATATCAAACTTTCATCCGAATCACTCACATCAGGTGAGTTCATACCCTTACAAATACATTATTAAATGATTTTAAATGCTTTTAAGGGGGGGGGGGGGAATACAAGTAGAAACACAATGAAACTGTGTTAACCATTTACTTGTGAAAACAACATCCAAAAGGATTTCTTATACTTAAAACTTGTTAAAACTCTTTTAAAGCTTTTATAAACTTCTTTTATATCAAATCATATTCGTCTATCTATTTACGTATAAGTATGCTTTAACAGACTTAGGACTATTGCTAGATACCTTGACTCCTGTTCCTTGTTTGGTTGTAGGCTTGGGGTAGGATCACTAGTCCGAATGTCAGTTAAATCATAGTTATACTTATTAAATACATATATGAATAATAAACCCATTTTTAAGGTACAAACTTAACTTAGTTGCTTATAGTTAGTAATTGAGTCTTTTCTATAAATCAGTAACAGTCAAACAATCATACTAGTAAACTATAATAGGTATAGTTTAGAGGATTACTACTTACTACTTCTAGATCAGTGAAACTTACATGAGTCAGTTCATACATGAGTCAGAATATTCATACTATAACTAGAACAGAAAGGAACATACATACTATAACTAGAACAGGAAGGAAGGAACATACTATAACTAGAATAGAAAGGAAGGAACATACTATAACTAGAACAGAAAAGAACAAATATACTATAACAAGAACAAGATAACAATAATGTGAGCCACTACTTCATGGCATAGCAATATACTTGTTGTGCCACGTTTTGTAACCAGATTCTCCTGGAGGGAGAGCGTGAGTTTGTGTATAGATCTATACGGGATTGACCATCCTACACCTTGTAGCTAGCTACAGTGGGACCTACAGGTCTACGGGTGACAAATGTCATACCATTTCGACGTCTTTGGATCGTCGTGTTTTATACTAGTCAATCAAGCATGGTTATAACCTCATCACATTTTACCTTAATTTAACTAATTAGTTTTAAGGTAGTTAGTACATCAGTAGTTATTTTATACAATACTACTGTACATCTTCATTTTTCCCCATTACATTCATATAGTGATATTCTCACATCAAGTAATGCAAACTATTTTCTAGTAAAGATAGTCATAAACCTGGGAAAACATACATTTTTACAAGAAAACAAACATACAAAACAGTCAGGTCTTGGTAGAAGACTACTTTCCATTTTAGTAGAAAATATAGGATTTTCTAGGAAGTATACAAACATTTACATCAAAACACTTGCAAACATTTTCATAAAACTAATGAAAACATTTGACACAAAAATACTTATGAACTCACCAGCTTAAATGCTGATCTACTCTTTCAAAATAACTTGTATTCTCAGGTCACCAGTAGACATGTACAGATGACCAGGTTTTGAGAAAACGGAGCATATTCAAGACTCGTCTGTATTTTGTTAATTACATATATTTTTGGTGTCTTTCAAATTTACACAGAACACACCTGTATTAACTATATTATTAATGCAATGGATGATGTTGTTGCTTGTTTTACTATTGTGCATTGTTATGATACTGTACATGACGGCCTCCGCCCCCGAACGTTTCCGCCGTTCCGGTTTGGGGGTGTGACATTTTGGTCCAAACAACACCAAAACATGGTGTTTTCGGTCCTAGACCGAGAACTATAATAGCTTATGAAAAGCAAAGTATAAACCACAATTTATGACCTAACAATCTCCCTCTTGGTTTATAGCTTTCTTTTCACTTAGAATAAACCATAATTTAGTCCTAACAATCTTCCCCTTGGTTTATTGCTTTCTTTTCTTTTCAGTCTTCCTTGATCTTTGGCTTTCAGCTCTAATCTTCGATTTCTTCACAACTTCAAGATGAACATATGAATTTCTGAATGAATGACTTCATCTTGAACAGTTGGACTTCCTTCAAAGAATTTGACTTGGAATGCGCATTGGGTGTAAGGCTTCTTGTAAAATCAGCACTTCCGGCTTTGAGAAACTTTAGAGAAAATAACAGAGAGACCGATTCTTCTAGATCACTTCAGCAAGTTCATAGATAGCAACAAATTGATTGAGGAGGCTTCAATGCAATCTATCACATAACTTCAAGTACATCTTCACCTTGTTTCTGGGGTTGAAAAATTGAATGTTGAAAAATAATCTTCACTTCCAGTTCCTTCGAATGAGTGTTCTTTAACGATCACCGTTGTGCCTTGAAAAGTAATCATGACTAAAAAGTACCTGTGGATCACAGAATCATAAAGACCCTTCTTACCACAGTTGTTCAAGGATGTAACCTTGGCTCAGAAAGAGACTACTCGCCGTATCTGTGTGAACACGGAGGAACGCACTGCGATTTGTTGAGTATCAGAGAACTACTCATGGCCTTTTTGATGTTAGCCCATGTATATCCTAGATCATAGATCTCAATACAGTTTTTCAAGTTAACAAATTAACTTAGCCCTTGGTGAGACTTTCAGCGATAATCATGCATTGCGAGGTGCATCGCCCTGGTGCCATGACATCTGTACAGTTTCAGATTTTTAATTCCTTAAATACGACAGGTTCTTAGAAAGATACTGCCTAACTGACAATTTGTACAGTTTCAGTCCTTCAATTCCTTGTGAAAATAGAGTGAAATGCAATAACCATCAACTCCTTTCCAAGTTTCTTCTCCTTGCTCAGAAAATTCCGATACAGTCTCCATGAGTCTCTTCTTCCTTTTTGAATTCGCTTTTTAAGACAAACGGAACTTTGAGATAAAAAATAAACTTAGCACACAATAGAAATAACTAAGAAATAAAAATAAAATAAAAATACACTCAAAAGTAAAAATAAAATATTTTTGGATTTTTTAATTTTATGATTTTTGTTTGATTTTTTTTTTAATTCTCCCCTTAAATTTGTGCATAGAGGAAAAATATGAACAAATTTAACAAAAACAAAAATAATATACAAAATGTACAAAAAAGAAACTTTTGGGATCAAAGTTGTCAATCAATTCAATATCGTTTATCAGCACACACACCTGCATGTTTAACTCTGGTCAATCACCAATACTGTGGTCCACTTAAACACAAAGGATATTGACAAATCGGACAGATTATAAATGACAAGCCATTGCAACTATATTCCTAAATAGACCATTTTGCTGACGACGACCAAGGATATTGTTGTCCACTTAAATTCAACAACGAGATCTACAGACAACCATTTAAATAGTTCAATTTTAGGTGCACTAGAACGTGTTCCCCACTTCCCGACATACCCCGACAATCAAGTGCTTCCAAAGAACTCCTTACTTTAGGTGAGTAGTCAATCATTAAGAGAGAAGTCAGATTTAGAGATGCATATGTTGTATACCCGAGTCGGATCTTTTCCAATCACGCAAAGGGACAACATATGGCTAACTTGAATAGAAGGATTGAGAGGTAGAATGTTGCATATGTTGTGTTCTTGGTCGGATCTTTTCCAATCATGCAGAGGAGACATCATATGACTAACAGATATGAAGAATTGCATAGATAAAGAGGTGCATAGAGATAGAGTTGCATATGTTGCATTCCAGGTCAGATTTGTTCCAATCACGCAGAGGAGGCAACATATGACTGACAGATAGAAAGCAGGAAAATAATTTCCTACAAACCTACTTTATCAGAACCCCCCAGTCGCCCTATCAGTACCAGAATTAAGGACATGAGTCCATACGTTGACAAAGTTTTGAGCCACAGTTCCAGTAGTAAAGTAACTTAAGTGTATCACGCAGGTTCCCTTGTATATCTCACTGCTCAATCTATCCAAGCGTCGTATGATCAATCCAATTGAAACTATCTAAGTCCAGATGGGTTAACATTGTCTAGTCCTTTCATTGTCGGCTGTGTCTAGTCCTTTAATTTTGAATCCTTCATGCCTACCAGCACATTGAACACAAAGTCTAAACAATTCAGCTTCAGTGCATTACACGCCTCTCATATTGCCCTTTAGCACTAAACTTCATATCACTTCCCAAAAATACTTACGAAAGAAAACATATTTTTGTATTTTTGATTTTTATAATTTTTTGTATTTTGATTTCTCCCCCTTAATTTGTGCATGAGGAAGAAAGAAAATAAAATAAATGCGCAACTTTAAAATATTGTCTTCAAAACGAATCAATTCAAGAAAAACTTAGAAGTATCGAGAAGAAAAATCAAACTGTAATTCAGCAATTGAAGTTGCATCCAGATGACTTGAGAACAACACGCAGATGTAGCAACATGTTCAGCCTCAGCTGTGTTTCAACTCAGGAACGAAGTTAACAAGTTCAAAAATTCTTCACATCATTAAGTACGATCCCCATTTGTGATCCTTTCCTTTCTTCCTTCCCGCAAAGGACACATACTCTCAATTAAAGTTCTGAATGTCGTGCAGTTGAGAGATGTCTCCTATCATGTGCCTGGAACAGCCACTATCAACAAACCGAAGTCTGATGATATTCCTCCATAGCTGCTCCGATACAGAGTGCGAAATTAGTTGCCTTTTGGAACACAGTACATTTTGAATCTTGGTTGACCATTATCATCTACACAAGGTACTCTCTCCCATGACATATCCTGTTTATCAGACACAGATGACGAAGAAATGTTAGAATTATTAGATGATTTGGGAGTATGAACCTTTGGTACCCATCTGTAGTTGGGTTTAACCCATTTCTTTTTTGATCGGATGGATGCATCAGCACTCGTTTTAGAACTTGAAACCGACCGCCGAGATGACTTCGACCTAACCGATATGTGTATAACAGAACCATCTCTTGAATTTGGCTTCTTGTCAGACATTCCCTTCTTGTCCTTGGGAGATTGATTATTGCCCTTCTTAGCATTCCAGTCACCACTATTTGAACGTGACCTCGAAGGGTTTCTTTTGTAAGATCTCCTTCTTGGCACGTTCTGCCAACCTTGTTTGTAGTAAGGAACATATAAACGATGTGGGCAATTTCTTGCGATATGTCCAGGAGTTCCACAATGGAAACATGTCTGTTTCTTCAGGTAGAAGCTGGTACCGCTTGTTCCTGGTTCAGTGTCCTTGTCGTGTCCTTTATTGTTTCCACAAGCACACTTGCATGGCTCAGTTCGTTTGGCTGGCTTAGGTGGCATGTATTTGCTAGTGGCAAGTCCATTAGAATTAGATTTCTCAAACACATCATCACATTTATCAGAAACAGTAGGATTATCAGTTTTCAAAGGAGCATTATTTGAACATTCAGCAAAAACAGTTTTCAAACAAGAATTATCAGAAACTAAAGTATCAGTTTTCAAAGCAGTAGAAGCAGAAACAAAAACAATAGTTTTTAAACCAGAAACATTTTTCAAAGAATCAGTTTTTAAAGCAAAATCATTATCAAAAACACTTCCTCCAGCTTCCTGCCTGTCTTGTACTAAGGATGAATCTACATATGATGTAGAGACATTAGTATCGTTCACCCTAGAGCTATTATCTGGCATAACCACAACAAGTTTTCCATACTTAAGGTGTGCTTCTCTGTCCATTTCTTCTTTAGTCATAGGGATGGAGGTGTAATTATGATTAAAAGGAGGATGAACATTGTCATACCCTAGACCTACTTTCTTTTTGTCCTGCCATTTTAGCTGTTTTTCTATCATGGTCTCAATTGTCTTACTTGACACATCAAACTTTTTGAAGTTAAAATCTGCATTTTCAAATCTAGTCTTCAATGTGTCAAGCTCGTCAGTCAAGCTGGCAAGCTGTCTCTTAACATGGTTATAGTTCTCATATTTGTTACTATAGTCTTCTTGAAGTTGTCTAAAGTCTCTTGTGTTGGCCTCTAGTTTTTCTTTCAAGGGTTTTTGGTCCTTTCTGATAGTATATCGTTCATATTTAAGGTCCTCAATTTCCCTAATTAATAATTCATGTTGATCACGATAAAATTTGATTTTAGCTTCACAGGACTGAGAGCATGAAGTTTCATTAACCTTGGTGATTGAAGAACTCATTATTCACCAAAAAGAATAATTTACCAAAAATAGAACTGATTATGAAGCCAAGAAAAATGCCCTTTGATTTGAAACCTCGAAAGTCAAACTTGAAAGTCAAACTTGAAAGTCAAACTTGAAAATCAAACGTGAAAGTAAAACTTGAAAGTCAAAAGTCAAATTTGAAAGTCAAAAGTCAAACTTGAAAGTCAAAATTCAATTTTGAAAGTCAAACTTTTTGTCCAAAAAAAATAACCTTGACCGAGAACAAAAGTTTCTAGACCGAAAACGAGGGTATTGGATCGAATATGTGCCTTTTTGACCAAATATGAAGCTTTAGGACCAAAAACGAAGCTTTAGAATCGAAAACGAGGCTTTAATACCGAAAACTTGATGTTTAGACTGAAAATGCGAGGCTTCTCATCCTAACCGAGAAGTCTCACACCGCAAACTCTGAGACCGAAATCTAAGGAACCGAAATCCGAGGCCGAGAAGTAGACCATAAACCAGCGAGGCCGAAATCAGCGCACCGAGAACCTTCGCACCGAGAAAGCGAGACCGAGAACCCGGACCGAAAGCTTGTGACGCCAACCGAAAACGCTGCTGAGCCTCCGAAATTGCTGTTGGCCGCTGAGATCCTCCTAGGGTTTGACCGAGACCGAAGATCCCGCCGAGATCTCGCAAAATTTGGCCAAAAATCACCCAAAACTTGCCAAAAACACGAAAATTTTAATTTTTAAAGTCAAACTCGATCAAACTCAAAAAATATGAAGAAGACGAAGAACGAACAGCCAAAAATTCATCCAAAACAATTCAAAAACACCCAGAAACCCAATAAAAAATCCAAGAAACTCTTAATATCTTGCCAATTCAATTGATACCGATCCAAGCTCTGATACCAATTGTAAAACCCAAAATGCTACGATGTATCAATCGTATTCACTTGATGGTGCGGATTCCCAATCAAGTGAATTAGACAAGACGAAATATAGAATAAGAACACAATAGTTAATCTTCAATGCACACTATTATAGAATAGTCGGGTACATAAGATTCACAATTACACTTGGTTCTCTATTGTTTCTCTCCAAATCACGTTCTAAGCAAATGGCAACCCCCAAAACGTCCCACTATAATTACAAGGCTCAAATAACACTATTTATACCTGGACCTAATAACCAAGGCTCAGTCCAAAACCCAAACAAAACAATATTAAGCCTAACCAAAATCACATGTGATTTTGGTCCAAACAACACCAAAACATGGTGTTTTCGGTCCTAGACCGAGAACTCTAATAGCTTATGAAAAGCAAAGTATAAACCACAATTTATGACCTAACAAATCCAATACTATATATATATATATATATATATATATATATATATATATATATATATATACTAGATTTAAAGATATATCTATATGTATATATATACTATCTAATAAATAAAAATCACGCCAAGTGTCATATTTGTAGAGTATGATTCTAATGATGCAATGTGACATTATTCACATTTAATACTTGAAAAAAAATATTAATATCAATATTCATATTTTGAATTTTAAAAACCATATCAAGATTTAAATTAAATCATTAATCATTATCTTTTACATACTCTCTCTCATAAATAAATATAATATTGTCTTTTTTTGTATCTTAAATGTGGTCCACTTGTAGCAAAAAAAAAAAAAAGTTCTCATATTTTGAACCACTAACTCCAAAGTCACAACTTACGTCCTTTAAGTATTGATCTCTTGTTAAATTTGAAAGACAAAATTCTACACAAATCTTATAAAAAATATTGTTGAAGTAACTAATTATTTTTTAGATCTATAGGATGTTTATTTTTTTTTCTTTTCATTAAAAGATAATAATTTCTTTTTTTATTTTTATCATATTATCTTACAATCAACTTAACAATCTTCTGTAAAAAAAATAGTCTCATTTATTAAAATACAATATTATCCTACATTGACAATCATATTTAAATATAGTTTAGTATTGAATTTCAATTTTTTTTATTTTATCAATCTATTTTCATTTTCTATCTTATAAACCCATACAACTTAAGTCCTTGAAGTATTGATCTCTTGCTATATTTGGAAGGCATAATTCTACACAAATCTTATAAAAATATGAAAAAACATCATAAATGGTCCTTGTAGTTTCCCAAAATCTGAAGTTTAGTCCACATGGTTTAAAAACATCATAGATGGTCCCTGTGCTTTCAAAACTTTTGACGATCGGTCCTTATTGCCGACTCTGTTAAGTTTTGTCCGTTAACTAAAGGGCATTTTCGTCATTTCGCTACCATAAGGACCATTTATGATGTTTTTTATTATTTTTTTGAGAAAAAAAAGAGAAAATGAAATTTAATATGCAAGGGGTCCCACCCCCTTCTCTCTCCATCAGCCCATCATCGTTCCTTCTTCCTCCACTCATTCCATCGTCTAAATGGAAAAGAATACCATCGAAGCAGACAACAATTTCTCCAGTTACATATTCACAACTTAATCGGATCATTACTATGTTTCCCCAAAATTAGAATCAATATAGGAGGCGGAAGAATTACAACAAGGGTGGAGAGAAACCTGAAATGGACCCAATTAAGAATCAGTGATGAAACTCAAAAAATAGAGAGACCATTTGAAAGTTCTAACCAGACGGAGAGTATGCTTGTTTCAATTACAACTTTCATGTGATAAACTTCCATCAGATAGAATATCATGTTTGGCAACAATCCATAGATCGCCACTCTCTTGAATGCTTCATTCAATGCCCTCAAAACCAAAATTAAAACCCTAATTACTACAACTGAGATGCATTTTTATACGAGCTAATGAAAACTGATTGAGTTTTCTATGAATTCGTGTACAGGGTACATATAAGGATGGAAGAATTTGGGGATTTTGAAGTACCTTTGATGAATGACATGATATGATCAAAGTGCCTTTTAGTGGGCCTCGATTCTCGATTTATCCATGAACTTAAATAGAAAAAACAAGTGAGGAACAAGAATCCCTCATCTCTATACTCCTTATGCTTGAATCGATCAACCACTCATTCTAAATCAATCATCAAGCTTGCAGCAACCTCACGAAAAAAACGAAGCACCCTCACCCCTTAATTCTGATTCACATAACCTGCAGATTTCGATTTCAAAAGAACTGTAACATTCGATTTTAAAAAACACTTCCTTGAAGGTGGGTTTCGTTTCCTTGAATGCTTGGGTTGGATTTCGATTTCATAAGTAATGAAAGAGATGAAATCTATGGTACTTCATGATGTTGATGTGGATAAAGAAAAAATGATTAAGGTAATACACCTTCCTTAATCAAATAATCGATTTACTACGCGTCTATCTTCCTTTTTCTTTCTACTTCTTAAGGTAGCGAATTGGAAAAAGAATTGAAGAAGACGATCTAGAGCAGATGGAGGTGTGCAGGTGGATTGAGAGAGAGAGAGAGGAGAGAGAGAGGGTGGGACATTTTATATATTAAATAATAATATTTAATTAAAAAAAATAAGAGAAAAGATCATAAATGGTTCCTGTGGTGGTGAAATGACGAAAATACCATTCAGTTAATGGACAAAACTTAACGGAGTCAGCAATAAGGACCAATCGTCAAAAGTTTTGAAAGCACAGGGACCATCTATGACGTTTTTAAACCACGGGGACTAAACTTGGAAACCAGAGGGACCATTTATGATGTTTTTTCTAAAAATATTGTTGAAGTAACTAATTATTTTCTAGGTCTATAGGATGTTTTTTTTCCTTTCATCAAAAGATAGTAACTTTTTTTTAGATCATATTATCTTACAATCAACTTAACTATCTTCTGTTAAAAAAATTAGTCTAATTTATTAAAGTATAATATTATCATACATGGATAATTATACTTTAATATAGTTTAGTATTGATTTTTTTTTATTTTTTTTATTTTATCAATCTATTTTCATTCTCTATCTTTTGAACCCGCGGTTTTCACGGATTTCTAACCTAGTGTGTGTGTGTGTGTATATATACTAGCCATTTACCCGCGCCAAGCGACGAGTGTGAATCGTTTCATTCGGAAAGTTTTATGATTGGGCACCCAACTTTGACATGAGGGTAATGAAAAGGTAAACCCCTAACATTAATCTAATTTGCTTTGGAATATGGTAACTTGTAAATTTGAACGGTCTACGCATCTCTAGAGGCAATTAGTTCGTTTGCGCAAATAGTTTACTACATCTAAAAAATTATAATTAAGAGTCATGCTAACAGAAACAAAAACAATGAAAATTAAAAATTAAAAGTTGGGATTCCTTACAAATGTATATGAAGACATGCAATTGATTGTGCATTATTAATCGTGCAACACTTCTTTATACACCACATTTGATGTATAGACTTCACCATCGTTGAATTGTCCATCAGGGATCACTAATACTTTTGTATTGGCGCGTGAAATCCCTCTGGATAATGCCACATAAAGTTGGCCATGTGAGAAAACCGATTCTGGAAGATAAATTCCTACATTTGGAATTGTTTGTCCCTGAGCTTTATTGATTGTCATCGCAAAACATAATCGAATTGGAAATTGTTTTCTCTTCAGCTTGAACGGGAACATGTCCTCATCAGATGGACATAGAGGTATCCTTGGCAAAAATACCCTCTTTCCAGCATGTTGGCCAACAGCTATTTCGGCATCAATCACATTGTGCTGAAAACTTTTACAAATCAATCGGGTGCCGTTACACAATCCATTTGATGGGTCAAGATTTCGTAACAGTATTATCGGACATCCAACTTTCAGTCGTAGGTAATGAGGGGGTAAACCACTAACACTGAGCGTGTTCAAGAATTCCAAAGGATAGAAGTTATTTATATCGTCTATAGCTTCATCAAAACTGTAGTAAATTCTCTCTTCTCCAATGAATCGGCCAATCAAACGATCATTAATCTCATCGACGCTATCATTTCTTGTGGATAATATTGCACGGGAAATAATATAATCTGATTTAGATCTATTAATTTCCAAAGATGGAAAGATTGCATCAATCAAAGCATTCAATGACTTTTCTTTTTCGGTGAAGGGAATTACCATATCATCAGGGATACGGATAAAGTTTTCATGCACTGTTTCTTCAACTCCATCACCGACACGTAACAGAAAATATGAGAACCATGGATCGATTAGTGCTCTCATATTTATAGTTAATCGCAACTTGATAATCGAAGACCAAAGAGGTGACATTCGTGTGCTAGAATCCACAGTTTGTGCTCGTGTTCCACGTCTAACGACCGGCAACACTTGTCTGAAATCACCTCCCAAAACCATTATCTTTCCACCAAATGGGAGCATCACCCCAGTGATATCTTTCATTATACGGTCAACCGCCTCCAATGCATGTCTTTTAGCCATCGACGCTTCGTCCCATACGATTACCTTTGCAATCCGAAGTAGTTGAGCAATACCACTTTGTCTTGAAATCATGCAGACTGAGTTATTTTCTAGATTGAGAGGAATTTTAAAGCGAGAGTGAGTTGTTCTCCCCCCAGGCATGTTATTAGCCGCAACACCCGATGAAGCGGTTTCAAGTGCAATATGACCACACGAACGAATATTAGCAAGTAGAGCTTTGTACAAAAATGTTTTTCCTGTTCCACCAGGACCGTCTATGAAGAACACTCCAGGAATATCATTATGGACATGCCACATGATCTCATCATATGCAAATTTCTGTTCAGGATTAAGAAAATTTATTGCTTGTAAATGTTCAGATTCTATCACTACAGAACACTCTTCTTGTACCTCACGAAAAACTCCAGATTCTAAATCGACATTTTCATTTATCTGTGGAAGATCAAAATCATCAATATTGTCCCCCATTGATTGTATGAATACCATGATGTCAGTGAGGACCATATTCTGGATTCTCTCAACACTTCCGTATTGTCGCCTATAATCTTCTGAAAGAGCATTGTAATGGTCATCCCATAACTTACGAACATCTCCTGGCTCACAAAAAGTCAATATCGTTGCAAATAGCCTTCTAAGAGCATTGGGAAATTGAAAGAAAGATGCCTCTGTAAGACATTGAGATAAACCATCATCAGACTCTATTAACCCTCTTTCAAGAGCTGCTTTACGAAATGTTGGGTGTTTTACGTTGTTGACTGTGTAAAGATCTTCAAAACATGTTGGGCCATTAATATGTGATAAAAGTAGGCGAAGGTAGTATCGCTCTCCTTCAGCGGGATTAGCAGAAACCAAACGACCTCGCATTAATCCTAGTTTTCGACAATTCCAACGATGTGAGCTCGGATCCCATGTAAATTGTTTTGGAAAATCTTTGTATTTATGTTGTCTCGCATTTTTATCTTCTTTATTTTTTAGAAAAAAAGCAGTCAACATTGATCTCTTATCTTTCTCTTATTCAACAACGCTAGTCAACATATCATCCTCACTGAACCTAACCATTTGTTGATTTGGGAGATGCACTTGCAACGCCATCACAAAAGGGTGGATGTGAGAAAGTGGGAAGCTAAAATCCTCCAAATTGCCTCAGGAGGCGAGACATATAGTGCATCTTGAAACCGTTTTATCTCATTAACTACAACAGGTTGTCCATCCGGATCAATGTTGATAACTTGTTTGTCATGACCCTTGTAAATATACTTAAACACATATTTCACAGAGGTTATACTCGAGCAAACCTCAACATTCATATGACAGTTAAACATCATTAACAACTTTGGGTTATACGGGACCACCCATTTGTTATCCATCTTATTGCCTCGTATGTCCACCTCTATACCATTATCTCTCCTTCGGTACACAGGATATGAGTCCTTTCCTTGTAATGTTGTTTCATTGAATTGTCGAGGGTATCTAAAACGACATTTTTTTGCTCATTCTTCATACAAGGACAGTCAGAGTTTAAGCTACCGCAAGGACCGTGAATCATGTGTGAGACGACTAATTCGTGCATTTTAGGATACTTTTGTGGGTCTGGAATTTCAGCACAAACTATTTTGTCGTAATGGTCTGCATTAGTAAGCTTGTGTGGAGGTCTCATTATCATGAGGAAATGTGCATGTGGCAAACCACGTTTTTGAAACTCAATGACATAAACGTACGCACCCACCACGCCAAGGATGTGCTTTGTGAAGAGTTGTTTCTTAAGATACTCTAACTTAGCACGAAAAACTCTAGACACAAGGTCCGGACGATCTTGAGCCGTCTGCCAAGGGAGCAACTCATCTTTTATTTCTTGCCAGTTTGGATTGCATGTCATAGTAAGGAATACGTCAGGCTTACCGTCATCTTGAACTAAAGTCATGGCATCAAGAAATCGTCGCCGCATGTCACGGGGGCCTCCGATGAAACTTGCTGGCAACACAACACGTTGCCCTATCATAGTCGGTCGAACCTCACTGGCATTAACACAGTCCACAACACCTTGGTATAAATCTGCGCTTATTTTGGACTGGTTTTTTCTACAAAATTCCAAACGTGAAGTCTCGATGTAGATATCTACTACAAATTGTTGTAGTAATCTCCCCCCAACAAAATTACATTATAATTTGACCGGATTTGAAACTTATAACAATAGTACTCTCGCATACTTACAATATTCCGCCCTCTTTTTGTATTAGAGTCTACACAATGTTGATTTCATGAAAAAAAAATTAATGATATGTACAAAATGTATGTTTGTGAGTTTAACTAAATTTTAGAAAGTTATGATATATGTACCTTCTAAATCCCCCTCGATATCTTCGTCGTAATTGCTAATATTATTGATGGGAAATCCATGTCTTGGAATATTAGAATGCCATCCAGACTCACCATTAGGAAAAAACAAAGGATAAGACAATGGATCATAACATCCCCAGTAAGCTTGAATTGTTTGTGCTTTGTCTAATCTGCCATACACGATAATACTTCGTTTATATGCAGCTATGTTGTCATTACCTTCAACCCAAATACCTGCGACCTGAGATTTTTATCATATAAACGATATGATTAAATATGATATGTAATATGCACAATTGTATGTCATACATGATATATTTATTTTATAATTAGTAGACACTAATTATTATGATACCTCAGATGTGGTCGGTCGGTTGTAGACCCTTAGGTCAAGTTCTACTGATGCATTCAAAGTGACTCTGTAATTGTCAAGTGGCCCTAGATCAGCAAGTCTTCGAAATGTTTGCACGTATGGATTTGTAGCAAGAACACGGGTCAAAATTTCAATGACGCTTCTATTAAGATTTGGTTTTCGGAGTCTATACGAAATCTCAGTGTCAGCATCATAAAAATACAACTGTAAGTGCTTAGGGTCTCCATTCTTTGGAACTAACTGATCGATTCTGTGATATATTGCTCCATGCGCACAAAAAGTATATACTCCAGATGTCATATTGGTCATTGTTTTATCCACATCTACACCCATTGATGCGAATGAGAAATCGGTGTTGTATGCACGTATGTTGTGTCTGAACATTTTGCTTAGTTCAGAATTGGATGTGTAAAGATTTCGTAATTCTTCGTGAATATCGGAGAATGCCAACTTTGTCTTTCCCGACATGCAACAAAAGCTGGGGAATTCAAATTGAAATCGTTTTGCTCCGCAATGAACACATGCATTTTGGACTTTTAATACATTATGCTCCATATGCATACCATCATAAACAAAAGTATATGGATCTTGTTGGAGCATGTTGTCTCGCATAATTTGTCTTCTGTTTAGTTCCTTCCGTCGTTCATAATAATTTTTATTATGAATTTTCCTCATCTGTTCAATTCTTACAACATCATTAGTAGTTCCTTCATTGATATTCATTTGATTTGCAACAACATTCGGCATAATTGTCGTAGATCGGCTACTTCCTTCACCATTAGCTATTCTTCTCCGTTTGTTTTCCTTTTGTCGTGCATAATATTTTCTATTGTAGTTTTTTCGTTTTTCTGCTACAAATATTATTTGACGAAATATGAAAAAATTAGTTTTTAGAATCATGCGTTTATTAAATATCCTATGTTTTTAGAAAAATAACCAACATAAAATTAAAAAAGTTAATGTATATATAGATTAAAGAATGATACCACATTGTACCGCTTCCTTTCGTGTTTCATCTTCGGTCCTCATTGAACCTAAAAAGAATAATAAATAATACTATTAATCATACTAAATTGTTCTAGTGAGATAGACCAGTAACTTTTATGCTTACAAAAAACTAAATTAAAATAAAACTTCATCTTAGACTTTAATCCATTTATCATCATTGGTTATCATATTTACCTATTTTACAACAAAAATTGTTGGTTTTAATTTTTTTTATCATTATAGATGTAGGCGCAAGCATGTATTTTTTTGGATTAATATGTAGTTATTGTTGACATTTAATTATACTTTTGGACTTAAAGTTAATTGATTAACTTTTCATCATGCAAACTGATCATATATGGTTTTGGTTTATATTCTTCATTAGTTAGTTTTGGTTGGGATGCTACAAATAAATTACTTAGGAACTTTGTTATTATTTTTATTTTTATTTTCTTAAAATCAACATTAGATACAACCAAAAAAAATCACAAAGATGACATTAATAAATCAAGTCGAGTACAACAAACTTAAAAACTTAATAAAACATTACACACCACAAAGTCTCACTAAATCAAGTTGAGCACAACATACTTAAAAACTAATACATATTTAAAACGTCTACCACAAAAACGCTCACATTGATAAATTGGACTACACCCTATGACCTTAATATAAAAACTTTTCCATAAATATAACATTCACCACAAAACGTCTCACAAAAAATTAAAGATGTTACGATGCATAATCCTAATGTTATCCGCTTCTGGCATTTCCGGTTCGAACTCAATGTCTGTTAATTCGGTTGAAATCAAAATGTTCACTGAAAATAAAATAATATGTAATTAATAACACATATTGAATTAATGAGTTTAATATTTTTTTTGGCAAACATAAAATATTCTTAAAAAATAATAATAACTTACTTGAATTTAGATGGACCAATTTTACTCGAGAGGCATAGATTATGGATTTTTTCTTTATCGCACAAAAGGTCCTTACAACATTTGTTCGCGGTGTTTCATGCAACTTCATATTTATTATATGCCCCCTATTTATAACCAAATATAGTTAAAAGTTATTTAAAATTGTTATATTTTAATATATCTTACATATATACAACATATTCACACTTACGTCCCATCCTAAAGATATATATTATACGAACGAAGTCGGACCCATCTGTTAACATGTACATATTGTATTCTGCCCACGATAATTTTTCCAACCACATCTAAAAATAGAAAGATTTAAATTTATTATGTGTAATTACTTCAAATATTAAATAATATATATATATATATATATATATATATATATATATATAAACATGATTAATAGATAGATATACCGATCATCATTTTCCGACATGTCCTATCTTCCTGTAGAGTTTTAATAGTAGCCACCAACGGATAAAGTGCAAACCCCTTTTCAATATCGGTTGTCAAGCGATTAAACTTTGTCTTGTTGTCGATAATTATCTCCAAATCTCTATGGACAAAGCTATAATTTTCAAATTTGGGATAATCTTCTATCATTTTTTCAACTTGGAAATGACCCAAAGAAAAAACTTGTCCAATCATATTCTTGTTCTCATATAACTGGATAAGGTTTGGCGGGACAATAGCAGCCATTTTGTGTCTCTGATATATAATATAATAGTTAAATAAATAATAAATAATAATTTTAAACATACTAATATACATGTTTTTATAATTAAGTTATAATTACAACTTACATTTTTATCAAGAAGGATAATAAATAGTCTGTTCCTCTTGATGTCTTTCCAAACAAACTCAACCCTCACAGTTGTCAAATCCCACCACATAAAACAACTTTGAAGTGATGCAAAATCTTCAACACAAAAAGGTGAACTCATCTTCTACAAAATTGATCCATATTATATTAGTATGTAAAAACTTACATGTTATTGTTTAAATACTTTGATTGATTATACTTTCAAATATGTTATTTCACTTGCACCAAAAAAACTACCGCAAAAATAAAGTTACCATCATAAATAGTTATTTTTTTATAAATTCGTGAATATCTTAACATACCATAATAACAAAAAAGGAAAACAAAAACATGAACAGTAATTATATTTACTAATAATTACTCCAATATATAATCCTTAGAGTTTTAATGGTATTTCCATATGTATTAATATTCTAAGGTATCACCGTATAAATCATTCTAGCACAACAAAATAAGTCTCGATGATTATTATATTGCATCTAATATATATAGCTATGATAACCTACTTTAAAGCATTGATATAAAAAAAGTACAAAATATGAATAAATCATAACTCAAATAAGATAGTGCAAAAGAAATTATAGATTTTGTAAGTTACCTGATAAGATATGAGAGTTGTTGAGTATGTGTGTTGAAGAGAAATGAAGTGGATGGGGTGATAGTGGCAATGAAGAGGACTCTGTGGAAGAGACCATAAAGGAACAATGAATAAGACTCAATAGAGGGGTTACTTCCATATATTAGTCATTTTTGATAGTTTTTTGATTGCTTTTAGAGTTTTCAGTATCATTATTTCTAAATTCAGCTTTAAAAACGATGGTGTTACATAAATTATCATCTCTGTTGACTTCTTTTGAGTTTTTAGTCTCAATATTTCCATCTTGAGCTTCTAGCCAATGTTGTAAAAGATGAAAATAAGATTTCTAGTAGCGTTCTGCTCCCAATTAGGAATGATGTCTTTTCTCCTTTTTTTTTCATAAAGTTGCTGTCACACTTTTTCTTTTGAACAGTGTCCTACTCTTTTTCTTAGGGTTTGACCTAAATGATGCTGGTGCATGAAGACAAATCAAAATCTTTTATCCATAGGTAAATATAGAAACACAAATAAATTTTAAATTACAATTGAGTATGTTGTACGAATAAGCATTTTTATTGATAACTTTCCTTATATTTTTGCTACAATAAAATAATATAAAGCATTTTTCCATTTAAATTTACCATATCGAGAGTATTGGGAATATAATCAAAATGAAAACCATTTGCATTGTTAATTTAACAATATCTCATTTATATTGAATATATCCTTCATATTGTTTTATAAGAACTCATATGCTTATTTTCAAACTTTATACCACCTGATCATTATAGATTAAGTAATATTTTATATTGTTATCTATGCTTTCAACTCACCAATTCTCTTTTTTTATTTATCCTCTATTTATCTTCTTTTATCATATATTATGAAATTGAAAGATGTTAATTTTATTTGTCAAGAGTGTCAAATTTCTTTTGTAAATGAAACTATATTCTACATTATAATTTATAAAACATTTCACTACACAACTCAGTTAAAATAATATAAAAGTTCAGTTTTAAATATTTTTGAATAAAAACTATCATTTTATAATCTCAATCGCATAGGAAATACAATCGCATAGAGGTTGAGGGTTTTGGATCAAAATTAAATTGTAACGATGCCGAAGGGCTTCTAGCCCAGCGGTACCGGTGTTGCCCTCTCTCCTAGAGGTTGAGGGTTCAAGTCTCATTGGAGACATAGATGGTATTAGGAGTAGTTTAGGAGTAGTGTAGATTTGCCGTTCTAAAAAAAATATCTAACCAATTTTTTTTATATAACCGGTTAAAGTCATTAAAAATCATAGCTTTAAAAAGGTAAATGTACTTTAGTTGTTTATTTCAAGAATTGTAAAAAGTTAGTAAATATGTTCAGGAAATTAAACAACTTCTATTATATTATTTCTTAAGATGGTATTATTAATTTTATGAAATAAAGTATCGACTTATTG
Source organism: Lactuca virosa (assembly GCF_052849685.1). NCBI lineage: Eukaryota > Viridiplantae > Streptophyta > Magnoliopsida > Asterales > Asteraceae > Lactuca > Lactuca virosa. The sequence goes on along the minus strand of NC_136433.1, from coordinate 117,841,695 downwards.
GCAAAATTAATTGAAACGGAGATATATACTAAAATTACTATGGTTGGAAAAAAGAAATGGTTGAATGCAAGAAGTGATAATACTACAACAGTTGTGATAATTATTAAAGATACTACCAAATACTAAATTAAAGAGATATAAGAAATCTAGTAATTTATATTTTCTATTCATCTTTTATATACTTTCTTTTTATAACAATACCGTCAACGTTTTTTGATAATTATTTCCTAATTTAGACATTAGTAAATAATTAAAGTTTTGATTATTGCAATTATATATAATAAATATTAGCTTAATGTTAAAAAGTTAATCGTAACTTGGAAACAAAAATTATTTTTTTTTTCAAAAAACCATTAACATTCACATCATATAATTACTTAAAAGAAAAACAAATAACCTAAACATTTTTATCTAAATTCATATGTACGTTTGCAATATGCTATAATATAAGATGATTTTAATGATAATTTTGGTATTAATAGTAAGCATCTGAAATATTGTCAACTTGTGTATAAGCCTCAAAAATCTTGGTCGACAATGTATCATTTTGTTACATTGTATATTTTATTTTTAAAATATCCTTACCCATAGAACTTAGACACATAACTATTTAATTATCCCTTCAGATCTATTCTTTCTTAAGAATTTTTTTAAACTTGTTAACTGAATATGAAATATGAACCAATAAGACAAAAACAACATATCATGATCTAAAAAGATTGATTCACATAAATATGATTATTACAATAAACTTTAAACTCTAAATCTTATTCAAAAAGTGTGTCTGTTCAAAACAATCAGCAATCTTTTAATACTATACCCGTATAACAATGAAAAAATTTCAACATCACAACAATCATTTACATTTAAAATCAGATCTGCAACACAAGAATTTAGTTTGTATCTTTCTTCTCAAACCTAGAGATGGCAATTCCCTGATGCTTCAGGTCCAAATAAGCAACATATTACTTCCAATATTTGAAAATTGAAAGATCTTTCAACCATCCACTGTTTCTTTCTTTTCAAACCCAACAACCATTCGAAACTTCTTCAGGTCTTCTACTTCAAGCCATTCGAATATAACCCAATCTTCTTACTAAACCCCAACATATCTCTTATTCTCAAGCTAATAAATTTTCATCAAAAAAAATTTAGATTCACTTAGGCATTATATCAAACAGTTGGTAGATCTAAACTGAAAGTAGAAAGAAGTACCTAGCGATGGCGTCGAAGAGGAGCATGATGATTGTGAGGGGTTTGGAGGAGGTGAACCGGTTACATCAACATTGTTATAGAAGGTGGATTAGAGGTCGCCATTGATGGTGGTGATGACGACAATGTCCGACTCATTAGCAAGGATGGAGAAAAACAGCTTTTTGTTTCACATTTCTGGACATTATGAGCCATAAGCTACTCATATAACTGACAAAGAAATATCTGATGGTCAACCTCATCGGTGAGGATGGAGAAAAACAGTGACAGGGGCTGAGAGAAACTCTGGTGCAGATTGAGAGCTAAAAAGAGTTTTTGGGGTTTAGAAATTGTGAGCTGGAGATAAATGGACCGGAAAGAACGGGGTTTGTGTTTGTTCCCATGAGTTTTAATTCGTTGGATCCACTATGCATTATAATCATCCGTTGGATCTGACATGTTGACAATCCGTATGGATAGACATGTTGGCAATCCGTGTGAGTTGAAGACATGAGAAGGGAAAGGAATGCAGGGGTTGTACAATACGTTGTTTAGGTCGTCTTTAAGAGTTTTGGCTTATAAAACATGTATCTTGTGCATAAAAACTTGTGTTTAAGAGTTTTTGCTTAAATGCTTTATAAGTAGTATATATATATATATATATATATATATATATATATATATATATATATATATATATATATATATATATATATATCATCGAATCATGGTTCACAAATTTTGTAAAAGAAATACAACTGTCTACTAATATATAATATAATAAATTATTTAATTGAACCTAAAAAATTATACCTGCACATATTATTAATATGTGCAGGGCCGGTCCTAAGGATTCAAATGCCCAGGACGAACCGGAAAAAATGGCCCTTAGGCCTTAACATGTAACAAATTAAATTACATAAACTAAATTTTTTTAAAACGACAATAAACTTTATAGATAAACTTATCTAAAGCACCGACGTCAACCTTTTTCTTTTCTTCATCTAGTTTCTTTTTTTAGGTTTTCGACTACCGGATGGTTATTTAGACTTGTCAGTTGTCACTACAAGTTCATTAGTTTTAACTTTCAACATTCAACATTCATTCAGATTTTAGAATTTCAACATTAACTAATAACCGTATGATAAAGTGATTTTGATAATCTATTCATTCAACTATAAACGCAAACTATTCAAATTCAACATTCAATTTCAGAATTTTTAATAACATAAAACAATATACATTCAATTTCTGTTAAGTGATAATATTCAATTTCTAATAACATAAATTAGTCAATTTATGAATTTTGCATTTTGGAACACAAATGTTGAATGAATATGAATGACTAAATGCTTACCTGATTAGTAATCGTCTAATCGATTAACATAGAGTGATTTGTTAGGCTTGATCGATTAACAAACTTGCTGATTTGTTGAATGATTGGTAATCGACAAAATACAATTATAATCGCTTATGGCTTGGCTTCTGTGCTGCGTTCCCCAGTTCTCATGTATCTACTTAAATTGTCGAGTGGACTTGGACAAACCTAACATGCATTCATTTGTTGGGCCTCATAGTATATAAACAAAAAAAAAATGGGCCCCATTAGAAAAAGGGCCCTATGCATATGCCCAGATTGCACCTACTCTTCTTGAATATGTGGACTTGTCTTGCTTTTTAACCATCTAATTGGCATTGAAGTCCGACTTTTGATTAATCATAATTCTAAAATTAGTATTAATGATTCATCATGAATTATGCTATAGAAAACCTACACAAAATAATTCATTATTTACACTTCTGTACATTTTTAAACCTTAATTTCACATCTCAACTAGTAAATTGTTAATATATTAAGTACTAATGCATGCTAAAAGAATGTGCTCCTTGATGACCGATGTGATTTGCAATAAAAACTCTAAAATAAGACGAACAAAAAATAAGAGAGAGTTAATGTTGATATTAGACACTAAATAGTAAATTTGTGTTCATATAATAACTAAACTTTTTTATGTTGTAAAATATTAACACTTTGTTTTTGATTCAAAATGGTTTTTATTACCGATGATAGTATATTGACCATTTTGAATAAAAATTAATAAATCCAATAAGTATTTATAACTTAAATGAGTTTAATACTATGTAAATAAACACAAATTCAATAATTCATTGCCTAATTACAACCTTAGCCCAATATTAAACCCAATTAACCTGACTGTTTTCTTTAAATTAACAAGCTATCAAAATTCCAAAGTTTTGTTAACATTGTTCTTTGTCCGTTTGTCCCAAACCCAACATATTTCCGTTGTGGCTTGTCAAAACGTGCAAGTGTCCGTCAATTGACATTTGGGTTAGTTGGGGTATCGTCCGATACGAACCTGATGGCTACAACTGAGCAGGTGGCCAACAGCGTCGGAATGGGAATCGGAATCGGCATTGATGTCGGAAAAAATAGTCTCCGCAGCCGACCGGCCTCTACTAGGTCCAGTCCCTCAACAACCGCGAACAGAATATTTTTCGGATTGAACAACCATCGCGCTAGCACTCTTCGGTATGACTCGGTCGCTGCCATCGGTGGCCGGTTCCCAAATTACCACCGTTCTCAGCCACCGTCGTTATCAGTAACCGTTAAGGCTTACTCGGCTGATCAACCTACTTCTCCAGGTTTCTACTTATTATTTTTAAAATCATTTACGTATGTATCCATGTGTATGTTTAAACCTCAAAATCAGCAAAGCGAAGTAGAAAGAGGGTGTGCTTTGCATTGATCTGAAGGAAACGTTGAGCGTCTAACCAGTATTCCATGGAATGCTTTCAGGTGTTGAAAATTTGGTGATTATAGGTTCAGGACCTGCTGGTTACACAGCAGCAATCTACGCAGGTCGTGCCAATTTGAAGCCTGTAGTGTTTGAGGGATATCAAATAGGCGGTGTTCCAGGTGGACAATTGATGACCACCACAGAAGTCGAGAACTTTCCAGGGTTTCCAGAAGGAATCACTGGTCCAGACTTGATGGATAGGATGCGTAGTCAAGCTGAGCGTTGGGGAGCAGAGCTTTTTCAAGAAGATGTTGAATTTGTTGATGTGAACACCAGTCCTTTCACTGTACAAAGTAGTGATCGCATGGTAAAGTGTAATAGTATCATAATGGCTACAGGGGCGACTGCCAAAAGGCTTAAATTACCTCGTGAAGATGAGTTCTGGAGTAGGGGAATTAGTGCCTGTGCAATCTGTGATGGAGCTTCACCAATTTTTAAGGGTCAAGTTCTTGCTGTTGTTGGAGGAGGTGATACAGCAACTGAGGAAGCAATATATTTGACTAAATATGCAAGACATGTACATTTACTTGTACGCAGGGATCAATTAAAGGCATCACGAGCTATGCAGGACAGGTTAGAAAATATATGATCATATCATACCCATGTCTTCATGGAAGTAGTTAATTTCTTCTTTGAATTGCCTGAAATATGTTTGTATAACAGGTTGATTATGGCGAATGTTTCAGAGTTTTTGATAATCCAAATATCACGGTGCATTTCAACACAGAGACAGTTGATGTTGTGAGCAACACTAAAGGGCAGATGTCTGGTGTTTTGACCAAAAGACTTGATACAGGAGAAGAATCAGTATTGGAGGTTAAAGGATTGTTTTATGGAATTGGTCATTCTCCAAATAGTCAATTGCTGGAAGGTCAAGTCAAACTTGATGACACTGGATATATTTTGGTTGAAGAAGGCACTGCAAAGACTTCAACTGAAGGAGTGTTTGTTGCAGGAGATGTTCAGGTAATTGAATTTAATAAAGACCAATTCAACCTTATACTTTTTTATATTATATGATTTATATCCAATATTTTTGATATAGGATCATGAATGGAGGCAAGCCATAACTGCAGCTGGATCAGGGTGCATTGCTGCTCTTTCAGTGGAGAGATATCTTGTCACCAATAATCTTCTTGTTGAATTTCATCAGGTATTTATTTCACCTTTTTTTTTCACATTCCTATTATATATACGCATAAAATGTGACATAAGCTTGCAATTTACTCGCAGCACCATGGTGAAGAAGGTGAAAAAGAGGTCACAACAAGTGATGAAAAAGAAGGATTTGACATTACACTTACAAAGCACAAGGGCCAGGTATTTGACATTTATACCCTTATTTTCACAATATATTTGTTTCATATGGTGTCTCATTTTTTTTTTTTTTAATAATAGTATGCAGTGCGTAAATTGTACCATGAAAGTCCACGGTTGATTTGTGTGTTATACACAGCACCCTCATGTGGTCCATGTAGGACATTGAAGCCAATCCTCAGCAAGGTCATTCATTCATTAATTAATGTTATTTCATCTTTTTAACTTGAAAGAAAGAAACTTTGGCTAAATTCCATTAATAATTGGTTAATGAATGAAAATGAAACAGGTGATAGATGAATTTGAGGAGAATGTCCATTATGTTGAGATTGATATAGAAGAAGATCAGGAAGTTGCTGAAGCAGCAAACATCATGGGTACACCATGTGTCCAGTTCTTTAAGCATAAAGAAATGATCAGGTTATCAGATATTTTCTTTTCCTTCTTAATTTCCTATTTTAGAAATGCTTTTCAGATCAACAATAGAATTGAGACATGATATATTATGCAGGAGTGTATCGGGGGTCAAAATGAAGAAAGAATATAGGGAGTTTATCGAAGCAAACAAGTAAGTTTTTTCTCTTCACTTTCCTAGATGCCAGCATTTTTGTGATACAATTTTGATACGTTTAAACTTGTTGCTTGCACAATATATGCCTCTTATATATATGATGTTTAAACTATTTAACATTTTGGATTTAATTCAGCATCCCTATGTTATGTAATATACTTGCGTCGAATTTTTATGTGTGACATTGTTAAGACCGTGGTATCCGATTTTTTGAATGATAATAAACGTATCAAATAAATATAAATTAATAGAATACTCATCAATAAAAGTTGAATGGAAAATATTTTTGTATCATAAGAAAATTAGATAATTTAAACAATACGTTGTAACTTACATCATTGTCTTTCTTATCTTTTGCGATTCTAGTCCTTTTAAGGTATTTACAACTCATTTTATTTTCCTGCTGAAAATTTGAGGAAAGAAAATGGGAGGATGTACAATAACGTAATAGAAATATGTAAAAATAGGATGTTATAATAGACAAATAAATGACTCTTTCTTGCATTTACACCGAATATGTGTATGCAAAAAGGAAATAAATCACGAAATGAGAAGTTTACATACTAAGTGTAATTCTTATTTGTCGTTTAAAGTCCCTGTCTAGAATCAAGAATATATGATATCTATAGAATTTGTGCGACCCACTTTCACTTTTTGAAAGTTCCGTATCAAGCCGAACTTGCCCATTACGGGAATCTGGTGTTGTTCTTGCTTTCTTTCTTCGGTCACCGATAACAATTTACCAAAATGCTCATAATCAACATAAATTCCAACAATTCAAAAGATATACACAATAATTTAGCATATGATAAAAATAAGGTAAAATTGCAAAAAAAAAAAAAATAATAATAATAAAAAAATAAGCAACATACTTTAAAAAAAAAAAAAAAACCATAATAGCATAGACTTACATTTATTTATCATAATAGCAACATACTTTCATTTATTTACCGAAAGAAACAATAAGTAACTTTTATTTTACCCAAAGAAACAATAAGTAACTTGCAACTTATAATGCTTTTTTAACAATTGAATATACAGTTATTAGAAAAGACCAACTGAGAGCTGGAATAGTTAAAGTACATGGACACTATAGTTAAGGTAAATACATGTGAAAACAAACAAACATCATATCTTCGGGTGAACAATATCTAATGGACTTAAAGGTGTAAACTATAAGGAGGCTTCTTTAGACATCACCCTTCATACTAAGTCGGATTTTCTATACCATTTGATGAAAGTGCTTGAAGGTGAGAGGGCTTGAGAACAACTGAAATAGCAGTGTACTTCTCCAAAACTGAGCATCAACATGAACTTTTTAACAACTTCCAATGGCTAAATTAGACTTGATCTTTGACATCAAATAGCATGTGCTAAGTTAGATTGATATTTCCTTTTGGACTTGGAGAATTTAGAGCTAGCCGCCAACTTGTTTTCTTGATTCCAAAACATAGCCAACCCATGAAGAACCATGCTTTATTGACATACATAGGGGATGCAAGGTGTAGGGGTAAAAACGTCATCTAGGGGAAGAAATCGATAAGGCAATAGAGTTTAAATTCGTAAAAGAAAATTAAATATATACATTTATTTTGAGGGATAAAAGCAATAAATAGCAATATACTTTTATTTATTTGTTTAATATAGTAATGGATACATGTGATCATAAGCAAACAATGAAACTACATTGCTATTTCATGCATTTAGCCAAATCAAGGGTAAATGCAAGATATAGCAATGTGCTTACATTAGTTTGTCTAATATATCATTACACTTTCCTTTCTAGATTTTATTTTTTTAGAATTTTCTTTTAATCTTTTTTTCTTATTAAAACCATTATACTTTCAATTTACAATACTTAAATACGAACACAAAAACAAAAACGTAAACAAAATTAAATTAAAAATAGCTTAGAAATAAAATGAAAGTAAGATGCTCTGATTAGATAAACTAATGAAAGTACATTGCTATTTCTCACATTTTGCCCATTCAATTAAATTATATAACACAAAATTTTTAAAGCCTATAAATCATTGTTTCATTTAATTTCCTGCATGAAAACACCAAAAAAAAAAAAATTAATAGATGATAAAAACCGTGAACAAAAACGTTATACCTGATAGATTCATAATAGCATTAGACAATGCCAAAGCTGAGTGATGACATCAACAGTCAACATGGCTAATAGGAATAGGACAAAAACTTGAAGACTGTCAAGAAAAAAAAAGAGTAGTTGACTGTATACAGAAAACAGTTCTGTCAACCCTAGATCATGGAAGGATGACCGGACAACCTTGTCCAAATATTGCTGATAACTAATAACAGATAAACCATAGTTATTAAAAATATTGTAAAACAAAAAGCAATTAAAATTTGTATCAGGGACCAATGAAACCTGTTCGAGTAGAGAAATAGAAAAAAAATAAACAAACCTGATTTTTTAACATGTTGATTGAGAATTTTACCGTCATCTCTTCATCAACATCGAAGTTCATCTTATTTATCTTCAAATTGAAAACCCAACAATCAATTATTATTCATTGTTTATATAAGTGCACTATCTATATAGTTGATGATGAATTACATGAAATTACATTGCTATGTGTTAAAATTAAAACAAATAATGAGAGTAAAATGACATTTTGAAAAAAATAAACATTGTTATAAAAACCGGTAATATTTCCTAGCCAAACAAAGAGAAGTAACTATTCTAACGCAATAAAAAGATAAAATAATGATGCCTACTGGAATCGAAACTTCTAACCTCTAGAAAAAGGGCATGTTTCACTGTTGTCACCATAGTTACCTAGATCGCTCAAAGAGGCCTGAACCCGTACCCAATTGTTTTGTACCCAATCGAAATCGGGGACGTCCAAATCGCTATTCCGGTTCGTCCCGGTACACCAAATCGATCGACCGACAACGTGAAATCAAGTGTTCCGATCGCCTTTCAGAACATCGTTTTCTTGATTGAATCGATGAACCAACAACAATTGAAACGCAAATTGAAGGGTTGGGATCGTCGATTGAATAGTGAGCCGTAACTTTTATACAATTGACGTTTCAGAAAAGTCCAATTTGTCTCATCGACTTCTTCCAACGATTTCTGTGTTTTGCCGATAATCTTTTTATACAATTAGACATGCAGGTATGCTACTTCAATCATCCTAATTTCATCTACCACCTCCGATTTCTATCATTCTTCTTCTACTCTTTCTAGGGTTGCCGATTATGGCTTTTGGTAGGAAAAACACTTCTCAATCTAGACCTACTCAATCTTGTAGTAAGACAGAAGTTACCCATATTAATGAAACACAAAACTTCATTCCTGTCATTTGGTAATCAATCATGTTACTGTCTTTGGATTAATTGAGTATGTATTTTGGAAAATCAATTATGTTTACTAGTTTTGGCTTAGTTAATTGGGTACACCGCACCGGACCACAAGGTACACCGTACCGAATCGTACCGGTCCGTACCAAAATGAGTCTACCCCTCCGTACCCGATACATTCAATTTAGTGAACCCCGTACCCGTTTCTCGTTCCCGTAGCGGAGCGTACCACGTTTTAGGTAACTATGGTTGTCACCAAAAAGATAAAATAATGATGCCTACTGGAATCGAAACTTCTAACCTCTAGAAAAAGGGCATGTTTCACTGTCGTCACCAAAAAGATTCCCATACAGAGACAAATCCATGGCATCAGCAATGTCCAGCAAATGTGCTTCTGCACCACCCAATGAAATATGAAATTTTTAGAAGAGGAAACTGTAAAAACCAACCCGCTATTTCTCTTCCAAGAACAGATAGTTCAAAGCTTCTTGGGTAAACCTGTAAAATCATAATAAATGGAAAAGAGTGAACTTCTAAAATATTACAAATTGCTTAAATTTAATAAGTTTTTTTATTGTTGTTTATCTTTTTTTGTTTTAATTCCAATTTAGTTACACATTCACAACATTATAACGATATAATTTTGAAAGATTAATTTAACATGGATCGATAAACTTAGATTTATAGTCATATAGAAAAGTTTCTTTATTTATTTATTAAGGTTCAAACTTTAATTAATTTTCACATGTATCACAATAACCACTAAAGATGCATCTTATGTGTTAAACATGTTGAGTAATAAACTAAATAATATTAAAGAGTTGAATATTTAGCAGCTGATGAATAGCATTACGATAAACCTTGAGTTCATAAACAGGTCATGCTAGATGCTGAATAGAAAATATGTTGTTCAAATATTTGTATAATATAATTAAAAAAACAAAAAAAAAAACAAATTGTTATAAAAAAATAAGAGATGATGAATTTGATAACAAATAGAAACTATTTAAACCTTTCAAAGTCAACAACTTGATGCTCCTCATTAGATATACACAAAGCAGCCAGTGCAAGCTACAACATTCATTTTCATAAGTTCAGATTATATATTGATCATAAGTTCAAATTATCTCTAATTTAATAAAAATAATACATAGAAAAATAATACCCGTCAAGGAGAAAACAAAAGAGGTGCCTCTTAAAACATCATTCTATCTGTAACCATTTTTGTTGTCTCATGTAAATCCTATAAAAAGACAAACATTATTTATCAAAAAATAAAGATCGGATAAATATACAATATATTTAAGAGGATAGAGGTAAGAAGCACCTTCAAATGTTAAAGTTTACCATTGTTTGAATAAATAAAATCCAAATAAGAAGTAGAAGAAACGAAAATAAAGAAAATATTTGCAGAGTTATAAAAAAAAGTAAAAAATTAAAATTTAACCTCCATATCATCGATAAAACCGTCAATTCAGAGGTGTGGAGAATAGACAATAAGATCAAATCCAAGAGACTGCAAAAAATAAGAATAAATTAATGTTTCAAACAAAATAAAAGCAAAGAAAAATAAAAATAAACTCATACCTGAAGAACAATCATCTCATTATTGAGAATCACTTGATGATCTTGATCAATCTCCTTAAGGGTAGTATTAGATATAACAGTTGGTGGATAACCCCTTTTGTTTATATAACTAAAAACCTATTAAGCTTTGCTAAAATCCCCTTTTTCCCATACACATGACAAACTCATAGTCTTACCATCTTCACTTGTCAATACACCCTTTATCAAAACTGACAACTTTGAAATTAACTTTAACCAAGCAATGTCCTGCAGAAAAAAAAAAGTATGAATACTTATGTGTGACATCCCAATTTTCACGGCCAGAAAAGACCGATTTTGTTTATGTTTTATAAAAATCAGATTACCTCTTTTAATAAAAATGTTGCGGAATTTGTTTCCAGAAAAACATGATAAATACATTATCAAAGCATTTCCGAAGAAATGTATTTTTATTCATTTTCAAAACCTTGGGATGTCATCGTCAATACCGAAACATAAGCATAAACAGAACTTACATTCATTTACACTAGTGATCTACATCTCTTTTAAATCTCTCAGTGTAAGGTAGCTTCATAACGACACCTGTGATACAAATAAGCTTGAGTGGGTCAGGTTGGGAAACCTTGTGAGTACATAGGGTTTTCAACCCACAATAATATAATCATTATGTTTAATCATCAAACAATCAATCAACCCAATTACCCATCCCCGTTATCTTATTTACTCTTAAGGATCTACCCTAAGAATCAGCTATTCATCGTTCATTCATTCCTAAGGATTATCCTAAGGAATCGGCACGAAGTCCATCGATGCCATGGTTTACTCAATAGGCACTAAGTCTCATAGTCGCCAGGGTTATTCTCTTTTATCGACATTATCGATTCCGAGACTCCTCTCACAACACATGTCAAGGGTTTAGACACTACGCTGCATAGTCGCCAGGGTTAATCTCGTCTATCGACAGTGTCGTTTTCGAGACTCCTCTCACAACACATGTCAAGGGGTTTTTAGAGTACAACTGGTGAGTACACAGTTCAAAACACCTACAAGTTGCGAGCCTGCTAGTGTCCACTGGACTGTCTAGAATAGTCTGTGGTTGTCATCCATACTCTGCTGAATGACGGGGCCAACACATGGGTAAAAGGTTTCTCTCATGGTTTACCTCTCACCCTTATCTCATGGTCTATATCACCTCTCATCATTTTGTTTTTGTCACACAACTATTTCATCTACCCATGTTTTACCCAACACATTTTGTAGATATAAAATACATATACAGTTTAAATCATTTAAAACATGTATAAAAATCTTTCACCCAGCACAGACGGCAAGTATACAGACAATATGCACACATAGCACGTAATTTATATTAAATACTTCATATCTATGTGTAAGATGAAAGTAACTATGCACTCACTTGAAAAGGTGGTGATTCCGAACTCAAACAGCGCTTCGCTTCTTAAAAAAAATAATTTCTTTCGACGAAACCTAGTATTATTACCACTAGAGTTTAGTCTATTATTCGCCGAGACTAATTAATAGTCTAGCTATTATTACTATTATATAAGCGTTAAACAATACTTATATAACCCATAATAATAGCCCAAGTACTTATTATAAGTTCCTAATAACGTTACTATAATGAAATAAAAGCTATATTAAAAATAGCGTAGGCGTAGCTCACTTACAGCGGGTTTTATAGAAAACCGGATTTGCTTGGAGCAGCGTTCCCGAGCCGAAAAGCTCTTCTTCTCGGAGCCTTCGAGCACTCCGGGGCTTGCGCCTCGTGCTAGGGAGGTTCCTTAGGCTTTTCGGGGGAGGGGGGGGGGGGGTTCGGGGCTAGAGAGAGGTTCTAGAGAGAGAGTAAAGAGAAGAAAGAATGAGAAATGTGTGAAGAAAATGAGGGTGGGAGAGGTTCTATTTATAGGTTGAAAAATGGCTGAACTTGGTGCCACATGTCACCATCTAGTGGCAAGACTTGGGGAGAAAGCAATGCCCAAGATTGTGCCACATCACCCATTTTCGCACAACACACTTCCGACTTCTAAAATCCGTAACTTTCACATACGACCTCTGTTTTTGACGTTCTTTATATCCACGCGTCGGTAAAAATAAGATCTACAACTTTCATTTTGACTCCGTCGGCTAATTCTCGACCGATCTTAAATTTAACAGTACGAGGAGATTATACTGTTAAATGTCCGCGTAAAATTCATAACTTCTACATACGGACTCTGTTTTCGTCTGTCTTTTTACCGTTGAGTTCCTATTAATGAGATCTTCAATTCTCATTTAGGTCGTGTAGGCCAAAAACCGCTCGATCTAAAATTCGAGTTTCGAGCTGTGCACTGCTAAGCCAAATCTTAGAAAATTCACAACTTCCTCATACGAAGTCAGATTTGGGCGTTCTTTTTTTTGTATGTTCTCGGTTTAACGTATACTATAACTTTTGTTTAGATTTCTAAGGCTAAAAAGTCCTCCATCGTAAATTCACTATTTACGTCTCCCGGTGTCGTGTCGGTTTTGCCATAAAACTTCGACGGACCATAACTTCTTCGTTATAACTCGGATTTCAACGTTCTTTATATGTACGGAACCCTTGAGACGTATTCTACAACTTGGTTAAGATTATTTATTATAAATAATCTTTTGTCAAAAAATCGTTTTCGACCCCTATTATCTCTAAATTGACTAGCCCGGATCTACGGACTTTACATTATGCTTCCTAAGTGATTATATCAAAATACATTGAATTTTAGGTGGTTTTAATCAAACTAAACCTTCCAAAAAAGAAGGGTAGAAGCTCCTGGCTGCAAAAGCTTCAAGATTTGAACCTTCATCCTACAAAACATATAATAAAGATAAGGTATGATGAAAAAACAACAAAAAGATAATCAATTAGCACAACATTAATCTAAATCTTTATATTTTTATTAAAAATATGACAGATACTCAACCGATCATATAAGGAAAATAAAAAATACAAATATGAAAGATAAGACCATGGAAAGGTACCTGTATATGAACCCCAAAATTTTGTGAATTGAACTCCAGTTAGCTATATAATCTTCAATTAAATTGACCTAACACTCAAAAGCTTTTTTTTGTTGGTTTTTCACCCGGCTCAAAGTAAAAATTGGTCTTCTCATATCTAAGATCTTATTTTATATTTATTTTTTTATATAATGCCATAACATATTGAATGGACCAAAATACCCTTCATTCTTATTGAACCATTTTTTGTGCCTAAAGAACTCAAGTTCAAAGTCAAATAAAAAAAAAAAGACCATTACCCCCTTTATTCTTAAACCAATAAGTCCACATCCCTATGTAATCAACATTCCAAAATCAATTTTATGTTAAACACAAAATAACCAAAAGTAAAAACCCACATGCAAGAACAAAAAACTAACCTTTTGTTGGCATTGATTCAAAACTTTCTTGCTTACAATAACAGTTTTCATGATATTCCTCTTTGTAATGTTAAGATAATGAGATGAACGTGAAGGAGAAAACACAGAAACCTAGATAACAAAAAACTGGTGTAAATTTAAGAAGATTCCAAAAACCAGAATTTGATTTTGTACATGAAGATATAGATAGTTATAAACATAACAACATGCCTTATGAAGTATCAAAACAAATCCTCCAAAAATACCCTTTCCAAACTCCCCCTCTGTTAGCACTTTTGTGATGAATAGTACCAGAAACTGCACCTGTAGGATCCTAAAGCTTAAACCAAACAAATAAGTAACTAAAATTTAACTTAACATACTTACATAATCATAATATGGCATATTAAGATCCTTACTTTAAGTGTTACTATGAGATCACCTAGCTCATTTGAAGTACAAGACTTGATAACAACAACAACCTGTTATATACCAAATAACAGATGAATGAGTGGACGACATTTTGAGCTTACAATCAAACCATAGTCACTACATGTTATTCAAGTCTTCAAGTGTGAATCGAGTAAAACATAAAGATCAAAATCAAAGAGGGGTATCTAAAATTGCAACAGGTTACAGAAGAAGATCGATCAATCTGTCAAGTGCCTAAAAATTGGTAATGATTTTCTTCACTAATCAAGAAATTATAGCTCATGAAAAGTTAACCTAGTTTATTAGACATCCTGTCAGTTTCACATAATTTGTTGTCGAAACCCTAATTGTTTTAACGTAAATTAAGGAATACACTCACCTGATGAAGTTTTTTCCGTTTTTCAGATACTTGTTTATATCGCCCAAAGGTGCATTCGGGACAACAATGAACATATCTTCGGTCAAAAGAATAAACACGCATAAATAAGTATCAAATGTCCAGATTTTGACAAGTTTAATAATAGAAGAATGAACGCAATTGATTGTTACTCTACCATCAGCATAGACAAATTCGATGGCAAAAAGCCATGGGCTACCCTGAAAATCGTCATCCTCCTTTGGATTTTCAACCACTCTTCTTATATACTCTTGTGTGGCTATTGAATGCTCCTCCTGGCCTGATATATTTTCCATATCTCGAGTTTTACGGAGCTTCGCAGCCTGAACAATGCTAGCAGGGCCTGGAATTGCACGAACATGAGGCGGTGCTTCAGCCTGATGTGCGGAAGTGAAACATAAATGAACTTTAACTTCAATTATACATCGAAGTTGAATATACAATGAATTACAAATCAAAGGAATCGATTAGAGAGACAATAATTTTACCTTATGTGAAGAAACAATAGACGAATTTCAAACCATAAAATCAAATGAAGCAATTCTTTTTACCAATTGAAACAAACAAATGCAATGAAGTACAAATGATAGGAATCGATTGAAGAATTGAATATTTTACCTTAGGTAAACATATGTGAGACGAATTGGAAGCCATAGGATCAACTGAAACAACTGTTTTTACTAATTGAAAGCTGTAAACATCTAACAGCGAACCATCAATTTATAGCCGGATGAGGACGAACTGATGCGGCAGTTACCGGCACGGACACAGTCGTGGGTAGAGACGGAATCGTGGGTAGAAGAAGCAGGAACCGATCGAATGAAATGCAAACAACCGCTAAATTAGAGTTTATGTGGCTCAGATTGAAAGTAAAGTTGTAGGAGTTTTAAGGGCTAGGATTTGGACTATGGTTTTTCCACTCACCTTCGTCAATAGTATTAATAATTCCCTCTTTCCAAAGGTCAACTCATATTCTTTGATCTCAAAAACAAATTCCTGTACATCACTTCGAGGCTTTGTGACAACTTCTTTTGTAGAATATGTAATGTAAAAGCAAAGCATCACCTTCTACCATGACATGAATATCTAACCACTTACCAAAACATGTCTGTCCGAAGATAGCCTTGCATGACGGTCGGTTCTTGATTTTAGCAAGAATATCCGCAACAATGACAAGTTTGCAAGACATTGTAAGATAGGAATAAAAAATGCTGTCATGCTGAAAAACACAAAAAGAAATTAGTTTCAATACGACATTGAAGATAATTCCGAACTCGTTATGAAACACACTGTTCTAAACATTCCCGACTTGTTCTAAAGTGTTCTCGAATAAATTTATTTCAGAATGACCTAAAACAAATGTTATTGTTAACCTAACTATTATTCCAATCTTTTGGGTCTGTACTAAGACTAAATAACTTGCTTACCTAAGGCAATCAATTATTAACACATTCCGCAGCTATTTTTCTCATTCTGGACAAGTTCTATGTGTTTCGAATTTTACGGTTAAAATTAAAATTTTAACTAATACAAGTAAATGAGTGAAGAACTTACCCGTAAAACCTCGAACTCATTTGAATCGAATGTCATTTCCTCTTTTTACCTAAGTTGTCCGAAAAATAAAGATGTTTCGGCATACATTCCGAAATGGCTTATGTACCGGCCGTTAAGTCCGGAACCCGATAGGGAATGGGCTGGGACGAATGGTCAATTCCGGAGTACATGGTTATTTAAACAAAAAAAGTTGGTTAGCCTTTTCAAATTATCTTAGACATTTGGTTAGATTACCCAATTTCCCTTTGTTTCTACTTTACGTGTTTTATTAATATCAACTACTTTCTATGAATTAAGACGAATACTCGGCATAATTCATGCCTTTCCAAACCCCGCACGGCACCTAAATTATTGTTTTGGGTAGAGTGGAAGGATTCCAGTGGACTATATTTGTATAACAGAAGTAACTTAAATAGACACATCCATTCCGTACACTACACTGATACACATGAATAAATCTGAATTTAACACATTAAAACCCAACATGTCACAAGTGGTTTTATAAGCACACTATTGATTTCGGCAAGATAACGATTGAATTCTAGTACCTTTTTTTTTTTTTTTTTTTACCATAGCAACTTGCTGGGCCGGAACACAACCGTTAAAACTAGGGGGGGTCGAAGCTAAAACTTCAAATGTTTCGGAAAAAATCAAAAAATATATATTTCAAAAGGGGCAATTCAAAACAGTAAACACATCTTATGTTAGGCTGTGGGGAGTGGTCACAGCCAAACCACCAGAAAAACGCTGTCAACTCAACGCCACATCAGCTCCACCACTAACCCACTAGACATTGGAAATGATTACCACTCCATAATTTTCTTTTATTTTTTATTTTTTAAATAAAAACATAATTTAAAACATAATAAAATATTTTACATTAATTGAAACTACGTTACATTAATTAAAAAACATAGAAAATTAATCCTAAAAAAATAGAAAATTAAAGCTAAATTACTAAAAAAACGTAAAAAACATAGAAAATTAAACATAAATTACTAAAAAAAACATAGAAAATTAAACCTAAATTACTAAAAAAACATAAAAAACATAGAATCTAGTTGCGATATTTGTCGAGAACTTCTTGTTGAATTTTTAAAAACGCCCTTAAATTTTCCGGGTCGTGATTCGGTTGCGGCACACTGTTTAAAATTTGAAGATCGGTGAGCGTCATTTTTCATCGACGAGCTTCCTCCGTTGATTTAATTTTTTTTTTCTAAAAAACTTAGAGTTTTGCCTATTTTGTCCGCTAGTACGTCCTCGTTGGTTGATTTTCCGCTTGAAGACACTCCATTTCTCCCTTTGTCCCTTTCCGGTGGTCGACGAACTTGGACGTCCGGTGGACCCTCCCCTTCGGTGGCGTCGAACTAATCATTGAGGTCGAGGCTAACACCAATGTCCGACTCGGAAGTTCTTGCCCCTTTGTTGGAGCCGGTGGTACATCCCGAATGCACCGTATCCGGATAAAGGATCCATTTTGGACCATTACGACAAATTTCCCAGACTTTTTGGTTGGCGAATGATTTACCATTATTGGTAATTTTGTATTGGTACAACGCGGTTGATAAAATGTTGAAATTGTTGCTACCACTTCTATGCATATTTTTAAGATTGTCAAATACGCTGTTAAATTTGGTGCAAGCCGCTCGAAGGTCATGCCATTATGCATTGACGCAGTCGTGTGTACGGTTCGTCTGCCTTCCTAATAATGTGTGGAAGTGGTATAAAACATGATTCCAAAAACTTTGACCCGTTTGCGCGTTGCCGACATCCCCGTCTTGTGATATGAAAATCCAAGCTTTAGCTAAAGTTTCCTCTTCCTCTTCGGTCAATTGCATACTTTTCTTTTTCCTTGGATCTTTTGATATTTTTTTTTGCCTTCTACGACTTGGCTGTGTTTCTTCAACCCGTTCGTCGCCGTCGTCATTGTCGAGGTTTATAGGTTGAGATTGATATAATGGAACTTGAGATGGTTGTGAAGGTTGTGCGTGGAATTGTTGACGTTGAGAAGTTTGAGGTTGAAATTGCGGAGAAGGTTGTTGTTGAATGACTTGAAATTGGGGTTGATTGAATTGTGATGGTTGTTGTTGTTGGTAGTGGTGTGGGTGATATGAAAGATTGATGAATAATGGTTGTTGTTGGAATATTGGATATGTTATCAGTTGCATGTAACTAAGATTTGCTAATGGATCATTTGGAGTGTTTGGGGTGTTTGGAGTGGGTGGGGTATTTTGATTTGGATCCATAAAAATATATGAGAAGAGAGTGTTTTTTGTTGAATATGTGTGTTTGTTTTGAAAGAGTGTGTGTTTTAGTTTGAAATGTAAAATGAATGTATATATATATATATATATATATATATATATATATATATATATATATATATATATATATATATAGAGAGAGAGAGAGAGAGAGAGAGAGAAAGTTAATTAATAATTGAATGATTTTTTTTAATAACTTTTAAAGGGTCGAAAGGTCCCCCCCACCCCCACCCCCAACGGTCAAAATCGAGATACCCAATCAAATCATCCGTCTTCCTCCGTCTTTTCACTCATGCTAAAGCCACAACACCAACCCTTGGGGCGGTGTTCACGCGTCTTGGGGGGATCCACGTCAGCCTCTCACACGTCTTGGGTTATCCACTCCGGGTAGCCTTATTAATAGTTTAATGCAAAAACTAAGTACATGAATAGTTACCTATCAGTTTTTTGGCAATCGAAAAAGATTAGGTTTTATGGTCACATTATTTTTTGATATGTGGTTCTCAACATTTTGAAACAACTAGTTGAAAACAGTGATTCATCCTTGAAGTAACTAGTTGTAAACAATGATTCATCAATTAGTCTCTCATATTAGTATGCAACATAAAAACATTTATAATTTTAATTACAAACACTAATTAATATAACTAACAATCCATTTATTTGAAATCTATTTTGAACCTGTCACAACTTCCTCCTATTTTTTTGTTTTGTAAAGACGAAGAAAGAAATTCTATTTTCTCTCCTATTTACTACAGCGGCGAAGAATCAAATTATCACTATATTTATTCCTTTTTCTACTTCTTTTTCCAAGTGCAGGATTACCCCAAGGGTTGTGGGTTGTTTTCTACCAATTGGGGCCCTCCCTTCACCACCCCCATGTGGATGGTCTACATGGCTCATAACTACTCTTCTTACTACAGGGTGCTTACCTAGCCAACGCTTAGATCCGGCTCTACCCAAACTTTTCTGGTTCACACCAACATTCCCTACTTGTCCGACTGTTGTTGAACAATTTTTGGATATCAAACGGACCTCCCCAAAACGTAATTTTAATGTGACTGATTTCCCTTCTTTTGCATTCAGTTTCGCTACAGCACTCGCTGCTCTAGCTAATTGTCCACCCTTTCCAAGTGTAATTTCTATGTTATGTATGGTCGTGCCTAAGGGCATATCGGATGAAGTAGATTCTTCTTTTTTATCAATAAAAACCCCTTCCTAAACTGTATGTAACGACCCAAAATTCATAGCTAAAAATTTCATTTTAAATTAGGTAATGTATAAAAATAGTAGTCTGAAAACATCGACAATATCATCTCGTATCATAATCAAACACAAGTGCCAAAACATGTCATAGTAAAATAATATCAGAGTACAACTCCCAAAGATCTCATATGCGGAAAATCATAGTGTGATGCGCTGCGATCATGCCGACTCCTTTCCTTTCGAAGAAGAAGTACCTGAAACCAAAACTGTAAACCGTAACCATGAAGCTTAGTGAGTTCTCCCTTCATACCACATACCATACAATAAACATACTGTCAGGCATATCTGGGTGCCCGACCTACCCTGTTGGGCATACCTGGGTGCTCAACCTACCCATGTCAGACATACCGAGGTGCTCGACCTACCCCTGTCAGGCATACCTGGGTGCCCGACCTACCATACGGTTTATTTCAACCGGTTACGGGGTCTATTTCACCCCTACCACTACCACATAATATCATATCATAACATACTGTCAGGCATATCTGGGTGCCCGACCTACCATTTGGTTTATTTCAACCGGTTACGGGCCTACTTCACCCCTTCTACCACTACCACATAATGACATATCATACAAGCACATAAATCTCTACAGATAGTGGCATACCAGACAATTATCACAAAGACAATCATCTCTACTATAAACAACTACTAGTGGGCCGACATTGGTGCCTTCGACCCACTCATACAGGGAAGGTAACTCACCTCGAATATTGGAAAGTAGCTAAACGGTCCCCGGCTCCGAATATCAATCCAGCTCAATCCCCTAAACATAAAAGATTTCCTTAAGTACCTTTCCATATTCATAACCCCTTAAGGGTCAACTTGGTTAAGGTCCAAGTCAAAGTCAACACCCTGGTCAAATGCAAAGTCAACACTTAGGTCAAAGTCAAAGTCAACATTCCGAGTTGACTCAACTCGCCGAGTTATCCTTCAACTTGTCGAGTTTCCATAAATCACAGAATCGTGATATCGCGATCCAACTCGTCGAGTTTCCTCTACAACTCGTCGAGTCCCTCTTTTTCCAACAGAATCGGGACATTTCCAGAGCAACTCGTCGAGTTCTCTTATGAACTCGACGAGTTCATCAATCTGTCAACCTACTTAATGCATTAAGTCTCTATATTTCTCCAACTATGGCCCTATCTTTTGGATCTAAGCTAGAAACACGTCTAGAAGGGTAAAGTTTCCAACTTTACCCATTGAGGACCTCTCTCAAGGCATAAAACTCAAACCCTAGTCCAAAATGGCTTAGATCTAAATGTAAAACCCATCAAAACTTCTAGATAGGTCTAAAGACCCTAGATCTAGACCTTAGAAACTGGATGGTCATGTAAAATTTCCCATCTTTACTCGCATGCATGACCTAATGGGGCTTAAAAGACCACAATGATGGTCTAAAGGTTGCATGGGACTTCCATGGTGATAAAGTTGACACCTTTATGCCATGAAGTCCCCTTAAGACCCTAGATCTGAAGGGTTTGCCTAAATGGGATGTCCAAATCCCAACAACCAATATACTTGGACCAAAACATGAAGTAAAACATCCTAAGACTAGATCTAAACATGTCATGGACAAGGTGGAAGCTTTATACCTCAAATGAATCAGAAACAAAGCCCAACTCCTGGATCTACAATCCTCCTACACGTTCTTGCTCCTTCTTCAAGCTCCTTTTTCTTCAAAATCACCAAGAATGCACAAGATTAGCTCCAAAACTCTCAAAAATGCATTAGGGTTTCGATGCTAGGGTTTAGGACAATGGAGGCTGGAGATGAGGTCAGCTTATGGGGGTTAAGGTGTTTAAATAGGGTGCAAAACCCCAGAATTAGGGTTTCATTTCACCCAGCCAACTCGTCGAGTTGGGACCTCCCAACTCGTCGAGTTGGTCACCAAAAACGCGTGGTCCATGAAGTCTTTACTTGACGAGTTTGGGGCCTCCAACTCGTCGAGTTGCTCTATAAAAATGGATAATTTATAAGTTAAATACATACCAGGAACTAGGCGTTACACTGTACAAGCTTTTTCCAAAGCATACATATTTCTGGATGTAAATGGTGATATCTATACAGATGGATCTTATATATATATATATATATATATATATATATATATATATATATATATATATATATATATATATATATGGTATAATGAAGTACCACATGGGTGGATATATAGGAATCAAAATCTATCGAATCACTCATGTTATGATCTTTTACATCCTATGTCTTTCTGTTCCATCATCTGGCTTATGTTCTTCATGTAGCATTCAGACCGGATGACTCTATGAAATTATGTTGATACTTCGACATATTATGGGTAGCGTAGGAGACATCTCTATCCCCCCCCCCCCCCCTCGAGAATCTTTAGAATTACCACTGCTTAGCTTTCAATTCACCTCTGATCATCAAATGAAATGTGAATAATCCGTCCTCTTCTCTTTGAAAGAAGGGGTACTTCCGGTTCTGTCGGTGCTTGAAACAATTTTGTCTTCTCCATATTACTATATCTCTAGAGTCAATAATTTTATATGAGGAACTACTGAACTCAATCACTGCTGCCGTTACTCTTCAGTTTTCTGTTAAGGTCTATCCTGTAGAGGTTCTCAAATTGGATTAGTGATCGATTTCTAGGTTTCGTCATAAACCTAACTGGTTACTTCCAATTACGTAAATCATTAGTTCAAACCACACTCAAAGGTAGGGCATTGCCCATTTTTATAGGAACTTCTGTACCAGAAACAATGGTATCTCCAATTATAGCTTCCCTGAGATGTAAAATATATCTCTTATCATCATCCCTATAGTGTATGAGATAAATGTATGCATTTCGATTCGGGTCGTATTCTATGGTTACGATTCTACCATATATGTCTTTTTCATTCTGTCAAAAATCTATTTTACGGTGTAGACGCTTATGACCTCCCCTTTATGCCCTACGGTAATATGGCATTACAACCTTTACCAGAATGATGTTGTCCATAAATCAAATTATTTTGTGGATTGGATTTCACTTTACTGTCTATGGCTCCATTGCGTGTGCTCGGGGTAGAAGTTTTGTATAAATGTATCGTCATGCTATTTAGTATTTAGATTTAAGTTCTTTTCTTTCTAAGAGGTGGAATAGAATAACCCGGTTGAAGCGTAATGATCATACGTCTGTAATGCATTGTGTGCCCCATAATGGGTCCTATTCTTCCAGCCTTTCCCCGAAGTTGATGACTATTAATCGCGATTACCTTGACACCAAAGAAGAGTTCGACCCATGCTTTATTTCCGTCCTAGTTGATTCTGATTCGACATTAGAAGTATATTGATTTGTCCCCAATAACTGAATACTTTTGTCTCTAAATACTGCATACCTGATTCCATCCATAAATCGATTTGATTCCTTATGAGTTCTAGTCTCAATAAGACTACTAATTCTTATTGTTCATATCGTATAATATGAATATACCACATCAATTTGTTATGTATGGATGGTGAGATTTCATTGATACAGAGCTAATTCTAATAGACTTATTGGAGGGTCCCATTGGCGTGCATCTAGTAGGAATTGAACCTACGAATTCGCTAATTATGAGTTTGGTGCTTTAACCATTCAACCATGGATGCTTAGCGGGTCATAGTGACTGACCAGATTCCAATTCAAATGGAATCTTTCAACTAAAGCAATGAGATGCTTAAATGAAATTCTTTTAGTTCTAATAAATCAGGAGGAATTTAATGACATGACATGAATTAAAGTCCTGTATGTTAGAATTGAGAGAGATCAAGATTTCTCACTATTTCTTAGATTCCTGGACCCAATTCAATTCAGTAGGATCTTTCATTCACATTTTTTTCCCACCAAGAACGTTTTATAAAACTTTTTTACTCCTGAATTTGGAGTATCCTACTTTCACACAATTTACAGGGTTCAACAAGCAATCGATATTTCACGATCAAGGGTGTAATACTCTTTGGAGTAGCGGTCCTTATATATCGTATTAACAATCAAAATATGATCGAAAGAAAAAATCTCTATTTGATAGGGCTTCTTCCTATACCTATGAATTCCATTGGACCCAGAAATGATACATTGGAAGAATCCGTTGGGTCTTCCAATATCAATAGGTTGATTGTTTCGCTCCTGTATCTTCCAAAAGGAAAAAAGATCTACGAGAGTTCTTTCCTGAATCCGAAAGAGAGTACTTGGGGTTCTCCCAATCACTAAAAAGTGTAGCATGCCTGAATCTAACTGGGGTTCGCGGTGGTGGAGGGACTGGATCGAAATAAAGAGGGATTCTAGTTGTAAGATATCTAATGAAACCGTCGCTGGAATTGAGATCTTATTCAAAGAGGAAGATCTCAAATATCTGGAGTTTTTCTTTGTATATTATAGGGATGATCCGCTCCGCAAGGACCATGATTGGGAATTGTTTGATCGTCTTTCTCTGAGGAAGAGGCAAAATAGAATCAACTAGAATTCGGGACCACTATTCGAAATCTTAGTGAAACACTGGATTTGTTATCTCATGTCTGCTTTTCGTGAAAAAAAATACCAATTGAAGTGGAGGGTGTTTTCAAACAACAAGGGGTTGGGTCAACTATCAAATCAAATGATATTGAGCTTGTTTCTCATCTCTTCTCGAGAAACAAGTCGGCTATTTCTTTGCAAAATTGTGCTTAATTTCATATGTGGCAATTCCGCCAAGATATCTTCGTTAGTTGGGGGAAGAATCCACCCGAATCGGATCTTTTGAGGAATGTATCGAGAGAGAATTTGATTTGGTTAGACAATGTGTGGTTGTCACACCCCCAAACCAGACGGCGGAAACGTCCTGGGGGTGTGGAGGACTTTATTTGTAGTATCACAATACATGCATTATAGTAATCAGAGTACAAACAACCACTGTCTTTAAAAAGTATAAGTATTTACATGTGTTTCATCATTATATACTGAAACCAAATAGTTATACAAAAGAAGAAGACAAGACATAAATAGCTCCATCTTCTCAAAAGCTCGGGGAGTACCTGTCTACTGGTTCCTTGAGAATACAAGTAATTTGAAAAGAGAGTATCATAATAAAGTTGAGTGAGTGCATAAGTATTTATGTTTTGAAAGAATGTTTTCTGTTTCTTGAATATGTAAACTGTTTCCAGAAAATCCTATATTTTCTGCTGTATATGAATAATAGTTTTATTTACATAAAACTGTTCTATTTGTAAATCAATGTTCTGTATTTGTAATCCTTTTGTAAGCTTGTATCTATGTCTGGTTTAATCAACTGTTATTGTAAACTGTAATGTAATACTGTAAACTGTATCTTGTAAACTAGTACTTTGAAAATGTACTTAAGTTTAGTTAATTATACACTAACGTATTGTTAATATCTTTAATGAGTTATTATAACCATACTGACTAGATGGCCTGAATCAACGCTATGAATGCGTTGTAAGCTGTTGATAACAATTTGTCACTCACAGGCGTGAATGCCTGACTGTAGCAAGCAGTCCGAGTGCGGGGTTGTCAATCCCAATATAGATCTATACACATATTGTTTCGATCCCCCGCTGGAGATTCTGGTTATAATGTCAGGACTTTAACTATATTGTTTAAATAAATTAAACAACCTGAACTACTTGTCTCATAAAAGCATATAAACGTTACATGTATAATAGTTATGAAAACCTCAATTATTCTGAAATAAATGAGTGATAGTCTGTTCTTGAATTAGTATTCTTAACATGTATCTGAAAAATGTATATCCTTGAATAGTTTTGAATTAAACCTTTGTTCTTGTAAAACAATGTACTTTAGTATACTTGAATCGTGAATTAATGTTCTGTGAATCATAAATTATACCTATTATAATTTATATGTACTTTCTGATTTGATAACGAGTATTCATGAATGTAACCCCTTGCTCAACATGTTACAAAGGGTAATTGAACTTAATGAACTAACTTTTATACTTGTATACATATACAAATATATATATAAGTAAAATTTAAATGACACTCGGACAAATAACTGATACTTGTAATCCCACATCCAAACAAGGAAAAGGAACCAAAGTGGGTTATCAGTCCTAAGTCTTTTAAATCTTATTTATATAAATATATATATACTAGTATGATTTTTGGGAGAAATATAAGTTTATAAAAACATTTAAAAGAAGTTTGATATTTTGAAATCCATTTTGGTGACTTGATGTCAATTTGAAACAGTCATTGAAAACCATTTGATTTGATGATAACTGAAATCCATTTTGATAAGATATTTGGAATCACTTGTTTATAACACAAAAACTTTGTGTTAGACTTGTATTCCCCCCCCCCCCCCCCCGCATTTAAAACAGTAAAAACTATGAAAATACGGGGGGTATGAACTCACCTGTAGTAAGTTATTCAAATATAAGATCGGTGTAGGATGCTAAGTGTCAAGTGAAGTCTTGAACACAATGGATCCTATTAGCATATAATGATACATATATGGATATAATTAGTGTATATAATAACTAATTATAATAGAAAACCACTTTAGGGACTAAGAAACACTTGAATTTAAGTGTTATAATCACATGTGATTGCACTAAAGGGGTTTATGGTCACTTAAGGGGGTGTACGACCACTAGGTGTACGACCACTTGTGTGTACGACCACCTGGGTGTACGGCCTTGGAGTGTACGTCCATGATGTGTACGGCCATGGAGTGTACGACCGTACACTCATGCAAAAATGAGTGATTATGGCCCTTAACTAGCTTCTTCTAAGTGTCCATGATCTAATGTTGGGATATAACATAAGTTGAAGGTCTAAATATGCACTAAACAAGGGGTGTACGGCCATATGAAGGGTGTACGACCGTACACTCTTTGTGTTCATGCACTAGATGATGTTTTAAGGCCAGAATTCATGTGTTTAAGAAGCCTAGCTAGCAAATGGAAGAGATACTCACACTTTTGAAGGCTTTTAAGGAGTTCAAGGCTCAAGAACAAGTGTGTGTTCTTGGTGAAATGGATGAAGATCTAATCAAAAGAGAAGATTTCATGGATGAAAACATGGATCTTTACTAGATAAAGCCATGTATCAACAATTCAATGGAAGGAACACTTACATCTTTGAAGATTAAGGTGTAAACCTTGATGAACCTTGATGAACTTTGATGAACTTTGAGAGAGAATTGGATTTTCTTGAGGTGAAAGTGTGAAAAGTGTGACGAAATGAAGGAAAAACACACACACACACACACACACACACACATATATATATATATATATATATATATATATATATATATATATATATATATATATATGTTTGGGTTCACGGCCACACTTGGGTGTTCGGCCGTACACCCATGTGTACGGTTGTACACTCTTGTGTACGGCTGTACATATGTGTGCAGCCATACACTCCTCTAAATGGAGTGTTTGGCCCGAATGCTCTATATGATGAACTTAAGTTAACTCATCCTTAAACCCGTACTTTGAATGTACTAGGCTTAGAACACTCAAACAGACCCTGAACAATGCTAAAAGATAGCAGAAACGAGTCTGACTGTGATTGAATTTGAAAGACTGTACAACATAGAAATTTCGGGTTGTCACAGTGGTTGGTAAACAAGGATCAGTTTTTTTGCAAGGTATAGAATGTATCATCAAATATTCAATATGATTCCACAAGATCTGGTTTCGTTCAAGTAAGGGATTATAGCCAATTGAAAGGATCTTCAGATCAATCCAGACATCATTTTGAATCCATTAGTAATGGGGATTCGGAATATCACACATTGATCAATCAAAGAGAGATTCAACAACTAAAAGAAAGATCGATTCTTTAGGATCCTTCTTTTCTTCAAATGCAAGGAACAAAGATAGAATCAAACTGAATCCCGAAATGCCATTCTGGATATTCCTCAATGTCCCTGCTATTCACGGAACGTGAGAAGCAGATGATTAATCATCTGCTTCCAGAAGAAATCGAAGAATCTCTTGGGAATCCTACGAGATCCGTTCATTCTTTTTTTCTCTGACAGATGGTCAAAATTTCATATGGGTTCGAATCCTACTGAGAGGTCTACTAGAGATCAGAAATTGTTGAAGAAACAACAAGATCTTTCTTTTCTCAGGCGATCGGAAAATAAAGAAATGGTTAATCTATTCAAGATAATTACGTATTTACAAAATACCGTCTTAATTCATCCTATTTCATCAGATTCGGGATGTGATATGGTTCCGAAGGATGAACCAGATATGGACAGTTTCAACAAGATTTCATTCTTGAACAAAAATCCATTTTTTGATTTATTTCATCTATTTCATGACCGGAACAGAGGATGATACACGTTACACCACAATTTTGAATCAGAAGACAAGTAACAAAAATAGCAAAGTTAAATTGAATTTTTGCAAACAACTAATTATTTAGACTTCATTAAAATCATTTTACAAATATTAAAATTGTACCTTAATGACAATTAACACATAACAAAGTTAACTGGCAATTAATAATTATATAAAAACTAACAGTAAAAATATATATTTTTAAGAAATTATCCTCTATCCCTACAATCCTACTTAACGTTCCTAGGGTATACATTAAAAATTTAAATTCATTTGTTTAATAAAAGAAGAATTGCTAGGAAAACAATAAATAAAAAAAGCTGTTTTTACAGTCTTTTAAATACTTTACAACTCCATATGCTTTCAAGTTTTTTCCCAGTATCATATCACAACATTGCATGATATTCTAGTGAGAGTGGGAGAAAGAGAAAGAAAGTGAACGAAAAAAAAACCTTACAAGTTACTAGTCCGATCGAGATGAGAGGCAGAGAGCACCTTAGCCATGGAAATCGTTGGTCGGAGTTGCAGATCGTCAAACGGCTGGATAAGAGACAGAAAGCGCACATACCATAGAGGTACGCCGGTCTACCATAGAGGTACGCCGGTCTGGTTAGGAGTTTTGATGGAGTGAGAATTCCGACAGCGGTGATTCATTCTTCTTTAGTTTAGGCTTTGTATTTTTTTTTTGAATTTTTTTTTGTATATTAGAATAATTTATAGTTTTCTTAGTTTCCAAAATAAATTAGTATCCTAAATTTACCAGGAGTGGTTTTGATTCATTCCGTGATTTTCTAGTTTTTTGTTTTTTGGAAACGACAAATATTATAAAGAAAGTCACACGCTTAGCAAGTTGCTAAGAAAAAACGTGGACAATGTACATAGATAGATACAATGGAGATTAACAGAAAATAAAAGGTGAGATGGACCAATCAAACCAACTACCACTCATTTCAGAACTCTTGTATTTAAGCCACAAAAATGATTGAGAAATAATGTCATTTGCAATCTTTGTTGAAGTGGTGATCACCTTATTAAACTCCTGTTTTTTGTTAACTCCTTAAATACTTTCTAATTTATTCTCCTAATCAAATAATTAAAAAACACTGATGTTCTTGTTTTTTTTTTAAATTAATTAGTAATTTATGTAATTTTTACATTTATATGTATAGAGATATTTAATAAGCTGGGTGGCCAAAAAGTTGCTGAAAAAATAACTACATCTTTACATATATATTTCGAGTATTAATAACCCTGTCCCTTAAGAGGATCCACCTCTGGCAACTTGAATCACCATAATTATGTCATGAGTGAGATGATCAAACACTATAGGATATGACCAATGGAGGAGTCAGGAATTTTGATACGATTGTTGTAACATCCCAAAAATTTCAAGAAATTTAAACTTTAACAACCCATGTACTAATAAAGATGGTTACAAAATCATTGTTTCCAAAACATTATTTAAAATCAGAGACTCCCAAGATCAAATTATTTGAAACCAAGGATGTGTACGGTCACGCCTCCGCCTTGCCACGGTCCACTGAAGTACCTGAAACCATAAACCAAAAATGTAAGCACGAAGCTTAGTGAGTTCCTCCAAAATACCAACACACGAATAAATAACATATTCAAATAACAACATGTATTGGGTCCGCAACTAAAAGACCGGATTACCCCATGAGCCCATAATATGAGTTTGGCTTGCCTATCAGGCCCTTAACTCATATCTGGCTTGCTCCTAAGCCCACGACATAAGTCTGGCTTGCCCTCAGGGCCCACAACTTATGTCTGGCTTGCTTCCTAGTCCGATCGGTCATCAGATTAGAATAAAAATGTTTAGCCCTCCGTACGAGTTTGGCATACCAACCGGTCCTCAGCTCGTATCTGGAATGCTACTGAGCCCTCATTATGAGTCTGGCATGCCCTACCCGGCCTTCAACTCATATCTGGAATGCTCTATTACCCTCAAGCCCTCATTAATAGTCTGGCATACCACCCGGTCCTCAGCTCGTATCTGGAATGCACCTGAGCTCTCAGTATGAGTCTGGCATGCCCTACTCGACTCTCAGCTCCTATCTGGAATGCTCCAAGGTTTGTTGGCTACAACATGAAGCAGTACAACCTCAACCCAATGTATGTCTTTCACCCATATTAGGTCAAAATGAGGATTTATGACCTAATCTCTATGCATGGCTTCAAAACTTGATTAAAGACCAGATCCAAGACACTACTAGGTCACCTTGACCCGGAGATTCATAAAGTTGCAAACTTTATGAGATCTACCCATTCCAACATCCAAGAACAAGAAGAAAAAGGGACAAAACTCAAGATCTAGCAACTTTGAATGATAAAAATCGGATATTGGGCACTTACAAAGGTCCAGAAGAGTGCCAAACTGAAGGATGAGACTTGCTTGCTAGATCTTTACTTCATTCTTCCACATTCCTCCTCAAAAACACCAAACTAGCTTCAAAATGGGAGGGAAATATGATTAGGGTTTCTCTTAGGGTTTGAGGGGCTAATGGGGGCTGAGGGTGAACAAACCATAACCTCCAGTTTCCTTTAAATTGGGAGCAAAACCCGGAAAACTAGGGTTTCATTACTAGCCATCAACATGCCGTCTTCCAGGATGCAACACGCTGTGTTGTCCTTGATAAAATCCGCGTTTCCTCATATTTGGACACGCTGTGTTGGTGCCTCCAACACGCCGTGTCGAATCCTCAAAAGGTGATTCATTCCAAAATTGTTCCTCAAAATTCCGGGTGTTACAATTGTCAAGATTGAAAATAGTAAGTGCAAAGCGTTTCTTAACATTTAAAGTCGTAAATCGAAAAAAATATTATTTAAGCAAAAGTTACAATTGTTTTGAAATTGATCAATGATATTATCATCAAGAACTTGTAGAAACACATGTTTCTCAATAAAAGTGACTAAACAATCGTTTAAAACTTGATCATTCATGATATTCGCAACTTATTTTTGACATATGTCATTCCATAAAAAACTCTCTCTACCTTTGTTGTAGTAATCGTAAACGATATATTTTATGTAGTTATCCTATTCGAACATGAAAAACATGGTACAATCGTTTAGCTGAGGATACAATAACATATAGCATGTTTACAAATAACTTTTTTACATATATACAACATTTTTTTTGGGATGTTGTAGTACCCCCACCTCCCCCATGTAGCTCCGTCACTCCCTCCATGTAGCTCGGATGTGAGATCCTCTTGCAACAAATTAAAAGGTAAAACTCAATTAGAAATTTAATACTACATTTCAGAGCTCTTCTTCACATTTCGACATGTTCTTCGGATTCCAGACTATACTTTTTCAGTTAAAAGTAAAAATTAAACAAGTACAAGTAATGAACAGGTAACTAGTAAAATTTTAGACTCATCGAAATCGGATGCTATTTGTCCTTTGTCCGTTTTTCCGACATATGAAGATATTTAGACATACATTCCGGAATGACATATGTAGTAGACATTCAGTTCGGAACCCGAAACCCGATAAAGAATGTGTGGACCGGGCCAGATAACTCAACTCCGAAATACTATGTTACAGACACGTTGATCATTTTTGCCAAAAATAAAAAGAGCGTTATTTTTGTCGATATAAACATTTATATTGGTTATTTACTCAATTTCCCTTGATAAAAAGAAAACCAAACCAAACCAAACCAAATATGAGTATATTTTTATTTCGATTAACCAAACCAATTAACCCAAACATCATTCGGCTCGATTTGATTTTTCGATTTCGGTTTACCCCATAGTTTTTGAGTTTCGCAATCCGTAAAATGTAAACCCTAGAAAATTAACTCCTACCTTCAGCCCAAAAAAAAAAAAAAAAACTGGACCTGAAAATCCAATCCATGAAGCTTGAAATTGAAGCCCAAGGTTCGATTAGTACAGAGCGTCGAGCTTGAATCCTTGAACAGAAGTCAAAATTGAATTGAAGCCACTCAAGAAGAATCAAGGTTAGGTTTTAGAGGGTGTTTGGATAAATTAGCTTATAGCTTCTTAGCTTATAGCGGTGAGAGAAAACAACTTTTGTAAAAGTGTTTAGATTAGAAATAAACAATAAGCTATAAGCAAGAGGGGTGCTTATTAAAATTAGCTTATTTAGCTTATCCCCACCATAATAAGCTGATTTTTAGTGTTTCCTATCCAAACACTTAAACTTAGCTTATAGCGGTAGGGATAAGCAATAAGCTATAAACACCCTCTTTT
This sequence comes from Lactuca virosa, assembly GCF_052849685.1. Lineage (NCBI taxonomy): Eukaryota > Viridiplantae > Streptophyta > Magnoliopsida > Asterales > Asteraceae > Lactuca > Lactuca virosa. Next base: position 117,809,025 of record NC_136433.1, on the reverse strand, counting down.
TTTCCCTATCCAAACACCCTCTTAGCATCTTCCTTTTCATTGGTTTACCTGTATAGTAGTACACTACCCAAACTTATTTTAGTTTAAACCGAAATAGTTTATTCCTTTTCTCTTCTTTTCTTTTCTTGAGTGTGTATATATGTACTTGGCGGGAGAACCAGATGCATTCCTTTTCCTTCTCTGTCCACCAATACGGGGATCGGATCTATCCAAGATTCCAAGGAATTGAACAAGATTAAAGAACATGCAAGGTGTGTATGGTATCCGATTACAAATGTTTATCTTGAAATTAGCTTTGAATGCATATAATGTAACTCATTGCAAATTGGTCATCTTAAAATTAGCTTTCATACGATTATTGCAAATGGCCATATTAAAAAAGAAACAACTTCCTTTTCTTTAGTTAATCATAATAATCTTGATTATTGATTGCAAATGGTGTACCGTAGGGATTACATTTGAATGTTTAGTGTATGTTTTCTATAAAAACCAAAATTTGAATGGTTTGCTTTGCAATTACTATAAGTATGTATGTACTATATATACTAGTACTTTGAAATTGTATTTTATACTTTTTCTGCTTGCTTCATTTGTAATTTGATTTATTCAACTTCCTACATAATTTGTTTACGGATCAGAGGAAGAAAAAGGCTCCATATGAGATCTTTCAACATTCAACTCCACCAATTGTGCTATCTACTCTAACCTATATACTGGCCAATTCATAAAACAAAATTGGGATTTAACTTATTCCTTACTTATTAGAGAGGGGACACTAAAGATAAAGAAAAAGGAAAAGAATTATGCTATGCTTTTGCTTGTTGTAATTATGTTTATTCCTTAATTATTAACCTTCAAAGAACAAAACATAAAACCAAATCTAAGAATAATCAAGACTTTGAGAAAACATGTCAACGTTACAGTTAATTAATCGATACATTGTAAATTATGTAATTTCGTTTATGAAATCATTACCTGAAATTCAATATTATGAGGGACAAATGAGGAAACATGGTGGGTAATTTCTTAAAGCAAATTAAATTAGTATGACAAACCACAGTGGAAAAAACTTGAGTGATTTCTTCTTTTGAAAAAGGAAAAATGAATAACAAAATAGCAAAAGACAAACAAGTGTAAATAAGAAAGAAAAAAAAAAGAAGCCTGCTTGGTTTCGTGAATTTGGCACACATATATGCTCTTTCTTTGCTATAAATAAGATAGGGATTGGGTAGTCTAACATGATCATTATCGTAAAGAGAGAAATATACTAATTATCATGGAGGCAGTACTTGAAGTACCTAAACACCGCCATCCACTAAAGCTCATTGATTTGCAGCTACAATATGAAGATGAAGATGATGAAGAAGGAGACAATGATGATCCGATTACCAAAAAAGAGGGGTTTGGAGGTGTCATATGCGGGATGTGTGGGGAAGAAATCCATATGTACCACAGGTACTACTACAAATGTTCATCATCATGCCATTTCTCACTTCACAAATTCTGTGGTGATCTCCCGTCAAGGTTAGACCACCCATCACACCCACATCATACTCTTTACCAGACATCATATTCATATAATCGAATATGCAATATTTGTAAGAGAGATCAAAAGCTTGGAGAATTGTTTTACCAATGTGGTAAATGTGATTTCTCCATTGATCTCAAGTGTGCCGTGGAAGTAGGAAAAAATATCATCCATCATCCCTGCCACCCACACCTGCTAATATGTGCTATCTCTAAGCCCATTTTATGCCTCTGTAGTGCTTGTGGGAAAGAACATAAAGGGATGTTCTATCAGTGTACCATTTGTGCTGGCTTCACCATACACAGTGATTGCGCTTTCCTACCAGAAAAATTGCTAATCCAAGAGAGAACGTATGGTGATTTTTATCATACCCATCTCCTCACCATTTCATATTCGTTCCCCTTGATAGATCAACAAGCTAAACATTGGCCCAGATGCAGATTATGCAATGAAGGGTTTTCAAGTACGGAGGATCTTTGGACTTACAAATGTGATAAATGTTTGTACTATGCCCATCTGGATTGCGTAAGAATGCCGCCTTATGCTGGTAAATTAATTTTATATTTACAATTGCTTTGCTTTCCATAATTATATATTATTATTTTGATATATAGTAGCTATTTCCCAATTTGTCAGGACTTGCCAAAACCATCAAAGATTACAAAGATGTTGACTATCCTCGTCTTCTTCATCTCCCATTCCTTGATGAAACTTACAGCCTACCAAAACACATGTTTTTCCAACAAAGCACTACTGATCATCATAAGGTAGATTACCTAAAACACGAAAGTCATCAACACCCTTTGATTCTAGTTGATCAGACACTTATAATCAATGGGCAAACCTCCTCTTCCTCCTCCTCTTGGCTTTTAAAGTGTCATGACCCAATGAAAAAGACCCAACTGCTATGTAATGGATGTCTCAGACCAATCATGTCCACCATGCCTTTTTACACGTGTGCTAATGTTAATGCTAATGCTAATGATGATCAGATTCAGATTCAGATTCATGGGGGTTGCAATAACTTTGCTCTCCATGAGTGGTGCACTCGACTCCCCCCAATAATAGAAAACCACCCAGGCCACCCACAACACACCCTCCATCTCATGTATTCACACGTCCTTCCTCACTTTTTCGGTGTGTTCCTTTGTGATGTTTGTGGTCTGGTTTGTAATGGATTTGCATATTGTTGTGTCAAATGTGAATACTATGTTGATGTTACCTGTGGGCTTATACCTAGAGAAATCACACATGAAGCTCACTTGAATCAGAATCACCTTCTTTTAATAGTCCAAATAGAAGAAAAAGATACTTCTTGTCATATGTGTCTTAAAAATCATTATGGAAGTCGACTTTCATTCCGTTGCAACACATGTAATAGTTTTATGCATCCTGAATGTGCTTTGTTATTACCCGAGATAATCAGGCACAAGTATGACAAGAAGCATCCCATGCACCTAAGTTACCTCCCGATTGAGAATCACAAGAGTGAATACTTTTGTGAAATTTGCGAGGAGGATTTGGATCCTCATGCATCTTTCTATCACTGTCAAGATTGTGCTTTGTCTGTACATAGTGCTTGTGCTCCGTTAATACTTCGGTGCGAGACACAAACCTGTGTTTGGTACTCCTGGAAAAACACTTACTATTTCGTGAATATAAAGTTTGGAGGCATTCTTAACACTATAGTCACCCACACCCTCTCTCCTTTGCTCAAGGTATTGTGTTGGATGGCCAATGTAGTATATGTGGTCAGGGATTACAATACCAACTGATCTTCAAATGCCTTGAGTGTAACTTTGTGATTGATTACTTTTGTTGTGAACGTTTGAACAAGATATGAAGGTTGTGGTTTCTCTTCCACATGCATGCTTGAAAACACAATATACAAGGTCTGTAATTATCATTACTTTATATATATATATATATATATATATATATATATATATATATATATATATATATATATCACTCGTTTATCTTTAAGATGATGATACAATAAATAATTTGAATTAAACATATGCATAAACTACGTGTTACGTCTCTTACAATCCTTTTGTTCATCCCTTGTAAGTCAAACATCTATTTATTTGTAACTTGGTCACATTTGTTTACCATTCATATTCTTTATTGTTTATTATTTTTGAAATAGAAATCAAATACATTTGCGAATTAGATTATTTGCGTTGTATAATCTAGGGAAATGACACTTTAGCCCTACAAAGGTGTTGTTTGTTTTTCTGAAGCAGAAATTCATAAAGTCTGCGGACCACCTCTGCAAACCTCTGCGGCAGAAGAGGTGGACCAAACGTCTGCAGACCGTAATAAGAAGCGTGTTTGTTTTTGTTAACATCTGCAGACTGCAGCAGACATTAAAAAATTAAAATAAACTTATTTAATAAACCGAAAATGGCTGCAGACTGCTCCAATTTCCAAACTTTTTAAAATTTCACAACTCTATAACCTTGAATCCTAATCAAATCCCAACAACATTTGAATGGTTGTTTTTATAAATAAATCTCCTAACACTCTAACTACACATCTAATCATTCAAACTTGTTTTTTTTTTCCATTACACTATGTAACATGTATAGGCAGTAACCTCAACTTCATATCACAAATGCACAATTTTCCATCTTCTTCACCAGGAAACTGCTTCTTCTTTTTCTTCAACCCCCATCCAACCCCACCACCCACAAAATCCTCCAACATTGAGCATTCACCTGAGGGATGCCAACAAGGGTAAAATTGTCCAAACAAGGTTTGAATAGCAGATTCTATTCCAAGATCCATTCAGCAAGAACTTCAATCGATATCAGCAAGGGTAAAATTGTCCAAAAAAACCTGGACAGCTCCATCAGCAAGAACTTCAATAGATTTCACACTTGGATCCAAGAAATCAACATAACAAGCATCCAATCAGGAAAAAAAACTGATTTCAATAACAATTCAGCAATAAACTTGCATCAAAAAAACAAAATCAACAACAATTTCTGATTCAACAACATCATCTTCAACAAAGAAAAAAAAACAAGAAAACAATTTCTGGAGGAAGAAGGAAGAAGGAGCCGAAATTTATGGATGATTCAGCAACATATATGCAGAAATAAAAGAAATCAACACCAATTTATGATTTCAAACGAATCCAAATGCCAATTTCATGAGGAATCGATAGAAACAGGAAAAAAAAAACGTAACTGTGAGGAATCGTTGGACTGCCAGACGAAGAAGGAAGAAGGAGGCGCCGGCGAGCTGTGGCGACGGCAAGGTGGGGCGACGGCGAGGTGGAGATCGATGGGCAGAGACGATGCGCGATGGGTTTCGATTGCTGGAAGAAAAATAGCGGTTGTATGTTTTTTTGGGGTCGGATTTTAGGTTTGAAGGGGTGGGAAGAGATACAACAAGTGCTTCCCCAAGAAGCACACGGGCAGAGGTTTTAAGCCCCGAAGACTTCCGAAAAACAAACTGCTGCGGGACTAAAAGTGTTGCGCGTGTGCTGCGCCCCGCAGCAATAAGAGCTTTGAAGAGGTTTTTCAAGAAAAACAAACAGCACCTTAGTCTGTTTAACCTTGAACAACCGGTACACCATGCCACATGTACACTTTTAGCAAAAAAAACCCAATCTCTTCCTTGTTCCTTGAATCAGGTCCGTTTTCTCGATGAAAGGAGAAAGGAGAAGCAGCAGTGGCTGTAGCCGCAGATGACCTGGTGGTGGTCGATTTCTTGCTGACCTTGATTGGGTGTACGTGTAGGAGAGCTCCTATGAATCTCATTGAGGCAACATGAAAAAAAGAGAAACGTCCCAACTGATATCATCACCAATCACCATCTTATTACAAATGCTTATCTTGAAATTAGCTTCAAATGCACAGCATCTCATTGCAAATAGGCATCTTAAAATTAGCCTTCTTTTGATTATTGCAAATTGCAAATGACCATTTTAAAACAGAAACAACTTCCTTTTCGTTAGTTGATCATAATATTCGTCATCGAGTGCAAATGGAGTGTGCAAGGTCTTCACTGCTATTTAGCTCACTCCTGTCAAGAATACAACGCAATAAACCTCTGTTTGTGAGCGTTTTTTTTTTTGGCAATCGTTTTGCTCTGCTCATCCCTGGTAAGTCAAATATCTATTTATTAATAACTTAATCACACTAGTTTACCATTCATTTTCTTTATTGCTTATTATTTTTGAAATAGAAATCGAATACATTTGCAAATTGGATTATATGCTTTGTGTAATCTAAAATGTATACGATTTCGAATAATTAAGAGTAGTGCGTCTTTGGCTTGTATTCCTTTGAACTTTCTGAATATTTTAAGGTAGATGTACACGATTATTTAGTTAATTTGAAAAAAAAAAATAAACATAACCGACCACCGGCTCCTGTATGACAACCACCATCTCCAACGTACACAATTTAATCTACCTAACATGTTTGATAAAAACTAAGGCTGTCATGTTTGACACGTCACAAATAACTTATATTTCGAGTTTTTTTATAAGATGTCATGTTTGACAAGACAAAAAGTAACATAAATGCCAACTTATAAGCTAACTTTTTAAAAAACTACTTAGACTAGCTTTTTTTTTTAAAAAAAAATATACCCTTAATTAATTATAAAAAAACCCATTATCGTAAATGTCTTTTTATGTCATTTTATATATTTCAGTTAGCTTATTAGCTAGTTTTTACCAAACGCTATTTTTTTTATCCTCTAGCTTTTCAGTTACCTGTTAGCTTTTAAGCTAACAATTAACTTTTCAGCTAACAACTAACTTTTAAGCTAATATGTCAAACATAGCGTAAGTGAATATCATTCAAATGATGTATACCTGAATAAATAACACATAAAGCTTAAACTTCACTATATGAAAAACAATATGGTTATGCCCGTTGTCCTCTATGTCTTGGAAGTCTAATATGAAGGTGGACTTTCATTCTATTGTGACACTTATGATTTTTTAATACATCCCGGATGTGCTTTGTTATTAGCCGAGACAATCAGACACAAGTATGACAAGCATCTAATGCACCTAAGTTACCTTCCAATTGAGAACCATAAGAGTCGACACTTTTGTGAAATCTTTGAAAGAGGAACTTAATCTTCATGCATTTGAAACGTCCCAAAAATACCATCAAAAAATTTCGTTTTTAAAACATTATTAAAACCATCATTTCATTACCAAGTATAAAAATCATAAACAGTTTGTTTAAAAATCTCATAAGATCTATCACATGTCAAATCTCATGTCAAATATCATATCAAAATATCAGAGTAAAACTCCCAGGCTAAAGACTGTGGTGTGTGCCATGCGATCATCCCGAGCCATTCCCTTTGCTAGTGGAATCACCTGAAACCAAAACTGAAAACTGTAAGCACAAAGCTTAGTGAGCTCCCCAAACTACCACATACCATTCAATAACACATAAAGCACATACTGGGCCTTGTCCACTGCATCGGACCGAAGTCCGGAATAACTTGGGCCTTGCCCACTGAATCGGACCGAAGTCCGGAATAACTTGGGCCTTGCCCACTACATCGGACCGAAGTCTGGAATAACTTGGGCCTTGCCCACTGCATCAGACCGAAATCTGGAATAACTTGGGCCTTGCCCACTGCATCGGACCGAAGTCCAGAACAACTGAACATACCATATACACAAACATGTAACATAAACATATAGCTACTGCATCGGGCTTGCCCGGAATCGGACCGAAGCCCGGAACACAAAGCACATAACATAACATGCATGAATCACAAAGACATCAGGCATACATACTACTTCTCGGGATCACCCCGGCATCGGACCGAAGTCCGAAACTACTATCATCTAAACGGGCCGACATTGTGGCCGTAGACCCGTTCCTACTGGAAGGAAACTCACCTCGCGTAACTGGCTGCTGAAACACTGAGCGGAGAATATCTGGCTGCTGCTCCGGCGACTCTCCGGCTATAAATTCCACAAAGACACTTATTCAGAAACTAATAGCTATCCTTAGGGTGAAATGACCATTTTCCCCTGACTAAAGTCCACATCATGGTCAAAGTCAACTTCCCAGTTGACCGGACTCGTCGAGTCCCAATCTTCTCATCTACCCCCAACCCGACTCTACTCGTCGAGTTTAGCAAGAACTCGACGAGTTCTCCTTCAATCATAACATCGAGACAATCTTCATCTGACTCGCCGAGTTCTCCCTGCACTCGTCGAGTTTATCTTCATCTTAATAACGTGTCTAGTCTGTGACTCGCCGAGTCGTATGAACAACTCGTCGAATCCGTCTTCATGAGTTGGGAGATGGCCTTGGACTCGCCGAGTACGTTCCTGCACTCGTCGAGTCCCATGGTTTCCAGATCCATGGCTTTGTCCATTTCATTGAGTCCCTTCCCTGGACTCATCTAAATCCCTTCTGAACTAAAATGGGTTCCTCTGATTCATAACAGTTTTGGGAACCAACTCATGACTCGCCGAGTCCCAAGAACGACTCGCCGATTCCATGCATGTCCAAGTCTAATAATTCGATTTCTAATGTGCAAAACTCATCCAGAAGGTAGACCTAGGCTCCTAAGATCGGTATAACACGTAAAGCCACGAACTTTACGTTCATGCATGAGACTTTTATGCTCAAAGGACCAAAAATGGGGTTTATTTCGTTCGTGGGGTTCTCATGGCCATAAAGATGGCACCTTTATGCCATGAGGACCCTCCAAGGTTCCAGATCTGAGTGTAAATCTACTTGGGACGTCCAAGTCTCAAGGATCAAGCTTCTTGGACCCAAAACTTCATAAAAATGACCACAAGGAGATCTAAGAAACTACAAGTAAAGTATGAGGCTTGATTACCAGAAAGTGAAGAGAAGCTGATATTGTTCCTGGATCTACAACCTTCCCTTGAAGTCCTCTTTCTTCCTCTTCTTCTCACAAGCTTCAAATACACCAAATAACTCTCAAAATCACAAAGAAAGCTCAAGTTCACTTATGGAGGATTAGGGTTTCGGGATTACTGCTCTGGAGGTGATGGAGGCTGGACAAGAGGCCTATAATGTTGCTTAAATAGGGTGTAAACCCTAAATATTAGGGTTTTCCCCAGACTGGCCTACTCGTCGAGTCAAGGCGTGGACTCGCTGAGTAGGTCACTTAAACCCTCGTCCAAACCTGGCATCTACTCGACGAGTTAGGGCTACAACTCGTCGAGTAGATCTTATAAAATGACATTTAATAAATTAAATACGTACCAGAAACGGGGCGTTACAACATTATTCTATCACTTACAGATTACACTCAGTCTATACATACTACATGTGTTCCGTTAATACTTCAGCGCGAGACGCAAACCCGTGTAAGGGACTCTTGGAAAAATGTTTACATTATTTCGTGATATAAAATTCTAAGGCATATATAACACCAATGATCACCCACAAACACTCTCTCCCATTTACTCAAGGTATTCCATACGATGGTGAATGTCATCAATGTGGTGAGAGGTTTCGTTATGAAATGATCTTAAAATGTCTCGAGTGTAAGTTTGCAATTCATTATCGCTATTGTAAACGTCTCAAGCCTCAACAAGATATTGTGAAGTTTTTGGTTTATCTTCCATATGCTTGAAACTACAATAAGATTTGTAATTGTGATTACACACTTTTGTTACTTTTTCCTTTTTATGTGTAAAATGATACAATAAAAAATTTAGTTTGACATGTGTATGCTAAAATTTTAGGGATAATGACTTAAAAGGGTAATGAATTTTTTGATTTGTACACATTTGGTCACTGAGTTTTTTTTTCGTCCACATTTACCCCTTTAACTTGTTAAACTGTACACATTTAGTCCTTATGACCGGTTACTCCAGGTTAGCCGAGAAAAATGACTTAATAGGGTAATATATTTTTTATTTTGTACACATTTAGTCCTTAATAATTTTGTACATATTTAGTCCTTAACATTTTTTTGTTTCAAAATAAGTCATTTTTTGTACTCATTCAGTACTTATAAATGATTTCTTTAGGTTTTTCTCCCGACATCTTACGTGGGACAATCATTGATAAATGTGTACAAAAATATTAAGGACTAAATGTGTACAAAGTGAGAAATATATTACCCTATTAAGTCATTTTTATCGGGTAACCTGGAGTAGCCGTTCATAAGGACCAAATGTATACAGTTTAACAAGTTGAAGGGGTAAATGTGGACGAAAAAAAAACTCAGTGACCAAATGTGTACAAATCGAAAAATATATTACCCTTTTAAGTCATTATCCCAAAATTTTTAATTTCATTTTTGTTCATATTTGAAAGGATGAAACATAATTCACTCTTTAATAAAATATAGCAATACAGTTTTAACTCAAGATCCCTGTCCAAATCTTAGGATCGTGAAAAACGACGCGGTTCGTTATAGCATCCGGCTTGAAGTGGAATATCCGATCTCCGATCCTATCTCCAACTTAAATTCGGTATATTTACCCGTCCTTGTGTTCTTTTGAGTTTAGTCAAAACCGTAAAAAAGTGTAAACCCTAGAAAGTTAACTCCTACCTTCAGCCACTCAAAGAAAACCAATCCGTCGCACCCTTATAAAAATCCAACACATGAACATGAAGCTCGAAATTGAAGCCCACAAGGTGAAGGTGAAGGTGAAGGTTTACCTATACACTACAGAGCGCCGAGCTTAAATCCTTGAACAGAAGTCGAAATTGAATCGAAGCCACTCAAGAAGAATCAAGGTACTATTTTCATTGCTTCAACACAAACATCTTTCTTTTCTTTTTACAAATGAAAACGACCCAACTGCTATGCAACGGATGTCTCAGACCAATCATGTCCACCATGCCTTTTTACAAATTCCCTCAGTCGAGTTGCAATGACTTTGCTCTCCATGAGTGGTGCACTCAACTCCCCCCAAAAATACAAAACCACCCATCCCACCCACAACATACCCTTCTTCTCATCTACTCAAACGATCTTCCTTTCTTTTTCGATGTGTTTGATTTTTGATTGTGCTCTTTGTGATGTGGCTTGCAACGGATTTGCGTATGGTTGTGTCGAATGCAAATACCATCTAGATGTTACTTGTGGGTTTATACCTAAACAAATCACACACAAAGCTCACCCCAATCATCTTCTTTCACTAGTTCAAGGAAGATTTTGGAATACTTGCCATATGTGTCTCAAGCAAGCTGATGCACGTCAATTTTCATTCCTTTTCTACATGTGCACTATTTATATACATTCCAAATGTGCTTTGTTATTAACGGAGACAATCAGGCACAAGTATGACAAGAAGCATCCCATGCACCTAAGTTACCGCCCAATTGAAAACCATAAGAGTGAATACTTTTATGAAATCTGTGAGGAGGATTTGAATCCTCACCCATCTTTCTATCATTGTCAAGATTGTGCTCAATCCCTACATACCGCTTGTGCTCGTGCCCGAGACCGATACCAAGTATCATGGAAGTTCTATTCATTTTTTTGTGAATATAAAGTTTGGAGACATTTATAAGGCTAATGGTCACCCACACCCTCTCTCCTTTGCTCAAGGTATTGTGTTGGATGGCCTATGTAGTATATGTAAAGAGATATTACAATACAAAATGATATTTAAATGTCTCGAGTGTAAGTTTGTGATTCATTACATTCGTTGTAAGCGTTTGAACAAGATATGAAGGTTCCGGTTTCTCTTCCACATGCATGGATGCTTTGAAAACACAATATGACGTGTAATTGTCATTACTCTTTCTTTCTTGTACATCTCTTTTTGTGTGTAAGATGATAATCCAATAAATAATTTGAATTAAACATCTCCATAATATGTGTGTCAAACTTTTGCAATAAACAATAAAGATCTGTTTATTTATTTATAACTTATTCACACTAGTTTGCCATTCCTATTCTTAATGACAATATTTTACCATTCGTTTTCTTTACTAATATTGTTTTTGTCGTGTTATTTAATATTTTTAGTGGAAAAAAACATACAAAAACCTATTAATATGTGTTGTAATACATAACTAGACCTGTGTAATGCGGCGAGACACGAATGCTAAGGCGATTAGTGTCTCTTCAATGGATTGATATTTTTTTTCATCTATTTATCTTAATTAGGAGGATTCTTAGATGTTTTCAATTAGCTTCTGGGATAAAAGTAAACTTCTAAAAGAACAAGTCGTACAATATTGAAGTAACCCAACACATTTTCTTCCGGAGCTAATACTCTCAATTGACACATTAAATTATATTAACATGTGTTTGTACCTTTTGCTTTCGATACATTTGGTTTTCTCGCACTAGAGGCGGTGGAACTCCTCAATAGAGTCCAACGGGTCATGCATTCTAATGTCATATCTCCTAGATCCACAAATGCTGTTTTCAAAAGAATTGGTTTTGCCATCCAGAAAGGGCTAGTGGCGCAGCTTGTTGCCCGTTTGCCTTCAAGCGATATGTATTGAACTATTATAATGAATAGTTAATTATCTATTGTCAATTATATCTTAATTTGAAAATATCATAAGTTTAAGGAAGAAATATTGTAGTTTCATGTTGCCAATCGATCAACATAAACCTATTTTGTAAAGTTGAATTATTCCTAAAATTGATCAATTCTTATTAACTTTACTTTTCAAATGTTTATCAGAGTTAAGTTTAGTATCACCTATTAATCAAAATAACCAATGTATACGATTTTTAATAAAAACAAACTATAATATTAGAAATAGTAGATTTATTGATTTCGAATGGATAATACCAAGTAAATAAGTTATTTTCTATGTAGATACTTTGTCAAAATATCTAAGTCACACACCAACCTCATAGTGGATATGGCTTCCATTAGAAAAGTCTAAACACAAACATAACAGAAGGTTCCAATATTACACAATTTCCAAGGATCTTACCTGCATTGAAAAACATAAACATACACGCTATGTTAGATTGACAAAACGAAACCTATGCATCTTTATGTAACCAACATCAAATAATACATGCATAATATAAGTGGAAGATCCGAATATAAAGGGTGGCCCACATCATATAGGACTGATTCAATCCCAAACCAAAACCTCAACCATACTCCTATTTATAACAATTGGTTATGTTAAGTTATGGAGACTTTCACCTTTTGGCCATGTAACCACTAGACAGACCAGGCATGCAATCTAGGCCTGACAATTGGGTTGGGTTTGGGTTGGCGGGTCACGGGTTGGCGGGTCAGAAAACATAAACTCAACCCAACCCATATAATATATGAGTTGACAGGTTGGCAGGTCACGGGTTGGTGGGTTGGAAACCTCAACTCAACCCAACCCATATAAACCGTTTAAGTATATGGGTTCACGGGTTCACAAGTTAATGGGTCAAACCCAACCCATATAACTCGTTTAATAAATAAACAACACATTTTAAAAAATGAGGTTCTTTCAACATAAATTCATAAAATGATTAAAGTAATTAACATAAAAAAATGTTTTCAACATAAATTCATAAATTCAATAACATCCAAATAAAAATGAAAAATGAAAACATTCATAGAAAGTGGATGTGTTCTTCGTTCGTGACTCATGAAATAACGACATGTATTTTTTCTTTTTCTGATTAACGAACCTCAAATGCAGATTAGTCACATACGAATACGGAAGGAATACAATGATACGGAATATTACGAATACGGATGGAAATTAAATTTAATTAATAATTAAACATATATATATATACATATATATATATATATATATATATATATATATATATATATATATATATATATATATATATATATATATATATATATATGGTTAGGTTCATGTGAGACGGCCTAATTTTGTGATACCGTGAGACGCAATCTTATCCACTCATTTGGTAGATAAAAAAAATATTTTTAAAATGCAAAATAATTGAAAATTTTCGAATTTTTTTTTTCAAATATTGTTTTCGGAATTTATATTTTCCAAAAAAAAATACCAAAAAAATAAAAAATAAATAAATAAAATACCTTTTTTTTACATATTCTAGTAGAATATTAAAATATTCTACATATCTGACAAATCTAGTAGAATATTCTAACATTTTAAAAATCATATTAGAATATTTACAATGTAATATTCTATTAGAATATTTCACGTATTTTTCAAAAAAAACGGTAATTTTTTTTATTTTTTTATTTTTTTATTTTTTTAGGTAATTAAAGTGACGAAAATAATAATTAAAAAAAGAATTTTCGGATTTTCCTTTTATTTTGCATTTTAAAATTATTTTTAGATTTGATCTTACGGTCTCACAAAATTAGCATGGTCTCAAATGAACCTAAACCTATATATATATATATATATATATATATATATATATATATATATATATATATATATATATATATATATATATATATATATATATGGCGGGTTGACCCGCGAACTCAAACAGATAACCCAACCCAACCCATGAAATAAACGGGTTGGTGGGTTGGCGGGTCAAAAATCTCAACCCAAACTCGTCTCTTTTCGGGTTGGGCCAGTGTCGGGTTACGGGTTGGGTCGAGAGTTGCCACCCCCAATGAGATCCATGTCGTGGGCCAGTTTCGTCAGTGTTTTATGGGTTTGGCCTTATTGATAGTTTTAGGTCAATTTACTTGTATTTACATCATTTGAATTCGTGTAACATAGGGGCTTCTAATTAGATATTGGACATGAGAATAGCTAAAGATAGAGTTTCAAGTACTTTGACACTTTCTCAAGCAAAACATATCAAGAAAGTTCTAGAGAAATTCAAAATGGCAGATGCTAAGCAACCCTATGTTTTAGGTCAATTTACTAGTATTTATATCATTTGAATTCGTGTAACATAGGAGCTCCTAAGCAAATATTGGACATGAGAATAACCAGGGATAGAGTTTCAAGTACTTTGAAACTTTCTCAAGCAAAATATATCAAGAAAGTTCTAGAAAAATTCAAAATGGCATATGTTAAGCCCAAAATTAGACCTTTGGAAATTCAATTGAGACACTCAAATAAACAATACCTAAGGAAGGAAGAAGACAAAAAAAAAAGAGATGGCTAAAGTTCCATACCGGAACATCTGCCTTTAGGACCGTAGAAAAATAAATTTTGGCAAAATATAAATGAATAAAATAGATAAAATTTAAAGGAAATAATATAAACAATAACTAAGATTATATTGATATGTAAAAATGAATATTAAAATAATGATATATGATTTAATTAGAAATTTGTAAACAAGAGCAAAACTTGATAAATAGATAGGTTTATCCAAGGAAGTTAGACTAAATATATAGGTAGGACCTAAATGATATGTATTGTGGTGACGAGGGACCATATGTGTAAAATCTTAAGTGTCTAACTATTATGTTGCTCCATATGAAATATGAAAAAGGATAGAAATATGAGGGATTGAATATACAAATTTGGAAAGTATAGACATATGTGAGTGAGATTCTTCCTCATTTGAATGAGAGGAAAGAGACGAAATAGAGAGCTATGGGAGATTTTCATGAGATTGAAGAGCTTGAGTGAATCACTTGAAGATCAAGCTAAGATTTGGTGTTAGAAGTGAAGAATTCAGCTTTTGAAGTATGAATCTTCTAAATCCTTTTCCTTAGGATCGATATAGGGTTTAGTAAATAACCAAATCCAGAAAACTAGAATCATTTTGTGTATGAACTCAACTCTTTTACTCAAATTAACATTTTGTATATGATTCTAAGTTCATTTCATCATTCCTTGTATGATTTTGAGCTTGGAGGAGACGTGAATCACGAACCCTAGATTCATGATCAACAAGATATGAAGGTTCTAGTTTCACTTCCACGTGTATACATGTTTTGAAAACACAATATGATATGTAATTGTCATTACTCTTTCTTTCTTTCATGTCTCGTTTTATGTGTAAGATGATGATACAGTCAACATAAATATTTTGAATTAAACACCTACATAATATGCCTGCTAAACTCTTGCAATCCATTTGTTCATCCCTAGTAACTCAAAGATCTATTAATTTATAACTTAATCACTATAGTTTACCATTCATATTCTTTGTGGATAGTTATTGTTTTTGTTTATTATTTTTAAAATCCAATGGGCTATTCATTTCCTCCATTCAATGTGATTATAAAATAGGGTTTACGCCATTTTTAGTCACCGAAGAAAACTGAATTTTTCTTGGTGTTTTATTTTAGTCATTATACTTTGTTTAAACTATAATTTGTCATTGAACATGTTTATTTTATTTTTTTCAATTTAGTCATCCTAACCCATGATAGCCGGTGTATAAAATTGAAAAATGTCATCAATGTTATAATTAATTATTGAACTTTTATGGGTGTTTTATTTTAATCATTATACTTTGTTTAAGTTATCATTAGTCATTGGATGTGTTTAAAATTTTTTTTAGTCACTCCAGTTTTATATTATCATTTACAATTTTTTTAAAAGCACTATTTTTTTTCCCTTTTTCTCCACAATTAAACTTGTTATATTAATTGTTTTAGGGTAATTATGTGAATAATTATTGTGATTTAGGATAGCTTGTGCATTTAGTCATTTGATCAAACTTATTTGTGTTTTCAATTGCTTTATACAATTTCATAGCCCTTGCGTGTTGAAGGGGGATCGAATCCCGAGTTTTTGGAAGAAGACGTACACATCCTAAGCGACTATTATCGGAAATTTTCTTTGAAGTCTATAAACTATAATGCCAAAATACATATAAGAAAAGAATCAAGATGCCATTAACATTCTAGACAGGTTCAATAGCTAATGATAGCTTAAAAAAAGTATAATATCTAAAATAAAACATCCAAAAAAGTTCAAGGACTAATTATAACCTTGACGAAATTGGTCCATGTTATATACCGACTGTCATCGGTTAAAGCGACTAAAATGAAAAAAAAAAGTCAAATGACCATTGACAGCTTAAACAAAATATAATGACTAAAATAAAACACCTAGAAAACTTTAGTCACTAAAAATGACATAAACCCTATAAAATATAGCCTTTATAATATTTTTGTCACTTGTATAATTTAAAGGTAATATACATAAAACCCACTATATTTTAGCCATGAAACATAGCCTTTATAATATTTTTGTCACTTGTATAATTTAAAGGTAATATACATAAAACCCACTATATTTGAGCCATTTTCATGGTTTAGCCATTATATTTTACTTCAATCAATGAAAACCCCCAATATTGAAAGAAGATTTCACCGTGACCCTCTATTTTCGGTTTAACAAGTGTTAAAACTGACATTACTTTTTATATACATACATATCATCATATATACTTTTAAAATAACATCTGACTTTTTGAAATGACTTCTCATTCACTTACATAATATGCATATAATCTATAAAACCAACAAATAAGAAGTCATTCCCAAAAATAAAATGATATTTCATGAGTAAATATGATGCCATCAATGGTGGATCCAAAACAACCTTGGGTTATAATCTAAACTTTAATTAGTAGTCATGTTATTCCAATGGTGTTCCAAATTACAAGTTTGAATACATGTTCAAATACCTTACATAGTCAAATAGGATTTGAACACCCCATTTGGGGTGGTTTAGTGTGGATCCGTGTAACGCCCCGACTCTAAGGTATAAACTTTCAGTCTTGTATTTCCAATTTTTAAGGTCGACTCGACGAGTTGGATGCCCTGACTAGTCGAGTAGGCACGGTTCGAGAGTTCGAGTTTATCATTTCGATTCGTCAGTTGAGAGGTGAGTTATCCTCACTATACTAAGGGGTCTAAGGCATCAAGGCTGGCCCATTGGATTCGATATCCCAGCAGTTGATTACGTGATGAATATGAGATGATTATGCATGCTAGATTACTATGACAGTTAGGTAGATCTGTAGGACTACCTGTATTACTGTTCGATTATCCGTATGTGTAATTAGCTGTGTATGTAGACATGTTGTGTGGGTAGGGTTGAGGTTGCACTGTCTCGTACAGTGATCAACAAACCCTGGAGTATGCCAGATATGAGCTGAGGGCCGGGAACGCATACCAGACTCATACTGAGGACTCATTAGCATACCAGATACGAGCTGAGGACCAAGTGGTATGCCAGACTTGTACTGAGGGCAAGTCAGATATGTTTCAGTTGTAGGACTGCAGGGGGCAAGCCAGTCATAAGCCGTGGGCGCGAAATCAAACCATACTTATGATGTGGGCTCGGAGGCAAGCCATTTGTGAGCTGTGGGCCCGGAAGGCAAGCCAGACTCACACTGTGGGCCCAGGGGGTAATCCAGTCTGCAGAGCTGTGGACCCATTACATGCTGTTATTGTTGGATAAGGTGTATAAGTCCATAACTATTTCTGGTATGTACTTGACCCGACCCGGCATGGTCCATTTGGGTTGCATGGCATCATACATTTGGATAGACTAAATGAGAGAAATAACACTTGTGGTTTATTAATATATTATAAGTTCTAATATATTAATAGTATTATTTAATTAGTATTGATCAAGAATTAATCTAGGATTAATTAAGTGATCAAAAGATGACTAATTAAATATATGGGTTGATAATGTAAATCATCCATAACTTGTATAGTGGGCTAAAAGGCTCCATGGATAATCAAGTTGGGTTAAACCCATTGAATGCTTCATGGAGGCTCCATGGGAGTTACAAACCCATGGGTCATGGAAATGAAGAGTCATGCCACATTAGGGTTTACATGGTGTAACCCTAGATGTGACACACTATATAAGCAACATGTTCTCCACCAAAATCGGCGACAATAAGAAACAAGAGGGCTAGGCCGATTTTAGAAGTGTGTATTCTCTCTAAAGTCATTACAAAAGCATTTGGTGTTGTGTGAAGCATTTGAGGCATCACACTTGGGGTGCTAGGCTCACAAGGTTTCAAGGATCAGAAGCAACAACAAGGTAAGTTATTCTATCTTTCATGCAAGTTAAAATTTGTTCCCCATGTATGCTAGATAGGAATATAACCTTGGAATTCAACTTTGCATGATAATTAGACAAACATAGATCCAAGGTTATTAGGGTTGCATGTACACTTAGGAAGTGTTAGAATGCTCAAAACCCATCAGTGGTATCAGAGACTAGGTTCGTTTGTTGTTTTTTTTGTGTGCAAACAGCTTGAAAAAAAATCGTTTTTCTGTTTTCTGCTCGTATGAAAGTTTGCACATTTGTTGCTGGAAATGGACTAGAAACATTACCCTAAACTGTTTTAGATGGTGTAATGTTTATGCTAATCCATTTACAATGGCAATTATTAAAATTACAAGTTTTTTTTAAGTGTAATTTTTTATTCTTGAAAGTGTTCATATTCATGTTCTTGAACTTATGAAGATTAGATGATCATAGGAATTGTTTGTAACCTTCATGGTAGTTTAATTTATGATCATAATGTGTTTTAATGGAGTCCATAACTTGTCCTCAAGTTATGGAAAACCAAAAGTCTCACTTTTATTAAAGCCATTAAAAGAACACAAGAGTTATAAAAATGAAGAGTCTTCATTTTTATTACTCAATTAATTCATAAGTTATAAGAAATGAAAAGTTTTGGAAGTTTACAAAACTTGCCCTCAAGTTTTGGAACATGTAAAGTCTTGATTAAAACTTTAGTTCCAACCCTTAGAATTTTAAAAGTTAAAATTCAACCCTTATACTTTATAATATTATAAGTTACTAATATATATATGTATAACGTCAAGTCGTCTTACCGCTAGTACGCCTCATTCACGAAGCCGGTCTATAAGGGGGGTATAAGGTTGTTGCCTATAAAATGGCAACTTAATGGGTGTCCACTCTCACCCACCGCTTCCTTGATCGGTGGAGGGTCGTTAGCCGAACGGGTAAGACAAGGACTTATAAATTCTCATTAAAAGTATGATGAATATTATAAAGTAACTAAATGCTTTTATTAAATTCCCAATCTTAGTTACTTTAGGAAAATGTGAATAAGGTGCTAATCCATGAAATTACACTTTACACTTTGTTTAAGTCGTTGGTGGAGCGTGTGTGGTTAACCGACACACTAACTTGGACTTAACAAGGTAGGTAATGTTGGATATAGTGTCTAAGTCCATAACTTTATTTGGTATGTACTTGACCCGACCCGACATGGTCCATTTGGGTTGCATGGCATTGCAATACTTGGATAGACTAAATGAGAGAATAAGGCACTTATGATTATTAATATATTATAAGTTCTAATATATTAATAATAGTATTATTTAATTAGTATTGATCAAGTATTAATCTAGTATTAATTTGGTGATCAAAGTGAGACTAATTAAATATATAGGGTTGATTATGACAATCATCAATTCTTTTATGGTGGATTAATGATCCATGGTTTATGGGTTTGGTTATAACCATATGGAGCTCCATGGATAGTCCATGGGAGTTACAAACCCATGGGTCATGAGAAATCAAGAGTCATGACAATTAAGGGCATTCATGTGTAAACCCTAATTGTGACAACACTATAAAAGGAACCCTATGGCTAGCAAAATGGTGACCTAGTGTTACTAGAGAGGGCATAACCGATTTTGAGTGCTAGAAGTATTCTCTCAAGTTATTCCAAGTCTTGTGGTGTTGTGTGAAGCATTTGAGGCACAACATTTGGGGTGCTAGGCTCACAAAGTCTTGAAGGAATCCAAGCAACAACAAGGTATGTATTTATACTAGTTTTATGTTCTATGTAATCCCCATACCATGCTAGTTAGGAAATAACCTTGAAAAAGAAATTTGCATGTATATAGAGAAAACATAGATTCAAGGTTATTAGGGTTGCATGTACACTTAGGAAGTGTTAGAATGCTCAAAAACCCATCAGTGGTATCAGAGCCTAGGATTGTTTTCTGTATACTTGATGCAAAACTGCTTAAAAATCGAAAATTCTGTATTCTGACGACTGGACTCGCCGAGTCCATGGGGAGGACTCGCCGAGTCCATGAACAAATTCATCCTACTCGAGGAGTAGAATAATGCACTCGGCGAGTAGGAGCGTGCTGGGCAGTTTTTCGAGTTTTGTTGCTGGAAATGGATTAAGATCATTATACCAATCTGTTTTGGACTTGTAAAATCTGTTTTTCAAAATGATAATGATTATGTTAACCCATTTTACATGGATTTTATCAATTTTCAAGTATTGTATATAGTTATATGATTTCTTGAAATTGCTTGACATGAATTTGTGTTCATATGAGTTTAGAAGATCATAGGAATTATGTGTAACCTCCATGTGTGTTTAATTCATGATCTTAATGGCTATGATGGTGTCCATAACTTGTCCTCAAGTTATGGATAACCAAAAGTCACTTCTTTTAATTATGATTAAAGAACTAAAGAGGTTTCATAAAATGAAGAGTCTTCATTTTTATGAACCATTAAAACTCATAAGTCACAAATTGAAGAGACTTGGAATAGTTTCAAATCTTGCCCTCAAGTTTTGGAATTTGAAAAGTCTTACACTTTAATACTTTAATTCCAAATTAAACCTTAGATTTTTAAAAAGTTTAAAAATCAACACTTATACTATTATTATAATTTTATTATATAGATATGTATAAGAATATGTCATTCTTACCGTTAGTAGGCCTCATTCACGAAGCCGGTCTATAAGGGGGTATAAGGTTGTTGCCTATAAAATGGTGACTTAATGGGTGTCCACTCTCACCCATCGCTTCCTTGATCGGTGGAGGGTCGTTAGCCGAACGGGTAGGATACGACTTTAAATACTCGTTAAAAGTATGATGAATTATAAAGTAACTATACATTATAAATTCCCAATTTTAGTTACTTTAGGAAAATGTGAAATTGGTGTTAGCCCATAAAATTACACTTTGTACCTTACCAAGTCGTTAGTGGAGCGTGTGTGGTTAACCGACACACTAACATGGACTAGTAAGAGTGGCAAAGGGTAACTTGACTTTATTATAGATCGGTGGAAAGTGTGTGGTTAACCGGCACATCGATTAGGTAATATTGTTGAGGGTACCAAGTCAATTTGTATGGTTATTCACACCTTGTTTGTGATCCTCGGCATCCCAGTCACAAACTTGAGAGGGCACAATCGAGATTCAAACATGCCATTGAAAAGTTCAATGTATCTCAAAAGATCTAGTCCCTACTAAAAAGGTTGCCAAAACACCTCACGAGATGTGGACTGGGAAAGTTCCCAATTTGGACCACATCAAGATTTGGGGTTGTGAAGCTTTCGTGAGGCGTGAGACTCATGATAAGCTTGAACCTCGAAGTGAGAGGTGTATTTTCATCGGCTACCCACAGAGATCCTTTGGTTACCTCTTCTACAGACCCAGTGATAATGTGGTCTTTGTAGCAAGAAGAGGAGTCTTTCGTGAGAGAGAATTCATAAGCCAAGGGGACAGTGGGAGGCAAATTGACCTTGAAGAGCTTCAAGAGTCAAATGGTGAAGGAACCTCAAATGCTATCGACCAACCTGAGGAGGAAACTCATGTTGATCCGATAGATGAGTCTGTACCTCCTAGACGTTCCACTAGGGTGAGGAACACACCTGATTTTTATTATGGTTATCACATCACCACTGAAGGTGATACATTTATTAGTGATAGTACACTAATAGATTTGGATGATCCTAATAATTACAGGGAAGCCATGGCAGGCCCTGAGTCTGCTAAATGGAAGGAGGCTATGGACAGCGAGATTCAGTCCATGTATGACAATCGATTTTGGAACTTGGTTGACAATGTACCAGGTCGTAAGACAGTTGGGTGCAAATGGATCTTCAAGAAGAAGACCGACATGGATGGGAAGGTACATACTTACAAAGCGCGACTGGTTGCGAAGGGCTTTACTCAAACTGCGGGAGTTGACTATGATGAGACCTTCTCACCAGTAGCTAAGATTAAGTCTATTAGAGTATTATTAGCCATAGCTGCATTTCATGATTATGAAATATGGCAAATGGATGTCAAAAGCGCTTTCCTTAATGGAAAGTTGGCTGAGGATGTTTACATGGCTCAACCAGAGGGTTTTGTCGATACAAGATACCCTAATAGAGTGTGTAAGCTTGATAAATCCATTTATGGATTGAAACAAGCATCTCGCAGATGGAATCTTTGCTTTGATGAGAAAGTCAAAGAGTTTGGCTTTTCTAGGAGTGAGGATGAGTCTTGTGTGTATGTCAGGGCTAGTGGGAGCATAGTTATCTTCTTGGTGTTGTATGTGGATGACATACTTCTCATAGGAAACGACGTCCCAACCTTACAGGAGGTTAAGTCCTGGCTTGGGAAGTGTTTCGCTATGAAGGACCTTGGGGAAGCTGCCTATATCCTAGGGATAAGGATATTGAGAGATAGGAGTAAGAGACTAATTGGATTTAGTCAAAGTACCTACTTGGATAAGGTGCTGAAGAGGTTCAGCATGCAAGAATCCAAGAAAGGGGAATTACCCGTCCAGAGTAATGCCAAGCTGAGTAAGACTCAGAGTCCGAGTATAGAGGCTGAGATAGCTGAGATGAGTCATATACCATATGCTTCCGCTGTGGGCTCGATCATGTATGCTATGACTTGTACTCGCCCTGATGTGGCCTTTGCTTTGAGCATGGTCAGTAGATATCAAGGGAACCCTGGCAAGGCACACTGGCCAGCGGTAAAGAACATTCTCAAGTATCTGCGGAGGACTAAGGATTGGGTCCTTACCCTCGGAGGCAGTGATGACTTGAGAGTGGAAGGATATAGCGATGCTAGCTTCCAGACTGATAGGGATAATTTCCGCTCTCAGTCAGGCTGGGTCTTTATCCTAAATGGAGGGGCAATTACTTGGAAAAGTTCCAAGCAGGAGACAGTAGCTGATTCTACTTGTGAATCAGAGTACATAGCAGCAAGTGAAGCAGCTAAGGAGGCGATATGGCTAAAGAACTTCATCGGAGACCTTGGAGTTGTACCAGCTATAAAGGAGCCAATGGAAATTTTCTGTGACAATGAAAGTGCGGTTGCTTTGGCTAAGGAACCGAGAGATCACGGGAGATCTAGGCACATTGACAGAAAATACCATTTCATCAGACATCGAATAGAAGAAGAACTCCTCGTGGCTAAGAGGGTATCATCAGATGAGAACCCGGCAGATCCCCTCACGAAGGGACTGAGCAGGGTTAAGCATTTACAGCATGCGAGGCGCATTGGGCTGAAGGATGATATTAGTTTCAATAATTAGATTCCTGAAACTTGTAAAATGCAGTTGACATTTGATGATAAATAAAAGTTGTTATTTATTTATGAGTAAGGTGTTACTATCTTGTGTTGATTGTTTACTATGTTTCAATTTTGCATGTTTTTACTTCCAGAATAATTATGTTATTATTCAAACCATCCACAATCAGTCAAACTTTGGAAGTAAGTATTGAATTAAGACTGTCATGAATTTGGCTTGTATGATTTGTCTAAAAGTGCTTTGGACAATGCAATGGTTGCTACAACATTCATGAGTACTCATAAGGGCTGAGTATTGGATCCAACCCACGCTCATTTGCATCACTTCATGGAATTTATCTCGAGTGATCGTGAGACGGTAATATCATATAAATCTTCAAACCTAGAGATATGAGTTGTTGACTATGAGTTGGTTATTCATTGATTGTACGAAAACGCATTGGTAACTCGATGTTATAAAACGTGCCTTTGTGAATAATTCAACAAGTAGTTAGTACAAGCATATCAGTCGAAGTTTATCTGTTCCTTCTAGAAATAGAAGCGATATCTGGGCCCCTCGATGATTTGGTTTTTACTCATGTACCGGGCCCGGTCAGAACCTAATTGATGTGTTCAATTTAGTTCTATGTCGAAACAAATCAGAGATCGAGAAACAAATGCTGGACAATAAGTAAGACCATGTTCCATGTGTTTGTCCGGCTGATATCATGAGAACAGAGGATTATATGATCACTTATCTTAAATGGCGTATCATCATCATCTCAGTTCCGAGAGACTTTGAAAGAGCTACGATTGCTAGTCGGATTTTGAAGTCATGTTTGCAAATATAGTTATTAGACTTATCCAAGTGGGAGACTGTTGGATATAGTGTCTAAGTCCATAACTTTATTTGGTATGTACTTGACCCGACCCGGCATGGTCCATTTGGGTTGCATGGCATTGCAATACTTGGATAGACTAAATGAGAGAATAAGGCACTTATGATTATTAATATATTATAAGTTCTAATATATTAATAATAGTATTATTTAATTAGTATTGATCAAGTATTAATCTAGTATTAATTTGGTGATCAAAGTGAGACTAATTAAATATATAGGGTTGATTATGACCATCATCAATTCTTTTATGGTGGATTAATGATCCATGGTTTATGGGTTTGGTTATAACCATATGGAGCTCCATGGATAGTCCATGGGAGTTACAAACCCATGGGTCAAGAGAAATCAAGAGTCATGACAATTAAGGACATTCATGTGTAAACCCTAATTGTGACAACACTATAAAAGGAACCCTATGGCTAGCAAAATGGTGACCTAGTGTTACTAGAGAGGGCATAACCGATTTTGAGTGCTAGAAGTATTCTCTCAAGTTATTCCAAGTCTTGTGGTGTTGTGTGAAGCATTTGAGGCACAACATTTGGGGTTCTAGGCTCACAAAGTCTTGAAGGAATCCAAGCAACAACAAGGTATGTATTTCTACTAGTTTTATGTTCTATGTAATCCCCATACCATGCTAGTTAGGAAATAACCTTGAAAAAGAAATTTGCATGTATATAGAGAAAACATAGATTCAAGGTTATTAGGGTTGCATGTACACTTAGGAAGTGTTAGAATGCTCAAAAACCCATCAGGTAAAGGGTGACTTAAGGTTTACCATAGCATCGGTGGAGCGTGTGTGGTTTACCGGCACATCGATTGAGTGATAAACCTTGAGGGTACCAAGTGATTTGCATGGTTACTTCACACCTCGTTTTGTGATCCTCGGTATCCCAGTCATAAAACTTGGAGGGCACACTCGAGATTGAAACATGCCTTTGAAAAGTTCATTGAATCTCAAAAGAATCTAGGAATTTCTAAGAACCAATTAAAAACCTAATATTTATATTTCGTTTTTCATGGTGGAAATTGGTGAATCGTCATTCACCTACCTTTCAAATATGTTATAGCTTGGATTACGACATACCTCTTCTAAGTTATAATATATTGTGATTGGATCCTAGCCTTAATATTACATTTGGGTGTTTTATTAAGGACTCTCTTAATATCTAAACTAATCTTGTTCTCTTCTTTCAGATGTCTTCAAACAATGCTGCTTCTGGCTCTAATCCTAATGGCTCCTTTACCCTTATGAACTTGTGTGGGAAAGTCACTTTTGATGGATCCAACTTCAATGAATGGATCAGAAACATCAGGATGATTACCCGCTACGAGGACAAAGAATATGTCCTTGACAAGGAGCTTAAGGAGATTGATGAGACCACTGCAAATCCCCAGGAGATCGCTGACTTCCGGGCACATGAAAGGGATGCTACAAAAGTGGCATGCATCATGTTGGCCACCATGACAGCGGAACTCCAAAAGTCCTATGAGGACTTCTACCCTTTTGAAATGCACCAAGATCTGATGGAAAGATACCATCAAAGTGCACGACAAGAGAGGTATGAAATCATATGCTCTATCATAACAACCATGATGAAGGACGGGGAATCCGTCACGAGCCACATGCAGAAAATGCAAAGGTATGTGGATCGGTTGCTGAAGCTTAATGTGAACTTCCCTGAGGAGCTTGCAATAGATATCATTTTGCACTCCTTACCATCGTGCTATGATCAATTCCGCATGACATATCACATGAATAAGGAAGAGGTCACACTCAGCAAACTTCAGGGACTCCTCAAGACCGCAGAAACAGGTCTTAAGGGTAAGTCGGTTGTTAACACTCCTACTCCAAACTCCGCCCCGGTTTTGGCAATCGGGAAAGGTAGAGGGAAGAAGAGGAAGAGCTCTTCGAAGGGTACCAAGGCTAGGACCCTTGATGGCTCTTCTTCAAGTGGAACCAAGAAAGGTTTTGTCACTCCTTCTTCTGACCCTAAAGAGGCTGAATGCTTCTATTGCCATGAAAAGTCACATTGGAAGCGGAACTGCCCAAAGTACCAGCAAGATGTGAAGGATGGGAAAGTTAAACCCAACCATGCAGGTATTTACACTATCTTATCTAATAACTCACCCCATTCTAACTCTTGGGTCCTTGATACCGGTTGTGGTATTCATATCTGTTCTGATTTGCAGGGACTAAGAAGAAGTGAGAATGTGGAGCATGGAAGAATAAACTTAATCATGGGGAATAGGAAAGCTTTACCTGTCACCAAGATTGGAGTTTATACTTTATCGCTAAGTAGTGGGTTTAGTTTAGATTTGAATAAATGTTGTTATTCGCCAGAAATGGCAATAAATATTATTTCCTTTCATGCATTGTATAAACAAGGTTTCACCTTTTCATTTGATAATGAAGTTGGTTCGATTAATGCTTTCTTTAATAATGTTCTTTATTTTAAAGCATTACCTTGTGATGGTGTGTATGAAACTGTATCTGTGGTTGATAACTTAGGAAATAATGTATTGTGTATTGATTCTGTTAATGATAATAACTTGGATAAAGCATCATTATGGCATTGTCGTCTTGGACATATAAGCAAGAAACGCATAGGCCAACTCCAAAAGGATGGAGTATTGGAGTCATTTGACCTAAAGTCAGATGATAGTTGCGAATCATGCTTACTTGGAAAAATGACAAAGTCACCCTTCACAGGCTCTTGTGAGAGGGGTGAAGGTTTGTTGGATCTTATACACACGGATGTGTGTGGGCCCTTCAAACATGCCACAAGGGATGCTAATCGTTATTATTTGACTTTTACTGATGATTACAGTAGATATGGATATGTCTACTTAATCAAGCATAAGTCAGAGACTTTTGAGAGGTTTAAAGAGTTTAAACAGGAAGTCGAGAATCAATTGGGCAGGAACATTAAGATGCTTCGATCCGATCGAGGTGGTGAGTATCTTAGTTCAGAGTTCCTCGACTATCTTAGGGAATGTGGGATTGTCTCACAATTGACACCTCCCAGGACACCGCAGTTGAATGGTGTAGCTGAGAGGCGTAATCGAACCTTGTTGGATATGGTTCGTTCCATGATGAGTCGAGCTTCGCTACCAATCTCATTTTGGGGGAATGCCTTAGAGACTGCCGCCCATATCCTTAATCTAGTTCCCACAAAGAAAGTTGCCAAAACTCCTCATGAGATGTGGACTGGTAAAGTACCCAAACTAGACCACATTAAGATTTGGGGTTGCGAGGCTTTCGTGAGACGCGAGACTCATGATAAGCTCGAACCTCGAAGTGAGAGGTGTATTTTCATCGGCTACCCACATAAATCCTTTGGTTACTTCTTCTACAAACCTAGTGAGAATGCGGTCTTTGTAGCTAGGAGGGCTTTCTTTCGAGAGAGAGAGTTCATAAGCCAAGGAGATAGTGGGAGGCAAGTTGACCTTGAAGAAATTCAAGAGTCAAGTGGTGAAGGAACTTCAAACCCTAGCACTCAACTTGAGGAGGAAACTCCTGTTGAGCCAATTGACAAGTCTGTACCTCTGAGGCGTTCCACAAGGGTTAGGAATGCACCGGAGCATTACTATGGATTCCATATTACTGCGGAAGGTGATACACTTATCAGTGATGAGACACTGATAGGTCTGGATGAACCTAACAGTTACGCGGAAGCCATGGCAGGCCCTGAGTCAGCCAAGTGGAAAGAGGCAATGGACAGCGAGATACAGTCCATGTGTGACAATCAAGTTTGGAACTTGGTTGAGAATGTACCAGGTCGTAAGACTATAGGGTGCAAATGGATCTTCAAGAAGAAGACCGACATGAATGGTAATGTACACACTTATAAGGCACGACTGGTTGCAAAGGGTTTCTCACAAACTTCGGGAGTTGATTATGATGAGACCTTTTCTCCAGTGGCCAAGATTAAGTCTATTAGGGTTCTGTTAGCCATAGCCGCATTTCATGACTATGAAATATGGCAAATGGATGTCAAAACCGCTTTCCTTAACGGAAAGTTGGCTGAGGATGTTTACATGAGTCAGCCAGAGGGTTTTGTCAACACAGAGTACCCTAATAGAGTGTGTAAGCTTGAGAAATCCATTTATGGGTTAAAGCAAGCACCTCGCAGATGGAATCTTTGCTTTGATGAGAAAGTCAAGGAATTTGGCTTTTCTAGGAGTGAAGATGAATCTTGTGTATATGTCAAGGCTAGTGGGAGTATAGTTAGCTTTTTGGTATTGTATGTGGATGACATACTACTCATAGGAAATGACATCCCAACTCCGCAGGAAGTTAAGTCCTGGCTTGGGAAGTGTTTCTCTATGAAGGACCTAGGAGAAGCTGCCTATATTCTAGGGATAAGGATCTTGAGAGACCGGAGTAAAAGACTAATTGGACTTAGTCAGAGTACCTACTTGGATAAGGTGCTGAAGAGATTCGGCATGCAGGACTCCAAGAAAGGAGAGTTACCCATCCAGAGTACTGACGCTGAGATAGCAGAAATGAGTCGAATACCTTATGCTTCAGCTGTAGGATCGATCATGTATGCTATGACGTGTACTCGACCTGATGTAGCCTTTTCTTTGAGCATGGTTAGCAGGTATCGGGGGAACCCTGGCAAGGCACACTGGACTGCGGTAAAGAATATCCTCAAGTACCTACGGAGGACTAAGGAGTGGGTCCTTACCCTCGGTGGGAGTGAAGACTTGAGAGTTGTAGGGTATAGTGATGCTAGCTTTCAGACTGATAGGGATAATTTCCGCTCTCAGTCAGGCTGGGTCTTTACCTTAAATGGAGGAGCAATTTCTTGGAAGAGTTCCAAGCAAGAGACAGTGGCTGATTCAACTTGCGAATCAGAGTATATAGCAGCTAGCGAGGCAGCAAAGGAGGCGATATGGCTGAAGAACTTCATTGGAGACCTTGGAGTTGTACCAGCTATTAAAGAGCCAATGGAAATTTTCTGTGATAGTGAAAGTGCAGTTGCCTTAGCCAAGGAACCAAGGGATCACGGGAGATCCAGACACATCGATAGAAAATACCATTTCATCAGACATCGAATAGAAGAAGGACTCCTCGTGGCAAAGAGGGTATCATCGGATGAGAATCCAGCAGATCCCCTCACGAAAGGACTGACTCGGGTTAAGCATCTCCAGCATGCTCGGAGCATAGGGCTGAAGGATGATATTAGATTTAGTAGTTAGATAACCTTGAAATTTTTAAAGTGTAATTGACATTAGATGATGAATAAAAGGTGTTTTATTTATGAGTAAAGTGTTGCTATCTCTTGTCGAACGTTTACTATATTTCTTTTGCATGTTTTGACTTCCAGAATAATTATGTTTGGTATATCATATTATTCGAACCTCCACAGTCGGTCATATGTCGGAAGTAGGTATGAATCAAGACTGTCATGATTGGTTGCAGAGGTCTAAGTTGTTGGACATGGCTACAACACTCATGAGTGCTCATAAGTTCTGAGCATTGGACTCAACCCACACTCACTGATCACTTCATGGAATTTATCTCGAGTGATCGTGAGACGGTAATATCATATAAGTCTTCAAACCTAGAGATATGATTTGTTACTTATGAGTTGGTTATGCATTGATTGTACGTTAACGCATTGGTAACTCGATGTTATAAAACGTGCTTTTGTGTATAATTCAATGAGTGGTAGAACAAACATATGAGTCGAAGTTTATTTGTTCCTTCTTGGATTAGAAGCTGATATCTGGGCCCCTCGATGATTTTGTTTTGACCTATGTACCGGGCCCGGTCAGAACTAAGTTGATGTGTTCAATTAAGTTCTTTGTCAAACAAATCGGAAATCGGGAAACAAACTGCTGGACAATAAGTAAGACATTGTTCCATGTATTTGTCCGGCTGATATCTAGAACAGAGGATTATATGATCACTTATCTTAAATGGCGTATCATCATCTTCTCAGTTCCGAGAGACCTTGAAAGAGCTACGATTGCCAATCGGTTCCTGAAGTATTGCAGTTATAGTTATTAGACTTATCCAAGTGGGAGACTGTTGGATAAGGTGTATAAGTCCATAACTATTTCTGGTATGTACTTGACCCGACCCGACATGGTCCATTTGGGTTGCATGGCATCATGCATTTGGATAGACTAAATGAGAGAAATAACACTTGTGGTTTATTAATATATTATAAGTTCTAATATATTAATAGTATTATTTAATTAGTATTGATCAAGAATTAATCTAGGATTAATTAAGTGATCAAAAGATGACTAATTAAATATATGGGTTGATCATGTAAATCATCCATAACTTGTATAGTGGGCTAAAAGGCTCCATGGATAATCAAGTTGGGTTATACCCATTGAATGCTCCATGGAGGCTCCATGGGAGTTACAAACCCATGGGTCATGGAAATGAAGAGTCATGCCACATTAGGGTTTATATGGTGTAACCCTAGATGTGACACACTATATAAGCAACATGTTCTCCACCAAAATCGGCGACAATAAGAAACAAGAGGGCTAGGCCGATTTTAGAAGTGTGTATTCTCTCTAAAGTCATTCCAAAAGCATTTGGTGTTGTGTGAAGCATTTGAGGTATCACACTTGGGGTGCTAGGCTCACAAGGTTTCAAGGATCATAAGCAACAACAAGGTAAGTTATTCTATCTTTCATGCAAGTTAAAATTTGTTCCCCATGTATGATAGATAGGAATATAACCTTGGAATTCAACTTTGCATGATAATTAGACAAACATAGATCCAAGGTTATTAGGGTTGCATGTACACTTAGGAAGTGTTAGAATGCTCAAAACCCATCAGTTATTACGTTTACTGTTTGTTATGTATCAATATTTTGGGGGAACTCACTAAGCTTCGGGCTTACAATTTTAGTTTTGGTTTCAGGTACCTCAGATGATCGCGGGAAGGCAAATGTGTGATCGTACAGCTCCTCACATTTTATGACTATGTTTCTGGGATACTCTGATACGGAACTATTTTGAAAACAAATTTGTAATAACTATTGGTTTTTAAATGTTTTAAACAGTTTAAATTTGGCTTGATTTTTTTTATGGATGTTAGTGTATGCATCACGGCTGTACATAATTAAGATCTTATAGCCTGGGAATGTTTGGTTTGGCCTTATTTCTTGTTCTTGTTTGATGAAGGGCTTATGGTAGGATCAGGTATTCGAAAGTCTATAGGGTCCAGCGTTATGTATGATGGGTTTTAAGCATAAGAACAATCCTATGTGCTCATACAAACCCTAATGCTTGGATCTAGGTTTCTCTATTGTAGATGCAATGAATCCAAGACTTACAAACCCTAGATCTATCAAATAAGAACTGAAATAAGGGTTTAGTAATTACCTTTGATTGTTATATAGCAATAACAATCAATCCTTGCTTTGATTGGCTTCAGAAAGCTTAGTGCCTCAAGTGTTGCACCTCTAATGGAGTCACAAACACCACTAAGCAACTTGGATGAAGAGGGAGGAGAGAGGAGGCACCAAAAACGGCTGGAAACCCTAGAGGATTACTTATCCACGTTTTTGGGGCTTAAGGGTCCTTTATATACATGTAGGCTATTAGGGTTTGCAACTAGGAAACCCTAATCTGACTGCTTAAGCCCTAAGCAGTCCAATGGACCATTCCAGAAGGCCCTTGGACGATTTCTTTATGGTCCTCCATGTAGAATTCGTCCATTGCCATCTAATGGATCCTAAGCCCAACCTTGTAACTATCTTATAATTACAATATCAGTCCCCTTAATCTCTTTTAGTCACAAAATTAATTCTTAATTAATTCTTGACTAATATTAATTAAACTATATGATTTCTCCTTTAATATATTATTCTTATAATATATTAATAAATCATAATTAAACCTTTCTCTCCTTAATTCATCCTACATATTGCTATGGTGAAGGCAATCCAAAAGGACCATGCTCATAATCGGGTCAAGTACATACCAAAATAGTTATGGACTTAGACACTAATCCAACAATCTCCCACTTGGATAAGTCTAATAACTATTTTGCGTATGACTTCAGAACCTGATCAGCAATCGTAGCTTCCAAATGCCGCTGTCAACTATGATCTTATCAGATACGTGTGTCCTTTAAATAAGGGATTATATATTCCTCCTTTCTACAAGATATCGTATAGACATGAGACATGGATTGAAATCATTCTCTCAGTCTATGTGTCGTTTCGCGATTTTCGATTTATGACGACTGACTAATTGAACAAATCAAATCAGTCCTGGCCCGGCCGAGCACTTTCCTTTGTCATCACTAAATCATCGAGGGGCCTACAGATATCGCTTTTATCCCACCTTGGGTAAAAGGAATGGATAAACTTTGACTCAAATGCTTGCTTGCACCTACTAATCGAATCACACACAACAATAAGTTTTATAACACCAAGTTACTTGTGCGTTTACTTATCATCAATGTGCAACCGACCAGCAAATAACAACTCGCACGTCTCGGTTTCAAGAATATACAATGTTATCGTCTCACCAATCACTCGTGATAAAACCATGAAGTGATTCAAGTGAGCGTGGGTTTAATCCAATACTTTAATCTTATTAAAGCACTCATGAACTCTGCAACAAACTTGTGTTATGTCTAAACACTTTAGACAATCTACAGACAGATTCATGACAGTCTTCCTTCAAACTTACTTCCAACGTATGACCGACTGTGGAGGTTTGAATAACCCAGTTATTCTGGAAGTCAAAACATGCAAAGTGAAACGCAATAATAATATTAATCCTATGTGGTCCCAAAACTTTTGAGCGTAAATAAAAACACTTTTATTTAAACACCATATTGATTACTCATTATTCATTGCTTACTGTTTCAGAAAATCAACTTATTACTCGAATTATAACCACAATTGTCCCATGCTCCAAGCATACATACTTTGGTTTCCTATGGTCCATACTTTGTGAAATAGATCAATTGAAAACTTTTCCAATGAAACTCATTTCACAATCCCCAATCCAAAATCTTGCCACTTTTAGAATATGTCAGATTCTAACATTTTATGCAATGATTCTTTCGTAATGTCATAGCACAAAAGTCACCAAGACCCGGCTAATGAAATTATAAGGTATTCTATCAGAAATTGTTACAAGACAATTCCATAGACGTGAAGTCTCACATTCATCCTTCTTGCATAAAAGTTTCTAATCTAGACATATTTCTTAATATCCAACTCCCATTAATGGAAATATTTCCATATTTGCCATATGACAACTCATTCTTAATAGAATCTTATCTATTCATAATAATGTCAATATAGTCCATCCACTACTATACTTCCAACTACTCACAAGCGACAAATCCTCAGTGAACCTCAGATCGTCCTTTGATAGTTGTTTAATTATTTTAGTCAAAACCATTTCTAGTCCTTTTTCCCTCTTAATGCCCTAGGCATTTGGAAAATATTAGAATGGTCAAATATTATAGCATATGCAATCGATCCTATACCCGAAGCGTATTGGACACAATGCATAATGTCTCACATAAAGACGTGATACTTTATCAGCCTTCTGCCATAATATTTTATGTGCCCTGTTCCCACAATTCGAACTATGAAGAGGGATGTCGTAATCATAATCGAATTTTGAGAATGCACTATGTATCCTTGACTATATTTATTAACGTTTCTCGATCTAAGCTTTAGAATTTTGAAACGAAGTATAATATTCTCTCCCTTAATTATAGCAAAACAACTTTTCAACCCTTGCAACTTTGCAAAATGAATCTTTGTTTTCTATAATTAATATTGCTAACTTGCAATACTTACCATAATAATCATGCTCCCACTAACATGATGATTATTTTCTTACCAGCATA
This sequence comes from Lactuca virosa, assembly GCF_052849685.1. Taxonomy (NCBI): domain Eukaryota; kingdom Viridiplantae; phylum Streptophyta; class Magnoliopsida; order Asterales; family Asteraceae; genus Lactuca; species Lactuca virosa. The sequence continues at coordinate 117,774,567 of NC_136433.1, read as the reverse complement.
ACACTTATGCTCCCACTAGCTTTGACATGTATTCAGAAAACAATTGAACTTCTAGAAAACAATGCTTATTGAATTCCTTAAGTTCATATTTCTAATACCTAATGCTTTGATAAGCCTTTATCTAAGTTTTTTAAGCTCATACACCTTTGCCTTAGATCGCTCACATGTGTGTCTAAACAATTCAGAATTTATGTTACTAAGTCCAAAATGTTCAAATCAATTGCCAAATCTCACAATTCGAACTATGAAAAGGGATGCCGTAATCATAATCGAATTTGAGAATACAATTTTCACAATTGCTATCTTCTTAAAATCTCTCTTAGTGAAAGCATTTCCTCACAACCATTTTCATGAAGGAGGAAAACCTTATGACACTTAGATTTTATGATGTATGTGTTCCTATCCATGTGAATTTGTCAAAACGAAAGTTTGCGACAAATCCAAAACCATATGGACTGAACTTGTTCAATCTCGATTTCTTGCCTCATGGTAACAAGAATGCCCACCATGTCTTCCAAGCAACTCACCCTTTCGTATCAATGTACTTTCCATTGATCAAGGTGCTTTGTCTTTATGCATTCAAATGAGAACTCATAGAACTCACATGCATAATTAACTCAATTGGAATGGCACAGAAAAGGAGTATGTCATCCACGATAGGCTTTAGACCTCAAGTTGTGTGCTAGTGATGATCAACTAGGTTTAACTCTTGATTTGTTCTTGAAACTTTTCAAGACCATTAAGACTCCCACTGACTCCTTGACATATAAGATTCTCTTGTCAAGAAACATTCCTTGACAAAACAAATATTCAAGAGTTAGTGTAGTTTTTATCAAGACTATCACTTCACATAATTGGTTCTAGTTGGTCTTTGTCTTATCCAAGACATCACAAATTACCAATTTCAAATGTGCAAGAATAAGAAAACTTTTCCAAATTCCACATCTGACGAGTGTTATAAACCTACTTAAGACTTGTCACTCAAGTCACAATCTTGACTCTAAGACTTGATATTGGAACGAAGTATGATTGACTTCTTGATTTAACCATTTCCACAATTCTCGATTCTTCTTCTCACTTAGAGGATCAATTAAGATATGGTTCTCAATCATTAAGACTTATCATAAAACACAATAAAAAGTACTCTCCCTTCTTCTTGGAATGGAGAAACTTTTATCTTTTTGCCTACTTGATTCTTCTTATTCGTTCTGCTATTGATTGAAACTCTTTCGATCAACTCAGAATTATACTTAATCTTATAAGTATAACCATATTTCCTAAACTTTAGTAAATCTTGACGAATATCTTTATCATTCTTGTGGTGGACTTGATCAACGCACAACCTAGTGTACTCGATCTCCTAGTCCTTCTCTTGACACTTTGTCAAAGAATTAGTCTAATTTTCCAAATATGAAGTTGCTCATTCATCACACAATGCAGGTTGCATGATTCCAAGTTTATGTCCAATTGAAACTTGGGTGATGAGAAACTCTCCCTATTTGGTAAATTCTCGACATTTCCACAAATAACACAATTAAGAATCAAATCCATTATTGCTAATAGAAGAAACATTCAAACATCAGTTTTTCATACATGCCATTGCAAGGATAAATAAATAAGACAAAAACAAATTTTATTTTATTGCGGAAAAACTTTGTCCTTACAATGCAATTCAACTGAAAAACTATGCTATTACATATTTCTTAGAAATCTACCCTAACTCTAAAGTAGCAGCTCACAAATCCGATCTTTGAATCCTTGCGATCGAAATCCATTTCTTCGTGATCAGATACAACACGCTTCTTCCTTAAGTTTCCTTTCTTTTCTTCGATCCTGCAAAACATCAAAATGTAATCTTATCACATCATGTATTAAGAACCAAAAAATAGGAACTCATAGAGTTAGTTAATGGATTTTACCTGAAGCAGAGCCATACGTCTTGACTCTCCCATCTCTTAGATCTCTCAGGTAAACAGGGCAGCTTCGTCTCCAATGCCCCTTCTCTTGGCAATAGAAGCAGATAGACTCTTTTGGAATGGCACAAGGAACTATCTCAGAATTTACCTTTTCTGGATTTCCAATGTCACCATTATCAATGTCCATTGAAGTTTGGGAGTTTGATTTGCCAGACAAATTTGCTTGATCAACACGCCAAATCATTTCTGATTCAGCAGCTATAAGCAAATAGGTCAAATTAATGAGGGTCACGTCATGGTCCATCATATAGTACTCTCTAACGAACTCACTATATGATTCAGGAAGTGACTGAAGAACCCAGTCAATAGCCAACATTTCTGAGATATCGACACCCATCATCCTTAACCTATCAATGTGTGACTTCATCTCTAAGATGTGTGCACACACAGGTTTCCCATCTCCGTGTTTACTTGCCAAAAGGGCTTGAGTGAGCTTGAACTTTTCAAGCCTTTGAACTTGTGGGTTAGGGAGAATAATTGGAGGAGGTGGAGGAAGTGAAGCATGACTCTCATTTCCTTGATCGTATCTTGGAACGTCATCTTCATTTGGAAAGCTTGTTCCAATGGATTTGGGAAGACCATTGTAAGATTTAGACATCTACAAAACGGGAGAAAATTCAAGTTAGTTGATAAGGATCCTTGATGCAACACCCAAATGAAACATCAAGGCTAGGATCCAACACAATACTCTACAACCTAGAAGAGGGATGTCGTAATCTAGTTGCAGAATATTTGAAGGTAGGTAAATGATGATTTACCAATTTCCACCATGAAAAATGAAAAAGACTTTTAAGTTTTAAATGAATTGAAACTCCTAGATCTTTTGAGATTCATTGAACTTTTCAATGGCATGTTTAATCTCGATTACGCCCTTCAAGTTTGCGACTGGGATGCCGAGGATCACAAACAAGGTGTGAATAACCATACGAATCACGTGGTGCACCCAATTGCTACTATCACCTAATCAATGTGCCGGTTAACCACACACGCTCCATTGATCTATGATAAACATCGAGCCACCCTTCGCCACCAATGTCAATCCCAAATTAGTGTGCCGGTTAGCCACACACGCACACTAACGTTTGACAAGGGTACGAAGTGTAATTCCATGGATTAGCATACAAATTCACATTTTGCCCTAAAGTAACTAAGATTGGGAATTTGTAAAAGCATTTAGTTACTTTGTACTTCCTTATACTTATAATGGAAGGTTTTGTCCTATCCTACCCGTTCGGCTAATGACCCTCCACTAGTCAAGAGTGCGGTGGGTAAGAGTGGATACCCATTCAATCGCCATTTTATAGGCAATTTCCTTAAACACCCCTTATAGACCAGCTTCGTGAATGAGGCCTACTAACGGTAAGACTGACTCTTTACTCATATATATAATATTAAACTTTTAATGTTACATATATATAGTATAGGGTGTATTTTACACTTTTAAAATACTAGGTGGTTTTATTAACTTTCTCTTTTAATTAAACTTTTAATTAATTTAACAAAACCATGAGGGTGTAATTTGAACTTTTCAAAATACTAGAGTTTTAGAATTTAAATATTACATAATTGAACTATTAATCAAAATTTTAAATTCCAAAACTTGAGGGCAAGTTTTGAAACTTTTCAAAACATTAGGGTTTAACTATTTAAATTTCAAAAACAAAACTTTTAAGTTCAAATTTAAACTATAAAACCTAAAGGGAGTAATTTGAAACTATTCAAACTTACTAGGGATCAAATAACAAATAATATAAATCAAACAATTAATTTAGTGATTATCTATATTTGACCTAATCCAATTTTAGTCACAAAATAATTACCAAATAATTTGAATAATCTATATTTATCATATAAAGAAACTATTATTCAAAAGATTTGAAATTATCTTTTGTTTTGGTAAGGATAATCATTTACATACAATAAAATTCGGATTTTATTATCAAAAAACGATTTTGGCATCAATCCTACAGCAAAACAGCAAGTAAATCCCGAAATATACTCTGTCAGACTCCCGGACTCGCCGAGTCAGTCCTGAACTCGCCGAGTAGGGCCAACTCGCCGAGTCCAGATACTGACTCGCCGAGTTGAGTCGGGCAGAGGCAAAAAAATTGATTTTCAGCAGAAAAACGACAATTGCATCACATACAACAGAAACCAATCAAGGCTCTGATACCACTGATGGGTTTTAAGCATAAGAACAATCCTATGTGCTCATACAAGCCCTAATGCTTGGATCTAGGTTTCTCTATTGTACATGCAATGAATCCAAGACTTACAAACCCTAGATCTATCAAATAAGAACTGAAATAAGGGTTTAGTAATTACCTTTGATTGTTATATAGCAATAACAATCAATCCTTGCTTTGATTGGCTTCAGAAAGCTTAGTGCCTCAAGTGTTGCACCTCTAATGGAGTCACAAACACCACTAAGCAACTTGGATGAAGAGGGAGGAGAGAGGAGGCACCAAAAACGGCTGGAAACCCTAGAGGATTACTTATCCACGTTTTTGGGGCTTAAGGGTCCTTTATATACATGTAGGCTATTAGGGTTTGCAACTAGGAAACCCTAATCTGACTGCTTAAGCCCTAAACAGTCCAATGGACCATTCCAGAAGGCCCTTGGACGATTTCTTTATGGTCCTCCATGTAGAATTCGTCCATTGCCATCTAATGGATCCTAAGCCCAACCTTGTAACTATCTTATAATTACAATATCAGTCCCCTTAATCTCTTTTAGTCACAAAATTAATTCTTAATTAATTCTTGACTAATATTAATTAAACTATATGATTTCTCCTTTAATATATTATTCTTATAATATATTAATAAATCATAATTAAACCTTTCTCTCCTTAATTCATCCTACATATTGCTATGGTGAAGGCAACCCAAAAGGACCATGCTCATAATCGGGTCAAGTACATACCAAAATAGTTATGGACTTAGACACTAATCCAACAATGTATAGCTAGCATACACTAGTGCTGCAAGGTTGGTGGAAGCTTCATGGATGGTTGAGTTGTGCGAGGTCGGTAGACCAGTTATGAGATAGTTAGTCGTCCTCTAGGAGTGAGGATTGAACGATCACCATGCATATGTATATTGTTAGGGTGTTGTGATGATACTTGAGACAAATATGGGTAGGTGTGGAAGGTAGTATGGGCCCGTACTACTGAAAGCACAGGACCCATACGCGTAGCAAGGAAGTCACAATCCCTAGGGTTTAGTTGGGGTTGATTCCCTGTTATTTATACGGATTATTTGATATCTTCCTGGTGTATTTTCAATATGGTGGTTACGAGGCGTTTTGTGACCGGATCCGTATCGGGATCGGGACAGGGTGATCAGGGTGCTCCGACAGAGCCCGAGGTTATCGACCAGGGTGGGCCAGCGTTGATACAGGATCGTGTCGGGGAGATCATCCGCGAGGAGGTGTTCGGGATCGTCCGGGGTAAGATTCCGGAGATGTTTGGGTCTATTAAGACCGCTATGATGGAGTATTTTGACGACAGATATGCAGCCCTAGCTGAGACGGCTGCCGCAGCAGCTACAGTGACTGTATCAGTGACATAGGGAGGAGCTGGTAGAGATTTTCAGTACCGGGATTTCGATATCACGAAGCCCATGACATTTGATGGTACACATGATCCGATCAGAGCCATGAGGTGGCTGTCTGATATGGAGGGCTGTTTCTTCACGTGCTCATGTCCTACTGACCAGAAGGTCAGATGTGCCCTGAACCTACTGAGGTATGGGGCAAAGGACTGGTGGAGACTGATGACGGGATCTTATTCGGATGATCAGGGAGCTGCTGTTACTTGGGAGCAGTTCAGGGATATGTTCTGCGCTCGCTATATTCCACGGGTCGAGCGGGAGCGTCTAGCTCAGGAGTTTTTGGAGTTGAGGCAGGAGGGTGAAACTGTGACCAAGATCACCCGTATGTTCACGGAGAGGGCGATGTTTTGCCTGGAGTTTGCTTCCGAGCAGGCTCAGATGACACGTTATCTGAGCATGCTCAAGACTGATATCCGACAGTTTGTTGCTACCCAACGATGTGTCACTTTGCTGGATTTACAGGAGGCCGCTAGGCGGAGTGAAACTGTGACCAAGATCACCCGTATGTTTACGGAGAGGGCGATGTTTTTCCTGGAGTTTGCTTCCGAGCAGGCTCAGATGACACGTTATCTGAGCATGCTCAAGACTGATATCCGACAGTTTGTTGCTACCCAACGATGTGTCACTTTGCTGGATTTACAGGAGGCCGCTAGGCGGAGTGAGTTGGAGATTGAGTTATAGTTATGAGAGCAGAGGTGGGCCCCAGCGCAGTCACAGCCTGCGCCGAAGCGGTCCAAGACCGATAATACAAGGACCGGAGGTCAGCGTGGCCGCACTTGTGGAAAGTGCGCAAAGGGTCATTCTGGAGTTTGTCGATCAGGTAGCGGGTGCCACAAGTGTGGCAAGGAGGGGCATTATGCGAAGGATTGTCGCCAGCCCACCCCAGTTCTGAGTGTGAGGTTATGTTACTACTGTGAGCAGATTGGCCATGTGAAGGCCAACTTCCCGTTGCTCGCCGCTAGGCCGGCACAGGCCCCCGCACCAGCTAAACTGAGGATCAATGACGGGGGTCAGGGTCGAGCAGCGCCCCCGAGGGCCCAGGGATGCGCCTTCCAGCTGACAGCCGAGGAGGGCAGAGCAGCACTGGATGTGGTTGCTGGTATGTTTTTAGTGAACTCCTTACCTGCTTTGGTATTATTTGACTCGAGGGCGAGTCGATCGTTTGTTTCTCAGACTTTCAGTAGGGAGTTCGGGTTGGCAGTGGGAGAGTTAGAGTGTCCGTTGCGAGTCTCCATCGCCAACGAACACGGGGTTTCCGCTTCTTCGGTCTACCGGGGTTGCGTATTGGAGATTTTCGGAGTATCTTTTCCGATAGACCTGATTCCGATTCCCATGGGGGATCTATGTGTGATAGTGGGTATGGACTGGCTCAGTTACTTTGGGGATATGATCGATTGCGAGGGCCAGCGAGTGGTGGTTCAAACCCCAAGTGGGGGAGAACTGATTGTCTACGGCGTGGGTACCAGATTGGGATCAAGGTTTTGTTCAGCTGCCAGGGCTCGACAATACATTTAGCACGGGTGTACGGGTTACCTAGCATACGTGGTAGATACGCGGGCCAGGGATCAGGTTTCAGTTTCAGAGGTTCCGGTGGTCAGGGAGTTTGCTGATGTGTTTTCGGAGGAGTTACTCGGAGTGCCTCCGGAGAGGCAGGTCGAGTTTAGGATCGACCTAGTGTCAGGTGTGGCCCCTATCGCCAAGGCGCCGTACCGGTTGGCACCACCAGAGATGCAGAAGCTGTCATCATAGCTGCAGGAACTGCTGGGGAAGCAGTTCATTCGTCCGAGCAGCTCCTCGTGGGGAGCGCCGATACTCTTCGTCAGGAAAAAGGATGGTTCACACCGAATATGCATTGACTACCGGGAGATGAACAAGTTAACGATGAAGAACCGTTACCCACTCTCGAGGATAGATGATTTGTTTGATCAGTTGCAGGGAGCATCTTCGTTTTCCAAGATAGACTTGAGGTCTGGGTATCATCAGGTCAGGGTCAGAGAGGAGGACGTGGAGAAGACCGCGTTCCGAACTCGTTATGGACATTAAGAGTTCGTGGTGATGCCGTTTGGGCTCACCAACATGCCAACAATATTTATGGACCTGATGAATCGGGTCTGCAGACCGATGCTCGATCGCTCAGTCATAGTGTTCATCGACGATATCTTAGTGTATTCCAAGACCCGAGAGCAGCATGAGGAGCATCTGCGGGAGTTATTGGGAGCTCTGAGGTGAGAACGGCTTTATGCCAAGTTCTCGAAATGCGAGTTTTAGTTACGAGAGGTCCACTTCCAGGGACACCTCATTAACCAAGAGGGGATTTTGGTCGATCCGGCCAAAATTGAGGCGGTTATGCAGTGGGAGGTTCCAAAATCTTCCTCAGACATCAGGAGCTTTTTGGGATTGGCGGGGAACTACCGGAGATTCAGACATGATTTCCCCAAGATTGCAGTACCTTTCACTCGTCTGACGAGGAAGGGGGTGGATTTCCGGTGGGGCCCCAAACAGCAGAGGGCGTTTGAGACTCTCAGACAGCGACTATGTGAGGCTCCAGTCTTGACTCTTCCAGAGGGAGTTGAGGATTTTATGGTGTTCTGTTATGCATCCATCACGGGACTGGGAGCGGTCCTTATGTAGAGAGGACGGATGATAGCCTACGCATCGCGGCAGCTGAAGCCGAATGAGACGAGATACCCTACTCATGATCTGGAATTGGGAGCGGTGGTATTCGCTCTCAAGATTTGGAGACATTACCTCTATGGGGTCCGCTATACCATCTACACGGACCACAAGAGCCGGAGACACATCATGGATCAGCTGAACCTGAACATGGGACAGCGCAGATGGCTAGATGTAGTCAAGGACTACGACTGTGAGATCCTTTACCACCCGGGTAAAGCGAATATGGTTGCGGACGCTCTGAGCCGCAAGTCAGCTGGATCATCTACTCCAGCGACATGTATGAGGATTTCAGTGGATTCTCCACTGGTGGGCTTGATCAGGGAAGCCCAGGAAGAGGGTATGCGTCAGGAAAATAGGAAGCTAGAGAGGATTAGGGGTGAGAACACCCGGTTTGTGCTGGACAGCCGGGGATTATTGACCCGTTGCGGTCGGGTCTGGGTTCCGATGTCTGGAGGAGTTAGACGGACTATTTTAGAGGAGGCTCATAAGTCTCGCTTCTCTATTCACTCGGGGGCCAACAAGATGTACCGGGACTTGCGATTGAGTTACTGGTGGCCGTGCATGAAGCGAGAAATCTTTTGGTATGTCGAGAGGTGCTTGACCTGTAGGATGGTCAAGGCCGAGCACCAGAGGCCGCATAGCAAGCTGCAGCCTTTGGAGATTCCCATGTGGAAATGGGAGCAGATCACGATGGACTTCATCACCAAGCTACCGAGAACGGCGAAGGGGTTCGACACTATTTGGGTCATCGTGGATCGATTGACCAAGAGTGCTCATTTTCTGTCCACTCGGGAGAGCTTATCGGCCGAGAAGCTGGCTGATGTGTATATACGCGAGATTGTCGCTCACCATGGGGTTCTGGTCTCTATCATCTCAGCCCGTGATGTTCGGTTTACATCCCGATTTTGGCAGAAGTTCCATGAGGAACTGGGTACACGGCTGCGTTTCAGTACAACCTATCATCCGCAGACGGACGGCCAGAGTGAGCGGACTATGCAGACTCTTAAGGATATGTTGAGAGCCTATGTTATTGACTTCGGTGGGAGCTGGGACTCCTACCTACCACTTGCAAAGTTCTCCTACGATAACAGCTTTCACTCCAGCATTGGTGCTCCACCGTATGAGCTGTTGTATGGACGGAGGTGTCGCACCCCAGTTTGTTGGGGTGAGGTGGGTCACAGGGTGATGGGTCGGACCGAGGTAGTCTTGCAGACTACCGATATGATTCACCAGATTAGGAAGTGGCTGCAGACCGGGCAGAGTCGGCAGAAGAGTTACGCTAACAGGCGTCGATCTGAGTTGGAATTTCAGGTTGGTGATATGGTACTCCTGAAGGTCTCGCCCTAAAAGGGTGTGATCCGCTTCAGGAAGAGGGGGAAATTGGGTCCCTAATACATTGGGCCGTTCAGGATCATTGCTAGGGTTGGCAAGGTGGAATATAGACTCGAGTTACCAGAGGAGCTTAGTCAGATCCACAGTACTTTCCACGTTTCACAGCTACAGAAGTGTGTTCTGGATAGGGAGGCGGTGGTGTCATTAGGTGATATTCAGGTCGATGAGCGCCTGAATTATGTCGAGAGGCTGGTAGCAGTTCTGGAAAGGAAAATGAAGGTTCTACGGAACAAGGAAGTACCTTTGGTAATGGTACAATGGGAACACCGGAGGGGATCCGAGTGGACTTGGGAGCCGGAGGCTAAGATGCGGGAGCATTATCCAGAGTTGTTCACCGCAACAGACTTCGAGGACGAAGTCTAGTTCAAGTATGGGAGAATTGTAACACCCCGACTCTCAGGTATAAACTTTCAGTCTTGTATTTCCAATTTTTAAGGTCGACTCGACGAGTTGGATGCCCTGACTCGTCGAGTAGGCACGGTTTTGGTCGCGGGTCTTAAGTGACCGACTCGACGAGTCGGAGGACAGACTCGACGAATTGGAGCTGAAGGATGAAACCCTAATTTCCGGGGTTTTACACCCTATTAAAAGGATCATCAGCCTCCCTTGGTCTCCCCTCACCGTCCCCTTGAGCTCTGAAACCCTAATTCGTGTGTGTGCCCATTTAGTGTGATTTTTTCAAGTTTGGAAGGAAGATCTTATTGCAAGGAGCTTGAAGATCAAGAAGTTTGAGGCAAGGAACGTGTGTAGATCTGAAGTCTACCCCCAGTTTAGCATCATTTGAAGGTGGTGGAGTTTGTGGTCGTGGTTCGAGAGTTCGAGTTTATCATTTCGATTCCTCAGTTGAGAGGTGAGTTATCCTCACTATACTAAGGGGTCTAAGGCACCAAGGCCGGCCCATTAGATTCGATATCCAACTAGTTGATTACGTGTTGAATATGAGATGGTTATGCATGCTATATTGCTATGCTAGTTAGGTAGATCTGTAGGACTACCTGTGTTACTGTTCGATTATCCGTATGTGTAATTAGATGTGTATGTAGACATGTTGTGTGGGTAGGGTTGAGGTTGCACTGTCTCGTGCAGTGACCAACAAACCCTGGAGTATGCCAGATATGAGCTGAGGGCCAGGAAGGCATACCAGACTCATACTGATGACTCATTAGCATACCAGATACGAGCTGAGGACCAAGTGGTATGCCAGACTTGTACTGAGGGCAAGTCAGATATGTTTCAGTTGTAGGACTGCAGGGGGAAAGCTAGTCATAAGCTGTAGGCTTGAAAGCAAACCAGACTTATGCTGTGGGCTCGGAGGCAAGCCAGTTGTGAGTTGTGGGCCCGGAAGGCAAGCCAGACTCACACTGTGGGCCCAGGGGGTAATCCAGTCTGCAGAGCTGTGGACCCATTACATGTTGTTATTATGTGTATTGTTTGTTATGTATCGGTATTTTGGGGGAACTCACTAAGCTTCGGGCTTACAATTTCAGTTTTAGTTTCAGGTACCTCAGATGATCGCGGGAAGGAAAATGCGTGATCGTACAGCTCCTCACATTTTATGACTATGTTTCTGGGATACTCTGATACAAAACTATTTTGAAAACAAATTTGTAATAACTATTGGTTTTTAAATGTTTTAAAAAGTTTAAATTTTGCTTGATTTTTTTATGGATGTTATAATCCGGTCATTGGATATCACATAGGTAAATGAGAAGTCGTAATAGTTTTAACATATGTTAAGCAGGAAATAAGGGGTCAAAGTAGCACCAATGGAATTTCTTCTAAAATGAGATGACTTTTATTGATTGAAATAAATATAATGATTAAACAGTAAAAAGACTAAAATATATTGATTTTTACTAATTTAAATTATTTTACAACAAATAATATGGACATTGTGATGCCATGTACACTAGTGGTGGTATCATGTGCATATATGGTAAACCTTGTGGAATTGGCACTTAAACACAAAAATTGTTTTTTCAAAGGGGCAGGATTGCCACCCACCTATATTTGTTCCATAAACTTAGTTGTTTACCATCTCCCTTTAACCACTATCTAATATCTATTACCTTTTAATCAATTTAAATTATTTTACAACAAATAATATGGACATTGTGATGCCATGTACACTAGTGGTGGTATCATGTGCATATATGGTAAACCTTGTGGAATTGGCACTTAAACACAAAAATTGTTTTTTCAAAGGGGCAGGATTGCCACCCACCTATATTTGTTCCATAAACTTAGTTGTTTACCATCTCCCTTTAACCACTGTCTAATATCTATTACCTTTTAATCTAACCGTGACATTTGATATTTTGAATCTTTCCTTTTAATCTAACCGTGACATTTGATATTTTGAATCTTTGGAAGTATGATATGTTTTGTAAGTTGATTGAAGGACTAAAAACAAATGTAATTTAAATGAAAATATTAAAAGAAACAAAGTATCATAAATTTATATCTATATCTATACTATATTATAAAACATATTAATCATATCTTGAATTTTAAGAGGTATAACTTAGAAAGTTTTTTTTGTACAAATCAATTATGCATAAATAAATCATTAATATTTGTTAAAATTTGAAAGACATGAATTAAGGGAAGTTATTATGAATTTCAGTTAGTTGTAATATGATAATTTTGAAATATTAAATTTATGTATATAAATTAATTTAGATACCTTAATCTAGACATCATTATTAATTAATTTATACCAATAGTCTGAACCAAAAATATAAATATAAGGTTTAAAGGTTAGTATTTTACCTAAAATTGATAATTATTTTAATACTTACGAATTAATTATAAAATCTAACAGTTATTTTGTTTCTATTATTTAAATGAAACCATATAATTATATATTGTATGCTCAAAGATATGATGTTATGCAAGAAAGCTAAAAAATGATAAAAGAACACGGTGAATTAACATGGTTGGATTGATATGAACATGATGACTATTCTATTAATTGTCTATTTCAAAAGTGATTATGTTGGAATCCCTAACTATAAATATTTATAATCATAAAACCCAAACAACTATAGGGATGAGCTCATATACAAGTGAATCTCGAATAATTAAACATATCTATACCATAGGGGGATGCTGGAGTAGAGGCCATATATTTAGACCATGATACAATCTCCATTTTATACACTACTTAATAACATTATTAAATTTATTTGATTATTTCTAATACTAACCATAAAAAAATAAGCTATTCCACGTAAGAAAACAATTCACCAAACAAGTTATTCGTCGTCGCCGCTTTGCGCAGGTACACATCTAGTAAAAGAAATTGAGATCATCCACTTTTGTTACTAATCTATATGTTTTATTAATACTATTAAATAATTTCCATGAATTTTCTTGATTCGTTAATGCATTTTATAAATGAATACAAAACTAATCGAATTGCAGCTATCATGCATGCCTTTCCAAACCAACCAGCCAACCATTCTTAGTTTACAACTTAATTATTGTTTCTGATAAAGTCAAAGGATTAACTCCAAGGGACTACTTCTATAAACATAAGTAATTTAAATTCATGAACATCCATTCCATACATTATACACTATTCGACACACCGATACACATATGTATAAATATGAACTTTAAACATTAAAATCAAACATATATCACATGTGGTTCCATAGAAAAATTGATACTTTTACATGAAACACATCAAAATGTGGTCATATGTTGGCTTATACGTTGGATGGGTTTCACAATTCTATGTTTGACATGAGTCATCATAGGATGGGGTGTAGGTTGGGACGAGATAATTAAGGGAACATAAATAAGTGGGTCGAAGTTCATTTTAGGTTATAGAGTTTGGGTGGTAGGGTGTTTAGCGATGGAATATAGATTGTTGGGGGAGTCCAAAGCAGGTGAGGTCGATATAAATTTAAAATAACAGTATATGATCATCATTTTCAGTTTTAGTTAACCTCAAATAATTAACTATAAAATTAATTAATTGTTAGGTGAAAGATGAAGTTAGTTCATACTGAGGGACCAATCTTGCTAATTATGGAAATTTAGGATTTACTTTGCCTTAACATAGTTAACTAGTTTTTTTACTTTACATTTTGATATTAAAGTTATAGGATTAAAGTTAGAATTGATAAGTTAGAAAAGTAATTGGGTGTCATTTTGGAACAAAGTCTAAAATTATAAAGTTGAGGGGCCAAATTCGCCAAATGGTGGGAGTTTGGATCTAAAGCCCCAATTCTAGCTCTTATATCCATTTCAAATGACTAGGAGATGGAATTTGGTTTTGAGAAGTGGAAATGGAAGATTGTAAGCGAAGACGAGTCATAGTGGTATATTTTTGAAGTAGAAGCTTGTAATATATCAAATTCTTCCTTCTCCTTGAAGATTTAGCTTCAATTTTCCCTCAAACCTGAATTCTATGATTAAATTTCTTATTATTTCGATTTAATATCGAATCGTAATTTTATAACACCAGTCTAATGATGTAATTTCATCTTTGTGATCAACACTTGAGTTTATGAAGCTTTAATTGAGGTTTGAAACCCTAGTTTTCATAAATTCATCCATGGATATAATGGAAATAATGCTTTCAAATTTGAATAAGTTTAGTATGGTGTATAATTAAAAGGTTAATGAGCTTCATTAAGTGTGTGAACCTAAATAGAGTAAGTAGTGTTAATAATATATAGTTATTTATATAATTATACATTGGCAGGTTTTTATGAATACTTTTTACACTTTGTAAACTTTTTAGAAGTTAGCATACACACTTGATGTGAGTAATATGTGCTCTAATCGTATGTTGTTGACTTTATGAATTTTACTAAATTATAAGCAAGTATACGAGACTTGAAAAATAACCACTTAATTAAATTAATAATAAGATCCATAATGATGTATTTTAAACTTTTCAAAATACCAAAATATTATTTGACATTAATTATTTATTTCAATTAATATCTAGATTTATTTATACACTTAAAAAATAATCATATTAATCAACAAAAACAATTAATTAAGTCAAATACTTATCTCCTAACTTCTAGGATTTTAATTTATCATCATAGATACACCAAAATCGGATTTGGAGGATAAGTATAGCAAGTAACTATCATATAAAAGCAGATTAGGCAGATAAGACACAAAATTTCGGATCTGACAGCTCAACACGCCGTGGTGAACAATCACCACGCCGTGTTGGGTTTATATCGCAGGTCAACACGCCGTGTTGGAAGAACACCACGACATGTTTGATGAATAGAATGACGGTTCTGTATTCTCCTCCTTGTTCAAGTTCACCAATTGTATCAATTCAATAGAAGACTAAACCTACACCCTGATACCACTGATGAGAATTATTCAAAACAAACAATCTTATGTGTATATGCAACCCTAAATAATTTGATCTACGCTTTCTCTAATTAAACATACAACTTGAACAACAAAACATAAAACCCTAGCATGCTTCTATAATTTCGAACTTCATAACTTAGGGTTTGATTAATCATACCTTGATCATTATATAGTAATAAAAATTCAAATCCTTGTGTTGTTGAAGCCTTGAGAGCAAGCGTCACAAATGTCACGCCTCTAATGGTTCATACCCAACACTAGCAATGGAAGATGATTGAGAAGGAGGAGGTCGGTTGCAAATTTCGGCTGGAACACTTCTAAAGAGGTTGGCCAAAATTCATAGGGTAATAGCCATATTTATAGTGCAGTCAGGAAACCCTAGATAAGCCCAAATCCAAGATTATCTTAAACCAGGTAATTATCCACTTTCCAGTTTATCCACCAGGGATTATTCTAGAAACCCTTAGCCCTTAATAAATCGTCCAAGGCTCTATGGAGGGTTCTAGATTGCCTCTTGCCCAACTATTGAACAATTACAATTCAGTCCCTGCACTATTAATTAATTCTTTTAATCCCGAAATTAATTCCAATTCATTTCTGATTAAATATTAATTAAATATTATTGTTTCTAATTAATATATTATTCTCATAATATATTAACAAATTATTTATTTCAATTTATTATCAAATAATAAATCAACATCATTCTCCAAAATCATCTGTCCAGTTGCCAGTTTTGAGGGCAACCTAAAAGTACTGTGCTACTATCAATTTAAGTATACCAATTATAGTTATGAACTTAGACACCTAATGCAACAAATATAACCGTATCTACTATAATCATTAGTAAATGTAACGTAGTAGCGATTTACATCCTTTATGGTAGATCTAAACGGACCACACACATCCGTATGGACGAGGGCCAACAAATATTCACATTTCTCAAATGTACCAGTGAAAGGTGACTTAGTCATCCACTTTATTCTTAAGATCTTTCTTTGACTTCCACATCTGTCCCACATAAAAACTAGCTTTATGCACCTCACCATGTGAACATACTTTCTCCTTACCCAACTGTTTTAATAGAACCTTTCTATTTTTTTTCAGTATCAGAGTCTTCTCCTAATGACTCACATTCATCACAATCAATTACCTTAAGGTCTTCCTGCTCATCTTTTTTCTTATTCATCTTCCACCTCATTATTAAACCCAAACCCTGCATACTCTACACCTTCATCAATGTTCATTCTAAAGTCACTCATGTCAACATCAATGTCATCAACTTCATTGTCTACGTCTACTATAGCATCACTATAATAATAACTATCATCATCACTATAATCATCTTCACCCTCTTCTGAGTTTAACTTGTCTGATTGAACATCAAATAAACCCCTTTTACCTTGATAAAAGTATTGATATTCATTCTTATAGTGGATTGTTGTAGGGCATGCTGTCTTGTTTTCATTATCACGCAACCTATCAAATGGATCAAAGTCTTCATTTTCTGGTACGTGGATACCAATCCCTTCTACACCTTCATTCAACATTTTAGATACATCCATTGGTACATACCCTGTTGCTGCATCAAGCTCGTGTTCTTCTTGTACTTCCTTGTCTTGATTGTCCCTTGTTTTAGTCTCCATGTATAACCTCTTAGAACATGACCTAGTACTTTGACTTGGCTTCTAATTTTGTTGTTCTCCTCATTTCTGGTGAAAATGATTTTGATTCACCTCCATAAACCACAAGTGGTAATGATAAACTACAAGTTTCATGTTAGGGCTCATAAACTATTTTTTGATTTACCTGTTTTGGTTCAATTCCTACTTCATTTTCTTCAATTATGCTACTCAATGACAACACCATTCCTCTTATTTGGTGACATGAAGTATGTAACCAAGTTGGTTGTGCCATGATTAGTATATACCTAGATCACCTTGTTAACTCCAGTGTATTTAACTAGGTTACATACATCTTAATCATTACCTAGAGCTCTAAGGCCAAAAACCAAGTCTTCGTTGGAAATCCTGAAGTGATAATATATTACTGGGGGAACCACGTATCCTAGTTTTAGCATCATATCGTTGAGTTCATGCACTGAAAACTCATCTATATAAACTAAATCAATATATGTAAGTTTTCCCTGTACATATCTTATATTTGGAAAATGTGTGAACTTCCTACCATGGCGAAGTTCAATCGTGAACAAATGGGGATGATCAGCTATCCCAAACAACAAAAAATACAAAATGTAGTTAAGATATTGTGTGAAATTTCAAAAAAATTAAGTTTCAAAAAACAAAGTAACACTCACCATACAAATCCAGTGCATCAAACCCCATCGTCTTAGGACGTATCGTCCACAGTGAGTGCACCATTTTTTTCCTTCAACTTATCGGACTGCAGTTCAGCTCAGGAAAGGATTTGGGGTGCAAATCGTTGATTTAGGGTTAGAACGTTGATAGGTGACTTTTATGCACCCATTTTGTAGTTTTATTCCATAAAAGTGCATTGCATTTAGGTTTAAACTCATGCATTTTGCATGTTTTTCGGGATTTATCATGAAGCCATTTCACTCACACACTATTGTAATATTTCAGGGACTTTTGGAGGTAGGATCTTGCTAGAGAAGGTGAATAAGAGATGTGGACTAAGTTTCAGGACTTGCGGAGCACCGATGATGAAGATATCAAAGAATTGAAGATTTTGGCCTTTCAGGAGATTACACGGTCGTGTAAATGGAAGCCTTGAGTTTACACGGGCCGTGTAAACGTAGAATTCTGAGCATCGCACTTTGAAGGCCTGACCAATTTACGCACTGTACTTTTGTATTTACACGGGCCGTGTAAATGGTAGTGTTAATTTACACGGGCCGTGTAAACGTGGTCGTGAGTTAAAAACAATTTTTCTTCTTTCTTAAAAAGTGCAACTGGTTCCATTGGAAGTTAAGTCGATTTTAGGAGTTCTTAGGGCGATTTTTTGGAAGAATTGGAAGTCAATTAATACTTGGAAACACTTGGATTTTGTTTGGATTTCAATTTATAAGACTTTAACTTCAATTTCTAGATTTGTGTTTTGTTCTAGTCATGTGTGGCTAGAACCCTAGACTCTCTAACTTTATGTATTAACTATTGTGTGTGATGTCAGTCATGTGACTTGGTGTTTGTTTCTAAATGCTATCTAGTGAATTTGATTTTGTCTCAATTGAAAGTTTGATTTCAATTCTAGTTCTTATTGGCCATTTGAGTTAGGGTTGAATCACCCAAATTATCTATTATGCAACATCCGTAATTGTTTTGTTAAATAAAACAAGTAACAAGCACAAAATTCAATTTCTTCAAGTGATTCTAGTGTAAATCAAATTCACACATTCTTACGCTCCCGAGATTATGAGGAGTATTGAATGTTGTTGGTAAAATTCACACAAAGCATAATGCAATTTCTCCACCTAATTCTAAGAGCTTGTTTTGATCAGATTGGTGAGATCAGGGGCGGAGCTTCAACATTTTATTTGGGGGGGCCGAAAATATAATATGTATAAAGATCGATGAGCAGGGGGGGCCACAACCAAAATTTTATATTTTTGGGTCTAATATGTATAAAATTAAAGTATAGGGACTAATTGTTATAAAAAAAATCAGGGGGGGCCACAGCCCCCCTAGCCCTAATAAAGATCCGCCCTTGGGTGAGATTAGGATTAATCAAAGAGCTTATTTTGATTATTTAATGTGGTGAATGGAAATTGCTAGAGCTTGTTAGCATTTCCAAGTGTCAACTTAGATAGAATTAAAAAAATATCATTTCATACTTGGAATCACATTGCTAGTTAGTCTTTCATGAATTTGGAGTATTTACAAATCTTGAGTTTATTTTACTTAATCAATTGTTTACTTATTACTTCAGTCCTTTGTTTGAATCAAAACATATAAATCCCCCTCTTTTGTGACCACATTTGTACCTTATGCAAAAAGGGTATAAGCACTTGTTCCGTGTCTCTATGGATCGACCCTGCTTACCTTCTATTACCTTTTTAGTGCACAGTAGTAGTGTTTTTGATATCATTTGTACCCCCTTTATTTGTTGGGTTTGACACACCTAACAAACGTTTAAGGAATTTAAACGAGGAAGAAGGTGGAGTGTCCGGTGTTTTTGGCCATCGTTATATGCGCGGTAATAGATGATCATCCCCTATAAATGAAAAGATAAAAATACCCTTGTGTATAGGGCATGTGGGGAAGAAAATAGAATGCCTCTAACAACAATTAGAAGAAGGGACCAAATCCACAGGTTAAACATCAAATAAGGATGTTTTTTGCTAGCAATCTTTTTTTTGGATCTTACCCACAGAAATCGGCAAACCGGCAAACCACAGGGACCAATTTTGCAATTTTTTCTTTTATTTATCATATTGTAAATTAATTAGGATATCATATCGTAATATAATTAGAATACAATTGAATTATATATTTGTTTTTCCTATAACACCCTTAGTTTTATTTAATTAATATACCCTCATTTCTATAACTCTCTATTTATTTACAAAAAATGCCACAAGACATCATGGTTATCCAATTTTTTTATCTAATGCTCCACCTTTAGTTTTCAGGTTCTCAAAGAATTATGAGTTCTCAAATGATCATTCTTCTATATATATGAAACATCCTGGAAATTATAAGGTAAAATTTTCATTTTTAGTTTAATCAGAAACACCAATTCTCTTTTTCCAAACATTCAAAAGTATATCAGAGCAAAATTAGTTATCAGAGTACAATCCCAAAATCATAAAGTTGCGGAAATATGGGTGGATGCGCTGCAATCAAGCCGGGCCCTTCCCTTTCGAATCGGAAGTACCTAAAACCATAACCATAAAACCGTAAGCACAAAGCTTAGTGAATTCCCCAAAATACCACATATCACACATATCAAACATATAATGGGTCATGCCCAAACATATAATGGACGACATACACTCATCAGGCCTCGCCTGTCATCGGACCCCGTCTGATATACATATCACATACCACACATGCAAGAGTCACACAGACAACTAGCATCCTAATCATAATAAATCATGGGCCGACATTGGTGCCTTTGACCCGCCAAACACAATGAGGCGATTAACCTCAAATCGCTGAAAACCAGATAAACGCTCGGACCGTTATTCTAGATAATCCCCGTGCTAATCAATCATATAAAACCCAATTAATAATTAGGCCATAAACCATAGTTAGGAATATGATTCATTTGTCCAACTTCCAGGGTAAAAGACCATTTTACCCTTTCCTCACTTAGCCTAATAACCAAGGCCCAACCTGATGGTACCAAAATCCCAATATGGCCCAAATTCCTAAAAGTCAACAAAAGTCAATGGCAGCTGAGTATGCCCGACGTACTTAGACTTACGCCCAACGTATGCCTTCTTTGGCCAGTACATGCAACGTACAAGCTGGGTACACCCACCGTACTCCACAGCCAACCTATATCCCTACTAAGTGCTCAATCCGTTAAGACACTATGTCTAATTCTCAAATATGATCCTAAATGATGTCTCAATAAGATCCATAATAAGCATCCAAACTCATGCATGGTCCAAGATAACTCATCAAGATTGCATTTTTATGGTTAGTAATAACTCCATAATGGATAAAGTTTCCAAATTTATCCATTAGAATACAATTTCATCAGATATAGAGTAGAAGAAGGTCACCTCGTTGTATAGAGGGTGTCATCTGAAGAGAATCCTGCAGATCCCCTCACAAAGGGTCTGAGTAGGGTTAAGCATGTTCAACAAGCTAGGAGCATTGGTCTGAGAGATGATATTAGTTTTAGCAGTTAGATAGTTAGTTTGTAACTTGTAACAAAGTAAATGTAATTGACTTTTGGTGATTAAGTAATAGAGAATTATTTATAAGTATTGTTTACTACCTTTTGTCTTTTTTTTTTATTATTGTGTTTCATTTTTCATGTTTTACTTCCCGAATAATTCGATTATTCAAAGCTCCACAGTCGCCCATACTTTTGGAAGTAAGTAGTGAATTAAGACTGTCATGAATTGGATTGTAGATTGTTTAAAGAGTTTACGTAGCAATGGCTTTGCTGCAATGTTCATGAGTACTTAGTAATGGAGATTTTAAGTATTGGATTAACCCACGCTCAGAGAATTACTTCATGGAATTTATCAACGAGTAATTCTGAGACGATAATATCTTATAATCTTAAAACGGAGATATATGAGTTGTGGTTTACAAATCAGTTGTGCATTGATAATATGTAAACGTATCAGTAACTTGATGTTATAAAACATATTGTTGTGCATGTTTTGATGAGTAGATGGTACAAGCATATAAGTCAATGTTTATCTGTTCCTTTTTCCCTAACGGGAAAAGTGATATCTTTAGGCCCCTCGATGATTTGGTGTTGACTTATGTGTCAGGCCTGGCTAGGACTAATTGGAACTAATTTTGGAATTAATAGAATTAATTAAAAGTGCAAGGGTTAAAGTGTAATTGTTTAATAGTTGAGCAAGAGGCATTCTAGAACCTCCTTAAGGCCATGGACGGTTTTGTGGACGATTCTAGGAATCTAGAATTATCCTTGGAGGATAATTAGGAAGCTGGATAATTACCAAAACAAGATAATGTTATTATATTGGTTTTGGGGTTATCTAGGGTTTTCAAGTTGCACTGTATAAGGACCCTAACACCTTTGATTTTCGGCACTCTTATTTCCTTTAAGCATTAGCCAAAATTCTCCTCCCTCCCCTCTCCATAATCCTTATTGCTAGCTTGGGTGTGAACCATCAGAGGCACGACACTTGTGGTGCTTGCTGCCAAAAGCTTTGAAGAAGGATTCGAGATTGTTTACTAAAACAATCATCAAGGTAAGTTTTCATCCTTATGAATTAGATTTCTTATAGGAAAATTTTGTAGGTTGATAGTTCATAGTATGATGCTTTTATGTGAAAGACATAGATCCTTATTAGGTTACATATGCCCTAATCATTTAATTGGTAAATGTTTTTTTGCTTAGTGCATGGTTTTGTAACCTCCATAACCCAACCACCATCTCGGAACGCCCATTGCCTTCAACCATCATCACAGAAAAACCCCACCACCTTCGTTGCTCTCTATCTATGCACACTCCACCAAACAACTGACGATGTCACCACCACCACAAAACTGCATCAATGATGACGATGAATCTCATAACCATGCACCAATCCCGCTTTATCTGTCTTTGCCATGATCTTCATTTTGTATTAATGAAGATAAGATTGATATGCAGGGGACAATGGAAGGAGATGTGTTTATGTTGGTGTTGTAATTCTTAACTTTTATTGTTGGTTCTAACCCCAATCAGAGCACTATCTTGATTTATGCTTGCTAATTTCTAGCCATGAATCCATTTTTGGTTGATGCTATTTATATTCGAATTATGTATATGCTCTTTATTTTTGGTCGATGCTTTCTATTTTAGCTAATATTGTTTTCTAACCCTAAATCAATTTCGAATTATGTGTGTTCTTTATTTTTTAGCCTTGATTTATGCTTGATGTTTCAGATCAGTTAGACGATTGACTTGTGGTAATCAGGGTTTTTTAGGTACAAAGGATGTTATTGGAGATGGTCTTAGTAAGCAAGTCTCCAAGGGTCATCTTTAAGAAGCAATGTATCCATTTTCTTGAAGAGGAAAAGGTACTTGGCCTAATCTACTTATACAGAGGTTTGTGGTTGTGGCTTATTGAGTACTTGGAGTTCTAGTAGTTAAGATGGTGCTATTGATCTTTAACGCATCTTAGTATAATTGCATTAAAATGAGATTTCTTTCGAATTTGATTATTACTGGTTGGCAGGCACATGTGTCTTCATAGTAGCACATGTGTGTGTATTGGTGTGCGTGTGTGTGGTGTTTGCAGCCATTGTACCCAATAATACAAATAAACCACTACAAGAGGTGATGGAAGAAATCCTGGGAGATCATGAGATGATGGTATGCTTCTTCAGTTCCATCTCAACTTTTATTCCTTTATACCATTTTAGCATTTTCTACTGTTTTTTGTGACTTTTTTGTATAATTTTATATGGCGTGTAAACACAAACCAATAGGCAAAATAAAACGTCTTAGACAATGCTCTTATAGTTGTACTTTATTATATACAAAAAACTTTCATGTGGTTGTTTTAACATTTAATTAAGTTGTTGTGTAATGCATAATTCAAGAGAATCAAGCTAGAGAGGACTTACCAGGGGAGACATCAGAAAACAAGACCTCTATTTATGGGGAAAATGATGTTGCTACTACACCATGAAGAGAACATCAAAAACAGTCCGTTGTTGGGAGTCCTGGCTATCTAGCCTGAGATACTTCTCGGCGCGGGACGTGGTTGGAATTTACTCTTTTTACCAATATATACAATATACATTTGTTTTTAACAGTCAATGAAAGACTCTTTAGAGTTTCTGAAACTCTTGAAAGGATCATTGATTCATGCACACCCAAAAGTGCAGATATCGTTGTTGAATGTCCGGATGTTGGGAGAGTATCTTTATCCAGTACACCAAAAGATTCTGATGAATCGTCACCCAAAACTCACCGTTTGTCTTGTCGATGCTCTGAAGAGATACTTGAATGTGTCCATGGAGTTGATGCTCCTTATGTGATGGGTGAAGTTGCAAGGCATAACACTTCCATAGAGACTACAAAAGGAGAACTTACTCACGAGTTCATTTTAAAGTTGTGTTTTTTTTATAATAAATGGTACTCAATACTAGCATTTTATTACATTTAGTTACTATTGGAATATTATTTGTATTTGACATATGATATTTTGTGAAATGAATTATCTTTCTTATGTATGGTATTTTATTTTGTATTATGATAATTTCAATGTGTTATTTAATTTGAATATTAGTAATTCTATCAAAAATATATATTTTTTTAAAAAACATTTAAAATTATGACACACAAAAATGTGTGTCGTCTTTCTTTATGACAGGGGCTTTAATGATGCACAATGCGAGCCATAAATGCGCGTCGTAAGGCTACGACACGCAAATGCGTGTCGTCTTCTTTATGACAGGGCCTTCCTTGACACACATTGTGTGTCGTAAGAGCGCGTCGTAAATGCACATCGTAAGGTTACGACACACAAATGCATGTCGTATTCCTTTATGACAAGGCCTTCCTTGACACGCATTTGCGTGTCACCTGTAGCTTTTATGACACATAATGCGTGTCATTAAAGGGTGTTTTTGTAGTAGTGAATGCATAATTCAAGAGAATCAAGCTAGAGATATCAAGATCAATCGACATTTGATTGTGGGTCAGAAGTCTTATCACTAAAAAAAAATAAGAGCAAAAGGTCTTGAAACATGACTTATTGTGGATTTAGACCATTATAGTATATGTTATATGGATATGTCATGTACAATTCATAACACCAGGAATGTGTAAGTAGATATTTGTTGAGCACTTATAATAGATCAATAAAGGTCTAAATGTAAGAAATAACAATGTACTTTTCATTTCCTCCTTATTATAACATTGTAATTTCTGTTTTTGTTTATTACAACATTGTGGTTTCTAATAAAAAGACATGTAGCTCCCTTATAAAAAGTTGTATGCAAAACAAAAATGGGATAACTGTCAAATTATTTTTATCAAAAATAAAAAACAAAAGCTTCTAAATTCAAACATTGTTTTCGTATTAAAAGTATAATTATAACATAAAAGATACATTTCAAATTCAAAATCTGAATTTCATGAGAACTTAGAATAGATACTTTAAAAAAAATGATGTGAGTGTTTGTTTAAACTACCAAAAAAATTAACAAACATAACAAATTTAGAAATATATATGATAAAATAATATAAAATATGACATTTGTTAAAAAACTGATGATATTAAGCATTTTAAAATTATAATTTTCAATATAAGTGAAATTTTTTAAAATTGTTTGATATAAACGAGAAAAGAATAAAGATTATATATTTTATTATCTCTAATTTTTCTTTTATTTTTTTTTACTTTTATTTTACTAAAGTAGTTATCAATAAGAACACCTAAGAATATATGACAGTAAAAAGTGTTTTTTTCCCTTAATACATATGTTTTAATTAGTTTTTATATAAATATTTTAACATATATTTTTTAATTATTTTTTTCTTCTTGGAAGACTGTGTTGGGCTCTCTACTATCGTATTTTGGTGTTTTTTTTCATGGTTGACCATTTTTCCCTTGGTGCTTGCTTGGCTACTTCCTTGTGATTTTTTAGTTGAATGGTGTTGGTCTTGATTGTGCTTATTGCTTTTATTTCCTAAATAGGCATTATACTTTCAATATCGTTCCCATTATAACATTGTACTTTTGTAATATTATGGTTTAATTGGGAAAAATTAGAATAAATTTTTAAAAAGAAATATAAATGAAAGAAAAGATGCTATGTTCTATAAACAAATAAAAGTACATTGTTATTTTTTGCATTTAGCCTAATTAGGTGCTAACCGTAAGAATTATTAATGTACTTTGATTGGTTTTCCTTTTTACGTATTTTGCTGGTGAAAATCAAATAATATAATTAGTATGCATATGTTACATAAATGTTTTATAAAAATTAATAATTTGAAATGAAAGTATGATGCTATATGAGACAAACAAATGAAAGTACATTGCTATATATTTCATTTACCTTCTGATTGGGCTAAGGCCCTGATTGTTTACCTCTTAATTGAAAAATTAAGAGGTAACATCTGAAAAATTCAGACTTGGCATGTTTGGTAGCATCTTATAATTTACATCTGAACTTAATAAATGGCTCTTAAAAATTCAAAGTTAAATGCACATTTGAAAAAAAAAGACCCTGATGCCCTTGCCCTACTTTCGTCGCTTTTTCTTTTTCTCCTCAAACTCACGCCTCCTCCAATTCTTTCTTCTCATCGATGCACACAAGCACCTCCGCTCCATCTGCTGGGTTTTCTCCCCAACTGAACGTCGTCCGTGACGTCCCCGCCACCATCTCCGACTGCTGCGCCGCAACAGCTCCGACGACATCGATTTCGGCAGGTAAGATCATGCCTCTTCTATATTCTTCTGAAATCGACTCTAGTTATGTTATTATCTGATATTTTCTTTAAAATTTGATGTGTTTTGCAACAGATGAAATCTGATTTTCTTCTCAAACAAGTTCTGAAATCATATTTTATAAAACACTTGTTTTTTTTCTTTTCCTTTTTTCTAAATTCATGTGTGTTTTTCAATATGATGTTGAATTCGTGATTTTCTTTTGCTTTTTTCTGAATTCATATGTGGTTTCAAACTCTTGAAATGGTGAAATCAGAAATCTAATTATAAAGGTTTGAAATATGATCTGAACAGTTGTTGTTGCTAATGATAAGAGATGAATTTGTTTTTTCTGGAATGTTTTGCTTCTAACAGATTTGGATTGGGTTTTAAGTGTTGATCTTTGTATAAATTTTGATAAAGCTATTATTAGGAGCATTAATTTCAGTCTCTTAAAATGGTTAATGTGGGTGATACTTGAAATCTGATATGTTATGTTGAAATTTTGATACTTGAAACAATTATGAACTTGGATTCTGAAATTTTTGTTACGGATTTTGATTATTAACTTGTGTACCTATTGCTAATGGACGATTTCTTCCTTAAATGGATGATTTCTATTAATTTGTGCTGAAAATTTTTGGTTAATTTTTTGTTGATTAAAGAGTGATAAATTGTATGGTTGTTTCTTAAGTGTGCAGGAAGTAGAAGGTCTTTGGTTCACTAGTTGGACCATGGATTGAAAGAAGTATTTTTATTTGGCTATTGTATGATGCTTATGTTTCCATGGATTGAAAGAAGTGAATTTGGAAGAATTTATGTTTAATTTGGTTATATTGTATGATTTTTATGTTATAATGGATTGAAAGAAATGAATTTGAAAGAATTTATGTTTAATTTGGTTATATTGTATGTTCACTTGATTTATGCTAAATTTGGATTTTATATGGTGTTTATATATTTTTCTTATAATTATTTAAGAAATTAGGTTATTTTATAAACAGACACTTGAATTCAATAAAAAATAAAAACAGAAGGGTAAAATGGTCATTTTTATAATTTAGCACAACAATTCAGATGTCCCAATCAAACAACATGTTAAACATTCAGCTCTTAAAATTTTAGACCCTCTTAGAAATTCAGATCTCTTAAAAATTCAGATCCTACCAAACAGCCCTAAATGCAAGAAATAGCAATGTACTTTCATTTATTTTTATAGCATCAAACTTTCATTTCTAATTCTAACTTTTTGTTTGGTTTTTGTTCTTATTTAATCATTGTACTTTAAAAGTACAATGGTTTAATAGTAAAAAAATTAAAATTTAATAACTTATGAATTTTAAATGAAAGTATGACACTGGATTAGACAAACAAATGAAACTACATTGCTATATCTTGCCTTTAGCCCCTGGTTCGGCTAAATGCAAGAAATAGAAATGTACTTTCATTTGTTTGTATAATTATAGAATATAAATTTCAATTCTAATTTTAACTTTTTTTTTAAATATTGTTTTTTAAGAAAATATAATTACCGTTTCTTGATATCATAACAAAAAATAAAAAGGAACATTTACGAAAGAACAATAAACACGGAAAGGAAACGATTTGTCGAAAAGTAACTTGTGTTCCATGAAATATAACATGTTTCTGAATGAAAATTATTGTTGAAATAAAGTATTCGTACCCGTCGTTTAGCGCGGGTAAACGACTAGTACCTTAATATACATTTAGCCTCAAATGTTGAATTTTAAGAGATACGACCTTTAATACATTATATACAATAGCTTTATGCATGGAGAAAAATCAGACCGGTCGACCATTGAAAAGTCAAAAAAAAAAATGTAATACAACTTCTCCTATCGTCGGTATCCCCAAATTTTAGATGAAAGTTAAAAAAATGATTCAAAGCAAAAGAACCATAAATACAGAATAAAGGAGATTTGTTACTTCATCACTTCATATCTATCGGAACTAAGCTTATATATAAAAATCAACATCATCTCTCTGAACACCTCGACACAAACAATGCAATGCACCGCTCCTCACCCTTTCCATCTCCTTCATCAATCATCAGCTAACGTAACCACGACTACCACAACTCTTCTCCTTGATCATTCGCTTCCCAATCGTCGACGAACATCCCTACAACTGTATCTCTACTTTATTTTACATGTTGTTATGTTGATTCTACTATGCTTTCTCAACTGTGTTTTG
The DNA here is from genome assembly GCF_052849685.1 of Lactuca virosa. Lineage (NCBI taxonomy): Eukaryota > Viridiplantae > Streptophyta > Magnoliopsida > Asterales > Asteraceae > Lactuca > Lactuca virosa. The sequence continues at coordinate 117,746,277 of NC_136433.1, read as the reverse complement.
TATGTTTTGTAATCAAAATCTAGGAAACCCTAGCCTCACCACAACTGAAACATGTTCCTGCAACGTCTATGGGTTACTTTGGTGATATTGGTAACTGGATTATACAGAAGTAGGTGAGAGAACTTTATATTGGGCGAAGAACGCGTCAAAAGAAAGAAAAATCTTGTATTTTTTCAACCGCACTCACAGTACACTTTGATTTCAGGTATCTTCTTCTTGCTTCTTTATTCTCGACCTGAGACTCAACTGTTATTTCATCTTCTGAAATCACACTGTGTACTATCTCAATCGTTCTCCTCCCATCCATCGCTCAGAACCCTAAACAGGGTCCGGATGAAGGCCATGAATGGAGTTTATTTTTTTTATCAGGACCAAGGCCAGAAATATTTGATCTATGTCAGGTTTCTTATTCACTTCCTCTTTTTCTCTCTAGAAATCGATTAATATTTGAATTTTGACATATTTTTGCTAAATTTTGATTTTTGGAAGGTAATATATATTTTGTGATTGCAGCTCTCATAATTTGGTCTTGCTCGAGTAGGTTCTCAAGGGGACCATAGTACTTATGTATCTATAGACTATAATGGTAAGTATTTTTCACAATGGTAGTTTTTTACAATCAAATTTTATATAATTACATTTTTTTGGAAAAATATATTTATTTGAAACAAAGACATTTGGTGCTTTCGATTTGGGGGATATGAGGATGACTTAGGGATTCACAATGTCATTAATACGAAACAAAGACACCATCTGGGTATCCTTGACACAAGGCTATATCCAACAATTTCTCCAACCATCTTCAATTTTGGTTTGGATCTTTTAAATTTGGGTTACAATATTGGATTATTCTTCAACTCAAAAGATTCAAAACCAGTTATTCTGTCAAATGTTGTTGAAGGGTAAAAAGGTCATTCACTAACCTTTTTGGTGATGGGTGTAGGATAGCTTTTTTGATTATCTTAGAGGAATTTATTGTTCTGATGTTTAAGAATATACCATTGCCGACGGATTTGTCATATTCCCTAAAGTACCCTTGATGTGGATTAAGTTTAATTTTCTAACTTGCATGTCATTTTTTGGAAACATCCAGACACAAAGTACTGCAGTGGCATTGGAAAAGTTAAACTTATTTTGAATTATAAATCTTTATCACATTTGATACCTGATTGTTTTGTTTACAAATGGCACAACACTCGATGGTATTGGTAAATTGACTTTATGTTTATGTATTTGAACCTTTAGCTCATTGGTGTTACCTAATTCTTTTTTTTTAGAACTCTACGTAATTGAAGGGTTTGAGTCTACAGATTGGCTAAAATGTGTATTATTCATCAAATGATATGGCTGGATGAAGGTTTTTGATTCATTGAATTAAGTTTCAAGACCTCCAAGCTAATCTTTATAATTGTTGTAATATAAAATAGCCTTTGATAAATTGTTATTACTCGAGAAAAGCTTTGAAAGTAACAATACTTTTCAAGTAATTAATGTGTTTGTCTATGTGTATAGGTGTATTTACGGTTATTTTTAATTCATTAAAAGTATGTTCCAATTCAATAAACAAAAGATCATAAAGTTACTATGATAATCATTAGCTTTGCTTGAATGGAACATAAGGATGGCTATTGTATCTGTGTGTATTATGTCTATTGTATATGTATTTAGTTTACTTTTAGCTTAAAAGGGTTGGATGTGTTTTAATCCCAACAGCCACCTTGCCAAAAGATCCCAATTTGCATGAAAAGAAGGAAAGCCAGAAAGATAAGGATCCTGGGACGCCAAAGATTTGAAAAAAAAATGAAAATTTGGAAAAAAGAAACTAAGAGGCTCGATCTCCCAACTATAGTAACGTCATTTGCATACAAACTAATTTTAGAGATTAAACAAATAGAAGCTATCAATCTTTACTATAATTGCTCATATCATAATTAAGGCTCTGTTTTGTGTGGTTGTACTGTGGTTATTTGGGCTATGTCATTATTTAAAGTTATCGACCTTAACTACCCAAAGAAAAGGAGCACACACGCAATTACACAGGCTGTGAGAAAGTATTAGCACCAAACAGCACCGAAACACAGAGCAAACTCAAACAAGTTACTTTTCTAGGATTTAATTTGAAGAAAACGGTATCATGTTTATATATATATATATATATATATATATATATATATATATATATATATATATATATATATATATATATATATATATATATATATATATATATATATATATATATACACTCAAAACAAGTTACTTTTCTGCATAGTTAGAATCTTATGTATTCTAGGGTACCTTTAAATTAGATTAACCTCATCAACAATTGTCATGATGACTCTAGCTATATCCATAGCACGTCTGTTTATAGGACCTTAAAAAATAAATAATGCCACAACTTTCTTAATATTTGTATGTAATGCAAATCATTTGTAATTTGATTTATTCAACTTACTGTATATTTTGTTTACAGATCAGAGGAAAATAGTCATCTCCAGCGGTTGACTTTGGTTTGTTTTAAACTCAATTAAGCCATATAAATCAACTCTAACCACCTCTATACCAAATAATAAAACAAGACTAATGTCTAATGTACAACTTAAAGTTGGGACTTAAATTATTCCTTACTTATCACTTATCAGAGAGGAGATGTGGTACTAAAGATAAAGAAAAAGGAAAAGAATTATGCTATATATGCTTTTGTTTTGTGTGATTATTCCTTATCGTACATATTAAACTAAAAAAAGAACAAAACATGAAACCAAATCTTGAATAATCAGGACTTTGAGAAAACAATGTCCACATTACAGTATCATATGTATTTTTTATTAACCGATGTTTAAAGCATTCATAAAATTACTTCATAAATTATGTCTCTTGTTGATATAAAGTAATTAATGACCAGCAATTCCATATTCAAGGGACAAATAGGGAACTTTGTTGGAAAATTAAAATATTATGAGAAACCAAAGTTAAAAAAGTTCACTGATTTCTTCTTTGAATTAGGAAAAGTGATGACAAATTAAAAATCCAAAAGATAAACAAACGTACATAAAATAAAAAGGAATCCTGCTAAGTTTCGTGAATTTGGCACACATATATGCTCTTTCTTTGCTATAAATTAACAAGATAGGGTGTATAAAACATGATTATTGTAAAGAGAGAAGTATATAATTATAATGGAGTCAGTACTTGAAGTACCTGAACATAAGCATCCACTAAAACTCATTGATTTGCAGCTACAATATGAAGAAGAAGAAGAAGAAGAAGAAGAAGAAGAAGAAGAAGAAGAAGAAGAAGATGAGGATGGTTATCCCATTATGAAAGATGGCTTTCATGGCGTCACATGTAGGAGGTGTGAGGAAGAAATCCATGTGTACCACAGGTACTACTACACATGTTGTTCATCATCATGTGATGATAAGAAGGTCTTCTCACTTCACAAATTTTGTGCTGAGCTCTCCATAAGGTTAGACCACGCATCACACCCACAACATACTCTTTACCTGTATCCATATTCAAATTCATTTTCATATTTATATAGATATGCATATTATGATTTGATATGCAAACTTTGTAAGAGAGATCACGAACCTGGAGCACTGTTTTACCGATGTAATAAATGTTATTTCTGCATTGATCTCAAGTGTGCGTTAGAAGTAGGAAAAAATGTCATCCATCATCCTTGCCACCCTCACCTGCTAATGTCCGCTATCCTTAAGCCAATTTCATGCGAGTGTAGTGCTTGTGGGAAGGAACATAAAGGCATCTTCTATCAATGTACCATTTGTACTAACTTCGCCATACACAGTGAATGTGCTTTCCTACCAGAAAGTTTGCTAATCCAAGAGAGAACACATGATGCTTTTTATCATCCTCATCCACTCACCATTGCATATTCATTCCCACAGATAGATCAAAAAGCTAAACATGATCCTAGATGCAGAGTGTGTAGACATGATTTTGTAGGTATGGAGGATCATTGGATTTACAAATGCGATAAATGTCTGTACTATGTCCATCTGGATTGTGCAATTAGTTTGCCGCCTCCTGCTGGTAATTAAATCATTTTTACTTTTACAATCCCTTTTGCTTTGCTTTCCTTAATTAATTACATTTAATAATTAAATTGTTTTGAATGATATATATGCCTGCTAATTCCCAATTTATGATATCAGGCTTTGGCAAAACCATTAAAAATTATGAAGATGTTGACCATCCTGGTCTTCTCCATCTCCCATTCCCCGATGAAACATACAGCCTACCAAAACACTACTTGTTTTTCCAACAAACCACTACTCATCCTCCTCATCATCATCACCACCTAATACACGATAGTCATCAACACCCTCTGATTCTAGTTGATGGTGAGACACAAATTGATACCGAATGCCAAACCTCCTCAAAGGTTAATCTTTCATCATCAATGTGTCATGACCCGATGAAAAAGACCCAACTGTTATGCAATGGATGTCTCAGACCAATCATGTCCACCATGCCTTTTTACATTTGTGCTAATGCTAATGCTAATGATGATGAGATTCAGATTCAGGGGGTTTGCAATAACTTTGCTCTCCATGAGTGGTGCACTCGACTCCCCCCAAAAGTACAAAACCACCCTGGTCACCCACGACATACCCTCCATCTCATCTGCTCAAACATCCCTGGTTGCCTTTTCGGTTTGTTCAGGTGTAACTTTTGTGATCTACCTTGCAACGGATTTGCGTATGGTTGTTTCAAATGCGAATATCTTGTTGATGTTACTTGTGGGCTTATACCTAGAGAAATCACACACAAAGCTCACCCGAATCACCTTCTTTCAATAGTTCAAGTAAAAGATGGGTATACTTCTTGTCTTATGTGTCTCAAATATTCTACTCGAGGTCACCATTCATTCCATTGCAACATATGCAATATCTATATACATCCTCATTGTGCTTTGTTACTAGCCGAGACAATCAGGCACAAGTATGACAAGAACCATCCCATGAAGCTAAGTTACCTCCCAATTGAGAACCACAAGAGTGAATACGTTTGTGAAATTTGTGAGGAGGATCTGAATCCTCATGAATCTTTCTATCATTGTAAAGATTGTGTTCAGTCGATACATACTGCTTGTGCTCCGTTAATACTTCAGAGCGAGACACATACCTATATCAAGTATTGGAGAAGCGCTTATGAATTTGTGCATATAAAGTTTGGAGGCATTTATAAGACTGATAGTCACCCACACCCTCTCTCATTTGCTCAAGGTATTGTGTTGGATGGCTACTGTCATATATGTCATGAGCGATTACAGTATAAAATGATCTTTAAATGCCTCGAGTGTAAATTTGCATATGATCACATCTGCTGTGAGCGTTTTCTTTTTGGCAATAGTTTAGCTCATCCCAATCTGCTGTGAGCGTTTTCATTTTTGCAATCGTTTTGCTCTGCTCATTCCTTGTAAGTCAAAATATCTATTTATTAATAACTTAATCACACTAGTTTACCATTTATTTTCTTTATTGATTATTATCTTGAAATAGAAATCGAATACATTTGCAAATTGGATAATATTTTTTCTGTAATCTAAAATGTATACGATTTCGAATAATTAAGAGTAGTGCGTCTACTTTTGCATGTAGTCTTTTAAACTTTCTGATTTCTGAATATTTAGAGGGGTGTTAAAGATAATTTTGGGACCACTTCATAAATGTACATATATTGCTATCATTTAAATTCAATGTTATTATGGTAAAAAAATATAAGACTGTTGATGGGATGGTTTTATTAGAAATTTACTTATTTTTATAGGTTGACTTCTCGGTTTGACTTAAGATCATCTATATCCCTTCCAATTCTCACATTAGGTTATATCTCCATCTATATATACATTTGATGAGAAGAATATTCATAATAGAGAAAATACACACAAAAATTCGTGAGTCTCTATGTTGTTGTTGTTGTTGTTTTATTTTTATTTATTTTTTTAACCATATTATGTAGATAAAGTTGAAGGGTTTATCTATTTTAACCAAAAGTTTTGAACTAAGTTTTAATAAGGTTAATGAAATTTCTTGTTGATGAAAGGTGTATCTTTGTGTTTCTTATAACCTTATTATATATGGACAAAGTTGGATTTGTGTTTAAATCTCAGTTTAAATCTCGTTTAATGGTGTATGAAGTTGCTCTATTAAATTTGCTAGCTATTTTAATCTTCAACTCGTATGGTTAATTTTGGCATGTAATATTTAATTATTGCAAATTTAATCTTTTGAGTAAATATCGAAATTATGGTTGGAGTAAGTATTTAAAACTATTGGCAAAAGATCGATTGTGCAAATACTCGCAGTAATGCTAGCATAATATTTACATACGCTTTAAGTTTAATAATTTTGTGAATTTATCTTTTGGATTATGTATTTGTTTAAATTTTAATCAAAAAAAGCATAATCCATTTAAATATTAATTTGAGAGGATTGATCCTTATTTTGAAATTTTAAGGGCGTATAACTTCTGGATTGATGCTTTGTATTGAAAATTTAACGTTGTATAACTTTTGGATTGACCCAATGCATATTTAGTTGTGTTACATTGCGGTTTAAATTTTTTGTTAAGTTCACACATTTTAATGCACTTTTGGGATTTTATACATTACATCGATATATTTGCTACAAAAATCTTCATATTTTGATAATATTATCAGCCGATGGAGTGCAACGTTACCGAGTCATTCTGTCGGTTTTAAGAGCCTTCGGCAACCATTCTTGCTATTATGTAGTTATAGATTGATTTATAGATGTCACCGTGTTGGTTAGTGATCAATATAATATTGTTACCAAAACGACATTTGTTATTTTAATCAATTTAGTTGTAAATATTCACAGTTTTATACCAACATTGTTTATGTGAACTATGTTCAACTCAAAGGTAAACGTTGTTTTACAAACATTTCAGGCTTCCAATAAATTACATTTATGACATGTTTATTTATTTTCCTAGTAAATTAACTGACACAATATATCACTAAAGTGATCTCATTTGTGAAAATTAATTTACAAAGAACTTAAATATTTTGGTTTGTGTGTGATGTGACATGGAACTCCGACGACTCTTCTGGTCTTCTCTTCTCTTCATGACAGCTATGACGGAGATCTGGACATCATAGAGCAAGGTCGTTAGAGCCGCCCCATGGACTATGCCCCGGGAGCGGACTTCGACGATCAAGTTAGATCATGTGGTAGATCTGAGATGGTTCTCCTTAGCTGGAGAGGACCATCTTGGTGCTTGTGGTGGTGTATGGTGGCTGACGGCGGCGGGTGGCAGCTGAGCCATCCGACTGGAGTATAGTGTGGCGGCTGAGCCATGGGGGAAGTCTAGTGGCGGCTGAGCTACCTGGGGAAGAGTCCTCCTCTATGGAGGAGGCACTATTCTATTTATAGTGGACAACTAGGTCAAGGGGAATTAGGTCAGGCCTTGGGCCATCCCAATTCAGGCTCAACTAGCAAGGAGTTTGGCAAGGCCGCCCGGAGGCAAGGCTGGTGGGCGCGTACCAGGAAAAACCGGTAAGGGGGCGCTAGACATGGGAGCGCCAGGTCGGGCCGACAGGAGAGTCCCCAGCACGGCTGGCAAGGGAGCGTCGGGCAAGACTGGCAAGGGAACGACAGGCAGGGCTGGCAGGAGCGCGCCAGGCCAGGCTGGCGCTCTAGAGCAGTCTAGGCCATGCTAATGGATCATATATCATCAAGTCCCCCTAGTCTGATGTTATTGGTATGCGGCCAATGACATTGGACCGGACTTAGTCATATAAATTGTGTGTCGTCAAGTCCCCCTAGTCCGATCAGATCAGACTAGACAAAGCACCAACGCATCAAAGAGTAAAAGGAACAACCGAACCTCGCCCACGAGAGTCGTGGTGTTGTGCGGTGAGCCAATGTCACACCCATAAAATTTAAGTCAATTTAAAACTTTTTCAAACAGTTAAAACCGTTAAGTTATTACAATTTGTTTTCAAAATAGTTCCACATCAGAGTATCCCAAAAACAAAGTCATAAAAGGTGAGGAGTTGTACGATCACGCCTTTGCCTTGCTGTGATCCCCTGATGTACCTGAAACAATAAACTGAAACTGTAAGCCCGAGAGCTTAGTGAGTTCCCCCAAAATATCCATACCCATAATAATACACATAATCATAAACAACATACTATGGCTCCAGTCAACCATCGGGTTTGAATACTCCAGGCCCTCAACCATCCACTTGGAATGCCAACATACAATGGGTCCAATCATCCTTGGGATGGAATACCCCAGGCCCACAACCAACAGGTTGGAATGCCCACATACTACGAGTCCAATCATCCTCGGGATGGAATACTCACGGACCACAAACATCAGGTTGGAATGCCCACATACTACGAGTCCAATCATCCTCGAGATGGAATACTCACGGCCCACAACCAACAGGTTGGAATGCCCAGGTCTATTGGCTTTTGCACAAAGCAGATAAGCCTCAACCACCAATCAAACATGTGCACATATAACAAATAATCACATAACAGTCTATAGACAGATAAACCGACCTGACTGATCATAGCAGAATAATAACATCCTATCTACCAGGATACTGATCCAACAGATCATAATAGCATATACCATCCTATCTACCAGGATACCGATCTAACAGATCATACTAGCATAACATATCAGGATAGCAATCCAAAAGGGCCTTGGTGCCTTAGACCCTTGAGTATAGTGAGGAAAACTCACCTCACAAATGTCGCACTGAAGCGATAAGCTCAACTCCCGAATTACCGACACAAACTCCACCACTTATAGTTACCATAAAACCATTTCCATAAATTTCCAAATTACCAAAATACCCCCAGAGGTCAAACTGGTCAACCCTTGGTCAAAGTCAAAGTCAACAGTCAAGGTCATCAGTCCATGTTGACCCGACTCGCGAGTGCAGTTCACCGACTCGTCGAATCCTTCATGAACTCGAGAAGTTGTGAAATCCTTGGTTGACTCGTCGAGTTTCCCTGCAACTCGCCGAGTTCATGCGTGACCAAATGTCGGGAAAACCCTAGTTGACTCGCCGAGTCACCCCTCTGACTCGCCGAGTCCATGCAGAAGTCCTTGCACGACAATCTTCATCGGACTCGCCGAGTTGACCATGCAACTCGTCGAGTCCCTTCAGTCCATTATCCATTAAGATGCTTTTTAAGCCATTTTAAGGTTCCATACTGCAGATCCAGCTTCCCAAGGCATGTTTATCACGTAAAGTTGCAAACTTTACATGCATGCAAGGCTCGTAATGTTAAAACCAAGCTTGCAATGGAGTTTTACACTTAAGGAGAGGTTCATACTTGCTAAAGCTGAAAGCTTTATGGACTTAGAGACCAAAGAGAGTTCAGATCTGAAGTTACAACTTCAAATCTTAACTCATACCCAAGAATAGCTTCTTAATATGCTACAAAAGCCCTACTCTTTAACCAAATGAGATCTAGAATGTAATGAGGTCAAGGTAACGACTTGATACCTTCCAAAAGATGCTAACTGAGGTAGATTTCAGATCCCTACACGTTCCTTGCTTCTAGCTACTTGCTCTCCAAGCTCTTCTCACTAATGTCCACCTTCCAAAGCTTGAAACACACAAGAATGAAGCACACACACGGATTAGGGTTTGCTGGACTCTCAAGAGGCTGTAAGGGGGCTAAAGGAGGCTAATGATCCTTTAAATAGGGTGCAAAACTCCGGAAATTAGGGTTTCATCCTCCAGCTCCTACTCGTCGAATCCTATCTTGGACTCGGCGAGTAGGTCACTTAAACACGTGGCCCAATCCGCTTCTACTCGACGAGTCAGGGCATCCAACTAGTCGAGTAGACCTTGCAATTTATGAAAATTAAAGCCATAAAATTATTACCTAAGAGTCGGGGCGTTACAATTCTCCCCCACTTGAACTAGACTTCGTCCTTGAAGTCTGCTGCGGTGAACAACCCCGGATAGTGTTCCCACATTTCCGCCTCCGGCTCCCACGGCCACTCGGACCCTCTTCGGTGCTCCCAATGTACCTTTACCAAAGGTATCTCTTTGTTCCGTAAATCCTTCATCTTCCTCTCCAGAATGGCCACGGGCCTCTCAACATAATTCAGGCGCTCATCGACCTGAATGTCATCCAATGATACTACTGCCTCCTCATCCAGAATACACTTCCACAATTGCGAAACGTGAAAGGTGATGTGGATGCGACTGAGCTCCTCTGGTAGCTCTAACATGTATGCCACCTCGCCAACCTTGGCAACGATCCTGAACGTCCCAATTTATCGGGGACCCAATTTTCCCTCTTCCTGAAGCGAACCCTTTGTGCTGACAGGATAAAGCGTCCTTCAGCTCCCAAAATATCATACATAATCAACCAGCTAACAAGTACAAACACTCATACCAGGCCCAATCAGCCTCGGGCTGGAATACCATGCATGCTTATGACGGGTCCATTCATCCCTAGGATGGAATACCCTCGTGTCACACACATATATTTGGCCCAGTCAACCCTTGGGTTGGAATACCAAACATATCAGGTCCAATCAATCATAGGGCTCGGTCATCCTTAGGATGGAATACCCTAGATTGAAATACCACTAAGAACATAACTCAGGTCTACTCATATCTTGAGATCCAAGGATCTATCCTTGCATCTCATCCATAATCCTCTGATTTGTCACAACCGAGTGCAACTCCCCCGAATCTCAACAATACATACAATCCGAACGCGCGCCTACCAGAGACATAACCAACACAATCTCTATGCCCACATACTATGACTGGAATACCCTTACATGGTCCTCAGCATTGGTCTGGATTGCCTCTGAGCCCACAACATGAGTCTGGTATTCCCTCTCCGTCCCTCAGCTCATGACTGGAATGCTCTCGATACCCTATCGACACCGTTGTTGTCACTTCAGATGTCCAGTACTCCATCCTGGAGGTACTCACCTCCTCCATTGCCCAAGAAGACCTAATCAATGTCCATCACAACACCAATAAGTGTCACAGTGCTGAAACCTCACCCTACACTATCCACTTGCAGAACAAGTTGCTACCCCATAACACATATACACTCAGAACCTGAACATATAATTAACAAAACCCATACAAAGTCCTCAGCATAATCCATCAACATGTTCAATACTTGGGGACAGACCCTTACTGATTGCTATAGCATAGCAGCATACTTAATACCCGCACATAGATCTACTAACACATACAGAGTCTTCAACATGACTGAACCGCCTCACCAGGCCTTCATTCTGTCTGGACCGCTCTAAACTGTTGAGCATCTCCCTGGACCACCCTTCCTGGTGATCTTTCCCAAGCAGACTATTCTCACCCACTTGGGGTTCCGAACTCCTGATCCATTTCGTGGACTCTAACCCCGGCCTAACCCTAGGCCTTATGTCGATCGTCTACCCTCTCGGAAATTTGTGGTCTGTACCCTGACCCGCATGTCAACCACATATGCTAAATAACTCGCACACCCATGCTGAATGCACTACCGAGCCCTGGCAGCTAACAAAACCCTCCATCTATCAATCCAAAAACCCACAGAGTCGAGCACACCCTCGACCAAAAACTCGAACTGAACTCAATACATGACTAGAACTCTAACCTGGTTTCCCAACTTCCGCTATCAAGCACCAAGAAGACGTCCTCCTTATGCTGGGGAGTTTTACCGAACCCCCAACCAACACAACCCTCAAATCAAGCAGCCACTGGGGCCTCCATTCTCCCTGTCGGGTTGTGTAACTTATCCCGTTTCAAAACCTCTCCCACTTCATTGCTATATCTTGCCTTTAGCCCGAGCTAAATGCAAGAAATAAAAAAGTACTTTCATTTGTTTGTATAATTATAAAATCTGATTTTCAATTCTGATTTTTTTTTTTAAATATTGTCTTTTAAGAGAAGATAGTAACTGTTTCTTGATATCATAACAAAAAATAAAAAGGAACATTTACGAATGAACAATAAACACCGAAAAAAAAACGATTTTTCGAAAAGTAACTTGTGTTCCTTGAAATATAACATGTTTATGAATGAAAATTATTGTTGAAATAAAGTATTCGCACCCGTCGTTTAGTGCGGGTAAACGATTAGTACCTTAATAAACATTTAGCCTCAAATGTTGAATTTTCAGAGATAAAACCTTTAATACATCATATATATATATATATATATATATATATATATATATATATATATATAACAACTTTATGCATGGAGAAAAATCAGATCAGTCGACCATTGAAAAAGTCAAAAAAAAAAAATGTAATACAGCTTCTCCTATCTCTCGGTATCCCCAAATTTTAGATGAAAGGTCAAAAAATGATTCAAAGCAAAAGAACCATAAATAGAGAATAGAGGAGATTTCTTACTTCATCACTTCATATCTATCGGAACTAAGCTTATATATAAAAATCAACATCATCTCTCTGAACATCTCGACACAAACAATGCAATGCGCCGCTCCTCACCCTTTCCATCTCCTTCATCAGCTAACGTACCCACCACTACCACAACTCTTCTCCTTGATCATTCGCTTCCCAATCGTCGACGAACATCCCTACAACTGTATCTCTACTTTATTTTACATGTTGTTATGTTGATTCTACTATGCTTTCTCAACTGTGTTTTGTATGTTTTGTAATCAAAATCTAGGAAACCCTAGCCTCACTGCAACAAACATGTTCCTGCAACGTCTATGGGTTACTTTGGTGATATTGGTAACTGGATTATACAGAAGTAGGTGAGAGAACTTTATATTGGGTGAAGAACACGTCAAAAGAAAGAAAAATCTTGTATTTTTTCAACCGCACTCACAGTACACTTTGATTTCAGGTGTCTTCTTCTCGCTTCTTTATTCTCGACCAGAGACTCAGCTGTTATTTCCTCTTCTGAAATCACACTGTGTACTATCTCAATCGTTCTCCTCCCATCCATTGCTCAGAACCCTAAACAGGGTCCGGATGAAGGCCATGAATGGAGTTTATTTTTTTTTATCAGGACCAAGGCCAGAAATATTTGATCTATATCAGGTTTCTTATTCACTTCCTCTTTTTCTCTCTAGAAATCGATTAATATTTGAATTTTGACATATTTTTGCTAAATTTTGATTTTTGGAAGGTGATATATATTTTGTGATTGCAGCTCTCATAATTTGGTCTTGCTCGAGTAGGTTCTCAAGGGGACCATAGTACTTATGTATCTATAGACTATAATGGTAAGTACTTTTCACAATGGTAGTTTTTTACAATCAAATTTTATATAATTACATTTTTTTGAAAAATATATTTATTTGAACTTATTTTACACTATATGCAGGGCTATGACATTTGGGTGCTGTTTGTTTTTCTGAAGCCAAAATGTCTGCAGTCTGCGGACCACATCTGCAAGCCTCTGCAGCAGAAGAGGTGGACCAAACGTCTGCAGTCTGCAATAAGAAGACTGTTTGTTTTTTAACGTCTGCAGGCTGCTGAAATAAACAGAAATTTTAAATAAAATGATTTTCCAACACCAACATTTTAATAATAATAGTCTTATAACATTGAAATAAAATTCATGCATTTAAATTAGTTATACAATAAAAAAAATTGGTTTTACAATAACAATTTCATTTAAAACAATTCAATCTATATTGTGTATCAACTGATCATCAATTTCATCCCGTAACTGAGTCATATATTCACGGTCTGCTGTAGTACCATGTGTTGGAATCCCGTCTTCATCATCATCAACGCCCACATTGTTATTTCGAAACGAGACATTGGGTTCATCGTATTGTGCAAAATACTCATCACTCATTCCTTCTCTCCTTATAAAATTATGAAGCGCGAAACATGCCATGGTAATGTTTCTTTGTGTCACAAACGGGAATGGTGCCATCCTCTTCAATATAGGGAAGCGTGCTTTCAAAACACCAAAAGCACGCTCAGTGACATTCCGAACTTTTGCATGTCCATGGTTAAATTTTTCCTTATTGGTCAATGCACGTCTTTGACGAAAATCTCCAAGCCAATACCTCACATTACGATAAGGGGCCATAAATCCTCGAGTGTGTGCATACACGACATCACAAAGATAATACTTGTCTGTAAAAAATGCAAAACACTAATCAATTTTCAAACTAAGATAAAAGTATTTAAAAAAAACAAAAACTTACCGGGTGGTGGAAACGGGAATGATGATTGTGGATCGGTTATTGCTTCTGATAATATTCTAGAGTCATGCGCTACCCCTTCCCACCCGGCCACAACAAATGTGAAAATCATATTGAAGTCACAAATTGCCAATACGTTTTGGTAGCAGTCTCCCTTTCCCCTACTTCTATATAAGTCTTGTTTCTTAGCAGGGACAACAACATGTATCAAAGTGCCATCAAGTGCACCAACCGCCCCTTTGAAAACCCGTCGTAGCCTCCTATTATGTCCTGGAATGTTTGGATTCGGATTAAAAGAAGTTGGTACTATAACATCTTGTGCGAAAAGCATCATTTTTTCCAACACTTCATAAAAACATTTATGAATTGTTTGCTTCGAGTGTTGAAATCTCCGCTTGATAATCACGTAACGTTGATTATGGCCGATCATCATCAAAAACATGGCCATCTTTTCCTCAACCGATATATGTTTGCTGTCCTTTAATGAGTAATTTGCTCTAAAATGAGCACATAGTCGTACAAAAGAGTCACGGGACATGCGTAGTACTTCAACACATTGTAAACGATTACAATGTAACAACTCCAATGTGTATTCATGTCCTGTCATTTCCGAATCATTATCCCGCAATCGTTTCACACCCCTCTTCAAAAAAAAACGGATGTACAGGTACATAAGAATTACGAGAAGTAACTTTTGATCGTGATCCATTATGAACCTAAAATCAACTAAGTAGAACTTTAAAAAACATTACATTAATCATATTTCAAGTAGCAAAAAAAACATTACATTAATCATATTTCAAGTACCAAAAAAACATTAGATAAACCATATTCCAAGTAGCAAAATAACAAAAAAATAGTTCCAAGAAAGGCAAAAAGACCTAACAAAATAGTTCCAACAAAGGCAAAAAGACCTAACAAAATAGTTCCAACAAAGGCAAAAAGACCTAACAAATAGTTTCAACACTAGAAAAATCATCGGACAATCTTTCCATCATTCAAAACTCCTAAACTTGTACCCGTCATCTCAAGCCATCCTCGTAATATCTCGGGAACATCGGGCAAATGCATCCATATCTCTCTCATGTTCATGGTCCCTCCAAAAATATGATATGCAACAAAGCGTAAAGGATCGGTAGGGCCTAACTGAAGCACCTCTAACTTCTCTAAACATTGAGGGATTGTATACCCTTTAGTCAAACTTTGTAGAGCTTTTTTCATTTCTAATGTTAAATCGTCACCAGTAATAGAAGTTCCATCAGGTGAAGAAGCAGACGGTGAGGCACTAGGAGGTATAGGAGTTGAGGGTTTAGCCCTTTTGTTGGGGTTACCAGATGGTGAAGCAGTATATGGTGAAGCAGCAGAAGGTGAAGCTGCAGAAGGTGAAGCAGCAGAAGGTGGTGGCTCATGGTGGGAAGTGTCATCAACATCATCATCTATTGCATGAAAAGGGGTGGCGGTAATCTGAAGTGGTGGAAGACGACAAGAGGATGCTCCAGCCATCTTCAATTTTGGTTTGGATCTTTTAAATTTGGGTTACAATATTGGATTATTCTTCAACTCAAAAGATTCAAAACCAGTTATTCTGTCAAATGTTGTTGAAGGGTAAAAAGGTCATTCACTAACCTTTTTGGTGATGGGTGTAGGATAGCTTTTTTGATTATCTTAGAGGAATTTATTGTTCTGATGTTTAAGAATATACCATTGCCGACGGATTTGTCATATTCCCTAAAGTACCCTTGATGTGGATTAAGTTTAATTTTCTAACTTGCATGTCATTTTTTGGAAACATCCAGACACAAAGTACTGCAGTGGCATTGGAAAAGTTAAACTTATTTTGAATTATAAATCTTTATCACATTTGATACCTGATTGTTTTGTTTACAAATGGCACAACACTCGATGGTATTGGTAAATTGACTTTATGTTTATGTATTTGAACCTTTAGCTCATTGGTGTTACCTAATTCTTTTTTTTTAGAACTCTACGTAATTGAAGGGTTTGAGTCTACAGATTGGCTAAAATGTGTATTATTCATCAAATGATATGGCTGGATGAAGGTTTTTGATTCATTGAATTAAGTTTCAAGACCTCCAAGCTAATCTTTATAATTGTTGTAATATAAAATAGCCTTTGATAAATTGTTATTACTCGAGAAAAGCTTTGAAAGTAACAATACTTTTCAAGTAATTAATGTGTTTGTCTATGTGTATAGGTGTATTTACGGTTATTTTTAATTCATTAAAAGTATGTTCCAATTCAATAAACAAAAGATCATAAAGTTACTATGATAATCATTAGCTTTGCTTGAATGGAACATAAGGATGGCTATTGTATCTGTGTGTATTATGTCTATTGTATATGTATTTAGTTTACTTTTAGCTTAAAAGGGTTGGATGTGTTTTAATCCCAACAGCCACCTTGCCAAAAGATCCCAATTTGCATGAAAAGAAGGAAAGCCAGAAAGATAAGGATCCTGGGACGCCAAAGATTTGAAAAAAAAATGAAAATTTGGAAAAAAGAAACTAAGAGGCTCGATCTCCCAACTATAGTAACGTCATTTGCATACAAACTAATTTTAGAGATTAAACAAATAGAAGCTATCAATCTTTACTATAATTGCTCATATCATAATTAAGGCTCTGTTTTGTGTGGTTGTACTGTGGTTATTTGGGCTATGTCATTATTTAAAGTTATCGACCTTAACTACCCAAAGAAAAGGAGCACACACGCAATTACACAGGCTGTGAGAAAGTATTAGCACCAAACAGCACCGAAACACAGAGCAAACTCAAACAAGTTACTTTTCTAGGATTTAATTTGAAGAAAACGGTATCATGTTTTATATATATATATATATATATATATATATATATATATATATATATATATATATATATATATATATATATATATATATATATATATATATATATATATATATAGGGTGACGTTCAATAGAGAACCATAATTAACCAAGGAAACAATCGTGAGCGTTGGAAATCATAACGATCAACGGCCAAGGAAATAGATATACACTTTTACATTGGACGCACACACACCGAATTATACCAAAAAATCCACCATTTACAAAAAAACTCACCACTTTTTTTCGTTTAAAATTTTTTTTAGGCCATGTTTTTTATCGAAAAAAAAAACCGAATATTGTTCACGATTTTTCGTTCTCTTTCCATAGAGATCCATTATGATATATAAAAAGCGAATTTTTTTTTTCGAAAAAATTCCACTTCATTTTCTTTGATGAAAAATTTAAGGTCTATTTTTTTATAGAAAAAAAATTAATAAATATATCAAAATTCATATTTTTTGTACTTTTTAAACATAGATTCATATTCAAGTTAAAAAAAAAAAAAAACTTTATTTCAGTTTAGATTCACATTGTGAACCTGTTCAGATTCATATTGTAAACCTATTCAGATTCACAGTGTGCATAATAAGAAGTCAGATTTACAGTGTGAATCTGAACTGATTGGAGCTTTTTCACATTGTGAATATTAAAATTTGAAATATTTACAGTTTAGATTCACAGTGTGAATCTATACTGATCGAGATTTTTTTTGAATCTTCTCAGATTCACAGTGTGTTTAATAGTAATTCAGATTCACAATGTGAATCTGAACTGTTCGAGATTTTTCATATTGTGAATGTTAAAAATTGAAATATTTATAGTTTAGATTCACAGTGTGAATCTGTACTGTTCGAGGTTTTTTTTTTTTTAGTCGGTGTTGATGTTTATTAATAGAGTACAAAAAATTAATATTTTTGGTATAATTAGTTTTTTTTTTATAAAAATAAACTTAAATATTGAAAAAACTAAGAAAATTAAGTGCGTTTTTTTCGAAAAAAAAAGTTTGTTTGTTTGTATATCATCATCGATCTCTATGGAAAGATGACGAAAAATCGTGAACAACGGTATATTCGGCTTTTTTTTCGATAAACAACTTGACCTAAAAAAAATTTAAATGAAAAAAAGGAAGTGGTTTTTGTTATAATCTGGTACATGTGCGTCCATTATAAAAATTTACAACCCTTCCTTTTGCCGTTGATCGCTTTAAATTCCGACGCTTTGGATTGGTTCCTTGATTAATAATGGTTC
This sequence comes from Lactuca virosa, assembly GCF_052849685.1. Classification (NCBI taxonomy): domain Eukaryota; kingdom Viridiplantae; phylum Streptophyta; class Magnoliopsida; order Asterales; family Asteraceae; genus Lactuca; species Lactuca virosa. The sequence continues at coordinate 117,727,968 of NC_136433.1, read as the reverse complement.
TCTATTGAACTTTTCCATATATATATATATATATATATATATATATATATATATATATATATATATATATATATATGGAAAAGTTCAATAGAGAATCAATATGAATCAAAGAACCAAGGAACCCATCTTAACCATCTCTTTTGTTTTAATCTTGGCCATTAATCCATAATTAACCAAAAAAAAAACACGGAGGGGCATTTTGGTAAGTTCAGCGTCTCATTTAACATCCTGTTTGTCTCCGTTAGCGTCTTCTGATTTCAGCGTCTTCTGTTACTGTCCTTCATCTTCTAACACTACACTGATCGATCCAAAATCTCGCTTGTTGTTCGAAATCTCAACCTTTTTCATCCAATTTACTAATACTTTCTTTAGATTTCAGCTAATAATCAGGTATCATCTTTCGTTTATGATTATTAGGTCAATTATGAACTTTGATTTTACCGTTTTTCTTCCGATGCATTGTTATTGTAATCGTCTGATTGTAAAATTCTCTTGATTTTACCGTTTAATTTTCAAATTGTTATGTTTTTATTGTTAATTTGCTAATTTTATGTCGTATGTTGAGTATACTGTTTTTCATTCGATCGTTTTTGTAATCATTCGTCTGTAATGTATATTCGACATTTAGATAATCAATTATATCTTGTGCATCTTCTGACATTTAAGTTTTTTCCAAACTTTTAGTGATTTTGAGAATCTTATCTTATCTTGTGCATATATTTAAAAATTTTGTGATTATCTTGTTTATTTGTTTCCTTTTTTGTATAATTATCAATTCTAAATTTCTAATCTGTATATAAACTCCAGGTCATCGACGATTCATTATGAGTTCTGTGAATTCTTGTTCAGATTTGCATTCAACTATTAATGAACAATCACGTAAGTTTTTTTTTTCTTAATATAAATTTCACATTTTATATATAATGTAATAAAATAGATGTTTTGTTTGGTTTTGCAGTTCATGATCAATCATCTTCAAGTATGAATATTGATCATTCAAATAGCAGTAATTCTTGTTATAGTTTTGATTTTGAGCTCTACAATACTGAAACTTTTAAGCTTGTTCCTTATGATAAGTTGATACATAAGAAGCCTTTCAAAGGATTGTTGTTTGATTCGTTGGACATTGGTCTTGACTTTTACAAGACTTATGGTAAAGAATCTGGTTTTGATGTGAATATGTCAAGTCAAAAAAGATACAATGATGGCACAATTTATATTAGATATTCGACATGTAGTAGATCTAGTTTCACAGAGTCATTCAAGAATGAAAATATTAATGTGAAATTTTCAGATGTTAAGGGAAGGAGAACTTCTTCTAAGAAGAACGGATGCCCTACTGTTTCAAAGTTCAAGAATCTTTGATGTTCTTTAATGTTCTACATTTATGTGTTTGTTGAAGATCACAACCATGAACTTGTTGCTCAAGATCAGTTGCACTTATTAAGGATTAATAGGACAATGGATTTTCTTGATGAATCCTTTATACATAAGGTTGGTACTTGTAACATTGGTGCTTCAAAAGCTTATAACTTGGTGAGTAGTATGAAGGGTGGCTTTGATTCTAGTGGAGGTACTACAGTTGACTTTAAAAATTTTCATAGAGATTTGAATTCTAAAATTGGTGTCAAAGATTCCCAAATGGTTGTGGATATATTGACAAACAGAAAATTGTGTTTCTCTAATTTTTCATTTGAGGTCCAAAAAGATGTTGATGATCATCTTACTGGACTTTTTTGGGCTGATGATACTTCGAAAGCTAACTATAAGGAATTTGGAGATGTAGTATCTTTTGATGCTACTTATCAGACAAACAAGTAATTCCTAATCCTTATTTGTTCTTTTTATGGTATTTGTTCTTTTTAATAATACTTATCAAAAAAAATTCAGGTATTCTATAGTATTTGTTCTTTTTACTGGAGTTGACTACCACAAGCGTTGTGTTACTTTTGCTGCTGGTTCACTAGCTCGTGAGACAGCAGATGCATATGTGTGGTTGCTTGAAGTGTTTCGTAAAGCATTTGTCAAGCCACCCATGATGATTTTAACAGATCAGGATTCATCAATGAAGAAAGCTGTTAATTTTGTTTTTCCTGAATCGAACCATAGACTATGCATGTGGCACATCACTCAAAAACTTAAGGAAAAGGTATATTCTTTGTTTCTTGATTCCTATATATGTTTATAACCATATAGATCATAAATCACATTGTGAATTCACAATGTAAATTTGCATATAATGAAAGGAACAAATCTAAATCATAAATCACACTGTGAATTCATAATGTTAAACAAATGTTATGTTACTATGAATTACATCAAATATTCAACATATGTAATGATTCTTATGTGTTTCTTTTTTTTTAGATTCCTATTGATGTTTATAACCATCTGGACTTCCAGAAGACATTTTTTGATATTATATGGAATCTTCAATGTTCTCCACAAGATTTTGAAAGTTCGTGGTCAACAATGTTAGATAAGTTTCATCTAAAAGAAAATGACTGGTTAAGGTCTGTTTTTAAAATAAGGGATTTATGGATTCCGGCTTTTATGAGAGATCTTGAACTTTCTGGTTTGATGCGAACTACTTCAAGATCAGAGAGTCTGAATTATGCTTTCTCACATTTTTTCCATCATAAATCAAATTTGGTGAATTTCATGATGTCGTTTGATAGTGCAATGGAGAAGCAAAGGCATCATCAATCTTTATTAGATTATCAATCCACAACTACTCCCCCCAAGCTAAGGACTCCTTTGGCTATTGAAAAGCATGCATCGAAAATTTATACACATAATATTTTCTTGGACATTCAGAAAGAGTTATACAAATCTGTGTTTTATTGTGTTCAAGAACCTGTAGTTATTGAAGATGAAAGCGAAGTTTATGTTTTGAGAGATAAGAAGAAAAAAAAGTTGATTGATAAAAATGTGAATGAGGATGAAGATTCTGATGATTTTTATCGAAATAGTCTTCCTTCTCATTGTCCTAATACTCGTTACAAGGTATGTCTATTTTTCCTAATACAGTTTATTAAATATAAAATGTAGTTTAAAAATTCACACTGTGAATGTAGGATGTTTTGCTAATTCACAGTGTAAATTTTTATAGAGTTATAAATTTTTAGATTAGTATGGAATATGTATTTTTTTTTTGTGAATTTGATTTGAAGTACATATTTATATTATAGTATTATGATTTCTAATGTCCTGTTGATTAATAATGTGAATCGATGTTAATTTGTATAATTTTTATCGAATTGTATGAGATAGAATTTCTTATTCACATATTAATTTGTTTATTAAGGATAATTTTTGTAGGTTGTATTTAGTAGAAGGGGTGATAGCATTAGCATCAGTTGTAGTTGCATGCTTTTTGTCCAGGAAGGATTGTTATGTCGTCATATGTTTTTCATATTAAATATGAAAGAGTATGATGAAATTTCATTTTGAGGAGATGGGGAAAAGATATCATAGCTGATGGATTGTTGAGAAAAAAGTACTCATATCCTCATAAAGGCAGTAAAAATGAATGTTTGATTCAAGATGCGTATGCTATTCTTCGTTTGTCAATTAACAAGATAGCAAATAATGAGGATGAGTTGTCTAAATATATAAAGCAACTTCAGGAGGTTGATAGTGGTATTCCTTTATGTACCTCATCAAGGGCATCTTCGAATAGATCAGTTCACATTGAAAAAATTATTGGAGCTGCAGTACCTGATGTTATCAACATTCATAATCCAGAGGGGATCAGAAACAAGGGATGGGCCAGTGGTAAAAGAATCAAGAGCACTAGAGAGAAAGTGATTGAGAAATCTAAAAAGGGTTCTAGGTTGTGCAGTTTATGTCATAAACCAAATCACAATGCTAGGAGTTGCATTTTGAGGTTAAAGAAGTCTGATTTAGAATCTGAGGTTACAGAAGGCTGATTGTTTCTAATTTTTTCTTTTTAAGACTACTAAAATAAGATTTGATTTTTGTAATGATCATTCAACGGTTAGAAATGTTGAAATATTGTTGTTAATTTTGATATTCATTGTTTTAGACTTTATTTATTATAATAGAATATATTTTTTTTTCAAATTTTGTGTTTTTGGTTAAAGATATTTTTTTATTGTTAGTTTTTTGAATATTTTCTAATAAAAATTTCATGCTAATGATTTAATTTATGTATATTATTGTTAATCTCATATATAAAATTTTCATGTTAAAGATTGTCTTAATGTAATTTAATTCACATTGTGAATCTCAACTATTAATTGTTCTAATGATCTATATGTACCATAATTCACATTGTTAACCTCACATATAAAATATACATGTTATAATATGTACTGTAATTCACATTGTGAATCTGACATATTAAATTTTCACAAGGTTAACATATAAACAATGTAAATTTTCATATTTTTAATAAAACATGTAATTGTATAACATACATGTAGACATTCACATGAAAATATAAACATCTTTTAAGTATTTAGTAAAGTTCATTATATTTGATATAGAAACTAACATCAAATTGTAACATAACAAGCATGTATATGTTCTTAAAGAAATTAAAGTGCATCTAAACTTATACTAATTATGAATAGAAAACTAAGTTTTAAGTTTTACACTTCTTTTTCCAATCCTTGAAGTACTATATCCTTTCTCCCCTTTTTTCCCATCCCTTGTCGAGCAAATCTTTTATTTCTTCATTAGTCTTCTTTGCAAACTTAGCTATTTGTGCAATGATTTTTGACTTGTGTGTGTTAGTGTCACTTACTAGTATCTTTGTCAAATACTTAATGCGTAACTCGTTTAACACACTTTGTTGTTGTTTTGATTCTTTTGGCAACCCACATGTCCAATTTACTGTTTTATCTCCCATATATGTCTCCATATGACGCATGCAAAAAACTCCACAGTCAACATGATTATCCCTCGTGTGCCAATTCATGTTCACCCTTTCTGGTTCAACACCCTCCAAAGTTGAAGCTGATTTGTGATTGACCCTCATCAAGTACCTACTAAAAATTATTTTCTGCAAAAAAGAAATTGTCATTTTCTATAATTATTATTTTATTTAGATTATTAGTATATTAATACTTATATTTATAATGTAAATTTATTATTCTTACCAATTCATTAGGTGCATCACGATAAGCTCTAGGAAACTTTGCAACTGAATTCCTATTGTCAATGACATCAACCGCTGGTTCCTCTAAGTTTATGCAGATGATGTAAAAGTGATTTTTTTGATGAACTGGGAAAAACACCTGTTTAATAATTTAAATTGTTAAACTTTGTTTAAAATATGTAATATATTCAACAAAAATAACAGTTTATTACCAAGTGAACTTTTTCAAATGTCAGAAGTTCTTTGTCCTTTTTCATTGCATCTTTGATATTTGACTCAAATATATCCAATCTTTCACTGAAAGGGATATATTTGTCAAATATGAACTGTCTCTGCAAAAAAAATTAAATATACATCAAACTTTAAAGAGTAAATTGTTAAATTCACAATAAGGTAAATTTAAAATTTAAAATTATTCACACTGTGAATTATAATGGGATTCACTGTGTGAATTTTATTTTCTGCAAAAAAAAAATTAAGAGATTCACATTGTGAATCTGTGTGAATATGAGACATACATCCAAGATTCACATTATGAATTTATGCATTTAACAGCAAAAGAGTTTGAGGTTCACCAAGTGATGTACACATACACATATTGAGAATTTTTACAACTATTTTGTTCATAGTGAATACAAACAAAAGTGTTGATCAACTTGCAAAAAAAAAAATTAAGAGATTCATATTGTGAATTTATGCATTTAACAGCAAAAGAGTTTGAGGTTCACCAAGTGATGTACACATACACATATTGAGAATTTTTACAACTATTTTGTTCATAGTGAATACAAAAAAAAGTGTTGATAAACTTGCAAAAAAAAAAATTTAAGAGATTCACATTGTGAATCTGTGTGAATGTGAGACATGGATCCAAGATTCACATTGTGAATTTATGCATTTAACAGCAAAAGAATTTGAGGTTCACCAAGTGATGTATACATACACATGGTGAATTTTTACAACTATTTTGTTACTTATTCAGAACTATTGAAAATTTTATTTATTATATTATCAACATTAACTTACCACCATTGATGTATCAAAGAAATACCAATTCACTGTACAATTTGATTTAAGCTTTTCTTCATAGTTCAAAATATCAGTCCAAGCATCAATGACATGTGCATGTACCCATAATCCTGCCTGCATTGTTTCAATCATTCCTCTTCCAAGCACATAACCTCTCTTAGTCTGAAATACCTTCTCACTTAATTTGTAATCAAATAAAACAAAAAAGCAGTTAATAGAAAATTAATTTGTATTTGTATTTATATACTATTGTATTTAAATAAAAGATAACATGAATTATTACCTGCTATTACCAATTCTAGAAAAAATTCTATCTGATACTTTTACTTCATCTGGATCTACAAATTTTGATGCACAAACCTCTTTTTTATTATAAGGAGAAGATAGCTTCAGTGATGGTTTTTTTAATCTTTTTCCTACTTCTCTTTTTTTGTCTTCATCATCTTCAATTCCCAAGATATTATTGTCACATTCTGTTTCTTCTGAATCATAACTTTCTCCTTCATCAAGTTTTTCATTTTTTATTTCTTTCTTCATGTGTTCATCTTCACTGCTTTCATCTCCTTCCTGAAACTCTTGTGTTAGACCAAGACCAAGTCCAAGTGAAAAACTAGGCATTGATGATTTTCTAATATTTTTTTTTATTTTTTTTATCATCTATTATTGTTTTTTTATTTTTTTGTTCTCTAAAACTTTTTACATTTTCAAAATCATCATAATCATCAAATTTTAAAATACTTTGAATAGAATCAACAATCTCATACACTATTGGATCATTGTACAAATTTCCTAGTGTTACCATGATTGGTTGATTCTTTATTTCATGTTCATTCAAATTCTCATCGCTTTTTTCTTCATCTTCATTTTGAGTTTTATAAATGAATTCTTGTTCAAAGACTTTCTTCATATCTTTCAACTCATCGCTTTCTGTGAATTTTGTTGTTGAAAACTCAATTAACTTTCCAAACTTCAGTTTATCATTCACTAGTTTTTGTAATTCTTTTTCGCTTTGAATACCAATTCCTGCGAAATGAGATAAAAAATGTCAATAAAAATGATTTTTTTTTTAACTTTCTTCTATAATAAATTACAGTTCCAGAATATGAATGCATTGATGAGGTATCACATTTTTAATGCATTTTAATAAATTACATATTCACTTTGTGAATTTATTATAGAGAAAGTAATAAAATACACTTTTATATTCACAATGTGAACCACTTTATGAATTTCATCTTAACTACAATTTTATAACATATATCTGTAATATAACTTCAATTTTTTTTTAAATATATAGATTATTAACTTACATCGAGTTTCATATCTTCATTTTCATCGGTGTCGGATTCTTCATCATTCTCTATAACATCATCATTCCATTCCAAAGTTCCAAAGTCACCACTCTTTAACTCAGCTTTTTCCCTTTTCAACATCATTTCATAATCCCAAAAATGTAGTGCATGTATTTGTCTTTTTTCATTCTTATCATTCCTCATAAACTCCAAATAAGCTAACTGTTTATGTAAACAAAATTATGATTAATTAGTTTTCTTATAATAATATAAATAAAAGTGTTAATTATAAGAATTTTCCTTACCAATAATACAAGAAGTGGCCCACAATAGTAGTTTCCTCTATCGGTTTCATCCCACGTCATCTTTGACATTTTCAAGCAATTGGTTATAAAACCACACCAGTCAATTTCTCTCATAGGTGTTTTGCCTAACAAATGTGGCAATACTGTTTTCTTACAAGTTCCAGGCTTATTTTGTTCACAGATGGTATTAATAAACAGTAATAAAAAGTTTGTTATGAAAATAATCCCTGAATCTGATGATTCTTTAATTCTCTCTTCAACATCTGATGGTCTCATAGCCTTGAAATTGTACTGTTGCTTCCAATCCATTAATTCTTTTCCTTGACATTGATCAGTGTTATATATATCTTTTCCACCTAGAGGAATTCCAAGCAAATCATGAACAAGTTCTGGTGTTATGTCTATCTTCGCATTAGGTAGATGGATTTTCATATCTGATGGATTGAATGAATTCACAACAAAACGTGCCAATTTCCCAGAAATTCCATTGGTTGCAATTCTCAGCAAAGATCCCAATCCCATTTCTCTAACAGCTTTTTTCTGTTCTTTGTTTAAAGATTTAACAATATCATAAAACTTCTTTGGGCTCATTCTTGTTCTCAAAGATACTCTGTCATTTGGATTTATTGGCACTTTTTCCTTTTTTTCTTTGACTACTTCGAAAGTCTTTGTTTTTCTTTTTCTTTTTCCTGTTAGTCAATAATTTTCATAAGCTTCTCATAATATAACATATATACTATAAAATAACTAACAATACAAGAAATTCACATGTGAATTTGTTTTGCAAAATATAATATAATACATAAAATAAACATGTGAATTTGTTTATAACTTTGTAAATTAAACATGTCAATAGTAATAAACAAACCTGTTACTTTTTCATCAGATTCTTTCTTTACAAGGCTATCATCAACTTTAATAAGAGTCACCGATTTTTTGTATTCAATCATTTTAAGTCTTGGACTCTGTCTGATTTCTGTTCATGTTTTAACAAAATTAATAAGAATTAATTTTATAATATCAAATTCAATTATAATTTTATAAATACTAACCTTGAGTTGTTTTCTTTTCAGGTGTCTTGAATTGCTTCATCGACTTTTTCTTTTTTGTTTTTTGTAATCTTGGACTCCGTATGATTTCTGTTCATTTAAAAAAAAATTAAAGATAACTGATTTTATATATTAAAGTAAATTATAATTTTATAAATACTAACATTGTGTTGTTTTCTTTTCAAGTGTCTTCAAAACATATTCATCTTGCTTCATCAATTTTTTTGTTTTCTTTTTTTGAATCTCATCACCTTCTAAACTTTTTTCTTTTTCAACATTTTCATCAATAGTCTTTTCATCTTCATTTTTTCTTAATTTATTAACTATTTCCACCACGGTTCTCCTTGCTGTGTTTTTTGTATATTTTTTTGAACCTTTAACTACACAATGTGAAATTTTTAATATCAATGTCAAAAATATAAGTAGTATTACGAAATACATGTTAAACAATATAAAATTGAACATGTGATGATCAAATTGCAAAATCTTTTTAGAAATTCACATTGTGAATTTATGCATTTAACAGCAAAACAGTTTGAGGTTCACCAAGTGATGTACACATACACATGGTGAATTTATACAACTATTTTGTTCATAGTGAATACAAACAAAAGTGTTGATCAACTTGCAAATTGAGAATTTTTACAATTATTTTGTTCATAGTGAATACAAACAAAAGTGTTGATCAACTTGCAAAAAAAAAAAAAATTAAGAGATTCACATTGTGAATCTGTGTGAATGTGAGACATAGATCCAAGATTCATATTGTGAATTTATGCATTTAACAGCAAAAGAGTTTGAGGTTCACCAAGTGATGTACACATACATATTGAGAATTTTTACAACTATTTTGTTCATAGTGAATACAAACAAAAGCGTTGATCAACTTGCAAAAAAAAAAAAATTAAAGAGATTCACATCGTGAATCTGTGTGAATGTGAGACATGGATCCAAGATTCACATTGTGAATTTATGCATTTAACAGCAAAAGAGTTTGAGGTTCACCAAATGATGTACACATACACATGGTGAATTTTTACAAGTATTTTGTTCATAGTGAATAGAAACAAAAGTGTTGATCAACTTGCAAAAAAAGAAAAAAAAAATTTAAGAGATTCACATTGTGGATCTATGTGAATGTGAGACATACATCCAAGATTCACATTGTGAATTTATGCATTTAACAGCAAAAGAGTTTGAGGTTCACTAAGTGATGTACACATACACATATTGAGAATTTTTACAACTATTTTGTTCATAGTGAATACAAACAAAAGCGTTGATCAACTTGCAAAAAAAAATTTAAGAGATTCACGTTGTGAATCTGTGTGAATGTGAGACATGGATCCAAGATTCACATTGTGAATTTATGCATTTAACACCAAAAGAGTTTGAGGTTCACCAAGTGATGTACACATACACATGGTGAATTTTTACAACTATTTTGTTCATAGTGAATACAAACAAAACTGTTGATCAACTTGCAAAAAAAAATATTTTTTTTAAGAGATTCACATTCTGAATCTATGTGAATGTGAGACATACATCCAGATTCACCAAGTGATGTACACATACACATGGTGAATTTTTACAACTATTTTGTTCATAGTGAATACAAACAAAAGTGTTGATCAACTTGCAAAAAAAAAAATTTTAAGAGATTCACATTGTGAATCTATGTGAATGTGAGACATACATCCAAGATTCACATTGTGAATTTATGCATTTAACAGCAAAAGAGTTTGAGGTTCACCAAGTGATGTATACATACACATATTGAGAATTTTTACAACTATTTTGTTCATAGTGAATAGAAACAAAAGTGTTGATCAACTTGCAAAAAAAAAAATTTTAATAAGTGTGTAGTATATGATTAGATAACTAGTTATTTTAATCTGAATGCGAATGTTCTAACCTTTATTTTTATCTTGAATATCTTCAATTTTTTCACTTGTAGTTGAAGGTAGAACATCTTTTAGATTTCTTGTCAATTTCATTCTTTTCTTATTATCCTTTTTTTCATTGTTCTTTTCTTCATTTCCTGTTTTTGATTAACAAATTAGTTCAAACATCAATTTCATGGTATGAAAGTTATGATTTATTCATATTTTTCACAATGTGAATCAGGATTACAAATGAATTTAACATAATATTTATTCACATTGTGAATTCAGTTTGAATCAAAACATTATCAATGCAACTCTTTATAAATTTACAATGAGAAACACATTAAGAGATACAATATCAATTAAACATAGATGCATCATAAAATTTCACAAGATGAAAAAATCAAATGTAAATGATAAATCACCCTGTGAATTCACAATTTGAATAAATGATATGTTAAACTGATATATAATCATGATTCACTTTGTGAATTGTCAAATAATGTAATACTCATAAACATTGAATCCTTTCAAAATAATCAAATGTAAAAACAAAGCACACGGTGAATTCAAAATGTGAAATTAGTTTTTCAGTTTAATGAATAAACTCAGAAGCCACTTAGATTCACAAAGTTTTTAGGAAATTACGGTTTGTAATTTAGATATTCATGATTTCTGTATCGATTTGAAGAAATTTATATCATTAGGTTTTTGGTAATTATACAAATTCTCAAAAATTCATGAAATTAGGGTTTCGATTTACTTAATAAACTCAAATTCGAGTTAGATTCACAAAGTTTTAGGAAATTTCAGTTTGTAATATAAATATTCATGATTTCTGTATCGATTTCAAGAAATTTAAATCATTAGGTTTTCGTTATGTATACAAATTATTAAAAGTTCATCATCCGAGGGTTTCAAATCAGTCTAAAATGATTTTGTTAATAAAATAGTGTATTCACAGATTCATCGAATACATAATGTAACAGATAGTTTAGATTTGTCGTTTTGAAATTTATCAATCGAAAAAATATAATGTTGAAAATGCATTAAATGAGATAATCGGAAATGAATAGCAGTGAAATATACCTTTTAGATTCATTTTGACGAACTTTTCGGGAAGATTCACTGTGGATATTGACTGAATCGTCGCCGGAGATTCGTTAGAAATCGATGTTCGTCGGTGAAGTAAAAGATCGCTTTCAATGAGAGGGTAAAATCGATTTCACTGATATGTGAAACTGATGAACTAACGTCGTTAATTAACAGTGAGAGTTAATAAGTTTTAGGTTGACGAAAATGCCCCCTTAAGTTACGTGTTTGGTTATAATCAGCTGGACACTATTGTTTTTCATACTTTACATCTCAAATCCAATGGCTGTTAATTTTTTGATCCAACCATCTTAATAGGTTCCTTGGTTCCTCCACTCATATTGATTATCTATTGAATATATATATATATATATATATATATATATATATATATATATATATATATATATATATATATATATATATATATATATATATATATATATATATATATATATACTCAAAACAAGTTACTTTTCTGCATAGTCAGAATCTTATGTATTCTAGGGTACCTTTAAATTAGATTAACCTCATCAACAATTGTCATGATGACTCTAATCCATAGCACGTCTGTTTATAGGACCTTAAAAAATAAATAATGCCACAACTTTCTTAATATTTGTATGTAATGCAAATCATTTGTAATTTGATTTATTCAACTTACTGTATATTTTGTTTACAGATCAGAGGAAAATAGTCATCTCCAGCGGTTGACTTTGGTTTGTTTTAAACTCATTTAATTAAGCCATATGAATCAACTCTAACCACCTCTATACCAAATAATAAAACAAGACTAATGTCTAATGTACAACTTAAAGTTGGGACTTAAATTATTCCTTACTTATCACTTATCAGAGAGGAGATGTGGTACTAAAGATAAAAAAAAGGAAAAGAATTATGCTATATATGCTTTTGTTTTGTGTGATTATTCCTTACGTACATATTAAACTAAAAAAAGAAAAAAACATGAAACCAAATCTTGAATAATCAGGACTTTGAGAAAACAATGTCCACATTAGAGTATCATATGTATTTTTTATTAAACGATGTTTAAAGCATTCATAAAATTACTTCATAAATTATGTCTCTTGTTGATATACAGTAATTAATGACCAGCAATTTCATATTACAAGGGACAAATAGGGAACTTTGTTGGAAAATTAAAATATTATGAGAAACCAAAGTTAAATTAAAAAGTTCACTGAGTTCTTCTCTGAATTAGGAAAAGTGATGACAAATTAAAAATCCAAAAGATAAACAAACGTACATAAAATAAAAAGGAATCCTGCTAAGTTTCGTGAATTTGGCACACATATATACTCTTTCTTTGCTATAAATTAATTAACAAGATAGGGTGTATAAAACATGATTATTGTAAAGAGAGAAGTATATAATTATAATGGAGTCAGTACTTGAAGTACCTGAACATAAGCATCCACTAAAACTCATTGATTTGCAGCTACAATATGAAGAAGAGGAAGAAGAAGAAGATGAGGATGATTATCCCATTATGAAAGATGGCTTTCATGGCGTCACATGTAGGAGGTGTGAGGAAGAAATCCATGTGTACCACAGGTACTACTACACATGTTGTTCATCATCATGTGATGATAAGAAGGTCTTCTCACTTCACAAATTTTGTGCTGAGCTCTGCATAAGGTTAGAGGCATCACACCCACAACATACTCTTTACCTGTATCCATATTCAAATTCATTTTCATATTTATATAGATATGCATATTATGATTTGATATGCAAACTTTGTAAGAGAGATCACGAACCTGGAGCACTGTTTTACCGATGTAATAAATGTTATTTCTGCATTGATCTCAAGTGTGCGTTAGAAGTAGGAAAAAATGTCATCCATCATCCTTGCCACCCTCACCTGCTAATGTCCGCTATCCTTAAGCCAATTTCATGCGAGTGTAGTGCTTGTGGGAAGGAACATAAAGGCATCTTCTATCAATGTACCATTTGTACTAACTTCGCCATACACAGTGAATGTGCTTTCCTACCAGAAAGTTTGCTAATCCAAGAGAGAACACATGATGCTTTTTATCATCCTCATCCACTCACCATTGCATATTCATTCCCACAGATAGATCAAAAAGCTAAACATGATCCTAGATGCAGAGTGTGTAGACATGATTTTGTAGGTATGGAGGATCATTGGATTTACAAATGCGATAAATGTCTGTACTATGTCCATCTGGATTGTGCAATTAGTTTGCCGCCTCCTGCTGGTAATTAAATCATTTTTACTTTTACAATCCCTTTTGCTTTGCTTTCCTTAATTAATTACATTTAATAATTAAATTGTTTTGAATGATATATATGCCTGCTAATTCCCAATTTATGATATCAGGCTTTGGCAAAACCATTAAAAATTATGAAGATGTTGACCATCCTGGTCTTCTCCATCTCCCGTTCCCCGATGAAACATACAGCCTACCAAAACACTACTTGTTTTTCCAACAAACCACTACTCATCCTCCTCATCATCATCACCACCTAATACACGATAGTCATCAACACCCTCTGATTCTAGTTGATGGTGAGACACAAATTGATACCGAATGCCAAACCTCCTCAAAGGTTAATCTTTCATCATCAATGTGTCATGACCCGATGAAAAAGACCCAACTGTTATGCAATGGATGTCTCAGACCAATCATATCCACCATGCCTTTTTACATTTGTGCTAATGCTAATGCTAATGATGATGAGATTCAGATTCAGGGGGTTTGCAATAACTTTGCTCTCCATGAGTGGTGCACTCGACTCCCCCCAAAAGTACAAAACCACCCTGGTCACCCACGACATACCCTCCACCTCATCTGCTCAAACATCCCTGGTTGCCTTTTCGGTTTGTTCAGGTGTAACTTTTGTGATCTACCTTGCAACGGATTTGCGTATGGCTGTTTCAAATGCGAATATTTTGTTGATGTTACTTGTGGGCTTATACCTAGAGAAATCACACACAAAGCTCACCCGAATCACCTTCTTTCAATAGTTCAAGTAAAAGATGGGTATACTTCTTGTCTTATGTGTCTCAAATATCCTACTCAAGGTCACCACTCATTCCATTGCAACACATGCAATATCTATATACATCCGGATTGTGCATTGTTACTAGCCGAAACAATCAGGCACAAGTATGACAAGAACCATCCCATGAAGCTAAGTTACCTCCCAATTGAGAACCACAAGAGTGAATACTTTTGTGAAATTTGTGAGGAGGATTTGAACCCCCATGCATCTTTCTATCATTGTAAAGATTGTGCATTGTCTGTACATACTAATTGTGCTCCGTTAATTCTTCAATGCGAGACAGAGACCTATAACAGGTCTATGAGAAGTACTCATGTTTTCGTGAATATAAAGTTTGGAGGCATTTATAAGACTGATAGTCACCCACACCCTCTCTCATTTGCTCAAGGTATTGTGTTGGATGGCTACTGTCGTATATGTCATGAGCGATTACAGTATAAAATGATCTTTAAATGCCTCGAGTGTAAATTTGCATATGATCACATCTGCTGTGAGCGTTTTCTTTTTGGCAATAGTTTAGCTCATCCCAATCTGATGTGAGCGTTTTCATTTTTGCAATCGTTTTGCTTTGCTCATTCCTTGTAAGTCAAATATCTATTTATTAATAACTTAATCATACTAGTTTACCATTCATTTTCTTTATTGATTATTATCTTGAAATAGAAATCGAATACATTTGCAAATTGGATAATATTTTTTCTGTAATCTAAAATGTATACGATTTCGAATAATTAAGAGTAGTGCGTCTACTTTTGCATGTAGTGTTTTAAACTTTCTGATTTCTGAATATTTAGAGGGGTGTTAAGATAATTTTGGGACCACTTCATAAATGTACATATATTGCTATCATTTAAATTCACAGTTATTATGGTAAAAATATAAGAGTGTTGATGGGATGGTTTTATTAGAAATTTACTTATTATTATAGGTTGAGTTCTCGGTTGACTTAAAATCATCTATATCTCTTCCAATTCTCACATTAGGTTATATCTCCATCTATATATACATTTGATGAGAAGAATATTCATAATAGAGAAAATACACACAAAAATTCGTGAGTCTCTATGTTGTTGTTGTTGTTGTTATTTTATTTTTATTTATTTTTTTAACCATACTATGTAGATAAAGTTGAAGGGTTTATCTATTTTAACCAAAAGTTTTGAACTAAGTTTTAATAAGGTTAATGAAATTTCTTGTAGATGAAAGGTGTATCTTTGTGTTTCTTATAACCTTATTATATATGGACAAAGTTGGATTTGTGTTTAAATCTCAGTTTAAATCTCGTTTAATGGTGTATGAAGTTGCTCTATTAAATTGGCTAGCTATTTTAATCTTCAACTCGTATGGTTAATTTTGGCATGTAATATTTAATTATGGCAAATTTAATCTTTTGAGTAAATATCGAAATTATGGTTGGAGTAAGTATTTAAAACTATTGGCAAAAGATTGTGCAAATACTCGCAGTAATGCTAGCATAATATTTACATACGCTTTAAGTTTAATAATTTTGTGAATTTATCTTTTGGATTATGTATTTGTTTAAATTTTAATCCAAAAAAAGCATAATCCATTTAAATATTAATTTGAGAGGATTGATCCTTATTTTGAAATTTTAAGGGCGTATAACTTCTGGATTGATGCTTGTATTGAAAATTTAACGTTGTATAACTTTTGGATTGACCCAATGCATATTCAGTTGTGTTACATTGCGGTTTAATTTTTTTTTTAAGTTCACACATTTTAATGCACTTTTGGGATTTTATACATTCCATCGATATATTTGCTACAAAAATCTTCATATTTTGATAATATTATCAGCCGATGGAATGCAACGTTACCGGGTCATTCTGTCGGTTTTAAGAGCCTTCGGCAACCATTCTTGCTATTATGTAGTTATAGATTGATTTATAGATATCATCGTGTTGGTTAGTGATCAATATAATATTGTTACCAAAACGACATTTGTTATTTTAATCAATTTAGTTGTAAATATTCACAGTTTTATACCAACATTGTTTATGTGAACTATGTTCGACTCAAAGGTAAACGTTGTTTTACAAATATTTCAGGCTTCCAATAAATTACATTTATGACATGTTTATTTATTTTCCTAGTAAATTATCTGACACAATATATCACTAAAGTGATCTCATTTGTGAAAATTAATTTACAAAGAACTTAAATATTTTGGTTTGTGTGTGATGTGACATGGAACTCCGACGACTCTTCTGGTCTTCTCTTCTCTTCATGACGGCTATGGCGGAGATCTGGACATCACAGAGCAAGGTCATTAGAGCCGCCCCAGGGACTATGCCCCGGGAGCGGACTTCGACGATCAAGTTAGATCAGCTGGTAGATCTGATATGGTTCTCCTTAGCTGGAGAGGACCATCTTGGTGCTTGTGGTGGTGTATGGTGGCTGACGGCAGTGGGTGGCGGCTGAGCCATCCGGCCGGAGTATAGTGTGGCGGCTGAGCCATGTGGGAAGTCTAGTGGCGGCTGAGCTACCTGGGGAAGAGTCCTCCTCTATGGAGGAGGCACTATTCTATTTATAGTGGACAACTAGGTCAAGGGGAATTAGGTCAGGCCTTGGGTCAACCCAATTCAGGCTCAACTAGCAAGGAGTTTGGCAAGGCCGCCCGGAGGTAAGGCTAGCGGGCGCGTTCCAGGAAAGACCGGTAACGGGGCGCTAGGCATGGGAGCGTCAGGCTGGGCCGGCAGGAGAGTCCCCAGCACGGCTGGCAAGGGAGCATCAGGCAAGGCTGGCAAGGGGACGCCAGGCAGGTCTGGCAGGAGCGCCCCAGGCCAGGCTGGCGCTCTAGAGCAGTCTAGGTCATGCTAATGGACCATATATCATCAAGTCCCCCCATTCTGATGTTATTGGTATGCGGCCAATGACATTGCCCTGGACTTAGTCATATAAACTGTATGTCGTCAAGTCCCCCTAGTCCGATCAGATCGGACTAGACAAAGCACCAACGCATCAAAGAGTAAAAGGAACGACCGAACCTCGCCCACAAGAGTCGTGGTCTTGTGCGGTGAGCCAATGTCACACCCATAAAATTTAAGCCAATTTAAAACTTTTTCAAACATTAAAAACCGTTAAGTTATTACAATTTGTTTTCAAAATAGTTCCACATCAGAGTATCCCAAAAACAAAGTCATAAAAGGTGAGGAGCTGTATGATCACGCCTTTGCCTTGCCGCAATCCCCTGATGTACCTGAAACAATAAAATGAAACTGTAAGCCCGAGAGCTTAGTGAGTTCCCCCAAAATACCCATACCCACAACAATACACATATAATCATAAACAGCATACTATGGCTCCAGTCAACCATCGGGTTGGAATACCCCAGGCCCTCAACCATCCGGTTGGAATGCCAACATACAATAGGTCCAATCTTCCTTGGGATGGAATACCCCAGGCCCACAACCAACAGTTTGGAATGCCCACATACTACGAGTCCAATCATCCTCGGGATGGAATACTCACGGACCACAACCATCGGGTTGGAATGCCCACATACTACGAGTCCAATCATCCTCGGGATGGAATACTCATGGCCTACAACCAACAGGTTGGAATGCCTAGATCTATTGGCTTTTGCACAAAGCAGATAAGCCTCAACCACCAATCAAACATATGCACATATAACAAATAATCACATAACAGTCTATAGACAGATAAACCGATCTAACTGATCATAGCAGAATAATAACATCCTATCTACCAGGATACTGATCCAACAGATCATAATAGCATGTACCATTCTATCTACCAGGATACCAATCTAACAGATCATACTAGCATAACATATCAGGATAGCAATCCAAAAGGGCCTTGGTGCCTTAGACCCTTGAGTATAGTGAGGAAAACTCACCTCACAAATGTCGCACTGAAGCGATAAGCTCAACTCTCGAATTACCGACACAAACTCCACCACTTATAGTTACCATAAAACCATTTCCATAAATTTCCAAATTACCAAAATACCCCCAGAGGTCAAACTGGTCAACCCTTGGTCAAAGTCAAAGTCAACAGTCAAGGTCATCAGTCCATGTTGACCCGACTCGCGAGTGCAGTTCACCGACTCGTCGAATCCTTCATGAACTCGAGAAGTTGTGAAATCCTTGGTTGACTCGTCGAGTTTCCCTGCAACTCGCCGAGTTCATGCGTGACCAAATGTCGGGAAAACCCTAGTTGACTCGCCGAGTCACCCCTCTGACTCGCCGAGTCCATGCAGAAGTCCTTGCACGACAATCTTCATCGGACTCGCCGAGTTGACCATGCAACTCGTCGAGTCCCTTCAGTCCATTATCCATTAAGATGCTTTTTAAGCCATTTTAAGGTTCCATACTGCAGATCCAGCTTCCCAAGGCATGTTTATCACGTAAAGTTGCAAACTTTACATGCATGCAAGGCTCGTAATGTTAAAACCAAGCTTGCAATGGAGTTTTACACTTAAGGAGAGGTTCATACTTGCTAAAGCTGAAAGCTTTATGGACTTAGAGACCAAAGAGAGTTCAGATCTGAAGTTACAACTTCAAATCTTAACTCATACCCAAGAATAGCTTCTTAATATGCTACAAAAGCCCTACTCTTTAACCAAATGAGATCTAGAATGAAATGAGGTCAAGGTAACGAATTGATACCTTCCAAAAGATGCTAACTAAGGTAGATTTCAGATCCCTACACGTTCCTTGCTTCTAGCTACCTGCTCTCCAAGCTCTTTTCACTAATGTCCACCTTCCAAAGCTTGAAACACACAAGAATGAAGCACACACACGGATTAGGGTTTGCTGGACTCTCAAGAGGCTGTAAGGGGGCTAAAGGAGTCTAATGATCCTTTAAATAGGGTGCAAAACTCCGGAAATTAGGGTTTCATCCTCCAGCTCCTACTCGTCGAGTCCTATCTTGGACTCGGCGAGTAGGTCACTTAAACACGTGGCCCAATCCGCTTCTACTCGACGAGTCAGGGCATCCAACTAGTCGAGTAGACCTTGAAATTTATGAAAATTAAAGCCATCAAATTATTACCTAAGAGTCGGGGCATTACAATTCTCCCCTACTTGAACTAGACTTCGTCCTCGAAGTCTGCTGCGGTGAACAACCCCGGATAGTGTTCCCATATTTCCGCCTCCGGCTCCCACGTCCACTCGGACCCTCTTCGGTGCTCCCACTGTACCTTTACCAAAGGTATCTCTTTGTTCCAGAGATCCTTCATCTTCCTCTCCAGAATGGCCACGGGCCTCTCAACATAATTCAGGCGCTCATCGACCTGAATGTCATCCAATGATACTACTGCCTCCTCATCCAGAATACACTTCCGCAATTGCGAAACGTGAAAGGTGATGTGGATGCGACTGAGCTGCTCTGGTAGCTCTAACCTGTATGCCACCTCGCCAACCTTGGCAACGATCCTAAATATCCCAATGTATTGGGGACCCAATTTTTCCTCTTCCTGAAGCGAACCCTTTGTGCTGACAGGATAAAGCGTCCTTCAGCTCCCAAAATATCATACATAATCAACCAGCTAACAAGTACGAACACTCATACCTGGCCCAATCATCCTCGGGCTGGAATACCATGCATGCCTATGACGGGTCCAGTCATCCCTAGGATGGAATACCCTCGTGTCACACACATATATTTGGCCCAGTCAACCCTCGGGTTGGAATACCAAACATATCAGGTCCAATCAATCATATG
This sequence comes from Lactuca virosa, assembly GCF_052849685.1. Taxonomy (NCBI): domain Eukaryota; kingdom Viridiplantae; phylum Streptophyta; class Magnoliopsida; order Asterales; family Asteraceae; genus Lactuca; species Lactuca virosa. The sequence goes on along the minus strand of NC_136433.1, from coordinate 117,707,430 downwards.
GCCCGGTCATCCTTAGGATGGAATACCCTAGATTGGAATACCACTAAGAACATAACTCAGGTCTACTCATATCTTGAGATCCAAGGATCTATCCTTGCATCTCATCCATAATCCTTTGATTCGTCACAACCGAGTGCAACTCTCCCGAATCTCAACAATACATCCAGTCCGATCGTGCTCCTACCAGAGACATAACCAACACAATCTCTACGCCCACAGCCTATGACTGGAATACCCTTGCATGGTCCTCAGCATTGGTCTGGATTGCCTCTGAGCCCACAACATGAGTCTGGTATGCCCTCTCCGTCCCACAGCTCATGACTGGAATGCTCCCGATACCCTATCGACATCATTGTTGTCACTTCAGATGTCCAACACTCCATGCTGGAGGTACTCACCTCCTCCATTGCCCAAGAAGGCCTAATCAATGTCCCTCACAACACCAACAAGTATCACAGTGCTGAAACCTCACCCTACACTATCCACTTGCAGAACAATTTGCTACCCCATAACACATATACACTCAGAACCTGAACATATAATTAACAAAACCCATACAAAGTCCTCAACATACTCCATCAACATGTTTAATACTTGGGGACAGACCTACTGATTGCTATAGCATAGCAGCATACTCAATACCCGTACATAGATCTACTAACACATATAGAGTCTTCAGCATGACTGAACCGCCTCAGCAGGCCTTCAGTCTGTCTGGACCGCTCTAAACTGTTGAGCATCTCCCTGGACCACCCCTCCTGGTGATATTTCCCAAGCAGACTGTTCTCACCCACTTGGGGTTCCGAACTCATGATCCATTTCCTGGACTCTAACCCCGGCCTAACCCTAGGCCTTATGTCGATTGTCTACCCTCTCGGAAATTTGTGATTTGTACCCTGGCCCGCATGTCAACCACATATGCTAAATAACTCGCACACCCATGCTGAATGCACTACCGAGCCCTGGCAGCTAACAAAACCCTCCATCTATCAATCCAAAAACCCACAGAGTCGAGCACACCCTCGACCAAAAACTCGAACTGAATTCAATACATGACTAGAACTCCAACCTGGTTCCCCAACTTCCGCTATCAAGCACCAAGAAGACGTCCTCCTTATGCTGGGGAGTTTTACCGAACCCCCAACCAACACAACCCTCAAATCAAGCAGCCACTGGGACCTCCATTCTCCCTGTCGGGTTGTGTAACTTATCCCATTTCAAAACCTCTCCCATTTCTGCATCCCGAGGGTAACTCTCCCCCACTTAGATTAAACTAAGCCTTCACAATACATGAAAATTGGAGGATTCCTAATCCTTCTTACTTCCAAACGATCGATCCGATGACAACCAACTCTTTCTAACTAGCGCTCCATTACTAGCCCATCCCAATTGATCACACACTTCTAAGAATCAGATGAACACTTCCTGAATCCCAGTGAAACTGACAATCACTAATGCTTAAAATGATCCCACACTCAAATCCTGAGGACCAAAAGACAGATACTCCAACTAATACCTCAGCAACGAGCTACTTCCTTTGGCACCTTCATCCGCCAATCAATAACGGTTACTAAAACCACTGATTCCTGACAATGCTGAATAACCATCCTGTGGAACCCTGTCCGCAGACCTCCCATATAATACCCCTTTTCCAAAGGTGCTCCAAACAAGTCTCCCGCCTCGGGCTCTAGAAATCATTTCATTCTGGGTTCGCACCCTGACTCACCTACCTGATCAAACGTCCACAGTTGAACTGCAGTAGCTGAAGCAACCTCTGCCCTAAACCGGGCTACAAACTACTCCCAAGACATTGTCTACAATCCCAAAAGCGCAATAGGCCACACAATCAATCCTTACCGCCTGATACAAGAGATCCAAGGCAAACCGGACCTCACAAAATACTTATGCCACATCGATCCACCTACGCTCACCGACGCTGAAATAATATCGCCAATCCCTGCACCCAACTGACCCCGAGCTGGAATACAGCCTGATCCTGGGGTCACAAGCATGCTCACTCCTTCGATCTCGAAAAACTGAAAGGGCACAACCCTTGCCATAGATGATAAAATTCTAATCAACCACTCTACTTCCCATCCTCTAATGAATCCATGAACGCTAATCACCTAGAATCCTTTGATAATAAATTTCTCCTGACACCTCCAATAGCCTAACAACTCATGAAACTCTACAACACATAGATCAGACAGAACAGGCAACTAACCTGAAATTACTGCTTATCCATACTCAAAAATATTCCAAGACAAAATAAATACCGATCACGGACGATTTTACCACAATATTATTACAGAATGGGGTTTTCCAATTACATACCGGAGACTTCTTGCGGCTCGACCTTGACCTCCTGAGGAACGATGACCGCTGGAATCTGAATTCCTTCCATCCTCAACGCAGGACAGCTGGACCTGAAATGACCTCGCTGGTGACAGTGAAAGCATATCTGATCCTTTTTGCAATCCCATTGCACATGCCCTCTCTCCCTGCACTTGTAGCACCTGAATTTGTGACAAGCAAATCTGTGGGTTCCCCCGCACTTGCCACACACCTCCTGACCCTCCTGACTTCCAGTACTTAGGTTAGCTGTCTCAAACTCTTCGTCCTCTGCTGAAAAGTCCCTCCTCCTCTTTCCTAGTTGTGACCCCACCACCGGCACTCCCCCAGTAGTCATCCCGGTAGCAACATCTCTCACAGATTGCAACGCTGCAACTTGCTCCTTGAACTTGGCAATCACCCTGGCGGTGACCCGGTCCATGACACCGAACAATTCTTCTCGTAAAATCTGAGAAACCTCCATGGAAATCATCTCCCGTATCTGATCGACGGACAATACCGGCCTATCCTGGCCACTCGCTCCCGATCCTGATCCGGATCCCGCCTCAAATCGATTCGCCATTACCATACTGAACATATACCAGGAAGATATTAGATAATCCGCATACACGACGGGGAACCTACTCCCAACCAAACCCTATGGGTCCTGTGCTTTTAGTAGTACCGGCCCATACTACCTTCCACACCTACCCATATTTGTCTCAAGGATCACCACAGCACCCTACAATATACATATATATAGTGAGCGCTAAATCCTCACTCCTAGAGGAATGCTAAATATCTCATAACTGGCCTCCCAGCCTCTCACTACCCACTCGTCCACCAATTGCCACACGACCCTCCATTGGTGACAGTTAACTATTGCATGAATACAATCACATACCGCACGGCTTAAACAATCTTAGACTAAAAGATTTAATCCCACAATGGTTGGACTCAGACAAGAGTTGCGCAGCAGGACCAAATCCCTTACCCTAAGACCATTTAACCCATGTAGCATGTGACTTAGAGTATTCACCCAATAGTTAGTTCACACGTGAAAGAGTCACAAACAATCAATTGAGGTACTCTACATAAGATAAGGCATCAAAGATCAGGCAATTCTATCATACGATTCCTGAGGATCCCTATCTTATTACTAGCATGTTGTTCTTGTTGGATAAGGTGTCTAAGTCCATAACTATTTATGGTATGTACTTGACCCGGTTGGCATGGTCCATTTGAGTTGCATGACATCATGATGATTGGATAGACAAAATGAGAAGAAGGACACTTATGATTTGTTAATATATTATAAGTTATTATATATTAATATGAAATCATATTATTTAATTAGTATTGATCAAGAATTAATTTGGAATTAATTTTGTGATCAAAAAGAGACTAATTAAATATATGGGGATTGATTATGTAAATCTTCCATTCTTATATAGTGGGCCAATGATCCATGGTTTATTGGATTGGGCTAAAACCCATAGGGTGCTCCATGGATGCTCCATGGAGGTTAAAACCCATGGATCATGGAGGAAATGAAAATCCATGTCAATTAGGGTTTACATGGTGTAACCCTACTTGTGACACACTATATAAAGACCCTATAGGCTAGCAAAATCGGCACATAGTTAAGAACAAGGAGGGCTAGCCGATTTTGAGTGATAGTGTACTTCTCTCAAGTTATTCCAAGAGTTGTGATGTTGTGTGAAACATTTGAGGCATCACATTTGGGGTGCTAGGCTCACAAAGTTCTTAAGGAATTCAAGCTACAACAAAGGTATGTTATTCTACTAGCTTTTATGTTTCAAGTTCTCCATGCCATGCTAGTTAGGATAAGAACCTTGGAAAAATTAAATTTGCATGTATCTTAGTAAAACATAGATCCAAAGTTTCTAGGGTTGCATGTACACCATAGGAGTGTTAGAATGCTCAAAACCCATCAGTGGTATCAAATCCTAGGCTTGTTTTCTTGATACTTGATGCAAATGCTTGAAAAAAATTGATTTTTCTGTTCACTGTGCAGTGGACTCGCCGAGTCCATGGGGGGACTCGACGAGTGCAACTGAAAATGCATCCTACTCGTCGAGTAGGTTCTTGTACTCGACGAGTAGGAGCCCCTGTAAGCATAATTTCGAGTTTTGCTGCTGGAAATGAACTAGAATCATTACCCTAAACTGTTTTTGACTTGTAAAACCTGTTTTTGGTGTGGTAATGATTATGCTAATCCATTTTCAATGGTTATTATCAAAATTTCAAGTTTTATATGTGTTTATATGATTCTTGAAATTGTTGATATGAATTTTGATACACTTATGAGTTTGATATGAATGTTGATATGAATCTTCAAGTTATGGATTACCAAAAGTCTTTTCTTTTAAAGTCCATTAAAGAACTCATAGGTTACATAAAATGAAGAGTCTTCCTTTTAATAAACCATTAACTCATAAGTTATGAAGTTGAAAAGTTTTGAATAGTTACAAAACTTGCCCTCAAGTTTTGGAATATGTAAAGTCACTTTAGAAAACTTTAGTTCCAACCTCTAGAATTTTAAAAGTTAAAATTCAACCCTTATACTTTATAGTATTATAAGTTAATTATATATATATATATATATATATATATATATATATATATATGTGTGTGTGTGTGTGTGTGTATGTATGTATGTATGTATAAGATCAAGTCGTTTTACCGTTTGTAGGCCTCATTCACGAAGCCGGTCTATAAGGGGGTATAAGGTTGTTGCCTATAAAATGGCAGCTTAATGGGTGTCCACTCTCACCCACCGCTTCCTTGACTGGTGGAGGGTCGTTAGCCGAACGGGTAGGACAATGACTTTAATTCTCATTAAAAGCATAATGATTATTATAAAGTAACTAAATGTTTTATAAATTCCCAATCTTAGTTACTTTAGGAAAATGTGAATTTGGTGCTAACCCATGAAATTACACTTTGCACCTTGCTTAAGTCGTTAGTGGAGCGTGTGTGTTTAAGCGGCACACTAACTTGGATTTAACAAGGTTGGTAAAGGGTGGCTTAAGGTTTATTATAGATCGGTGGAGCGCGTGTGGTTAACTGGCACATCGATTAGGTGATAAAATTAAGAGTACCAAGTTAATTTGCATGGTTATTCACACCTTGTTTTATGATCCTCGGCATCCCAGTCACAAAACTTGAAGGGCACAATCGATATTGAAACATGTCATTGAAAAGTTCAATGAATCTCAAAAGAATCTAGGAGTTTCAAAACCAATTAAAACCTAATAATACATTTCGTTTTCATGGTGGAAATTGGTGAATCGTCATTCACCTACCTTCAAATATTTTATAGCTTGGATTACGGCATCCCTCTTCTAAGTTATAAAATATTGTGTTGGGTCCTAGCCTTAATATTACATTTGGGTGTCTTATTAAGGACTATTTATATATCTAATCTAAACTTGTCTTTCTTTCTTTTCAGATGTCTTCCAACAATGTTGCTTCTGGCTCAAACCCTACCGACTCCTTCTCTCTCAAGAACCTTTGTGGGAGAGTCATCTTTGATGGGACTAATTTCAATGATTGGATTAGGAACATAAGGATGGTCACTCGCTATGAGGACAAGGAGCTGAAGGAACTTGATGAGTCCTCTGCTACTCCAGAGGAGATCGCTGACTTCAGGACTCATGAGAGAGATGCCACTAAAGTGGCATGTATCATGCTGGCCACGATGACAGCCGAGCTCCAAAAGTCCTATGAGGACTTTTATCCTTTTGAGATGCACCAGGATTTGATGGAAAGATACCATCAGAGTGCTCTTCAAGAGCGATATGAAATAATCTCCTCCATGATATCAACCCGAATGAAGGATGGTGAACCCATCACGGGCCACATGCAGAAAATGCAAAGGTTTGTGGACCGTATGATGATTTTGAATGTGAACTTCCCCGAGGAGTTGGCAATTGACATCATATTGCACTCCTTACCTTCTTGTTATGATCAGTTCCGAATGACCTATCATATGAATAAGGAGGAGGTCACACTTGTTGGATTAGTGACTAAGCCCGTAACTATATTTGGTAAGTACTTGACCCGGTTGTGCATGGTCCTTTTGGGTTGCCTTCACCATAGCAACTTGACAGGGTGATTTATATAGAGAGAAGAGTATTATTATATTAATATGTTATAAGAATAATATATTTAAAGGAATAATAATATTATTTAATTAATATTAGTCATAAATTAATTAGGAATTAATTTGGTGACTAAAAGAGGTTAATTGAATAAAGGGGCTTAAACTGTCAAATGTGTGAAGTTGTGTTTTTGGGCTATGAATCCTTATGGATATTAGGTTGGCCGAATTTTAGGGTTAGGATATCTTAAATTCGTCCAAGCCTCATATCTAGAAGGATCATTGGATTGCTTAGGGCCTAAGTTATTTAATTAGGGTTAAGGATGTAACCCTAGTAGCTCATAGTATAAATAGACCCCATGGGTGAGGGAAATCGACCACCTTGTTGCATTGGTAACCCTAGAGCCGATTTTCTGATCTCTCCTCTCTCTCCAAATTATCCTCTTGCTAGTTGGTGTTTGTAAGCCATTAGAGGAGTGACAATTGTGACTCTAAGCTCCAAGAACAAGAAGATTCAAGCAAGCAACTTAAGGTATTCTTCTAGATCTGATTTCATATGTTATGATTCAATTGTTTACACTAGATCTAGCATTATAATCCTTGGAAACATTGCATGTTCAATTAGAGAAACCTAGATCCAAGCATTAGGGTTTACATGTGCACATAGGAAAGTTCTTATGGCTCAAACCCATCAGTGGTATCAGAGCATAGATTGATTTCTACTGAATTGATGCTTTAAATGATTGTTTTTACATGAAAAAATCATTTATTTGTGCCCCTGACTGATGAACACGGCGAGTAGCACCAACTCGGCGAGTTCATAATGGAACTCGGCGAGTTCAAGCGTCAGTTAGAGTTAATTTCGGGATTTCTTGTTGTTTTGCTTGAGGATACTTGCCTTAATTGTTTTGGGTCATTAAAATCCGAATTTTATCATATATTTGAGTATATCTTTGACCAAACAAAAGATAATTACCATTTGATTGAATAATAATTTCCTTATATGATAATAATTGATTATTTGAATTAAATTGGTAAATTGTCTTGCAAGTAATATTGACTAGGTCAAATTTAGATAATCATTAAATTAATTAGTTGATTTATATTATTTGCTATTTGATCCTTTATGTTTTGAAAAGTTCAAAAACTTGTCCTCAAGTTTTGAAATTTAAGTTTTGTGATTAAAAGTTTAATTTGAACTAATTAAATTTCAAACCTTAGAATTTTACAAGTTTTAAAATTCAACCCTATATATATATATATATATATATATATATATATATATATATATATATATATATATATATATATATATATATATATAACTAAAATGCTAGTCTTACCGTTAGTAGGCCTCATTCACGAAGCCAATCTATAAGGGGGGGTATAAGGTTATGGCCTATAAAATGGTCGTTTAATGGGTGTCCATTCTCACCCACCGCTTCCTTGATTGGTGGAGGGTCGTTAGCCGAACGGGTAGGATCGGGCAAACCTTTCCTCATTAAAAGTATAATGAATCTATATTAAGTAACTAAATGTTTTTACAAAATTCCCAATCTTAGTTACTTTAGGCAAAAGTGAATTGATGCAATTCCATGAAATTACACTTTGTACCCTTGCTAAGACGTTAATGGAGCGTGTGTGGTTAACCGGCACATTAATTGGGTTCTAAGCAATGGTAGCAAAGGGTGACTCACTGTTTGTCATAGTTCGATGGAGCGTGTGTGGTTAACCAGCACATCGAATAGGTGAATGTAACAATGAGGGCACCATGTATATTTGCATGGTTATTCACACCCACTTTGTGATCCTCGACATCCCAGTCACAAACTAGAGGGGCATATCGAGATTTAAACATGCCATTGAAAAGTTCAATGTATCTCAAAAGATCTAGGAGTTTTTCAATACATTTAAAACCTAATTTCCTTTTCGTTTTTCATGGTGGAGAATTAGTGAATCGACATTCACTTGCCTTCAAATTATTTACTTGTTAGATTACGGCATCCCTTTTCTAATTTGTAAATATTGTTGTTGGTTCCTAGCCCTAATTTCTCATTTGGGTGATTAATTGGGGAAATTCATTTCTAATCAACTTTGTTCTTTTTTTTCCTTTTCAGATGTCGAACGCAAACAACAACGCTTATGGGTCAAACTCCTCTGGTTCATTCTCACTCATGAACTTGTGTGGGAAAGTGATCTTCGATTGGACCAACTTCAGTAATTGGATCCGCAACATTCGTATGGTCACTCGCTACAAGGACAAAGAGTATGTCCCCAATGAGAAGCTTAAGGAGATTGATATCGAAACTGCTATTGCCGATGAGATCACGGCCTACGAGGCCCACGAGCGCGATGCCACGAAAGTCCATTGCATCATGCTCGCGACTATGATTGCTGAACTTCAAAAGTCCTATGAGGACAAGTACCCCTATGAGATGCATCAGGATCTGCTGGAACGCTACCACTAGAGCGCCAGGCAAGAGAGGTATGAGATCATCACTTCGATGATCACTACCAAAATGGGTAATGGAGAGTCCCTTACTGCCCATCTGCAAAAGATGCAGAGATATGTTGATCGCCTGCTGAAGTTGAATGTGAACTTCGATGAAGAGCTAGCAATTGACATTATCCTTCACTCATTGCCTTCCTGCTATAGCCAGTTCCGCATGACCTACCACATGAATAAGGAAGAGGTCTCCTTGAGCAAGCTTCAGGGCTTGTTGAGGACTGCTGAGAGCAACCTCAAGGATAAATCTGTTGCATCACCTCCCACTCCAGCTGCCGCCCCTGTCTTGGCAATAGGGCAAGGGAAGGGTAAGAAGAGGAAGGCCTCCTCAAGGGGCCACCACAAGGGAAAGTCTCATGATGGTACCTCTTCTAGTGGAACCAAAGTTGGTTCTGCTAAACCCAACTCAAACCCCAAGGAGGCAGAGTGCCACCACTGCCACAAGATAGGGCATTGGAAAAGAAGCTGCCCAGAATATCTGCAAGCCATCAAGGATGGGAAGATCAAGCCATCTTTCGCAGGTATTTACACAATTAAATCTAACAGTTTGTCACATGCTACTTCTTGGGTTCTTGATACAGGATGTGGTTTTCACATATGTTCTGATTTGCAGGGACTAAAAAGAAATAGGGATGTGGAGCATGGAAGGATGAATCTGATCATGGGAAACAGAAGATCGTCGCCTGTGACCAAGATTAGAGTTTATTCTTTAGTGCTTAGTAATGGTTTAGATTTAAATTTGAATAATTGTTGCTATTCGCCAGATATGGCTAGAAACATCATTTCATTTCATGGTTTATATAAACAAGGCTTTAGATATTCATTTGATAATGAAAAGGGTTCTATTTATGCTTATTTTAATAATGTTTTGTATTTTGAAGCATTGCCTTGTAATGGAATATATGAAACTGTGATGGTTGTAGACGACTTAGGAAATGATGTATTGTGATTGGATTCTTCCAATAGTATGGATAGAGAATGCTTGTGGCATTGTCGTCTTGGACATGTCAACAAGAAACGCATAGCCCAACTCCAAAAGGATGGAGTGTTGGAGTCATTCGACCTTAGGGATGATGACGTGTGTGAGTCTTGTTTACTTGGAAAGATGACCAAGTCACCCTTCACTGGTACTTGTGCGAGGGGTGAGGGTTTATTGGATCTCATACATACAGATGTATGTGGGCCTTTTAGATCCACCACAAGGGACGCGAATCGCTTCTATGTGACTTTCACAGATGATTATAGCAGATATGGGTATATCTACTTAATCAAGCACAAGTCAGAAACCTTTGAAAAGTTCAAAGAGTTTAAACAAGAAGTGGAGAATCAATTGGGCTGGAAAATCAAGATGCTTCGATCTTATCGAGGTGGAGAGTACCTAAGTCTTGAGTTCCACGATTATCTCAAGGAATGTGGAATAGTTTCACAATTGACGCCACCTAGGACACCACAATTGAATGGTGTAGCTGAGAGGCGTAATCGAACCTTGCTAGACATGGTTCGTTCCATGATGAGTCATGCTTCGCTACCTATCTCATTCTGGGGGTATGCCTTAGAGACTGTCGCCCATATCCTTAACTTAGTACCTACGAAGAAGGTTGCCAAAACACCTCACGAGATGTGGACAGGGAAGGCTCCCTCGTTAGCACATATCAAGGTTTGGGGTTGCGAGGCTTTCATAAGACGAGATACTCACGACAAGCTCGAACCTCGTAGTGAGCGATGTATTTTCATCGGCTACCCACATAAATCCTTTGGATATCTCTTCTACAGACCGAGTGACAATGTAGTCTTCGTTGCGAGGAGAGAGGTTTTCCTAGAGCGAGAACTCATAAGCCAAGGGGACAGTGGGAGGCAGATCGATCTTGAAGAGCTTCAAGAGTCGAGCGATGAAGGAACCTCTAACACTAGCGCTCAACCTGAGGAGGAAACTCCGGTTGAACCGATTGACGAGTCCTTACCTCTTAGACGTTCCGAAAGAGTTAGTGTTCCACCCCAGTTTTATGGTTTTCATATTACTATGGAAGGGGATACATTCATTAGTGATAGTACACTAGTGAATATGGATGAACCTAACAGCTATAAGGAAGCCATGGCAGGCCCAGAGTCTGCGAAATGGAAAGAGGCTATGGATAGCGAGATCCAATCCATGTATGACAACCAAGTTTGGAATTTGGTTGACAATGTACCAGGTCGTAAGACGGTCGGGTGCAAGTGGATCTTCAAGAAGAAGACTGACGTGGATGGAAATGTGCACACTTATAAGGCGCAATTGGTTACGAAGGGTTTCACTCAAACTCCTGGAGTTGACTACGACGAAACCTTCTCACCAGTTGCGAAGATAAAGTCTATCAGGGTGATGCTGGCCATTGCTGCATATCATGACTACGAAATTGGCTGAGGATGTTTACATGGCTCAGCCAGAGGGTTTTGTCAATGCGAAGCATCCCAATAGAGTGTGTAAACTTGAGAAGTCTATTTATGGACTTAAGCAAGCGTCTCGCAGATGGAATCTTTGTTTCGACGAGAAGGTCAAAGAGTTTGGTTTTCTGCGAAGCGAAGATGAATCTTGTGTATATGTCAAAGCCAGTGGGAGTGTAGTAAGCTTCCTCGTATTGTATGTCGACGACATACTACTCATAGGAAACGACATCCCGACATTGCAGGAGGTTAAGTCCTGGCTCGGGAAGTGCTTCGCTATGAAGGACCTCGGAGAGGCTTCCTATATTCTGGGAATAAGGATAGTGAGAGACAGAAGTAAGAGACGAATAGGACTTAGTCAGAATACTTACTTGGACAAGGTACTAAAATGTTTTAGTATGGAGAATTCAAAGAAAGGGGAGTTACCAATCCAAAGTAATGCGAGGTTGAGTAAGACTCAGAGTCCGAGTACTGAAGTCGAGATAGTAGAGATGAGCCGAGTACCATACGCTTCCGCAGTTGGCTCAATCATGTATGCTATGACTTGTACTCGCCCTGATGTGGCTTTCGCTTTGAGCATGGTCAGCAGATATCAAGGGAACCCTGGCAGAGCGCATTGGATCGCAGTCAAGAACATTCTTAAGTACCTTCGGAGGACCAAGGAATGGTTTCTAGTCCTCGGTAGGAGTGATGACTTAAAGGTGCGAGGGTACAGCGACGCCAGCTTTCAGACCGACAGGGACAACTATCGTTCGCAGTCAGGCTGGGTCTTTACCCTCAATGGAGGAGCAGTATCTTGGAAGAGTTCCAAGCAGGAAACTGTAGCTGATTCAACGTGTGAATCAGAGTACATTGCAGCAAGCGAAGCGTCAAAGGAGGCAATATGGTTGAAGAACTTCATTGGAGACCTTGGAGTTGTGCCAGCCATAAAGGAGCCCATGGGGATTTCCTATGATAATGAAGGAGCGGTTGCCTTGACCAAGGAACCAAGAGATCATGGTAGATCTCGACATATCGACAGAAAATATCATTTTATTCGACATCGGGTGGAAGAGGGACTCCTCGTAGTGAAGAGGGTATCGTCAGAAGATAACCCAGCAGATCCGCTTACGAAGGGACTGAGCAGGGTTAAGCATTTGCAGCACGCTAGGAGCATTGGGCTGAAGGACGATATTAGTTTAGATTAGATAGTTTGGAAACGTGTAATAGATAAGTTGTTATTAACATTTAATGATTAAATAAAGGAGTATTATTTATTAGTAATGTTACTGTCTTATGTTAATCTTTTACCTATTGTTTCATTTTGCATGTTTTGACTTCCTGAATAATTAAGTTATTTGATAATAATCGAATTATTCGAACGGTCCACAGTCGTTCATATGTTGGAAGTAGATATGAATGAAGACTGTCATGAATTGGTGTGTAGAATGTCTAAAATGTATTAGACATAGCAAAGGTTTGCTACAACGTTCATGAGTGCTTATCAACTTGATTTGAACATTGGAATAAACCCACACTTGTTGGAATCATTTCATGGAATTTATCACGAGTGATCGCAATATGGTAATATCATATGGTCTTAAAACCTAGATATATGGTTTATTGTTTGTTAATTGGTTGGGCATTGATAATACGTAAACGTATCAGTAACTTGATGTTATAAAACGTATTGTTGTGTATGATTTGATTAATGGATAGTAAATGCATATAAGTCGAAGTTTATATGTTCCTTTTATCCTGAGAGGGTAAAAGCAATATCAGGGCCCCTCGATGATTTGATTTGACTTATGTGCCGGGCCCGGTCAGGACTGAATTGATGTGTTCAATTAAGTTCTATGTCAAATGAATCTGAGATCGAGAAACCAATTGCTGGACAATAAGTATGACCATGTTCCATGTAATTGTCTGCACGATATCTAGAACAGAGGATTATACGATCCATTATTTGAAGGACAGGATACTGATAAGATCAGAGTTTGACAGCGTCTTTGGGAGCTACGATTGCTAATCGGATTAGGTTTGCATTTATAGTTACTAGACTTATCCAAGTGGGAGACTGTTGGATTAGTGTCTAAGCTCGTAACTATATTTGGTAAGTACTTGACCCGGTTGTGCATGGTCCTTTTGGGTTGCCTTCACCATAGCAACTTGACAGGGTGATTTGTATAGAGAGAAGAGTATTATTATATTAATATGTTATAAGAATAATATATTTAAAGGAATAATAATATTATTTAATTAATATTAGTCATAAATTAATTAGGAATTAATTTGGTGACTAAAAGAGGTTAATTGAATAAGGGGCTTCAACTGTCAAATGTGTGATAGTTGTGTTTTTGGGCTATGAATCCTTATGGATATTAGGTTGGCCGAATTTTAGGGTTAGGATATCTTAAATTCATCCAAGCCTCATATCTAAAAGGATCATTGGATTGCTTAGGGCCTAAGTTATTCAATTAGGGTTAAGGATGTAACCCTAGTAGCTCATAGTATAAATAGACCCCATGGGTGAGGGAAATCGACCACCTTGTTGCATTGGTAACCCTAGAGCCGATTTTTTGACCTCTCCTCTCTCTCCAAATCATCCTCTTGCTAGTTGGTGTTTGTAAGCCATTAGAGGAGTGACAATTGTGACTCTAAGCTCCAAGAACAAGAAGATTCAAGCAAGCAACTTAAGGTATTCTTCTAGATCTGATTTCATATGTTATGATTCAATTGTTTACACTAGATCTAGCATTATAAGCCTTGGAAACATTGCATGTTCAATTAGAGAAACCTAGATCCAAGCATTAGGGTTTGCATGTGCACATAGGAAAGTTCTTATGGCTCAAACCCATCAGTGGTATCAGAGCATAGATTGATTTCTACTGAATTGATGCTTTAAATGATTGTTTTTACATGAAAAAATCATTTATTTGTGCCCCTGACTGATGAACTCGGCGAGTAGCACCAACTCGGCGAGTTCATAATGGAACTCGGCGAGTTCAAGCGTCAGTTAGAGTTAATTTCGGGATTTCTTGTTGTTTTGCTTGAGGATACTTGCCTTAATTGTTTTGGGTCATTAAAATCCGAATTTTATCATATATTTGAGTATATCTTTGACCAAACAAAAGATAATTACCATTTGATTGAATAATAATTTCCTTATATGATAATAATTGATTATTTGAACTAAATTGGTAAATTGTCTTGCAAGTAATATTGACTAGGTCAAATTTAGATAATCACTAAATTAATTAGTTGATTTATATTATTTGCTATTTGATCCTTTATGTTTTGAAAAGTTCAAAAACTTGTCCTCAAGTTTTGAAATTTAAGTTTTGTGATTAAAAGTTTAATTTGAACTAATTAAATTTCAAACCTTAGAATTTTACAAGTTTTAAAATTCAACCCTATATATATATATATATATATATATATATATATATATATATATATATATATATAACTTAAATGCTAGTCTTACCGTTAGTAGGCCTCATTCACGAAGCCAATCTATAAGGGGGGGTATAAGGTTATGGCCTATAAAATGGTCGTTTAATGGGTGTCCATTCTCACCCACCGCTTCCTTGATTGGTGGAGGGTCGTTAGCCAAACGGGTAGGATCGGGCAAACCTTTCCTCATTAAAAGTATAATGAATCTATATTAAGTAACTAAATGTTTTTACAAAATTCCCAATCTTAGTTACTTTAGGCAAAAGTGAATTGATGCAATTCCATGAAATTACACTTTGTACCCTTGCTAAGACGTTAATGGAGCGTGTGTGGTTAACCGGCACATTAATTGGGTTCTAAGCAATGGTAGCAAAGGGTGACTCACTGTTTGTCATAGTTCGATGGAGCGTGTGTGGTTAACCAGCACATCGAATAGGTGAATGTAACAATGAGGGCACCATGTATATTTGCATGGTTATTCACACCCACTTTGTGATCCTCGGCATCCCAGTCACAAACTAGAGGGGCATATCGAGATTTAAACATGCCATTGAAAAGTTCAATGTATCTCAAAAGATCTAGGAGTTTTTCAATACATTTAAAACCTAATTTCCTTTTCGTTTTTCATGGTGGAGAATTAGTGAATCGACATTCACTTGCCTTCAAATTATTTACTTGTTAGATTACGGCATCCCTTTTCTAATTTGTAAATATTGTTGTTGGTTCCTAGCCCTAATTTCTCATTTGGGTGATTAATTGGGGAAATTCATTTCTAATCAACTTTGTTCTTTTTTTTCCTTTTCAGATGTCGAACGCAAACAACAACGCTTATGGGTCAAACTCCTCTGGTTCATTCTCACTCATGAACTTGTGTGGGAAAGTGATCTTCGATGGGACCAACTTCAGTAATTGGATCCGCAACATTCGTATGGTCACTCGCTACAAGGACAAAGAGTATGTCCCCAATGAGAAGCTTAAGGAGATTGATATCGAAACTGCTATTGCCGATGAGATCACGGCCTACGAGGCCCACGAGCGCGATGCCACGAAAGTCCATTGCATCATGCTCGCGACTATGATTGCTGAACTTCAAAAGTCCTATGAGGACAAGTACCCCTATGAGATGCATCAGGATCTGCTGGAACGCTACCACTAGAGCGCCAGGCAAGAGAGGTATGAGATCATCACTTCGATGATCACTACCAAAATGGGTAATGGAGAGTCCCTTACTGCCCATCTGCAAAAGATGCAGAGATATGTTGATCGCCTGCTGAAGTTGAATGTGAACTTCGATGAAGAGCTAGCAATTGACATTATCCTTCACTCATTGCCTTCCTGCTATAGCCAGTTCCGCATGACCTACCACATGAATAAGGAAGAGGTCTCCTTGAGCAAGCTTCAGGGCTTGTTGAGTGACTGCTGAGAGCAACCTCAAGGATAAATCTGTTGCATCACCTCCCACTCCAGCTGCCGCCCCTGTCTTGGCAATAGGGCAAGGGAAGGGTAAGAAGAGGAAGGCCTCCTCAAGGGGCCACCACAAGGGAAAGTCTCATGATGGTACCTCTTCTAGTGGAACCAAAGTTGGTTCTGCTAAACCCAACTCAAACCCCAAGGAGGCAGAGTGCCACCACTGCCACAAGATAGGGCATTGGAAAAGAAGCTGCCCAGAATATCTGCAAGCCATCAAGGATGGGAAGATCAAGCCATCTTTCGCAGGTATTTACACAATTAAATCTAACAGTTTGTCACATGCTACTTCTTGGGTTCTTGATACAGGATGTGGTTTTCACATATGTTCTGATTTGCAGGGACTAAAAAGAAATAGGGATGTGGAGCATGGAAGGATGAATCTGATCATGGGAAACAGAAGATCGTCGCCTGTGACCAAGATTAGAGTTTATTCTTTAGTGCTTAGTAATGGTTTAGATTTAAATTTGAATAATTGTTGCTATTCGCCAGATATGGCTAGAAACATCATTTCATTTCATGGTTTATATAAACAAGGCTTTAGATATTCATTTGATAATGAAAAGGGTTCTATTTATGCTTATTTTAATAATGTTTTGTATTTTGAAGCATTGCCTTGTAATGGAATATATGAAACTGTGATGGTTGTAGGCGACTTAGGAAATGATGTATTGTGATTGGATTCTTCCAATAGTATGGATAGAGAATGCTTGTGGCATTGTCGTCTTGGACATGTCAACAAGAAACGCATAGCCCAACTCCAAAAGGATGGAGTGTTGGAGTCATTCGACCTTAGGGACGATGACGTGTGTGAGTCTTGTTTACTTGGAAAGATGACCAAGTCACCCTTCACTGGTACTTGTGCGAGGGGTGAGGGTTTATTGGATCTCATACATACAGATGTATGTGGGCCTTTTAGATCCACCACAAGGGACGCGAATCGCTTCTATGTGACTTTCACAGATGATTATAGCAGATATGGGTATATCTACTTAATCAAGCACAAGTCAGAAACCTTTGAAAAGTTTAAAGAGTTCAAACAAGAAGTGGAGAATCAATTGGGCAGGAAAATCAAGATGCTTCGATCTTATCGAGGTGGAGAGTACCTAAGTCTTGAGTTCCACGATTATCTCAAGGAATGTGGAATAGTTTCACAATTGACGCCACCTAGGACACCACAATTGAATGGTGTAGCTGAGAGGCGTAATCGAACCTTGCTAGACATGGTTCGTTCCATGATGAGTCATGCTTCGCTACCTATCTCATTCTGGGGGTATGCCTTAGAGACTGTCGCCCATATCCTTAACTTAGTACCTACGAAGAAGGTTGCCAAAACACCTCACGAGATGTGGACAGGGAAGGCTCCCTCGTTAGCACATATCAAGATTTGGGGTTGCGAGGCTTTCATAAGACGAGATACTCACGACAAGCTCGAACCTCGTAGTGAGCGATGTATTTTCATCGGCTACCCACAGAAATCCTTTGGATATCTCTTCTACAGACCGAGTGACAATGTAGTCTTCGTTGCGAGGAGAGAGGTTTTCCTAGAGCGAGAACTCATAAGCCAAGGGGACAGTGGGAGGCAGATCGATCTTGAAGAGCTTCAAGAGTCGAGCGATGAAGGAACCTCTAACACTAGCGCTCAACCTGAGGAGGAAACTCCGGTTGAACCGATTGACGAGTCCTTACCTCTTAGACGTTCCGAAAGAGTTAGTGTTCCACCCCAGTTTTATGGTTTTCATATTACTATGGAAGGGGATACATTCATTAGTGATAGTACACTAGTGAATATGGATGAACCTAACAGCTATAAGGAAGCCATGGCAGGCCCAGAGTCTGCGAAATGGAAAGAGGCTATGGATAGCGAGATCCAATCCATGTATGACAACCAAGTTTGGAATTTGGTTGACAATGTACCAGGTCGTAAGACGGTCGGGTGCAAGTGGATCTTCAAGAAGAAGACTGACGTGGATGGAAATGTGCACACTTATAAGGCGCAATTGGTTACGAAGGGTTTCACTCAAACTCCTGGAGTTGACTACGACGAAACCTTCTCACCAGTTGCGAAGATAAAGTCTATCAGGGTGATGCTGGCCATTGCTGCATATCATGACTACGAAATTGGCTGAGGATGTTTACATGGCTCAGCCAGAGGGTTTTGTCAATGCGAAGCATCCCAATAGAGTGTGTAAACTTGAGAAGTCTATTTATGGACTTAAGCAAGCGTCTCGCAGATGGAATCTTTGTTTCGACGAGAAGGTCAAAGAGTTTGGTTTTCTGCGAAGCGAAGATGAATCTTGTGTATATGTCAAAGCCAGTGGGAGTGTAGTAAGCTTCCTCGTATTGTATGTCGACGACATACTACTCATAGGAAACGACATCCCGACATTGCAGGAGGTTAAGTCCTGGCTCGGGAAGTGCTTCGCTATGAAGGACCTCGGAGAGGCTTCCTATATTCTGGGAATAAGGATAGTGAGAGACAGAAGTAAGAGACGAATAGGACTTAGTCAGAATACTTACTTGGACAAGGTACTAAAATGTTTTAGTATGGAGAATTCAAAGAAAGGGGAGTTACCAATCCAAAGTAATGCGAGGTTGAGTAAGACTCAGAGTCCGAGTACTGAAGTCGAGATAGTAGAGATGAGCCGAGTACCATACGCTTCCGCAGTTGGCTCAATCATGTATGCTATGACTTGTACTCGCCCTGATGTGGCTTTCGCTTTGAGCATGGTCAGCAGATATCAAGGGAACCCTGGCAGAGCGCATTGGATCGCAGTCAAGAACATTCTTAAGTACCTTCGGAGGACCAAGGAATGGTTTCTAGTCCTCGGTAGGAGTGATGACTTAAAGGTGCGAGGGTACAGCGACGCCAGCTTTCAGACCGACAGGGACAACTATCGTTCGCAGTCAGGCTGGGTCTTTACCCTCAATGGAGGAGCAGTATCTTGGAAGAGTTCCAAGCAGGAAACTGTAGCTGATTCAACGTGCGAATCAGAGTACATTGCAGCAAGCGAAGCGTCAAAGGAGGCAATATGGTTGAAGAACTTCATTGGAGACCTTGGAGTTGTGCCAGCCATAAAGGAGCCCATGGGGATTTCCTATGATAATGAAGGAGCGGTTGCCTTGACCAAGGAACCAAGAGATCATGGTAGATCTCGACATATCGACAGAAAATATCATTTTATTCGACATCGGGTGGAAGAGGGACTCCTCGTAGTGAAGAGGGTATCGTCAGAAGATAACCCAGCAGATCCGCTTACGAAGGGACTGAGCAGGGTTAAGCATTTGCAGCACGCTAGGAGCATTGGGCTGAAGGACGATATTAGTTTAGATTAGATAGTTTGGAAACGTGTAATAGATAAGTTGTTATTAACATTTAATGATTAAATAAAGGAGTATTATTTATTAGTAATGTTACTGTCTTATGTTAATCTTTTACCTATTGTTTCATTTTGCATGTTTTGACTTCCTGAATAATTAAGTTATTTGATAATAATCGAATTATTCGAACGGTCCACAGTCGTTCATATGTTGGAAGTAGATATGAATGAAGATTGTCATGAATTGGTGTGTAGAATGTCTAAAATGTATTAGACATAGCAAAGGTTTGCTACAACGTTCATGAGTGCTTATCAACTTGATTTGAACATTGGAATAAACCCACACTTGTTGGAATCATTTCATGGAATTTATCACGAGTGATCGCAATATGGTAATATCATATGGTCTTAAAACCTAGATATATGGTTTATTGTTTGTTAATTGGTTGTGCATTGATAATACGTAAACGTATCAGTAACTTGATGTTATAAAACGTATTGTTGTGTATGATTTGATTAATGGATAGTAAATGCATATAAGTCGAAGTTTATATGTTCCTTTTATCCTGAGAGGGTAAAAGCAATATCAGGGCCCCTCGATGATTTGATTTGACTTATGTGCCGGGCCCGGTCAGGACTGAATTGATGTGTTCAATTAAGTTCTATGTCAAATGAATCTGAGATCGAGAAACCAATTGCTGGACAATAAGTATGACCATGTTCCATGTAATTGTCCGCACGATATCTAGAACAGAGGATTATACGATCCATTATCTGAAGGACAGGATACTGATAAGATCAGAGTTTGACAGCGTCTTTGGGAGCTACGATTGCTAATCGGATTAGGTTTGCATTTATAGTTACTAGACTTATCCAAGTGGGAGACTGTTGGATTAGTGTCTAAGCTCGTAACTATATTTGGTAAGTACTTGACCCGGTTGTGCATGGTCCTTTTGGGTTGCCTTCACCATAGCAACTTGACAGGGTGATTTGTATAGAGAGAAGAGTATTATTATATTAATATGTTATAAGAATAATATATTTAAAGGAATAATAATATTATTTAATTAATATTAGTCATAAATTAATTAGGAATTAATTTGGTGACTAAAAGAGGTTAATTGAATAAGGGGCTTAAACTGTCAAATGTGTGATAGTTGTGTTTTTGGGCTATGAATCCTTATGGATATTAGGTTGGCCGAATTTTAGGGTTAGGATATCTTAAATTCGACCAAGCCTCATATCTAAAAGGATCATTGGATTGCTTAGGGCCTAAGTTATTCAATTAGGGTTAAGGATGTAACCCTAGTAGCTCATAGTATAAATAGACCCCATGGGTGAGGGAAATCGACCACCTTGTTGCATTGGTAACCCTAGAGCCGATTTTTTGACCTCTCCTCTCTCTCCAAATCATCCTCTTGCTAGTTGGTGTTTGTAAGCCATTAGAGGAGTGGCAATTGTGACTCTAAGCTCCAAGAACAAGAAGATTCAAGCAAGCAACTTAAGGTATTCTTCTAGATCTGATTTCATATGTTATGATTCAATTGTTTACACTAGATCTAGCATTATAAGCCTTGGAAACATTGCATGTTCAATTAGAGAAACCTAGATCCAAGCATTAGGGTTTGCATGTGCACATAGGAAAGTTCTTATGGCTCAAACCCATCAACACTCAGCAAACTTCAAGGACTTTTGAAGACCGCCGAAAGTGGTCTTAAAGGTAAATCAGTTGTTACAACTCCTACTCCTACCACCGCCCCTGTTCTGGCTATTGGGCAAGGTAAAGCGAAGAAGAGGAAGAGCCCTTCGAAGGGTACCAAGGGAAAGTCTCTTGATGGCTCCTCTTCAAGTAGAACCAAAGGTGGTTCTGTCACTCCTTCTGCCAACCCTAAAGAAGCTGAATGCTTCTATTGCCATGAAAAGGCGCACTGGAAGCGAAACTGCCCAAAGTACTTGCAAGATGTTAAGGATGGGAAAGTGATACCCAACCATGCAGGTATTTACACTATATTTTCTAATAACTCACCATATTCTAATTCTTGGGTCCTTGATACAGGTTGAGGTATTCACATATGTTCTGATTTGCAGGGACTAAAAAGAAGTGAGAATGTGGAGCATGGGAAGATAAACTTGATCATGGGGAATAGGAAAGCTTCACCTGTCACCAAGATTGGAGTTTATTCTTTGTTACTAAGTAGTGGGTTAAGATTAGATTTGAATAAATGTTGTTACTCGTCTGAAATGGCGAGAAATATTATTTCCTTTCACGGTTTGTACAAACAAGGATTTACTTTTTCATTTGATAATGAATGTGGTGGTATTAATGCTTTTTATAATAATGTTCTTTATTTTAAAGCATTACCTTGTGATGGTGTATATGAAACTGTGTCGGTTGTAGATAACCTAGGAAATAATGTGTTGTGTATTGATTTCTTCCACTAGCTTGGATAAAGCATCATTATGGCATTGTCGTCTTGGACATGTTAGCAAGAAAAGCATAGGCCAATTCCAAAAGGATGGAGTCTTGGAGTCATTTGACCTAAAGTCGGATGATAGTTGTGAATCTTGTTTACTTGGAAAAATGACAAAGTCACCCTTCACTGGTACCTGTGCTAGGGGTGAAGGTTTGTTGGATCTCGTACACACATATGTGTGTGGACCCTTCAGAACCGCCACAAGGGATGCTAACCGCTTCTATATGACTTTTACTGATGATTATAGTAGATATGGCTATGTCTACTTAATCAAGCGTAAGTCAGAAACCTTTGAAAAGTTCAAAGAGTTTAAACAGGAAGTGGAGAATCAGCTGGGCAGGAACATTAAGATGCTTCGATCAGATCGAGGTGATGAGTATCTTAGTATAGAGTTCCTTGACTATCTTAAGGAATGTGGGATTGTCTCACAATTGACACCTCCCAGAACACCACAGCTTAATGGTGTGGCTGAGAGGCATAATCGAACCTTGTTAGACATGGTTCATTCCATGATGAGTCGAGCTTCGCTACCAATCTCATTTTGGGGGTATGCCTTAGAGACTTCCGCCCATATCCTTAATCTAGTCCCTACCAAAAAGGTTGCCAAAACACCTCACGAGATGTGGACTGGAAAAGTTCCCAATTTGGACCACATCAAGATTTGGGGTTGCGAGGCTTTCGTAAGGCGCGAGACTCACGATAAGCTCAAACCTCGAAGTGAGCGGTGTATTTCCATCGGCTACCCACAAAAATCCTTTGGTTACCTCTTCTATAGACCCAGTAATAATGTGGTCTTTGTGGCAAGGAGAGGAGTCTTTCGCGAGACAGAGTTCATAAGCCAAGGAAACAGTGGGAGACAAATTGACCTTGAAGAAATTCAAGAGTCAAGTGGTGAAGGAACCTCAAACCCTAGCAATCAACCTGAGGAGGAAACTCCTGTTGATCCAACTGACGAGTCTGTACCTCTGAGGCGTTCCACTAGAGTTAGGAATGCACCTGAGCATTACTATGGTTTCCATATTACTGCAGAAGGTGATACACTTATCAGTAATAGTACACTGGTAAGTTTGGATGAACCTAACAGCTATACGGAAGCCATGGCAGGCCCTGAGTCTGCTAAATGGAAAGAGGCTATGGACAGCGATATACAGTCCATGTATGACAATCATGTTTGGAACTTGGTTGACAATGTACCAGATCGTAAGATAGTCGGGTGCAAATGGATCTTCAAGAAGAAGACCGACATGGGTGGGAATGTACACACTTATAGGGCACGACTGGTTGCAAAGGGATTTTCTCAAACTCCGGGAGTTGACTATGATGAGACCTTTTCACCAATAGCGAAGATTAAGTCTATTAGGCTTATGCTTGCCATTGCTGCATTTCATGATTATGAAATATGGCAAATAGATGTCACAACCGCTTTCCTTAATGGAAAGTTGGTTGAGGATGTTTACATGAGTCGGCCAGAGGGTTTTGTCAGTACAGAGTACCCTAATAGAGTGTGTAAGCTTGAGAAATCCATCTATGGATTGAAACAAGCACCTCGCAGATGGAATCTTTGTTTCGATGAGAAAGTCAAAGAGTTTGGTTTTTCGAGGAGCGAAGATGAGTCCTGTGTATATGTCAAAGCTAGTGGGAGTATAGTTAGCTTTTTGGTATTGTATGTGGATGACATACTACTCATAGGAAATGACATCCCAACTCTACAGGAGGTAAAGTCCTGGCTTGGGAAGTGTTTCGCTATGAAGGACCTTGGAGAAGCTGCCTATATCCTAGGGATAAAGATTTTGAGAGACAGAAGTAAGAGACTAATTGGACTTAGTCAAAGTACCTACTTGGATAAGGTGCTGAATAGGTTCAGCATGCAGTATTCCAACAAAGGAGAGTTACCGATCCAGAGTAACGCCAGATTGAGTAAGACTCAGAGCCCGAGTACAGAGGCTGAGATAGTTGAGATGAGTCGAGTACCGTATGCTTCTGATGTAGGCTCGATCATGTATTCTATGACTTGTACTCGTCCTGATGAGGCCTTTGCTTTTAGCATGGTCAGCAGATATCAGGGGAACCCTGGCAAGGCTCACTGGACTGCGGTAAAGAACATTCTCAAGTACCTGCGGAGGACTAAGGATTGGGTCCTTACCCTCGGTGGGAGTGATGACTTGAGAGTAGTGGGGTATAGTGATGCTAGCTTCCAGACTGATAGGGATAATTTACGCTCTCAGTCAGGCTGGGTATTTACCTTAAATGGAGGAGCAATTACTTGGAAAAGTTCCAAGTAGGAGACAGTGGCTAATTCAACTAGCGAATCAGAGTACATAGCAGCAAGCGAGGCAGCGAAGGAGGCAATATGGCTGAAGAACTTCATTGGAGACCTTGGAGTTGTACCAGCTATAAAGGAGCCTATGGAGATTTTCTGTGATAGTGAAAGTGCATTTGCCTTAGCCAAGGAACCAAGGGATCACGGGAGATCCAGACACATCGACAGAAAATACCATTTCATTAGACATCGAATAGAAGAAGGACTCCTCGTGGCAAAGAGGGTATCATCGGATGAGAACCCAACAGATCCCCTCACGAAGGGATTGAGTAGGGTTAAGCATCTTCAGCATGCGAGGCGCATTGGGCTAAAGGATGATATTAGTTTTAGAAATTATATAGCTTTTGAAATTTGTAAAGTGTAATTGACATTTGATGATTAAATAAAAGTTGTTATTTATTTATAAGTAAAGTGTTACTATCTTCTGTCAATCGTTTACTATCATTTCAATTTTGCATGTTTTGACTTCCAGAATAATTATGTTATGGTATATCATATTATTCAAACCATCCACAGTCAATCATACTTTGGAAGTAGGTAATGAGGCAAGACTGTCATGAATGGGTCTGCAGTTTGTCTGGCACAAAGGGGCTGCAGTGTTCATGAGTACTCCTGGAATAGTGATTTGAGTATTGGATTCAACCCACGCTCACTTGTATCACTTCATGGAATTTATCTTGAGTGATCGTGAGACGGTAATATCATATAAGTCTTCAAACCTATAGATATGAGTTGTTGACTATGAGTTGGTTATACATTGATTGTACGAAAATGCATTGGTAACTCGATGTTATAAAACGTGCTTTTGTGTATGATTCAACAACTAGTTAGTACAAGCATATGAGTCGAAGTTTTTCTGTTCCTTCTAGTCCTTGGAGGATTAGAAGCGATATCTGGGCCCCTCGATAATTTTGTTTTGACCTATGTACCGGGCCCGGTCAGAACTAAATTGATGTGTTCGATTAAGTTCTATGTCAAACAAATCGGAAATCGGGAAACAAACTGATGGACAATAAGTACGACATTGTTCCATATAATTGTCCGGCTGATATCTTGAGAGCAGAGGATTATATGATCACTTATCTTAAATGGCAGGTCATCTTAGTTCCGCGAGACTTTGAAAGAGCTACGATTGCTGATCGGTTCCTGAAGTCATACTTGCAGTTATAGTTATTAGACTTATCCAAGTGGGAGACTGTTGGATAGGGTGTCTAAGTCCATAACTATTTCTAGTATGTACTTGACCCGGTTGGCATGGTCCATTTGGGTTGCATGGCATCATGATGATTGGATAGACAAAATGAGAAGAAGGACACTTATGATTTGTTAATATATTATAAGTTATAATATATTAATATGAAATCATATTATTTAATTAGTACTGATCAAGAATTAATTTGGAATTAATTTTGTGATAGAAAAGAGACTAATTAAATATATGGGGATTGAATGTGTAAATATTCCATTCTTATATAGTGGGCCAATGATCCATGGTTTATTGGATTGCGCTAAAATCCATAGGGTGCTCCATGGATGCTCCATGGAGGTTAAAACCCATGGATCATGGAGGAAATGAAAATCCATGTCAATTAGGGTTTACATGGTGTAACCCTACTTGTGACAGACTATATAAAGACCCCAAAGGCTAGCAAAATCGGCACATAGTTAAGAACAAGGAGGGCTAGCCGATTTTGAGTGATAGTGTACCTCTCTCAAGTTATTCCAAGAGTTGTGATATTGTGTGAAACATTTGAGGCATCACATTTGGGGTGCTAGGCTCACAAAGTTCTTAAGGAATTCAAGCTACAACAAAGGTATGTTATTCTACTAGCTTTTATGTTTCAAGTTCCCCATGCCATGCTAGTTAGGATAAGAACCTTGGAAAAATCAAATTTGCATGTATCTTAGTAAAAGATAAATCCAAGGTTTCTAGGGTTTCATGTACACCATAGGAGTGTTAGAATACTCAAAACCCATCAGTTCTAACATATCACATAATATCAAATAACTTGTATGGTATTTTGGGGTCTACTTACTGGCTTCGGTTGATCGTACACTTGCATCCTCCTTTATTATTTTGAAAACCATTTTAAAATTATTTTGAAAATCCTTCCTTGGTTTGAGACTGGATCCACACGGATGTTCCTCCAATTCACTCAAACCAAGGCTCTGATACCAACTTGTCACACTTATAAAATTTAAGCCAATTTAAAACTTTTTCAAACATTTAAAACCGTTAAGTTATTACAATTTGTTTTCAAAATAGTTCCACATCAGAGCATCCCAGAAACAAAGTCATAAAAGGTGAGGAGCTGTACGATCACCTCTTTGCCTTGCCGCAATCCCCTGATGTACCTGAAACAATAAACTAAAATTGTAAGCCCGAGTGCTTAGTGAGTTCCCCCAAAATACTCATACCCACAACAATACACATATAATGATAAACTGCATAATATGGCTCCAGTCAACCATCGGGTTGGAATACCCCAGGCCCTCAACCATCCGGTTGGAATGCCAACATACAATGGGTCCAATCATCCTTGGGATGGAATACCCCAGGCCCACAACCAACAGGTTGGAATGCCCACATACTACGAGTCCAATCATCCTCGGGATGGAATACTCACGGACCACAACCATCGGGTTGGAATGCCCACATACTACGAGTCCAATCATCCTCGGGATGGAATACTCACGGCCCACAACCAACATGTTGGAATGCCCAGGACTATTGGCTTTTGCACAAAGCAGATAAGCCTCAACCACCAATCAAACATGTGCACATATAACAAATAATCACATAACAGTCTATAGACAGATAAACCGATCTAACTGATCATAGCAGAATAATAACATCCTATCTACCAGGATACTGATCCAACAGATCATAATAGCATGTACCATCCTATCTACCAGGAAACCGATCTAACAGATCATACTAGCATAACATATCAGGATGGCAATCCAAAAGGGCCTTGGTGCCTTAGACCCTTGAGTATAGTGAGGAAAACTCACCTCACAAATGTCGCACTGAAGCGATAAGCTCAACTCCCGAATCACCGACACAAACTCTACCACTTATAGTTACCATAAAACCATTTCCATAAATTTCCAAATTACCAAAATACCCCCAGAGGTCAAACTGGTCAACCCTTGGTCAAAGTCAAAGTCAATAGTCAAGGTCAACAGTCCATGTTGACCCGACTCGTCGAGTGCAGTTCACCGACTCGTCGAATCCTGAAACTCGTCGAGTTCATGCGTGACCAAATGTCGGGAAAACCCTAGTTGACTCGCCGAGTCCATGCAGAAGTCCTTGCACGACAATCTTCATCGGACTCGCCGAGTTGACCATGCAACTCGTAGAGTCCCTTCAGTCCATTATCCATTAAGATGCTTTTTAAGCCATTTTAAGGTTCCATACTGCAGATCCAGCTTCCCAAGGCATGTTTATCACGTAAAGTTGCAAACTTTACGTGCATGCAAGGCTCATAATGTCAAAACCAAGCTTGCAATGGAGTTTTACACTTAAGGAGAGGTTCATACTTGCTAAAGCTGAAAGCTTTATGGACTTAGAGACCAAATAGAGTTCAGATCTGAAGTTACAACTTCAAATCTTAACTCATACCCAAGAATAGCTTCTTAATATGCTAGAAAAGCCCTACACTTTAACCAAATGAGATCTAGAATGAAATGAGGTCAAGGTAACGACTTGATACCTTCCAAAAGATGCTAACTGAGGTAGATTTCAGATCCCTACACGTTCCTTGCTTCTAGCCACTTGCTCTCCAAGCTCTTCTCACTAATTTCCACCTTCCAAAGCTTGAAACACACAAGAATGAAGCACACACACGGATTAGGGTTTGCTGGACTCTCAAGAGGCTGTAAGGGGGCTAAAGGAGGCTAATGATCCTTTAAATAGGGTGCAAAACTCCGGAAATTAGGGTTTCATCCTCCAGCACCTACTCGTCGAGTCCTATCTTGGACTCGGCGAGTAGGTCACTTAAACACGTGGCCCAATCCGCTTCTACTCGACGAGTCAGGGCATCCAACTCGTCGAGTAGACCTTGCAATTTATGAAAATTAAAGCCATCAAATTATTACCTGAGATTCGGGGAGTTACAATTCTCCCCCACTTGAACTAGAACTTCGTCCTCGAAGTCTGCTGCGGTGAACAACCCCGGATAGTGTTCCCGCATTTCCGCCTCCGGCTCCCACGTCCACTCGGACCCTCTTCGGTGCTCCCACTGTACCTTTACCAAAGGTATCTCTTTGTTCCGCAGATCCTTCATCTTCCTCTCCAGAATGGCCACGGGCCTCTCAACATAATTCAGGCGCTCATCGACCAGAATGTCATCCAATGATACTACTGCCTCCTGATCCAGAATGCACTTCCGCAATTGTGAAACGTTAAAGGTGTTGTGGATGCGACTGAGCTCCTCTGGTAGCTCTAACCTGTATGCCACCTCGCCAACCCTGGCAACGATCCTGAATGGCCCAATGTATCGGGGGCCCAATTTTCCCTCTTCCTGAAGCGAACCCTTTGTGCTGACAGGATAAAGCGTCCTTCAGCTCCCAAAATATCATACATAATCAACCAGCTAACAAGTACGAACACTCATACCTGGCCCAATCAGCCTCGGGCTGGAATACCATGCATGCCTATGACGGTTCCAGCCATCCCTAGGATGGAATACCCTCGTGTCACACACATATATTTGGCTAAGTCAACCCTCGGGTTGGAATACCAAACATATCAGGTCCAATAAATCATAGGGCCCGGTCATCCTTAGGATGAAATACCCTAGATTGGAATACCTCTAAGAACATAACTCAGGTCTACTCATATCTTGAGATCCAAGGATCTATCCTTGCATCTCATCCATAATCCTCTGATTTGTTACAACTGAGTGCAACTCCCCCGAATCTCAACAATACATCCAATCCGAACGCGCTCCTACCAGAGACATAACCAACACAATCTCTACGCCTACAACATATGACTGGAATACCCTTACATGGTCCTCATCATAGGTCTGGATTGCCTCTAAGCCCACAGCATGAGTCTGGTATGCCCTCTCCGTCCCTCAACTCATGACTGGAATGCTCACGATACCCTATCGACACCGTTGTCGTCACTTCAGATGTCTAGCACTCCATCATGGAGGTACTCACTTCTATTGTCTTGGGGGAATGTCATCGATAATTATCTTTATAGTTTGTTTTTCATGAGCATTGATAACCATTCTGAAGGTGTTTCTTGCTCGAGTTATTCCTAGTTGGATCCCCCCCAGTCTGATATAGGTAGCGTAGGTAGCCGTATCAGACTATGGTGCATATGGAAAGGTTGTTATAAGAATACACAATGAAGTTGTTTCTATGATAATAGACAACCAGACTGTTGCCAAGAGCCACACAACATAGATGTTGATGGACTATAAGTGACAATGTTGTTGTCGATAGCGTTCTTCTTAAAGAGTAACCTTGCTATAGCAAGATGTAATGTAGGAAACGCCTTATTGATCGTCTGAGCATAAGAAAACCATGTTGATTATAAGAGAAGAGACCAAATGTGGTGTTAAGCATGACATAAACTTATGATGCGCAACTTACGATGATCGACAATACATGACTTATGTTGCACGGCTTAGAAGAATAGTTCGGGCTTAGCAGCCAGCGATCAAGGAGATGTCACACGGGAGAGCATCGTGTGGAATGCATCGAGCTTAGCTGCCAACGATCGTAGATACATCACGCGGGAGATCATCGCGTAGAATGGATCGATTTTAGCTGCTAACGATCATAGATCCATCACATGGGAGAGTATCGCGTGGAATGGATCGGGCTTAGCTGCCAACGATCGTAGATACGTCACGCGGGAGAGCATCGCGTGGAATGGATCGGGCTTAGCTGCCAACGATCGTAGATACATCATGCGGGAGAGCATCGCATGGAATGAATCGGGATTAGCTGTCGACGATCATAGATACATAATGCAGGAGAGCATCGCATGGAATGGATTGGGCTTAGCTGTCGACAATCACAGATACATCACGTGGGAGAGCATTGCGTAGAATCATATAGGCAAAGGTTGCAAACCTTTGAGCCTCGTTGGCGGAGCATGCCGCTATAGTGGAGTCGGTCTGGGGAGCCAGACGTCTCTAGGCAAAGGTACTGGACTTTTCACGCGGAGCTTGCCGCTAGAATGGAGTCGGGCTGAGAAGCCAAGCGACTCAAGGCAAGGATGTTGAACCTTGCAGGCGGAGCTTGCCGCTATGATGGAGTCGGGCTAAGAAGCCAGACGACTCAAGGCAAAGGTACTGAACTTTATCGGCGGAGCTTGCCACTAGGATGGAGTCGGGCTGAGATGCCAGACAACTCAAGGAAAATGTAGTGAACTTTGCCGGCGGGGCTTGCCGTTAGGATGGAGTCGGGCTGAGA
Organism: Lactuca virosa; assembly: GCF_052849685.1. Lineage (NCBI taxonomy): Eukaryota > Viridiplantae > Streptophyta > Magnoliopsida > Asterales > Asteraceae > Lactuca > Lactuca virosa. The sequence goes on along the minus strand of NC_136433.1, from coordinate 117,676,592 downwards.
AGCCAGGCGGCTTAAGGAAAGGATGTTGAACCTTACTTGATTGGGCGTAGCGGCTGGAAATCTATGTGTCCGACCCAGGTTATCAGAAGCAGCTGAAGTGCAATGGCACCTGGTGCTCTGCCGTATCATTAATTGTAGCGATAATTGGTGCCTCGTCTTCTAATGATACTGTCGAGAGCTATGCAGCGAGGCTATTGAGAGCTGGACTGTGGAGCTGTTGTCAAGAGGTGTGTAGCGAGGATGCCTGTAACTGGTCAACACGGCTGCTGATAGCCGGGTAGCGCGATTGCCGAGAGTTGTCAAAGCGACTGCCAAAGAACAGTTAGCACGGCTCTGGGAAAAGTTGGGCATCATAGCTGATGAGAGTTAGGCGGCAAGGTTGTTGGGATCTGGTCCGCATGGTTACTTAGAAAGAACTGGGCATCATAGTTTTTGGGATCCAGGTGACACGACTACTGAGAGCTGAGCCACGAGACCGCCTGGGGCCGGCCACCACGGCAGCGGATAGTCAGGCAAAATGGTTGGTGTTTGGTGCTGGGCTATGAAGCTTGTCCTTCATTCATAATACCAATCTCTTCCCAAGAATGCACAACCATATATAACGTCAGCTCATTATGTAGTCCGACTCTTTACTCGTAATAGAAATAACACTTCTGCATAGTGTTATGCTAACCCCTCTACTCCCCCCTTTTTAGAAAAGGCGAGAAGTAAGAATAAATGGATATATGATCCCGACTTGTTGTTTGCACTTTCGAACCTCATCCGTTTGTACAGGTTTGCACATCCTCTGCCCATGTCTTACAGACCGAGCTTTGCTCCGCGAGTTTGCTGTTGGCGCACTCTGAGGCATCGCAGCGTTGGAGCGATTATCTGAAAAGACAACAGGATCAAATTTGTGAGTTAGTATGTTTTCTTTAAACCATAAAGTAATTGATTTTATGTCGGGGTTATTTCAAAATGCTTCATGAGTAGCAGTAGTAGTAGTGATGCACTACTCTTCTCCCATCCCTTTACTTAAGGGGGAGAGAGAATAGGAACAATGGATGTATAACCGTTAGAAACTGGGCGATACAGCTGTTGGAAAAAGCTAGGCGACAAAAGTGCTGACAAAAGCTGGGTAGCGCGGTTGCCGCTACTGCTGGGAGTTAGACAATGTAACTGTTGATGACTGGGCATTGCGGCTGCTGAGATGGGTTGCATCGCAGATGAGGGCTGAGTTGCGCGACTACTGAGAGTCAGGCAACGAGACTAACGGGAGCCGGTCAATATGAATGATGAGAACCGAGCAGTGAGACTGCCTGAAGTTGGTCAATACGGCTCCTGAGGGTTATTTTGAAATGCTTTTGCGAGTAGCAGTAGCAACGTACTACTCTTCTCCCTCCTTTTTTTATATATAGAAAACACTGAGCCGGTTGGACCACAAAGCATTTTCTGAAAACATTCTGTGTTGAGCGGAGCTCGCGATACGCGAGCCTTAAATCTCTTATTTTTGTCTTGTAAGAGTGGGTTATTTTCTTGTTGAGGTATCCCAATAAATGCTAACTTGAAAAAGTGCCCAAGTGAATATATGACGCCCATTTGGAAGTGACTAGCCCAATTCCATATCCTTTTCTATTTTGTTTTTCTAAACGCATTGAGTATTGTTGCGGTGGCCGGCTTCTCTCTCTCTCTCTCTCTCTCTCTCTCTCTCTCTCTCTCTCTCTCTCTCTCTCTCTCTCTCTCTCTCCATTTTTTTGAAAATTTCAAGTGATCCAGGTTGCAACTCATCTTCTAAAGTCAGATTTTGTTAGTCGGGATCTCAACACACGGTTACAGCACATCTGATCAGTAAAATTTGCCTTGCAAGAATTATTATTATTATTATTATTATTATTATTATTTTATTTATTTATTTATTTTTGTTTTCGAGTGGGTTGGAACGCATTTTCTAGAATCGGGTTTTGCTAGGCAGATTTGTAGCATGCGAATTATCAAGTAGCTGATTATTATCTTGCGAAAGTAGCCCATTATTGGAGAAGTCCATTTGCAAATAGTCGGCCCAACTACTAATATATATATATATATATATATATATATATATATATATATATATATATATATATATATATATATATATATATATATATATAGAGGTTCATTTGTTTAAACTAAGTATTGTGTTATCGTATTTATAAATGTGGGCCAAGAATTTGTTAACCGTATTCTATAAGAAATAATATATTTTTTGTTTTTATTCTTCAATTGATTGTTCAAGAATTTGTTATTCTACAAGAAGTTCAAGAATTTATGGTTCAAGAATATTTTTATTTTTGAGTAAATAATTAAATAAATAAACATATTCTGTCAGAATGTTCGAATTAAAATAGTTATAATTCGTAAAATCAGATTTTTAAAATTAATAGAATCTATGATCTCTTAAAATATGCAATTTTCCTTTATTAAATCTATTTTAATTCAATAATATATATTAATCACTTTCTTAAAATAAGTAAAATTGATTGACCCACAGTTATGAATACAATAACACAATAATTACTTTGAATAGAATAACCTAGGCTTTTATATATATATATATATATATATATATATATATATATATATATATATATATATATTGAAAACGATGAGTGAGTCTGGACCACAACGTATATTCTGAAGGCGTGTCTTGTTTGAAAGAAATCGCGATACTTGAGGGTTAAACGGCCGATTGGCTAGTTTATTCTTGCAAAAATTGGTTTATTTTTGTGTTTAACCAGCCCAATAAAATAAAACATCATCAATTAATTACTGCAGCCCATTTGTAACTTGTGAGCCCAAGTAGCGATACCTTCTTCTTTCATTTATTTTTCGTGTATAAACCTGATTGTGAGCTAAGAGTATCAAAGCAACGATACCACATGGTCCCACTATGTTCGTTGTTTATTCCTGCTGTCCCGTTGCCCTCGTTTTCACTTACCCTCGTTCTTGCTGATGAAAAGGTGCCCAAAAGAAACGCAGGTATTGACTGGAAGGTAAGAGTTCACGGTGGTTACTCAATGGAGATCGCAACAGCGAGCTCGTCAGAGGCGTTGTGCATGTGGTCGCCGGCGGTGATTTCCCTTCTTCTTCTTTTCTCTTTTTGTTCTTCACCGGGATTCAATGGTGTAGTGGAAATCGGAGCAATGACTTCTGATGACGTCCATTTTTTGGGGATGCTTCGCTAATCGCCGACTAGAGGAGATCGGCTGGTGACGGAACAGCAGGCGGAGACCCGTGGCGACGATTGCTATCGGGGAGGAGGTGATAGGGATGGCCGGTGATGCTGTTGTTTTTTATTCCCATTGACGAATTGAGGTCAGAGATCGGAGCAGATACTGTTGTCATCTTCGATATGTTGAAGCTTGGAGGTCGTCGTCGACGGTCTAGGGTTGCCGGTGATGTTGATCCTCGGACAGAATGAATCAGGTGGTGGCTGGAGGCTCGGTGGTGTTGGGTTGCGCTTGTTATCTGGTCGCCGGCGTGGAATCAAGAAGCGAAAGCCTGCGGGCGATGTTGGCGATTGGAGGAGCAGACTTGGCAACTATGGTGATTGAAGCTGAGACTTTTCCGGAGACGTTTGTTTGTTAGGTCTACAGTTGGAGGCGGCCACTGGCTGTAAGAGGTTTAACGTTGGTAGAGAAAGGTCATCGTTGTCGCTGGGCTGTTTGAAGATGTTGCCCTTGTCGGCTGGCAGTTACTGGCGATCTGGTTGGCGGTGGCCACTGGCGGAGGTTGCTTCATCCAAGGAGCCGGCCAACAAGCTGAGAGCGACCGAAGGTGATCTGCTTTTCAACGCAGGTGAGGTGATTCTGAAGGCCGTCGTCATCCGGTTTAATCGGAAGAGGTGAGTTAGGTGACTGCTGAGAGTTGACCAAGTGTGTCCCATTTTGTTTTTTCTATAGGCTTTCAAGCCGTGTGGACCCAGCTGCATTGATATTGTTGTGTGTACCGGGTGTATAGACGGTGGGACAGGGGAAATATGACTTATTAAGGTAATTAACTTTTCGGTTTGTTCACATATAGATAATTATTTTTTTTTGTACACATCTAGGTAACAAACTTGTTGGAAGTGTTCACATTATGACCTGTTGTAGCAGGTTACATCCTAGATGTGAACACTTTTAACAAGTTCGTTACCTAGATGTGTACAAAAAAAATAGTTACCCAAATATGAACAAAACGAAAAGTCGAGTAAATTACACGAATGGTCCCTGTGGTTTGGGGGAATTTGTGTTTTTGGTCCCTAACTTATTTTTTTAACTCGGATGGTCCCTACTGTTTATTTTTGTTGCGTATTTGGTCCCTGTCTTACGGAAAAAGACTATTGTACCCCTATTACTTTATTTTTTAATTAATTTTCTTATTTAAAATAGACTGTCTCTTCATCTTTAGTGGGTTGTGGTGTTGATTCGACAGAGTTGAAGGACTGAAAAAAAAAAAGGATTGTGAAGACGTCGATATCACTAAAGATGAAAAATAAATAGAAGTTAAGGAGGATGAGAGATGGGATGGTAAGAAGATACAGATATGTGGTGTCTATTAATTTTGTTTAAATATATAAAGAATAAATAAAGAAATAAGAAAATTAATTAAAAAATAAACTAATAGGGGCACAATAGTCTTTTTACGTAAGACAGGGACCAAACACGCAACAAAATCAAAACAGTAGGGACCATCCGAGTTAAAAAAAATAAGTTAGAGACCAAAAACACAAATTCCCCCAAACCACAGGGACCATTCGTGTAATTTACTCGTACTTTTCGTTTTGTTCATATTTGGGTAACTATTTTTTTTTTACACATCTAGGTAACGAACTTGTTAAAAGTGTTCACATCTAGGATGTAACCTGCTACAGCAGGTCATAATGGTCATATGTGAACACCTCCAACAAGTTTGTTGCCTAGATTTGTACAAAAAAAAAAGATAGTTACCCAAATGTGAACAAACTGAAAAGTTAATTACCTTGTTGTCAAGAGGTGTGTAGCGAGGATGCCTGTAACTGGTCAACACGGCTGCTGATAGTCGGGTAGCGCGATTGCCGAGAGTTGTCAAAGCGACTGCCAAAGACCAGTTAGCACGGCTCTGGGAAAAGTTGGGCATCATAGCTGATGAGAGTTAGGCAACATGGCTGTTGGGATCTGGTCCGCATGGTTACTTAGAAAGAACTGGGCATCATAGTTTTTGGGATCCAGGTGACGCGACTACTGAGAGCTGAGCCACGAGACCGCCTGGGGCCGGCCACCACGGCAGCGGATAGTCAGGCAAAATGGTTGGTGTTTGGTGCTGGGCTATGAAGCTTGTCCTTCATTCATAATACCAATCTTTTCCCAAGAATGCACAGTCATATATAACGTCAGCTCATTATGTAGTCCGGCTCTTTACTCGTAATAGAAATAACACTTCTACATAGTGTTATGCTAACCCTTTTACTCCCCCCTTTTTAGAAAAGGCGAGAAGTAAGAATAAATGGATATATGATCCCGACTTGTTGTTTGCACTTTCGAACCTCATCCGTTTGTACAGGTTTGCACATCCTCTGCCCATGTCTTACAGACCGAGCTTTGCTCCGCGAGTTTGCTGTTGGCGCACTCTGAGGCATCGCAACGTTGGAGCGATTATCTGAAAAGACAACAGGATCAAATTTGTGAGTTAGTATGTTTTCTTTAAACCATAAAGTAATTGATTTTATGTCGGGGTTATTTCGAAATGCTTCATGAGTAGCAGTAGTAGTAGTGATGCACTACTCTTCTCCCATCCCTTTACTTAAGGGGGAGAGAGAATAGGAACAATGGATGTATAACCGTTAGAAACTGGGCGACACAGCTGTTGGAAAAAGCTAGGCGACACTAAATAGACAACTTTAAAGGAGTTTTACCAAAAAAATCATAAATTAAAGATGATTTCTTTTAGGAAAACAACTGGAGATGGGGTAAAACCAAAAAAATTCTCTTCTTCTCAAGTTGCTCGATAAAACATATAAACGAAAATGGGTTAAGAACTCATAAGATTCTTTCTTTACGACTTGAGGAACCCATCAAAGTATAAACGAAAAAATAGATGTGATAAAATCTTTTAAAACTCGAGGGATGCTCAGGTGAACTAAAATGAAAAATATTATGATATCTGAGCAAAAAACTAGGCAGATCTGAAGATCTGAGCGAGGAAAACAACAGATCAAGAGATCTAAACGAAAAAGTAAGCAGATCAAAAGATCTATACAAAAAAACTAAGCAGATCAAGCGATATGAACAATGGTGAAGCAGATATTGGCAAGAGCCAAACGGATCTAAACAAATGGTGCTAAATATGAACGGACCTGAGCAAACCTGAGCTGAAGCACAACAGATCTGAACAGATCTAGGCAAGAACGAGATGATGGCTGCTCGTTCGAGTCCGGGATGGCGCCAGATGATGTGACATGGAACTCCGACGACTCTTCTGGTCTTCTCTTATCTTCATGGCAGCTATGGCGGAGATCTGGGCATCACAGAGCAAGGTCGTTAGAGCCGCCCCAAGGACTGTGCCCCGGGAGCGGACTCCGACGATCAAGTTAGATCAGTTGGTAGGTCTGAGATGGTTCTCCTTAGCTGGAGAGGACCATCTTGGTGCTGGTGGTGGTGTATGGTGGCTGACGGTGGCGGGTGGCGGCTAATCCATGGGGGAAGTCTAGTGGTGGCTGAGCTACCTGGGGAAGAGTCATCCTCTATGGAGGAGGTACTATTCTATTTATAGTGGACAATTAGGTCAAGGGGAATTAAGTCAGGCCTTGGGCCAGCCAAATTCAGGCCCAACTAGAAAGGAGTTGGGCAACGCCGCCCGGAGGCATCGTGCGGGGCTGGCGGGCGCACCCCAGGCAAGGATGGCGGACGCGCACCAGGAAAGGCCGGTAAGAGGGAGCTAGGCAAGGGAGCGCCAGGCCGGGCAGGTAGGAGAGTCCCCAGCACGGCTCGCAAGGGAGCGTCACACAAGGCTGGCAAGGAAACACCAGGCAGGGCTGACAGGAGCGCGCCAGACCAGGCTGACGCTCTAGAGCAGTCTAGGTCATGCTAATGGACCATATATCATCTGTGTGTTTATTAATGCAGATATTAATCGAGCCAAAGGTAGGTTCATATTTGATCGGATAAACACATATATGATAGTAATCATGCGGAAATTTTTTTAGGTTACATATCATTAATAAGTCAATCAAAATATAGACTTTTTAATTGACATGAATCATTGTCAATGTAGTGCTTGTGGGAAAGAACATAAAAGGGTGTTCTATCAGTATACCATTTGTGATGGGTTCACCATACATAGTGATTACGCTTTCCTACCAGAAAACATTGCCATCTAACATGTAACAAATGGTGTTTTTTATCATTACCCATCTCCTTACCATTTCATATTCCTTCTCCTTATAGATCAACAAGCTAAACATTGGCCTAGATGCAGATTATGTAGTGAAGGGTTTTCATGTACGAAGGATCTTTGGATTTACAAATGCGATAAATGTCTCTACTACGCCCATATGGGTTACGTAAGAATGTCTCCTTATGCTGGTAAATTAATTTTATATTTACAATTTCTTTGTTTTCCTTCATTTATATATATATATATATATATATATATATATATATATATATATATATATATATATAGTAATTAAATTATTATTATTTTGATATATAGTAGTTATTTCCCTATTTGTTAGGACTTGCCAAAACCATCAAATATTACAAAGATGTTGACTATCCTCGTCTTCTTCATCTCCCATTCCTTGATGAAACTAATAGCTTACCAAAACACCTGTTTTTCTAAGAAAGTTATGATCATCATAAGTTAGATTACCTAAAACATGACAATCGTCAACACCCTTTGATTCTTGTAACACTCAAAAATCACAATAATTTAAAATTTTCAAAACCACCCATTCATCATCATTTTTTACAAAAAATAGTCTTGTTTCAAAAGTATTATTTCAGTTCAGAGTTTTCCCCAAGATACAGTGACATAAACAGGAAGCTATGTACGATCACGTCTTTGCCTTTCCACGATTCTCTGAAGTACCTGCAACGATAAACTAAAAACTGTAAACCAAAGCTTAGTGAGTTCCCCCAAAGTACCAGCATACACATACATATAACAGCATATACCGAGTCCACAACTAGAAAGACTGGATTAATAAGCCCTCAGTAAGAGTCTAGCATGCCATTCGGGCCCACAGCTCATATCTGGAATGTTTACAGGTTTGTTGGCTACAACACAAAGCAGTACAACCTAAACCCAACCCAATATGTCGACATATGTAACAGATAAACATAAACATAAAACCAACAAATACAGATAATCATGCTAAAACTACTAATCAGCCAGTAACTAGCATAATATTATCCTAACCAGGATAAATAATCTAGTGGGACGACATTGGTGCCTTCGACCCACAATACAGTGAGAAGAAACTCACCTCACAGTCTCACAATAGCTTAACAATACACTGCTCCGAATACCGGCTCTACAAGTCACTTATTCAACAGATAGAGACCAAGGCTTAACTATAGCTCAAAATACCCAAAAGACTCTTTAGTCAAACTTGGTCAAACCTAGTCAAAGTCAAAGTCAAATTCAACGGTCAAGGTCAATGGATCAACTCGTTCAACTCAGCTGAGTACGCGGGACATACTCAACTCCAACGTTGGGCGTACTCTGGCTTTGATCGGAGTCGAGCGTTTGACCCCGTATGCGTGGCGTACGCTAGGTTACGCGCGACGTATGTAGAGGATCTCTTTTTCCTCAATAAGAGCTTAACATGTAACACCCGTGTTTCTAGGCTAGGCATTAATATTGACGTCATAGTCTAGGTTAACCTTTTTAACTCATTTTGAAGAAATGAAGAGGAATTATGTGATTATTATGTGAATTATGTGTTTTATGCTTAATTAATAGGATTTAATTAATTAAGAATAAAAATAAGCGTCGAAAATAAATATTAGATAAGGCCGATGTCTACTAAGAAAGTTGTAGTGGTCGTGACGAGGATTCCGGATATATAAAGAATACCGAAATACGAGTTATAACGAAGAAGTTATGACATGTCGAAGTTCCGCGACAAAACCGACACGGTGCCGAATGACGTAAAAAGTGAGTTTTTGATAAACTACTTTTTAGCCTTGGTGATCTAAATGAAAGTCGTAGTGTTCGTTAAACTGAGAGTATGTATAAAAAGAACGTCCAAATCTGACTTCGTTTGAGGAAGTTATGATTTTTCTAAGTTTCAGTTTAGCAGTAGACAGCTAAAAACTCAAATTTTAGATCGAGTGATTTTTAGCCGACACAACCTAAACAAGAATCGAAGGTCTCGTCAATAGTAGTACACCGGTAAAAAGACTGACGAAAACGGACGTCGGATGAAGAAGTTATGAATTTTTAATGGATTTACCTGTCCCGATCTGTTAAAAATAATAATATTAAAAATAAAGTCAAAATTAGCCGACGAAGTCTAAACGAAAGTTGTAGAGCATAATTTTTCCTACGCGTTCATATAAAGAACATCAAAAACGGAGCTCGTATGCGAAAGTTATTGATTTTAGAAGATTTTGGCACAATTTCCGAGAATTTTCGCATGGATAAGCCTTATCCCGACCGGCCACGTCACCCTCGCCCGCTAAGCGCCCCGTGTCCGCCTGCTGATTCGACCGAAACCGAGGTCCAATTGATTTCCGACGCGTGTCGCAGCCGTGGCAGTTCCGAACCGAGCCACGTAGCGTGTCCGAGCCTCTGACGCGTGCCCCCTTCCCTTCGCATGTGAGGCGCCAGCTGCCCCCTCCCCTTCGGATTCCGAGCCTTCTCACCCTATATAAGGGTGGTGCGAATCCTCCCGGTTTTGGTTAGATTTTTGCACACTTTTTCACTTTAAACTTTATTTCAAGCCACTTTTAAACCCCCAAACCCCCGGTATCATACCAAACACCCAAAACACGTTCCAAAGTGCTCGATGACCCGTAAAAATTTATCTTTTCGTTTTTGAAGCTCCACCCTCGCAGGGCCCGGTTTTTCATTAAAAAGATCTCAGTTTCATCGAAAACGATCGTTTTAGGAAACGAAGTGCTGCCCGATTATCGTTAAATCAAGTGAGTGTATAGTAACTTTCATCTTACACATAGATATGAAGTATTTTATATAAAATACATGTTATGTGAATATATATTGTTTATTTATCTGAGATGGATGATGAATGAATGATTTATACAGATTTTTAAATAAATTAAACTGTATATGTAATTTTATCTACAAATATGTTGGGTAAAACATGGGTAGATAGTTGATGTGTGATAAAATAAAATGATGAGAGGCCTCGATGTTATTGTGATCCAGTCATCTAGCAGAGTATGGATGACGACCACGGACTTTTCTAGATAGTCCTGTGGAACGTTGGCAGGCTCGCAACCTGTAGGTCTTAATGAGCTTGGGTGTTCATTTGCTGTACTCCATCCCCCACATGGTTGCCTTATTTGACATAAATTGTTGGGAAACCCCCAAAGCAGTGTTGTCGCCCCGATGAAAATCCTTAGACTAGGTCCCTTGTGATAGTTGTTTTTAGGGACGTAAAGTGAGGATAACGGGAATGGGTAATCGGGTTATTGTTGTTTGATGAAATTAATAAATTTATATATTGTGGGTTGAAAACCCTATATGCTCACCAGGCTCCCAAGTCAGACCCACTCAGTTTTCTTTGTATTACAGGTAGTGGCGCGAGAGCATAAGTTGAACGACTTATCAATATCTTTTGATTATAGGCTTGTAGTGTATATAACATTTGTAAGGCTTATAATGTGTCGTTTATGCTTTTGGTCTATATCGGAACATGACATCCCGAGTTTTGTTATATATTGAAAATACATTTCTTTAAGAAATGCCTTGGTAAATCTTATTTTATCATATTTCGTTTTGGGACCAAATTCCGCAACTCTTTTAATCAAAGGATTACTCTGAAATGATTTTAAAAGCATAAATTAAACCAGTCTTTTCTGCCCGTGAATTTGGGGATGTCACAGTTGGTATCAGAGCATCAGTTTAAGCGAACTAGGAATTTGTAGGATTTCTAGACTTAAACTTAGAATGCTAAGTGATGATTGTGATATGAGTGTTTATCATAGTTTAGACACGAGCACTAGAATATTTTAGGAAAATGCCTAAAATGCTTTTATGTGCTAAATGCTATATGTTTGCCATATATGATATTATTTGTTCGGATCTATGGTCTGTTGCCGACCGGATCTGGAAACCTTATGTGTGTAGGATTCTAAGCGTATGACTACGATATTAGAACTAGCATATAAACGTTTCGGAGTGATTAGAAGAATCTAAATATCGATCGTGAATAGAGATCTAAATTCACCTTATTCGGTGTATAGATCAAAAATGGCAAGAACACGAAGTGGAGTTGGAAATGCAAACGGAAACAGGAATCAACAACCTCAACCCCAAGTACTTGAGCAAGTACCTGTTGAAGCAGCTGCACCGAGCCAATGACAATGGCTGGAGTACAAGCAATGATTCATATGATGTTAGATCGCCAAATGGAAGAGACAAGGCGATTACTACAACAGAATAGGGAAGAAACTACGATGCCTGTTGAACAGCCCGAAATGAATGAAGGGCAGTCGGATGAATGAAACTTCAGTGGGGTTGTTGGTCAAGCCAACCCACCGATAGTTAAACGAAACCATCATAATGAAGGGAATGACGGACTTGGATGTAAATACAAGGATTTTATGGCATCCAAACCACCATGCCTATCTGGAATCCCGACACCGGTGGAAGTCATGAATTGGATCTCTGAAATGGAGACAATGTTTGAAAGTTGTAAGTACAGCAACAAACAGAAGACCGCACTTGCAATTCCTCTGTTAAAATCTGGTGTATTGAGCTGGTGGAAGTTACTAGCTGATTCGATGCCCAAGGGAGAAGCTAGCAAGATGTCTTGGGAAGACTTTGTGGTACAACTGAAATTTCAATACTGCTCTGAGCAGGATCTTCTAGAAATCAACAATGAGTTCCAGAATTTGAAGAAGGGAAAGATGAGCGTCACTGAATACGCTGCTAGTTTTATGGAAAAGATGAAGCTTGTTCTTTATCTAGTTCCGAATGAACTCTCCAAGGTCAACAAGTTTGCCCACGGATTACCAGCGGACTTTGGTCCGATGGTCAAGCAAGAAACCACTTTGAAAGCCGCCATCTGGGCTACTAAGAATGTTGAGACTCAGATCAGAGAGAAGGGTCTGGAGAGGGTAGAAGTTGGCAAAAAGAGAAAGTTTGAAGGAACTTCAGGTTCCAACAAGAAAAGAAAAATTTCAAAGTCTAAGAAGTTTAGAGGAAGAGGAGGAGGCGAAGCAAAATAGTGTGGAAAGTGCAAGAATGCTTCTGGGAAATGTAGTGAGGAGGTGACTTGCTACAAATGTGGAAAGACTGGGCATTATGCCAATGAGTGCCCGTCCAACAAGAGGGTATGCTTTAGATGTAACGAGGAAGGGCACGTTTTGAAAGACTGTCAGAAGAAGAAGGATGCAGCAAAGCCCAATCTTCCACTAAAGCCGAAGGCGAGAGCCTTTCAGATGACACTTGAAGCTGCGAAAAAAGAAGCTGATGTCGCTTCAGGTACCTTTCTCGTAAACGAATTGCCTGCCCAAATTTTATTTGATTCTGGAGCCAACTACTCCTTTATTTCGCATGAATTTGGTAGAAAACTAGCTTTGCCTGTCGATAGACTAGATAATGCTTTATTAGTCGAGGTTGTTAGTGGCAAGTTTATACCTGTTAGCCATCGTATGAAAAACATATTCATTGACTTAAATGGGAATAAGTTCCACGAGGAATTATTGACTATCGAGTTAAATGGTTTCGACATCGTTCTAGGAATGGATTGGCTTAGCGCCAATGATGCCGAAATATTGTGCAGGAAGAAGATAGTAAAAGTAAACCCGCCAGGGAAAGAGTCGTTTATGCTGTATGGAGGCAAACGCAGAGTAAACTCTGGAATCATTTCCCTAATGAAAGCCAGAAAGTGTTTGGCCAAGGGATGTACATCATATCTAGCATTTCTGATTGATGTTAAGAAGGAAAAGAAGGAGGTGCAGAATATTCCGGTGGTGTGTGACTATCCGGAAGTCTTTCCCGAAGATCTTCCTGGATTACCCCCTGATCGACAAGTAGAATTTCGTATCGACTTGTTACCAGGAACGACGCCGATAGCAAAACCATCGTATCGATTAGCACCAACAGAGATGAAAGAGCTGATGACACAACTTCAGGAATTATTGGACAAAGGTTTTATTCGACCTAGTTCATCACCCTAGGGAGCTCCGGTGTTATTCGTAAAGAAGAAAGACGGGAGCATGAGAATGTGCATCGATTACAGAGAGCTGAATAAGGCAACAATAAAGAACAAGTACCCGTTGCCAAGGATTGATGACCTGTTCGATCAGTTGCAAGGTTCGAGCTATTTCTCGAAGATCGATCTTAGGTCAGGATATCATCAGCTAAAGGTAAGAGAGCTGGATATTGAGAAGACTGCGTTCAGAACAAGATATGGACACTATGAGTTCTTGGTTATGTCGTTTGGACTAACCAATGCTCCAACAGCTTTCATGGATTTGATGAACAGGGTTTATAAACCATACCTTGATAAATTCGTGATAGTGTTCATAGATGATATTTTGATTTATTCAAAAAGCAAGCAGGAGCATGACAAGCATCTGCGTGAAGTGCTAGAAGTTCTGAAAAAGGAGAAGTTGTATGCAAAGTTCTCCAAATGTGAATTTTGGATTCAAGAAGTCCAATTTTTGGGTCATGTGGTTAACCAAGAAGGGATAATGGTTGACCCAGCGAAGATTGAAGCTGTGATGAAGTGGGAACAACCGAAGAGTCCTACGGAGATCCGAAGCTTTCTAGGATTAGCTGGATATTACCGAAGGTTTATCCAAGCCTTTTCTTCAATCGCTACTCCATTAACAGCTTTGACCCACAAAGGAGCTACTTATACTTGGAATGAGAAGCATAAGGAAGCTTTTGAGAAGTTAAAGAAGAAATAGTGTGAAGCACCGATTCTTTCTTTTCCTGAAGGAGTTGATGACTTTGCAGTTTATAGCGATGCATCTGGAGTTGGGTTAGGTTGTGTTCTGACCCAAAGGGATAAAGTGATAGCGCATGCATCGAGGCAGTTGAAAAAGCATGAGAAGAACTACCCCAATCATGATCTGGAGTTGGCAGCGGTAGTATTCGCCTTAAAGATATGGAGGCACTATCTTTATGGCACTAAATGCAAACTTTTCACTGATCATAAGAGTCTTCAATATCACTTTAATCAGAAGGAATTGAACATGAGGCAACGGCGCTGGCTAGAGTTACTCAAGGACTACGACTGTGAGATACTTTACCACCCTGGTAAAACAAATGTTGTTGCTGATGCTCTCAGTCGGAAGGTAAATCTTGAAAATAAAAGGCCAAGAGCGTTGAGAATTGAAGTTGTCTCGACAATTGTGGAAAGTATAAAGAAAGCTCAAGAGGAAGCTTTAGAGAAAAATGATCGAAAGAAAGAACGTTTGGGCAAAACGTTAATGTTTGATACAAACGGTCAAGGACTGAAGGTATTCCAAGATAGGATTTGGGTACCTAAGACGGGAGGAGTAAGAGATCTTCTAATGGAAGAAGCTCACAAGACCATGTACTCGATTCATCATGGCAGCACAAAAATGTATAGGGATCTAAAACCCTACTACTGGTGGCCGACGATGAAGCTCGATGTTGCTAAGTATATGGCCGAGTGTGTAACATGTGCTAGGGTTAAGGCACAACATCAGAAACCGTATGGGAGTTTAGAACCTTTACCTGTACCCATAGGTAATGGGAAGACATCACCATGGATTTCGTGACTAAACTGCCCAGAACAAAGAACGGTCACGACATGATTTGGGTGGTCGTTGATCGCTTCACTAAGAGTGCCCATTTCATAGCAGCCAATGAGAAATTGTCTATGGATAGGCTTGTGAATTCTTACGTGAAGGAAATTGTGAGGCTTCACGGTGTTCCATTAACGATTGTATCATAACGTGACAGCTGTTTTACCTCAAGGTTTTGGAGAAGTCTACAAGAGGAATTGGGTACCAAGTTGTGTTTGAGTACTGCTTACCATCCGCAGACAGATGGTCAGATCGAACGAACAATACAAACACTTGAAGATATGTTGAGAGCATGTACCCTGGAATTCCAAGGTAACTGAGATGAACATTTACCTCTGGTAGAATTTTCCTATAATAATAGTTTCCACTCGAGCATCAAGATGGCACCTTACCAAACTTTGTATGGAGAAAAGTGTCGAACGCCGTCATGTTGGCTGGAAGCTGGGGAAAAGCAGTTTATAGGACCTGAAATAGTCCATCAGACTGCTGAAAAGTTGAAAGTGATTAGGGAAAGGATGTTAGCTGCTCAAAATCGTCAAAAGAGCTATGCTGACAAGAAAAGACAACCGATATCATTCGAAGTTGGAGATTCGGTTTTACTTAAAGTCTCGCCGTGGAAAGGACTTATAAGATTTGGTAAAAGGGGAAAGTTGAGACCAAGGTTTATTGTACCGTTTAAAGTTCTTCAGAGGATCGGGAATCAAGCTTACAAGCTAGAATTACCAAAAGAACTAGAGGGTATTCATAACACCTTTTATGTGTGTTATTTGAGGAAGTTCACGGGAGATGTGCCCAACATAATTCTAATTTCTGAATTAAGGTTGGATGAAAACAAGAGGTTAATTGAAGAACCAGAGGAAATCGTTGACCGTAAGACTAAAAAGTTGCGACGCAAGATGGTCGATTTAGTGCTTGTGTGTTGGAAACATACGAATGGGCCAAATCTCACGTGGGAAACGGAGAGTGACATGATGAGTCGCTATCCGCATTTGTTTGCTGATGTATGATTCCGGGGACGGAATCATCCTAAGAGGGAGAGAATTGTAACACCCGTGTTTCTAGGTTAGGCATTAATATTGACGTAATAGTCTAGGTTAACCTTTGTAACTCATTTTGAATAAATGAAGAGGAATTATTTGATTATTATGTGAATTATGTGTTTTATGTTTTAATTATTAGGATTTAATTAATTAAGAATAAAAATAAGCGTCGAAAATAAATATTAGATAAAGCTGATATCTATTACGAAATTCGTAGTGGTCGTGACAAGGATTCCGGATATATAACGAATACCAAAATCCGAGTTATAACGAAGAAGTTATGACATGTCAAAGTTCCGCGACAAAACCGGCACGGTGTCGAATGACGTAAAAACTGAGTTTTTGATAAACTACTTTTTAGCCTTGGGGATCTAAATGAAAGTCGTAGTGTTCGTTAAACCGAGAGTATGTATAAAAAGAACGTCCAAATCTGACTTCGTATGAGGAAGTTATGATTTTTCTAAGTTTCAGTTTAGCAGTAGACAGCTAAAAACTCAAATTTTAGATTGAGTGATTTTTAGCCGACACAACCTAAACGAGAATCGAAGGTCTCATCAATAGTAGTACAACGGTAAAAAGACTGACGAAAACGGACGTCGGATGAAGAAGTTATGAATTTTTAACGGATTTACCTGTCCCGGTCTGTTAAAAATAATAATATTAAAAATAAATTCAAAATTAGCCGACGAAGTCTAAACGAAAGTTGTAGAGCATAATTTTCCCTACGCGTTCATATAAAGAACATAAAAAATGGAGCTCGTATGCGAAAGTTATGGATTTTAGAAGATTTTGGCACAATTTCCGAGAATTTTCGCATGGATAAGCCTTATCCGGACCGGCCACGTCACCCTCGCACGCGAAGCGCCCCGTGTCCGCCTGCTGATTCGACCGAAACCGAGTTCCAATTGATTTACGACGCGTGTCACAGCCGTGGCAGTTCGGAACCGAGCCACGTAGCGCGTCCGAGCCTCTGACGTGTGCCCCCTTCCCTTCGCATGCGAGGCGCCAGCTGCCCCCTCCCCTTCGGATTCCGAGCCTTCTCACCCTATATAAGGGAGGTGCGAATCCTCCCGGTTTTGGTTAGATTTTTGCACACTTTTTCACTTTAAACTTTATTTCAAGCCACTTTTAAACCCCCAAAGCCTCGGTATCATACCAAACACCCAAAACACGTTCCAAAGTGCCCGAAGACCCGGAAAAATTTATCTTTTCGGTTTTGAAGCTCCACACTCGCAGGGCCCGGTTTTTCATTAAAAAGCTCCCAGTTTCATCGAAAACGATCGTTTTAGGAAACGAAGTGCTTCCCGATTATCGTTAAATCAAGTGAGTGTATAGTAACTTTCATCTTACACATAGATATGAAGTATTTTATATAAAATACATGTTATGTGAATATATATTGTTTATTTATTTGAGATGGATGATGAATGAATAATTTATATAGATTTTTAAATAAATTAAATTGTATATGTATTTTTATCTACAAATATGTTGGGTAAAACATGGGTAGATAGTTGATGTGTGATGAAATAAAATGATGAGAGGCCTCGATGTTATTGTGATCCAGTCATCTAGCGGAGTATGGATGACGACCACGGACTTTTCTAGATAGTCATGTGGAACGCTGGCAGGCTCGCAACTTGTAGGTGTTAATGAGCTTGGGTGTTCATTTGTTGTACTCCATCCCTCACATGGTTGCCTTATTTGACATAAATTGCTGGGAAACCCCCAAAGCAGTGTTGTCGCCCCGATGAAAATCCTTAGACTAGGTCCCTTGTGATAGTTGTTTTTAGGGACGTAAAGTGAGGATAACGGGAATGGGTAATCGGGTTATTGTTGTTTGATGAAATTAATAAATTTATTTATTATGGGTTGAAAACCCTATATGCTCACCAGGCTCCCAAGCCTGACCCACTCAGTTTTCTTTGTATTACAGGTAGTGGCACGAGAGCATAAGTTGAACGACTTATCAATATATTTTGATTATAGGCCTGTAGTGTATATAACAGTTGTAAGGCTTATAATGTGCCGTTTATGCTTTTGGTCTGTATCGGAACATGACATCTCGAGTTTTGTTATATAATGAAAATACATTTCTTTAAGAAATGCCTTGGTAAATCTTATTTTATCATATTTCGTTTTGGGAACAAATTCTGCAACTCTTTTAATCAAATGATTACTCTGAAATTATTTTTAAAGCATAAATTAAACCGGTCTTTTCTGGCCGTGAATTTGGGGATGTCACATAACACATTAAGCTCTCACGTCCCAATTTCATATCCAAGGTCAAAATACCACTAAGAGACATAAAGTTTCCAACTTTATGACTTTGCGGGCCTAATAAGTGCTTAATACACAAAATCCCATTTTCTTAACACCTCAAGGACTTCTAAAGCATGCATGGGGAAAAACTAAGCATCAAATACCACATTTTTATGACTCAAGACCCCTCATAGGTCTGAAAGGACGAATTATTCGATTAAGAGCATGTCATGCTCAAGAATCATCATAGTTGGGACCAAAAATGCCTAAATGAAGAAATGGCTAGATCTACAAGATAAGATGATCAAGCAAGGAGCCTTTTACCTCCTGGAGGTTGCTAGAAATGAGAGAATCCCATATCTAAGTTGTTTCCAAGCTCCAAGGTCTTCCCACTACCTTCTTCTTCTTCTTCAAGAATATCACCAAAAAACATAGATGAGCTCAATGTGCACTCTGCTCACTGAGGGTTAGCTAGAGGGACGTTTTATCAGGTGGAGGCTGATGAGGGAATGAGAAATGAGGTGATAATGATGCTTATAAATGGACCAAACACTAAAAATTAGGGTTTGATGTGACATCCCCAATTTCACGGTCCGAAAAGACCGATTTGTTTATGCTTAATTTTAAAAATCATAGTATCTTTTAAAGAAATATGTTGCGGAATTTGTTCCCAAAAACATGATAAATATATTATCAAATCATTTCTGAGGAAATGTATTTTATTCATTTTAAAACTTTGGGATGTCATCGTCAATACATAACCATAAGCATAAACAGAACTTACATTCATTTACACTAGTGATTTTACATCTCCTTTAATATCTCAGTGTAACATAGCTTCGTATCGACACCTGTGATACAAATAACTGGAGTGGGTCAGGTTGGGAAACCTGGTGAGTATATAGGGTTTTCAACCCACAATAATAAAGTTATAGTGTTTTATCATCAAACAATTAACCCAATTACCCATCCCCATTATCTTCTTTATTTCTTAAGGATTTACCCTAAGAATCATCTATCACTCATTCCAAGGATTCATCCTAAGGAATAGGCACGAAGTATATCGTCGCCAGGGTCTACACAACAGGCACTAAGTCCATAGCTGTCAGGGTTTATATAACAGGCATTAAGTCCATAGCTGCCAGGGTTTATACAACATGTGCTAAGTCCATAGCTCTCATTTATCGACAGCATTATTCACGGGAATCCACCTGTAATACATGTCAATGGGTTTTTAGAGTACATCTGATGAACATATAGTTCACAACACCTACAGGTTGCGAGCCTACTAGTGTTCCACAGACCATCTAGAATAGTCCATGGTTGTCATCCATACTCTGTTGAATGACGGGGGCCAACGTTTGGGTAAAGGCTTCTCTCATATTTCACCCCTCACCATCATCTCATGATCTATATCACCGATCATCTCAGTTATCCAACTCATCTTTCATCACATACCAACTATTTCATCTATCCATGTTTTACCCAACATTTTTGTAGATATAAAATACATATACAATTTAAATCATTTAAAACCTGTATAAATCATTTATTCAACATCCATCTCAAATAAACAAACAATATATATTCACATAGCACGTATTTTATATAAAATACTTCATATCTATGTGTAAGATGAAAGTGACTATACACTCACTTGTAGCGTGCTTTGATAGAATCTAATTAGAAACAGTCAGCGGTTCGTGATCGCCGGGCTCGGAACGCGGAACGCCTTTAGCAAACGAGAGAGAGAGAGAGAGAGAGAGAGAGAGAGAAAAGAATTGGGTGTTAGAAGAGCAAGGGTCGAGCTTGCTATTTATAGGGTGTTCTGGGCCCATTCACGTCGTGGACTTGAAGTTCACATCGTGGCGGATGGCTGAATCACTTCGTAGGCTTGCCATCTGCGTTCTAGTTTCGAAAGGTGTCCGGATGACATTTTCACGTCGTGAATCTAGTGTACTCTTAACACATCACCCTCGTAGACTTAGCACGTGTTTTCTAGCCTCGATTAGTTTCTTTGACTAGTTTCACGTCGTGAATCTCATGTTCACGTCGTGGACTTGAGGCGGCTAGGGTTCATCCAAGTGTCATGCCCTCAGACAGCTACATCTTCGGAAGGCCATAACTTTTGCATACGAACTCCGTTTTCGACGTTCTTTATATCCACGCGAAGGTGGAGACGTACTCTACAACTTTCATTTAGAACCCTAAGGCAAAAATGTAAGTCTCTAATCTGCTTGTGTATCAATCAGATCCGTTTGATGGTGCGGAATCCTAATCAAACGGATGATGCTAGATCAAAATAGAAGAGAAGAAGAAGAAGAACAAGTGAATCTATGATGTATTCAATGAATAGAATGATGCTTCATACACATAGTACACACACTAGTTCTTCTCTCTCTAAAACACCTTGAGTTTCACACACTTAAGCTCCTCTCTTCTCTCAGCCGTACACTCCTACTCCACTCCTCACCCCTTACACCTATATATATATATATATATATATATATATATATATATATATATATATATATATATATATATATATATATATATATATATATAGGAAACATGGGCCGTACACGGGTTCATGGCCGTGAACGAGTTTACGGTCGTAAACCCGTTTACGGTCGTACACACCAACCTGGCCGTGAACACAATTTTAGACCCAACAATCTCCCCCTAAAAAAATACAGTTGTCTAGAAAAGCAAAGTATAAACCATAATTTTAGACCCAACAATCTCCCCCTAAAAAGTAGCTGGCTTTTCTTGTTAATCTTCATTGGGAGCTTTGGCTTCAGCTTTAATCTTCGATATCTTCATGCCTTCAAGATGAACATATGAATCTTCAATAAATGACTTCATCTCGACCAGTTGGGCTTTTCTTCAGAATTTGACATTGAACGCACATTGAGTGAGGAGGCTTCTTGTACTGATTCTTGAAAGATAGCGCATTCAGCTTAACAATCTTCAGAGTGAATAACAGTGAGATCTAATCTTCTGGATCACTTCAACAGGTTCATAGATAGCAGCAAATTGATTGAGGAGGCTTCAATGCAATCTGTCACATAATCTTCAAGTCAGCTTCACCTTGCTTCTAGGGTTGAAGGATTGAATGTTGAAAGAATAATCTTCATTTCTTGCTCCTTCGAATAAGAATTCTTCGATGCTCACGGATGAAGCATTGGCTCAGAAATTTTCGATTCAGTCTCCATGAGTCTCATCTACATCTGAATTCACTTTTCAAGACAAAACAAAACTAAAAATAAAATTTAGCACACAAAACGGAAACAAAAATATTTTTGGATTTTTTAATTTTCTGATTTTTGTTTGATTTTTGAATTTTTCTGATTTTTGTTTGATTTTTGAATTTTTTTTAATTGTCCCCCTAAATTTGTGCATAGAGGAAAACTATGAACAAATTTAACAAAAAAAAATATTTGGGATCAAAGTTGTCAAGAAATCCAATATCGTTTATCAGCACACGCCTGCATGTCTAGATCTGGTCAATCACCGGTATTGTGGTCCACTTAAACACAAACGATGTTGACAATTTGGATAGATTATAATTGACAAGACAGTGTGGTCTATATTCTTAAATGGACATTTAGCTGACGACGACCAAAGATATTTTTGTCCACTTAAATTAAGCAACAAGATCTACAGACAACGTATTAAATGGTTCAATTTTAGATGTATTAGAACGTGTTTCCCACTTCCCGATATACCCCAGTTATCAAGAAATTCTAAAGAACTCCTTACGTTAGGTGAGTAAACAATTATTAAGGAGGAAGTCGGATTTAGAAATAGGTGCATATGTTGTGTCCCAGGTCAGATCTCTTTCAATCACGCAGAGGGGACAACATATGGCTAACTAGGATAGAGGGATTGAGAGGTAGAATATTGCATATGCTGTGTTCCAGGTCGGATCATTTCAATCATGCAGAGGAGACATCATATGACTAACAGATAGAAAGAATTTCATAGATAAGGAGGTGCGTAGAAGTAGAGTTGCATATGTTGCATTCCAGGTCGGATCTCTTCCAATCACGCAGAGGAAGCAAAATATGACTGACAAATAGAAAAGCAAGAAAATAATTTCCTACAGGCCTACTATATCAGAACCCCCCAGTCGCCCTATCAGAACCAGAATTAAGGACATAAGTCTGTACATCAAGGAAGAATTAAGCCATAGTTCTAGATGCGTATTAATTTAGTGTATCTCGTGGGTTCCCGTGTTTATCTCACTGCTCAATCTACCCGAGCGTCGTATGGTCAGTCCAAATGAAACTATCTAAGTTCATATTAGTCAAGTGCTTTCAATTTTCAAACTGAGTCTAGTCCTTTTGAATCCTTTGTGCCTACCAGCACATTGAATACAGAGTCTAGACAATTCGGCTTTAGTGCATTACACGCATCATAAATTGCCCTTTAGCACTATACTTCATATCACTTCCCAAACAATACCTACTAACAAAAAACTATAAGAAAATAAAAGATTGTCTTCGAAATGAATCAATGTAAGATAAACTCAGGAGTATTGAGAAGAAAACTCAAACCGTAAGTCACCGATTGAATTTGCATCCAGAAGGTCTGAGAACAACACGCATAATCTCATAACAGATCTGAAAATTCTTCATGTCATTAAGCACTAACCCCATGTGTGATCCCTTCCTTTCTTCCTTTCCCGCAAAGGACACATACTCTCAAACAAACATCTGAATGTTGTACAGTTGAGAGATGCCTCCTATCATGTGCCTGGAACAGCCACTATCAACAAACCGAAGTCTGATGATATGCCTCCATAGCTGCTCCAGCACAGAGCGGGATCAGTTGATCTTTGGAACCCAATCCATTTTGAAACCGGGTTGACCTTTGTCATCCTTGCAAGGTACACTCTCCCATGACATATCCTGTTTATCACAAACAGAAGATGAAGAAATATTAGAGTCATTGGTTGATTTGGGAGATTGAACCTTTGGTACCCATCTGTAGTTGGGTTTAACCCATTTCTTTTTCGATCTGATGGGTGCCTCGGTACTTGATTTTGAACTGGAAGTCGATCGTCGAGATGACTTTTACCTAACCGGTCTTGATTTCGCTGGAGCATCTCTTGGATTGGACTTCTTGGCCGACATTCCCTTCTTGCCCTTGGGATTTTGATTATTGGCCTTTTGCACGTTCCAGTCGCCATTGTCTGAACGTGGCCTCAAAGGGTTTCTTTTGAAATATCTCCCTTTTGGCGCATTCGGCCAGCCTTGTGCGTAGTAGGGAACGTATGCACGATTTAGACAATTTCTGGCAATGTGTCCAGGTGTTCCACAGTGAAAGCAAGTCTTTTTCTTCACGCATGAGTTGTTTCTTCCTGCCCCTGGTGGCGTATCCATGCTTTGTCTCTTATTGTTCCCACAAGCACAATTACAGCAAGCACTCTGTTTAGCTTGTTTTGGTGGCCTGTATTTCTCAACAGCAGGTTGATCAGAAACAACTGAGTTCGAAGCAACAGATTCAGAGTTCAAAGAGACATTGGTTAGATAATCATCAGAATTTGCAGAACTAGAATTAGTTATGTTCTCCTTGTCCTCATCCTCTACTACTTTACCTGCACAAGAAGTAAAAGCATTAGAATCGTTCAGCTCAACACTTTCTGGCACAACCACGACAGAATTATCAAAGATATCATCAAATATATCAAAAAAAATTGAGTCATCAGACTTTGATACAATTTTATTATCAGACACACTCTCTTCGGTTGCTTGCTTGAAATGACTTAGTGGTTGATCTGCAGAAGAAGCATAAACATTAGTACTTGCTACCTGAGGACCACATCCCGACACAAATACAGCAGGTTTGCCATATTTGAGATGTGCCTCTCTGTCTATTTCCTCTTTTGTCAAAGGGTTATACTGATAGGTTTGATTAAAAGGAGGAGGCACTTTATCATACCCTAAACCTTTTTGCTGGTTATTTTTAAATCTCAAACTATTTTCCATCATTGACGCAACTACTTCACTTGACACATCAAATTTTCTGAAATTAAAATCCGCATTTTCAAACTTATGTTTTAATGTGTCAAGTTCAGCAGTTAACTCTGCAAGTTGTTCTGTCACATATCTATAGTTTGCACATTTATTGCTATATTCTTCTTGTAGTTTTCGGAAGTCCTTGGTTTTGGTCTCTAATTGTTCTTTTAGGGGTTTTTGTGCCTTCCTAAGTTGATATCCATTGTACTTTAGGTCCTCATTTTCCCTTTTTAGCAAATCAATTTGTTCGCGAAGAAATTTAATCGTAGTTTCACAAGATGGAGTACATGAAACTTCATTTACCGGGATGTTTGAGGAACTCATTGTTTACCAAAAATGCCCTTTGACTTAAAACCTCAAAAGTCAACCTTAAAAGTCAAATTTAAAAAGTCAAACTTAAAAAGTCAAACTTAAAAGTCAAACCGAAAAGCTAAATTTGAAATTTTGAAAGTTAAACGAGAAAGTCAAAGTTTAAAGTCAAAGGTCAAACTTGGAAGTCAAAGTCAATTTTTAAGGTCAAAAGTCAAAAATAAAAGACAAAAATTAAAAAACTAAAAATTTGGGTTGAAAATGGAATTTAAAAATAAAAGAAATTGATTTTTGGGTTAAAAGTGTCAAAATGCGAAATTAGGAACCGAGAAAGGAACGCCTTATGAATTAAATTCGGAAGGAGGATATCATCTCGCAGCCTAGATCAGTTAGAAGGGGCGCTGGTTGAGTTGGGAGGAGACCGAGGTTCGATTCCTGGCACCTCCAAAAATTCGCCCCTTTTTTAATAGAAGCACGCCTGCGATGCCAGGACTCCTGCTGCGAATGCGAGATGCTGAGCTTGGCCGAGAACGAAGCCGTAAACGTGTGAGAATGAGCCGCAAACTTCCTAGCCGTACACCGAGGACCGCAAACCGAGGTCGTAAACTCCGAGGCCGTAAACCGAGGACCGTAAACCCGCCTGACCGAACACGTGTCTTCGGACCGTAAACTCGCGAGACCTCGGACCGTAAACCCTCAGACCGCAAATCGTTTCCGGCCACAAACACTTCGGAAACCCTAGCTGCTGGCCGTACACGCCGAGAAACCCCAGCCGTAAACGCGATTTCGGCCGTAAACCCTTCAACGGGCCGTAAACACTGCTTCAGATCGCGAAAAAACGACGTTTTTCACCCTTTTTGCTCCAAAACTCGATCAAAAACTCGTTTTTATCAAAAATGTAAAGAACAAACCCCCTTTATTTTTCCAAGATCTATCCAAAAACGCATAAATCCTTCAAAAATAAGATCAAATACGCTCCAGATCTGACAAAAATGATTGATACAAACCAGACTCTGATACCAATTGTAAGTCCCCAATCTGCTTGTGTATCAATCATATCCGTTTGATGGTGCGGAATCCCAATCAAACGGGTGATGCTAGATCAAAATAGAAGAGAAGAAGAAGAAGAACAAGTGAATCTATGATGTATTCAATGAATAGAATGATGTTCCATACACATAGTACACACACACACTAGTTCTTCTCTCTCTAAAACACCTTGAGTTTCACACACTTAAGCTCCTCTCTTCTCTCAGCCGTACACTCCTACTCAACTCCTCACCCCTTACACCTATATATATAGGAAACATGGGACGTACACGGGTTCACGGCCGTGAACGGGTTTACGGGTTTACGACCGTACACACCAACCTGGCCGTGAACACAGCCGCAAACACATATTACACTACAGAAAAATACAGTTGTCTAGAAAAGCAAAGTATAAACCATAATTTTAGACCCAACATAAAAATTACTCTATCGTAAACTCACTTTTTACGATTCCCGGTGTCGTGCCGGTTTTGGCGTGAAACTTCGACAGGTCATAACTTCTTCGTTATAACTCAGATTTTAGCGTTCTTTATATGTACGGAAACCTTGTGACATATACTAAAATTTAGTTAAGATTATTTGTTATAAATAATCCTCCATCAAAAAGTCATTTTTGACGCTTATCGTCTCTAAATTAACTAGCCCGAATCTGTGGGCGTTACATTTGAGGATCCTTCACGTACGCCCTATGTACGCAGTGTACGCTAAGCGTACTAAGGTCCTCCCAAGTATGCCCAACGTACTAAGGCTTCGGCCAAAAATCACCAAAATGCCACTATGGGCCATTCTTGCAATCGTTCTCAAGCACAATGGTCAAAATGCAATATTCCTTCATACATAGGGTTAAAATAGAAAATACCTCATCATAGGGATGTTACAGCTCTAGTTGATCATACACTTATAAGCAATGGTAAACCTCCTATTGGTTATTAAAGTGTCATGACCCAATGAAAAAGACCCAACTGTTATGCAATGGATGTTTCAGACCAATCAACCCAACCATGCCATTTTACAGGTGTGCTAATGATATTGACAAGGATGATCATATTCAAATTCCGGGTGGGGGGTTACAATAACTTTGTTCTCCATGAGTGGTGCACCCGACTGTCGTCAGAAAAAGGAATCCACCCGGGCCACACATAACATACCCTTCGTTTCATGTACCCAAACTCCCTTCCTTTCTTTTTCAGTGTGTTCCTTTTTGATGTTTATGGTCTGGTTTGCAATGGATTTGCATATTGTTGTGTCTAATATGAATAATCTTGGAAAAGCACTTACTATTTTGTTAATGTAAAGTTTGGAGGCATTCTTAACACTGATAGTCACCCACATCCTCTCTCCTTTGCCCAAGGCATTGTGTTGGATGACCAATGTAGTATGTGTGGTCAGGGATTACAATACCAGCTGGTCTTCAAATGTCTTGCGAGTAATTTTTTGATTGATTACTTTTTTGTAAGCGTTTGAACAAGATATGAAAGTTGTGGTTTCTCTTCCACATGCATTCTTGAAACACAATATGCACGGTTTGTAATTATTATTACTCTATATATATATATATATATATATATATATATATATATATATATATATATATATATATACTATTCTTAAACATCGTTGCATCGAACGTGAAAGTTCCTAACGCTAGAAAGCAAGCAAAAGTTATGAAGAACACATTTCATATAATTAGGAAGATTGAAAAGATTTTGAGCATGCTCTTTGTTTTGGTATAATATATAAGGTTGGTGGGTGTGGTCTCGGCAAGCACTTCGGCTACCTCGGCAAACATCGGGGTCGAGCCCTCGGCATGCCAAGCTCCGCTTGGCAACTCGGTAGATTTGTACCAATGAGAGAGAGTGAATGGTTTGGGGAAAATAGAGAGAAAATGAGGATTTAATTTTTCTTTTGAAGTTTCAGGTAACAAAAATGGAAGAAATTTTCCACTGCACTGTGTATGCGTTCAAATATGAGTTCAAATGGAGAAGACAACAAAATTTTCCAGATTTAACATAAAAGGTCCCTAGGGTTTGGTATACTAAAAAAGTACCTCATCCTAAATTCTCTACATAAATAGTTTTTAAAATTACATAATCAACCCTTAACTTATAAATCTTAATTACATAAATAGTTTTTAAAATTACAGAATCAACCCTTAACTTATAAATCTTAATTATTTTTCTAGTTAAATGAAATTTTAGTTTTAAAAAAAATTGTATGTTTGAAATGTTTATTTTTTTAAATTAATTAATTTTTTTAAAAAAATATCATAGCAAGTGTGGCAACTCATACCATGAAAATGGCAAAATTTTGACGGGGTATAACAAAGCTGACATAACGCCTACATAGACCGTGACAAGTGTGACATCAAACCCACTAGCCTAAGAGTTATGGACTTACAGTTGATGTCATTAGTTTCATGTCAAGATTTTTTGTGTGGTTTCATGTTTATTTATAATTTATAAATGATAATCTTTACATTTTTAGGTATTAGGCATAAGTTAGGTTTGACCTCTTTATATTGTCAATCTTCTTGCCTATTTAATTCATGCAAGAATATAAGTTTTTTTTCTATACAAGAAGTCATAATGTATGGGTTAATAATCTATATATTCAACACAATCCAAAAACTATAAACATGCTTAAAAACCATCACACGAAAATATTAATTAATACAAAGTTTTAAACAATATTACGAGAATAAACTCCGCTGTAAAAGACACTACTTTCATATACTTTCATGTTTTTTTAACAAAAAACAATGATTAGTTTGTAACTTTAAAACTGTGATGTAATCTATATATTATATTATATTCTGAGTAGAAAGATACTGAGTTCAGGCCCTCCACTGCCGTCCGGGTTCATCATATAAAATGCTTCCGAGTCACGACTCCCCACAACTCGCTCAAATCTCGCTCTCATGTACAGTAGCTCCCCTTCGCTGGTTTTTTTGCCGCCGTCCTCCACCACCGGAATAACACCGGCACCCACCGAAATGCTTTGCACCGTACTCAGAACAAACCAGTCGGACTTCGAACACGCCCGCGACTGCGCGTACCCGCACTTCCTCCCGTTACAGTACATGCTCCACGTCGGCTCAAGAAAAAGCTTCGCATTCCCACCACCTCCACGCGCCGCCGCCGATCGTTTATTCTGTTTCTCGCACTCTAGCGCGATCCTAACTAACCCAGACGACATTTCCCTCACAAGAGCTGCCGTTGACACCGCCAGCTCCACCACAAATATTGGTTCTGATCTCATATCATACTGCACCGCAAAGCTGACGTGTCCTCTCCGGTTTCCAAATAATGTGCCGGTGACTTTCCGACCTGGCGATGGCGTTAGTGAGAGTTGGGTCGGTAAGTTAAGCCACCGGCAAGAGGGAAGGATTGAAGGGATTGATACAATGTTGAGAATCGACCGGAGAAATATGGAGATACCGAATCTTGGTAAACAGCCTCCATAGCCTACCGAAGACCTTCTTCCGATCACAAGGGGTTTGTCGTCGTTGACGGAGGGCGGATCAACAATGAAGGAGGTGGAAGAGATGTAATTTGATGGGATTATTGCGGTGGTGCTCTTGCAGCTGCTGGTTCTGGGTAGAAAAAAACGATCGTGATTCATCATCAGAGTTAGAGTTGGAATTGGAGTCTGAGTCGGAGAAACTGAAAGTAATGATGGTGTTGGGAGGGAGGGGTGAATTTAAAGGGGGGAGGAAGAGGTCATGCGTGAGTGCTCAGTTTATGATTTCCAATTATGTGTGTTTTGTGTTACATTTATATTTTAAAATAATTAATTATTAAACTTTTGATTTAATATAGAGTTAAGGATATAAATAAATACAATAACGTTGCTACGTGTTTTGACTCATTCGTAAAATTGTATATATAAAGTTGTGAGAAATAAGAAGTAGGGCCCTTTGTCTAGTTTAAGTTGGTGGTTAGCTAATTTTTGTATTTTAAAGAGATTATTATCAATGATAACTACCAATTCATTTTTTATTCCAAATAGTAAATTCAATTGTTGACAAATGAGATTTCAGAGTTGATTTTATTTTGTTTCAGATTCTTGATGATATACTCACATCCACTAATCCATTTTTATGGTAAAATGATTAAAAAGGAAGAATACGTATACTTCGTTCACTAAAAAGAACGTGTGATAACATAAACTTACCATTTTTATATATTAATCACGAAAATTTATTTTTTTCACAGATAAACTCAAGGAAACTTAAGGTTCCATTTGATAGTTGTCTGCAAAAGTTTACTGATTGGGAAAAAAATCATGTTATTTGATTGTACGTCTGACTGTTGTGTTGTGCTAAATGATGAAAAATAGTCATATTATCCTGTTGTTCTATGCTATGGTGGATAAAGTTGCTAAATATTTATTAAAACATACAAATTGTCATACAAAATCAAAATTAACAACAATAATTTAAAACTCCAAATACAAATTGTTATACAAAATCAAAATTATACAAAGTGTATGTTAAAATCATAATTTATGATTGAAACTTCATATATGAAATGCTCCTCCTAAATCATATGCTCGAAAATCTGAAGAAAGAAATTAATATGAAATAGATGAAGGTTCACGATACTCTCCAATAAATAAATAAATAAATAAAGATGAGATGGTTACCTATGGGTGTAACACCCAGTTTTAGGTAATCATTCCATTTAGTTAAATTTTGACCTGGCTCACGACGTGAGGGATACTTGTCACGTCGTGAGGAGAATGTTCCAAACGCGCATCATCTTTGGTATTCTCGGCGTGAGCACATATGGCTCACGGCGTTAGGCATGTCTAAGAGGAAAACCTTGATTTTGGGGGATTTGTTCCATATTTAAAGGAAGTGAGGACTAGGGTTAGCCCACCCCCAACCTATATCACCTCTCAACACTCCCCTTTGAAACCCTAGCACTCCATAGGTGGTTTTGAGCTCATTTGTGGTGATTTCTAGCAAAAAAGAAGAAGAAGAAGAAGAAGAAGAGCATCTAGCCATCATCTCAACACTCAAGCCTCTCTATCATTCATTTCCACACCTTCTAGACCATTATGAGTTTTCAAGATCATAACTTTATCTTTATGGGTTTATAAGCTTAGATCTAGATTTTTATACATTTTCTTTCATGGATTTGGTGATATAGTGTGTGGAATCCATAAAATTGTCAACTTTATGGATCTCCAACGTTCATTTGATAAAATAAGTGTTAGATCTGAAATGTGGTTGAGTCTTGAGACTCTTGCATGAGTTTTGATGCCATTTCTTCCTTTTTGTGCCCTAGTTTGTGTTTGGGACATGCATTGGACATGCATGTCCAAAAAGCCACGATCTTTATGATGTTGTGGAGTAGATAAGCCATTCTGGAAGTTTTGATTATTGGTCTGAAAGGATTAAGAACTTATTTCTCCAAAATTGTTCACAACGCTTCTCACGACGTGAGCATTCATGGCTCACGACGTGAGAATGGACCATCTCGACTATTTTGTCTCATTAGGTCACGACGTGACAACTATAGGGCACAATGTGATGGCAGGCTGCGAGATTTTTGAATAAGGATTTTGACATTTAACCGTTGACCGTTGACTCTGATCGTTTACCAAGTTTTACTTTAGGCCAAATAGAGTCGTTTGAGTGGTAAATTGAGGGTTGGTCACTATTTATTGTATAGGTGACCTATAGATCCGATATTTGGAGCAGCGATCAGTTTAGCTGTCTTTTAGTCGTCGAGGTGAGTTTTCCTTACTATACTCGTGGGTCGGAGGCACCAATGTCACCCACTAGGTTATGTATCCTAATATATAGGATGTTTCTATGTCGTAGTGATCCGTTAGATCTGCATGATTAACTGTTTGTTGGTTATATGTTAATTTGGTTCATATGTCAACATAATGCGGTTTGGGTTGAGGCTTTACTACTCTATGCATAAGCCAACAGACTAGGGCATTCAAGTCTGATGACTGAGTGGGCCAGGGTATTCCAGTATGATGACTGATTGAACTTGTTGCATGTTGGCATTCCAGTCCGATGACTGATTGGGCAGGGGTATTCCAGTCCGATGACTGATTGGACCCATTACATGTTTTATATGTCTTAATACGTGTGGTATTTTGGGGGAGCTCACTAAGCTTTGACTTACAGTTTGATCTTTATGGTTTCAGGTACTTCAGATGATCGGGGAAAATGAATGCCTGATCGTACACACTCATCTGTTGTTGTTATTTTTGCATGTTTTGGGATACTCTGATTTTGGGATGTTTGTACTTGATAATTATGTTTTGTGACTTGGGTTTTACGAAAACAATGGTTTTATTTAAATGAAAAATCAAAAAAATTTATCATAATTTTTGGGATGCTTCAGTGGGGTGGAGCAGGTGGATGCAGCGACATTCTAACAGGGGGAGGCTGGCCGGCAACCAAGTAAGGAGCTTGGTGAGGAGGCGATGATGTTTGATGAAGAGCGCCGAAGAGAAGAAAGAAAGAGGCAAGGTTTAGGGCACAATTGTTTTTCCGGTCCATTCAGCCAGAAAGATATGGTTTTTTGGCTTTGTAAGAATGACATATCTTACCAAGAAAAACCCCTTTTTTTGTGCAAATCAAACATTCTTTCCAGCCCATTCAGTCGGAAAGATCGGTTTGGACCTGGAAAAATGTCTATCAAATGGGACATAAGTTAAGTTTATGAACACCTTACAAAAACTATAATATATATAATTTCTCCACGACATGAGAAGATTTAGATATTTTTTATATATTTTCACAAAATCTTTCAATCTTGATCCTTGACATGTCTTGTCTAAAAACACAATTTTTTAAAATGGTGACACAACTATCAAATAACTAGAAGAACAAGCATGATTTACATATAGAAATTGGATCACCGTACCAATCTAGCCAACGATTTGGCAACCATTTTCTATGATTGTGCATCTAAAGAAATGCCAAGGCTTTGATGTGTTGAATTTCATATTGATAGACAAAGAATATGAATAGTACTGTGAATTAATATTGAATTGTTAGTCAACAAGTAATTTTGAGAATTATATGTTGGTTTGTTGCATATAATAAAATCAAATTATTATTATTTGTTTACCAAGTTTTATTTAGATATCAATTAAATCCTTCACAATCAAATTTGGTTGTAAGAAAGGTAAAAGAAAACTATCTCGTTATCGGACGAAATAAAATACAAGACAGATAAATTAAACAAAGCTTATGATTATAGATCTTAACCGGTAACTACACGAAATGATTTATGTTCTTAGAGGGTTTTACACACTCTGATAGTTGTAATTCGCAACGTAGAACCCCCAATATTTAAGGAAATTATCGTTTGTTCTAACAACAATGGAACAACTGATAAACGCAAAGCGAATACTCGGAAAATGGGAAGAAAGTTGTATCGTAGAGGAAGAGACAAGAGTGAAGGGAGCAATGGAAGTTATGATTTCGACGTGCATAATAAATGGGACCTTAAAGGTCCTATTATACTAAGCTGGAAACCCTAGCATACCATAAAAAATCAACTTGATAACAACGTCTAACTTCTCCCAGGCTGCCACATGGCAATTTGAATACTAGATAAAATCCACCAAGTTGGTGTCATTATCTGGTAACTCATTTGATTTCAATCTTTGACTTTATCCGATTTCTAGAGACTTCCATATGGTTTTATTTGTATATTCACGAAGTCAATGCGTGGTCAAGACGCCAACCGGGCCGGTCCAACCCGATCCAACCTAAACACAACCATAAATAAAATCTCCATAGTTCCTACAATCAATGTGACGTGCGAAGGGCAAAAAGTGCCTAATTCATTCCATTTTACGAAGCGCGTGTCCTCAGCTTCACGAGCCGCATATGTGGGCTTGTTCATCCCTTCTTCACTAAAGCCTTTGAAGGCTTAAGGAATGGAAAACTTTTTAGACCTACAAAATAATCTTCCTCCTCCCACCAATATGGGATAATTGGAAACTTTTCTACTTCCATTTAACCCATTAAACATCCAACATGATATCTTTAATAAGAGTTTTATGGGAATTA
Source organism: Lactuca virosa (assembly GCF_052849685.1). Taxonomy (NCBI): domain Eukaryota; kingdom Viridiplantae; phylum Streptophyta; class Magnoliopsida; order Asterales; family Asteraceae; genus Lactuca; species Lactuca virosa. The sequence continues at coordinate 117,642,901 of NC_136433.1, read as the reverse complement.
GAAATATTAAAATAGATTTTATGGTTTCAGAACCTCCAACGAATTCATGTAAAAGTTAAGACCAATACCTATAAGACCAAATCTAATCATGAAGTGGAGTTACCAGCTAGTTTAGCCAATATAAATTGCAACAACGGTCACGTGGAGGGGCGTGTGTGCCACAAAGACACAATTGAGGCCCAAACCTCCAAGGTGATCAGACAAGGAAGTGAAAAAGTGTGTTAATTTTTCAGGATAAATTCCACATATAGGATAAGAAACTGATGGTATGGTGGGGATAACAGAAGGCGTTTTCATCATAGTAGCAAACCTTTCACGCATGGTTCTCCATGCTAATATATTGGCCTTAATTATGACTGATTTATTCATTTCCAATATTTTGAGTCCCTATATAAAATTAAGTTAACAATTACCAATCTAAGAGATGACACATGGAAGAGGTATGTGGATTCAAAGACCAAGACCATTTGTCTTAATTTCTAGAAAGCCTACATAACACACAGTTCTTTCAGTTTTACAAGGTCCTTAAATGTTATTCTAGTTTGTATATAGTGCAACCACTCCTAGGAAAACTTAATTATTGAACACACTTTCTTATACAATCGATTACAAAACAGCCCATCTTGGTTTCAAGTGTAGAAAGGCAAGGAAAGATAATCACATGTGGAATTACTCACCAAGAAATTTATATTATTATGTGAACCGATATTTCCAGAGATCGGATTGATGGGTTATGGAGGTTACAACACAATGCACTAAGCGGAAAACATTCAAACAATTCAAATGATTAGGGCACATGCAACCTAAATGGATCTATGTAATTCACATATAGCAACATACTATGAATGGCTAATCTACAAAACTTTCCTATGAACAAACTAATTCATAAGATAAGAAACTTACCTTGAAGATTGTTATAGCAAACAATCTTGAATTCCTCTTTGAAAGACTCTTAGAAGCAAGCGCCACAAGTGTCGCGCCTCTAATGGTTCACACCCAAACCCTAGCGACCAAGGATCTTGAAGAGAGAGTGGAGAGAGGTAGAATTTCAGCCCTAGATTCTCTAAGAATGCTTGGACGAAAATATGAGGCATGGGGGCCTTTATATAGTGTACCAAGAAACCTTAGATAAGTCTAAACCAATAAAATAACATTATCTTACTTTTGGAATTTATCCGGTTTTCTAATTATCCTCCAAGAATAATTCTAGATCCTCTAGAATCTCCATAAAACCGTCCAAGGCTTATGGGAGGTTCAAGAATGCCTATTGCTCAACTATTGAACAATTACACTTTAACCCTTGTACTTTTAATTAATCCAATTAATTCCTGATTAATTCTTAATTAAATATTACTATTTATAATTAATATATGATTTTCATAATATATTAACAAATTATTTATTTGATTTCTAATCAGTTTATTAACCAAGTAATAAATTAATAAATCAGTCTCTCTCTCTAAAAGATATCATATTCAATTGCTAGGTTTGAGGGCAACCCAAAAGAACTGTGCTACTATCAATTCAAGTTTATACCAATTATAATTATGGGCTTAGACACCTAATACAACATGGATCTCTGGAGATAAATTGAAGTCTTTTAGATTAACATTTAATTTGATAATCATGTCCCACATACCAACATACCAGTTAATTGATGCAAAAAAGAAGACCCCTCATTAAGCCCATAGTCATTCAAATGAATATGGTTCAAGATAGATGGTATATCTTGAACCATAATCATTTGAAGCTCCCAAAAACTTCAATTTATGCTACTTGAATGATTTTTTAATTAAGATATTTTGGCTATATAAAAATATTTGGTTCTTTTCTTTTTTTTTCATTTTCGTTATCTAGAGTGCATTAGAATTAAGAAGTATCAAACATGTTTGGTTGAATCCTTCAACATCTTTTTCCATCTATTTTCTTTAAATTCTATAACAAGTTTATTGTGTGTAAGAGTCAACCCAAAAACTTTTGGTATTTAGAGAGGAACCTGAAATGTCTTTTCATGGCTTATATAGATGAATAAGAAGTTTATTTTGATAGATTTTCTTTACATTAATCAAATAAGTACACACCCAAAACATAAAGAAAACTATGAATATGATGTGCTTAAAGTGTTTGCAAAAAGAACTTTTTTATATGAACAATAATTGTCTTTTTATTGTTTTACCTTGATAAAGAACGTACATGACCAAAACATGAAGAAAACTATAAATGTTGTGTGTTTAAAGTGTCTTTGTGAAAAAAAAAAAGATATAGACAACACAAAAAATTTAATTTAAGGTTTCACATATATAGCAAAATAAAGTTCTGTGAATATTGATGTGTTATATGTCTGAAAATTAATTTATCTAAGTAAACGTTTAGGTACATTATTTAGTCTATACATTAGATTATCATATTAATATTTTTAATTGACTAAACACAATTTAAATATTTGGATACTATTTAATTAATTCTTATAAATATCAATATAAATAAAAAAAACCTATTTATTTGTAGTAATTTAATTTTAAATAACATTTTATTGAAATTGAAGAGTTATCATTTTTATATTAGACCATTTCTTTTTTATTAACTTTTATATATGACCTTATATTGCAATATGACATAAACAATTGGCGTATTCAACAATTTTTGGTTTTACGATGTCATTTTCTTTACTTCATTACAAAGTGACTTTTTGATATATATTATCTATAAAAGATACTAATTTTATGACATTTACCGTAATATTAATATAACACATATGTTATCATTTACGATTAGACACATTACACAAGATATTGTATCATTGTTGTTTGAGCACTTTCATTAACAAATACATGTTTATGACATGTTTATAAAAGTTACTAAAAAACAACATAGACAAATATTAAATTCTAACATATTTTAACTATATAATTATTTTCGTGTGCAACGCGTTGGGATTCGCCTAGTAATTTAAAATAAACTTTTAACATTACAATGAACTTATTTTACTAAATACTAGTATTTAGAGCTAGTCATTTATTTTGATATTTTGTTGCATTATATCGTATCATTTGTATCGTTTGCCCTATATATAAGACTCTTGAGAATTTTATAAGAGGTTTACGAAACGATGCCACACACCAACATATAAAAAGGTTAAATAATGGAAATCGTTTATATTTCTTTTTGCATAACTTTATCATAAAATGTATGATTATTTCATGATAATTGTTAAAAGTATGGTAATTTACTATTATCACACCCATTTAGGTCATTTAAGTGGTTATACAACTAAAATATATTTTTTTGATAATTTTAAATTGCTAATTTCTTACAAATAGTAATAGAGTTTGTTTAAAAATGTTTATTTTTCTGAAAGCTTTATTTAAGTACATGTATGGGATCGTTTTGGAAACTCAAAGCATATTATTGCATTAGTAAATTGAAGACGGTTCCAAACTAGCATGAAATACTAAACTGCCAATCAATTTTTGGTCGCCTAACAATGTACACGTGGAATTTACTATCACCACAATTTAACATAAGTCTTTGTTTTGCCTATGTCACTTTGTCTCTACTACATTTTAATTTGTTATCCATAATCAAATAATTTAAGACAAATTTGGACCAAACACAATATTTATTGTTTGCTTATAAGATGTTTACGTTTGAATTAAAAACTATTGTATTTATGAGTCGGGAAGAATTTTACTTCTTGTAGAATGTATAATATACGCTCAAGGTGTTATTTTTAATTTAGCCAAACTGTGCCAATGCTAAACAAAAACAAGTTTATCAATATTTTTTTTAAATGATATAATATTTTATTAAAAAAATTACCAAGAATCTAAATAAAAGAACATTGCAAGTTTACAACGACAAAGTTTATTAATATTACTACACAACGAATAAGCTAAAACTCCCTCTTTGGCTCTTTACATCTTTAGATTAGTAGCTCCATTACATCCTCTTATTCAATCACCACTTTGCAACCATTGTGCAACCACAGCCCAACCACCATCATAGATATTTGCACAAACATACACACACATAATCCCATTTTCTTTAGTTGTGAATCTTAACGAAAAAAGGATCGAGCAGGAACACAATGAGATCTCCACAAATGCTACTATTGCTGCTTCGAAAAACTTGGAGATTAACAACCAAATATGGCTAGGGTTTTATTGATATTAAAAACATGATTACAAGGAACGGGAAAAAAAGCATATTGAAAACAATTAGGGAAATAAACTAAAAAAACTATTCTAATCATAAGCTAAATAAGAGATTAGATTTTGTTAATTGATTATGAATCTTATTATATAGGGTTAAGTAATGAAGTTTATCTTCTTCTTATAAGTATTTTCGTTTTCATTATTTGTTAGACAGTTTTCTGATTATCAAATGAGAATTTAATTTTGAAACTTTTTTTTTTTACTTTGTCATTCCATTTGATCATGTAGGCATCGCAATACTCAATTGTATATTAGATATTTTAACCAATCAAATCCAGTTGATCAGCTTTTGAAGAGATCTGATTCAATAGAACAGAACATTGTATTGGATCGGATTAATGCATCCAATGTAATCTTATTTTATTTTTATTTATAAAGTTTTCCTTATAAACAATTTTATAAAATTATAAATAAATATATTCATAATTTTAATATTTGGATTAGCGGATTTTAGTTGGATCCATTAGTTTCTTAATGAAACGGCAGAACGTCATTCGATTAACACGGATCGGGTTTCTAGTATATTATTCATCACGCCTTGACTTTCTTGGGCCACCTTTAATACCAATTAACAAGTAGGGAAGTCCACAGCATTAAGTCAGTTTCCACAAATGTGGGATTCAAAACACAGGAAGGATGAATACCTACCCAAAAAGGCCCAATAATTTGATGAAACCCACTTGCAAAACAAACTTATTACGGCTATCATCTATTAGACTATTATCTTGTAATATCAATACAAAATAACAAGGTGATGATGAAAATAATTTGTTTCAAAAAGCATCCCACTTAAATCAATTATTATTATTGCAATTGCCCGAGCTGCCAAAATATGCTCTTGAAACAATTTTGGGTATGGGAAAAATTGAGAAAAACCCAAATAGTATAACTTCGTCATTTTGGCACGAAAACTGAAAAAAAAAATTGTTTCTTGGTTTGCACTTCTTTTTCATTAAGTTCTAAAAAGAATTTCTAACTTGCCAAAATATTGTTCTGTTCCATCATGAATTTTTTTTTTCTTATAATTAATTTTGTTATTATCAAGATTCTAAATAACCTTATATATTTCTCCGCCACACCACTTCTAACCTAAACATCACCACCATCATTTCCCCTCCCCTCCTCCATCGTAAGCCTTCGTTCGCCATCCTTCCCCGCAACAAATTCTTCAAATTTATCCTCAATTTCATTGTATTACACCTAAATATTTTTAAAACATAGTTTAATTTTTGAAAATATGTATATTTGAATGTTTTGTAAGAACCTTTTTGTTTATATAAAAGTCGGTTGAAAAACAAACAAATATATTGAAATAGGTAACAAGCTCTCGTGTAATTTTAATAGTACGATATTTTGTCACAAATATAGCACCCATTCTTTATATATATATATATATATATATATATATATATATATATATATATATATATATATATATATATATATATATATATATATATATATATATATATATATATAGTTCTTAAATTTTTAAATTTTATATTTAAGATATCAAACTTTATTCACACTCATGAGCACTCGGCACTAGGGTAGTAAACGAACCGAACGAACACGAACAAAGGCTTGTTCATGTTCGTTCGTTTAAGTTAGCCGAACAATCGAACGGACACGAACGGATAAACGAACGGAGTTTTCTTGTTCATGTTCGTTCGTTTAACAAATTGTCTTGTTCATGTTTGTTCGTTTATGTTCGTGAACATGTTAAACGAACATAAACGAACAAAGATAAACAAACACAATTGAACATATATGAACATAAACGAACTATAATATAGTAATGTAATAATAAAAACAATTGAAAATATATGAACATAAAAAAAACTTAAACGAACGAACATAAACGAACATAAACGAACGTAAACGAACAACATCAACGAACGTTCACGAACGTAAATGAACGAACGAGACCGTTGTTCATGTTCGTTCGTTTAATTAAACAAACGAGAATTTGTGTTCATGTTTGTTCATTTATTAAATAAACGAATTTCCTGCCGAACAGTTCACAAACGGTTCGCCGAACGTTCAGTTCGTTTACAGCCCTACTCGGCACTCATGTGCTAAAAAGGAAACTTTTTAGTTTTGTTGTTTGTATTACAAAGAGAAATATAATAAAAAATTTACATAAACTTAACATGCAAACATAAAATAAGTTGTGTCGCTAATTATTTTGGATGACAGAAACTAATTCTTTTAAAACCACATTCATAGATCTTGGGGTCATAAACCGAAAGACATGACCCGTTAAGAAGCTTCATAACATTTGACGCATTAAAACCAAATGTATCAAATGTAAAAGGTAAACCAGTATGCCTCGTGGTTCTAAAAGGTGCGTCATTGATAGGTGCATTTTATGCACCTATTTTTCACATCTATTTCTATATTTTTATTGCATTTTACTTCATAATTCTTGCGTTTAGTTAATTATTTGGGCACTTGCATGTTTTATTCGGAATGTCTGGTATTTCAATATTTTTGATTAATTTTGTAGGCATTATGGAGCTTAGAGCATTGGCTGGAGGTGAGCTTGGAGTTTGGAGCATTGGAGCATGAAGAAAAGATGGATCGGTCATGTCATGGAAGAAAGCATAAGACCTGACCTAAGTCGTTGCATATCATCATAGTAAAGGACCACGTTTGAAACACGGGTCGTGTCACACCGACATATGTCGTGTTTGTACTTTTTATCACATATTTAAGCAATATGACTCGTGGTGAAGCTAGACCGAAAAAGGAGCCAAGTCTGAAGACTTATTGGAGTTTTAGCAAAAAAGACATAATCATGCTAAAAACACATGGTCAAAACACATGACTATGCTAAAAACACATGGGCAAAATGGCATGGTCATGCCAAAAACGCATGGTCTTGTGGCAAGCACATGAGCAGTTAATAAAATAAGGGAAGTTGCCATTTTTCATCAGAGACGATTTTGGGAGCAAGTTTTGGCAATTTTGGGAGATTTTTGGGAGTTCTTGAAGGCTACCAAATCATTACAAACATTTTGATTTCCATTTGTAAGAATTAAACACTTATATTTCCATCTTTTTGTTGGTTGATTTATTTTTAACTATGTGTGGCTAAGAAACCCTAATTTCTAGTTCTTGTTCAAAACATGTTGATTGCTTGAATTGAAGCATATGGCTTGATACTTTATTTATGATTCTATTCTAGTGATTATGTTCTTGTTTAAACTATAATCCTTGAATTTTATTTATGTTTTATTCGTCACTTATATGAATTGAATTCTTGTGTAGTTAGTTAACTTTTAGGGCACCAAATCGTTCTATAAAGTTAACGATTGGTAACAAAAAATATGTTTTCATATTGTAGAACATATATCACACGTTTTCACACTTTCGAGCGTATGAGATGAAATGAAAATTGTTGGGAAGCTTGTACAAAACTTAACGTAGTTTTTCAATACAATCTAATAGCGTGTTTAGATTGAATTAGTAAAGCTAGGTCTCCTCAAAGAGCATGTTTTGGTTATATAATTTGACAAAAAAGAGGTATTAGAGCATGTTAATATCTTTTAGTAGCAACTTAGAATAGCAATCATGAATTACATCAAGTCATAATCAAGTTAAATAACCACATTGAGAACTAGAACTAGAACCATTCCAACAAATTGTTTACAAATCTGTTTAGTTTTCTACTTGTTTTCAAAATAGATTGTTATTTACATTATTTCATATTTTGCATATAAATCCCTTTTTTGTGACTAAAGTATATTGTGCAAAAAGGTATAGACTTTTGTCCATCTCACTGAGGATTGACCATACTTGTCTTGTACTACTTTATAGTGTATTAAAACAATGTATTTGGAGTCTATTGTACCCTATTATTTGTTGGGTTTAACACACCTAATAGTCTTGGTGTAGCTGTTTCAAAAACATACAAGGTAGGTTTGTTAAGCATAACGCCCAAATAATGTGTCAAGGCGCGCCTTATCGGGTTATGGAGTGAGTTGTTTTCAAGGCACAATTTTTTTTTTATTTTATTTTACTGATCGGCCGTGAAACAATTGACTTTTTGTTAATTTTTTCCAACAAAGTGTTGATATAACACTTTTAAAACTTGATACAAAATTTCATAAATGGTCCATGTGGTTTTCAAAAAGGGCACTTTCAGGATATTTTTGGAAAACTTTGCACTAAATGTTACATGGTTGGTCTTTCAATTGTTAAAATCTAACTTTTGATATGTTAATGTTTTTAAAATGACCCATTTACCATTGGATCAACTATGTAAAATGTAATATACCACAAGGACCATTTATATAATTTAATTAAAATAAATAAAAATTGATCTTTCATATACTTTTTTAGAAGAAAAAACACACAAACATTTATATTTTATAAAGTCTCAACTTCCTTAACCTCACTCAGAACTAGTTCGGCGGCGAGATACCATCTTTTTCAGTTGTCCCGAAAGCATCCAGTTTTTGTATCCATCCTGTCAAGAAAGTAAAAACATCAACAATTCCCAACTTGAACAGTTTATTCACTATAAACCAGTTCGATCAAACATCAACTTACATCAAAAACCTCTCTACATATACACTCACACTCAAATGATTACATAAATCTCAAGAAGCTTTCTACAGAAGAAGATCCTCTAGATTTACACAGAGAAACCCTAATATGCGAGAAACCCTAATACAAGAGAGAAGAGAGAATGAATATAGACTGTAAGCTATCACGACTGATCACAAATGAACCACTATAACACGTTAAATACTCCGAGTACACAGCTCCATGGAGCAACCCATAAACCTGCGCATAAACCCGGAACCATGCATAAGAAATGCACAACACACCCACCACAAATACAAAATATACAAAACTTACCCATTCTGAGAATTAATGTCAAGTTTGATACCAATGACATATTTCATTTCAACACCACCCCCCCCCCCCCACAAAATGACCATTAATTCAAAAAAACAATGTTATTATTTCTTAAAAACATCAACCATACCAAGACGATTAGAAATATATTCATGCTGAGCAACACTCAATGATTTAGTCAAAATATCTGCATTTTGATTTAAAGAATCTATTTTATTTATTTTAAAAACACCATTTTCAATTTTTTCACGAATAAAATGAAGATCAATTTCAAAGTGCTTGGTTTTTTCATGAAATACAGGATTTAGAGCCAATTTAATAGCTGACTCATTATCACAAAAATATTCACAGGAGTTAAACCAGTAATACCAAATTCAAATAACAATTTCAAAATCCAAATCACTTCACAAGCTACAGAGCCTAAGACTCTATATTCAGATTCAGTTGAAGAACGAGAAACAATATTTTGTTTCTTGCTCTTCCAAGACACAAGAGAATTTCCAAAATAAACAAGAAAACCAGTAACTGACCTGCGACTAAATAAACATTTAGCCCAATCAGCCTCTACAAAAGCAACAAGACTTAAACAATTATCCTTCGTTATATGAATACCCTTACCTGGACAATTCTTTAGATATCTTAAAAGTCTGAATGCAACATTTAAATGTGACTTATATGGTTTATGCATATATTGACTTAAAATTTGGACAACATATGAAATATTTGGACGTGTCATAGTCAAATAAATTAACTTTCCAATTAATTTCTGAAACTCAGTTATATTTACTACATAATCAGTACTATCCAAATCAAATTCCCTTTTAAAAACCAAATTTGCTTCAAGAGGAGTCTTAATGGGTTTACAAGCAAGCATACCAAATTCATGCAACAATTCTAAACAATATTTTCTTTGATTTAAACAAATTCCTTTATCAATTTTAATAACCTCAATTCCTAAAAAGTATTTTAACTCTCCTAGATCTTTAATAAAGAATTATGACTTTAAAAAATTCTTAACATTTTCCAACTCAGCATTACAGTTCCCTGTAATAATAATATCATCAACATATACCAGCATAATTACAACTGTGTTTTCATGATTTCTCACAAATATAGAATAATCATTTATACTTTGTTTAAAACCAAAAATTGAAAGAGAATGACACAATTTTTCATTCTATTTCCTAGGAGCTTGTTTAAGACCATAAAGAGACTTTATTAGTCTACAAACCCTGACATCACCTTTAGAATGATATCCTTCATGTAGATTCATATAAACATCTTCCGACAAATCACCATATAAAAAGCATTATTAATGTCAAGCTGAAATAGAGGCCAAGAATGATGAACAGCTAAAGATAAAACTATTCTTATAGAGACTATTTTAGCAACAGGAGAAAAAGTCTCCTCGTAGTCAATACCTTCTCGTTGACTATATCCTTTTGCTACAAGCCTAGCTTTAAACCTTTCTATTTCTCGATTAGACTTATATTTAATTTTATAAATTCAACGACAACCTATAGCTTTTCTTCCTTTAGGAAGATCAGTAATTTCCCAAGTGTTATTTCTATAAAGAGCCTCCATTTCCTCATTCATTGCTTTTATCCAATTCGGATCTAACGCAGCCTCACTATAAGTTTTTGGTTCAATAGTTTTATTAAGATTTGAAACAAAACATATATTTTCATTATCAAGAGAAGAATAGTTAACTGGTCGTTCAATTCCATACTTATGTTTTCCTTCCACGATATAGTCACTAAATCTAGCAGGCAAATGTACAATACGACCAGACCTAGTAGCCCTAATAGACTGACCACTTTCAGGAGAATCTGTATTAAATTGACCACTTTCCTCAGACATTGTAGAAGAACTAGGAAACATCTCACCAGAAGAAGGCATGTGTGCCTCGCCAGTCTGGTTGCTGACATCAAAGGGACTAGTCTCATCCAGATATTGGTATGCACTAGCACCATCCAACTGATGGACATCTCTCAAGTTATCTAGACTAGAGTTATCAAGTAAAGAACTAGAGTACAAAGATTCATCATAGGAAAAAGGATCACTAGAGCACAAAGGAACATTGGATTTATTTTTCTTAGAAGAAGATTTGAGCTTGAAAGGAAAAACATACTCATAAAATTTTACATCCCTGGAAACAAAAATAAGATTTGAGTCAAGACTAAGAACTTTATATCCCTTTTATCAGATGAATAACCAAGAAATATACATTTATCATCCCTTTCAGAAAATTTATCCAAATTATTCAACTTTGTTGCAAAATATAAACATCCAAAAACTCTAAGTCTATCAAAAGTAGGAGAAGATTTATAAACAAGTTCATAAGGAGAAGCACCTTTTAAAACAGAAGTAGGAGTTCTATTAATTAAGAAAACAGAGGTTAAAACAACTTCTCCCCAGTACTTAAGAGGTAAACCTGATTGAAAAATCAAATACCTAGCAACATTTAAAATGTGCGCTTTCTCTCCACAACTCCATTTTGCTGTGGAGTGTGAACACAAGAAGTTTGATGCATAATACCTTTAGACTCAAACAACTGTTTCATCTTATTATTTAAAAACTCAGTCCCATTATCTGACCTAACTGTTTTATTTTTAACTTCAAGCTGATTTAAAAGAATATTGAAAAACAAAAGAACACAATTATAAACTTCATCCTTTGATCTCAACAAATATACCCAAGTAGCTCTAGTAAAATCATCCACAATGGTCAAGAAATATCTAAATCCTTCTACAGGGGTCACTCTATAAGGGCCCCACACATCCAGATGAATTAACTCACCAAGATGTGAAGTTACATGTTGACTAACAGGAAAGGACTCTCTGGTTTGTTTAGCTTTATGACACACATCACAAGGAGGAAGAATATCATTTTCAAAATTAATTTTTTGTTTTAAAGAGCATAAAGCTTGATCAGAAGGATGACCAAGTCTGTTATGCCAAATAAGTTTAGAAACACAACAAATGGATGAAGAATTATTAATTCTAAAAGAATTACCTGAAGGCTCATTATTCATGTAATAGAGACCTCCAGATTCTCTACCATTCCCCACCATCTCCTTTGATTGTAAACCCTGAATTTTACAACTATGTTCATTAAAAATGACCTCACAATTACTGTCCTTACAGACTTTATGAACATATAACAAGTTTACATTAAAGTCTGGAACAGCAAAAACATCAAACAAAGTTAAGGAATTAGATATATTCATGTTACCAATCTTCTCTATTTTAGCAGAAGTGTCATTAGGATGACTAACAAGAAGATTCAATTTAGACACATCCACAGTGTCATGAAGAAGAGATTCAGAAGCAATCATATGTTGAGTGGCTCCTGAATCAACAATCCACTTTTGAAAATTAACAGAAGAATTAAAAGCTTGGAATAAGCAAGTACATGCCATATTAGCACTAGCGGATGCTTCCTCATTACCTTGCTTATCATTTATAAGTTGTAAAAACTTGATGTACTATTCCTTGGTAAGCTGATGGAACTCAGAATCTCCAACAGAATCAGTTAAGTTAGGAGCATTAGAACTCCCAGAATAAGTGGTAGCAGAATTAACAGAAAAGGTTTTTTGATTATTGGACTCACTTTTCTGCTTAAAATCTTTTGTATATCCTATTATCTTGTAACATTATTCAATTGAATGACCTTTAATACCACAATTCTTGCATTGAACAACTTGATTTTTACTCTTATTGGAACTGTTGGAGTTAAACCTATTATTAAACCTACTATTGAAAGCAATAGACTGAGACTTAGATGAAAGTTGAGAGGAATGAATAGAAGACAAAGAACCATTTCTTTGGAGAGACTCTTCTCTAGACAATATAGAAAATGTAGTTTTGACATTAGGTAAAGGTTCTATAAGTAAAATTTGACTCTTGACTTAACTATATGAATCATCAAGACCACTGAGAAACTGCATAAGTTTCATGAGATTAGAATGGCCCTTTTGTTTAACAGCAGCTTCACATGTACACTCAGTGAGACTTGTAAGACCATCAAATTCCTTCCAAAGAGAGTCAAGCTTATTAAATAGTCTGAAAGTAAAATTCCATTTTGTTTAAGAGTATTTATTTGTTGATGAATATTAAAAACAACAGACCCATCTGACTTGTTATAAGTTTCAAAAAGACTCTTCCAAATGTCCTCAGCTACATCAGAATAAGCTTGATTCTGATAAATGGAAAACGACAAAAGCCAAGAACAGACAACATCATTGGCCCTATCCCATTTAGTTTGTTTAGTTGCATCAACATCAGTTTTCTTAAAAGTTCCATAAACAAAACCAAGTTTATTTCTAGCCCTAAGAGCTCTAGACATAGAACTCCTCCACAATCTAAAATTCTCATTACCAGTTAGCTTTATTGTAACAATAGTTGTAACAGCATTATCAGAGGGATGGACAAAGAGAGGATCATCAAAATTAATTTGATCATCCTTTCCACTTCCACTAGGAGGTTCAGTAGGACCAGCCATAAGAACAAATTAACAACAAATCAAAATCAGGTAACCAAATAGCTAACAGATAACAAAGAAGAAATCAGACAATTAAAACAGACTCAAGTATTAACTAAAAGTCCAGATGGTCACCACGTTTGTTGGGGCCCAAGACAATCAATACTGAGTCAAGAAAATCACGTTAACAACAAATATTAAAACACACAGAATAAAAACAAAGAACAATAACTGGAGTACTCAAGACATCCAGGATCTCCCAATCATAATATGAAAAGAGACAAGAAGAGAAACAAGAAACCCCTCACAGTGCTATTAGGACGAAGCCTTGAGAGATCGACTCTATTTGTCTGTTCCCTACTTAGGGTTTATCGGTGATGAAATCCGACCCATAGAGAGTTATTTCAGACAAACAGATTAATCGACTGAAGTTCAAGCAGACGTCCAAAACCAAGCAACGAGTGAACCAAACCTGCAAGAAACCACAAAGAACTCACAGTACCAGAATCTTAAAAAAATCGTTCTGATATGAAAGGAATAATAAGAAGAAAACCCTAAGTTGAAACGATCAACCAAAAAATACAGTTTATGTAAATGATCTAGAGATTTCATGAAACATCCTCTAGATTAAAACAAAACTATGAAGAAACAACAGAAAAAGGAGTTAGAAACAACCTTTTATGACGACGTTCAGAGAGAAAAATCACCGATGAACATCGAAGAAGAAGAAAACGGAGCCTGAAAGCTCTGATACCATATCAAGAAAGTAAAAACACCAACAATTCCCAACTTGAACAGTTTATTCACTATAAACCAGTTCGATCAAACATCAACTTACATCAGAAACCTCTCTACATATACACTTACACTCAAATGATTACATAAATCTCAAGAATCTTTCTACAGAAGAAGATCCTCTAGATTTACACAGAGAAACCCTAATATGAGAGAAACCCTAATACAAGAGAGAAGAGAGAATGAATACAGACTGTAAGCTATCACGACTGATCACAAATGAACCACTATAACACATTAAATACTCCGGGTACACAGCTTCATGGAGCAACCCATAAACCCGCGCATAAACCCGGAACCTTGCATAAGAAATGCACAACACACCCAACACAAATACAAAATATACAAAACTTACCCACTCTGTGTAACATCCCAAGTTCAGGTATACCTTCTAAACCTTGACCTTTGAGCACTTGTCCATTTTGGCCCTTATTTGAGAAAAGGTAGTGGATGAGTACGCGGGACGTATGTGAGTGTACGCTCAGCGTACTCATATGCGTGCATTTGACGCGGAAGCCACCTAGTACGCACAACGTACCAGAGGGTACGCCCAGCGTACTAGGCCCAGAGTGAAAACCCTAATTTAGGGTGAGTCCCCTATATAAAGGATATGATGGCCTCATTCCTGGCCACCATTCTCAGACAACAAACCCTCTTGTGCCCTAAACCCTCGTTCTTAGAGCTTGTGAGCTTGTGAGTGCATTGGAGAGTCTTGATGTGTTCTTGAAGTGAAGAAGAAGCTTTGGAGAAGAAGGAGTGAGAGTCCAGGCTCTTGGATCTGAGAAAATCTGAGTTGGGAGCTTCACATAGAGGTATAAAGCTGCAAGCTTTCTCATCCTTTTGTTTTGTGCATCATAGTAGAGTATTTTAGGGTTTTGTCCCAAAAGTTGGAGACTTTATGAGATATTGAGCTCTAGAGACATCATGGTGGGTACACGCCACAACCCCGAGCGCAGTGATCGAGTGTGAGTATGCTCGAGCGAGTCTCTGATGATTTTTGTGTTGTATTTCAGAGACATCATGGTGGGTACACACCACAACCCCGAGCGCAGTGGGACTAGTGACGATGAGATTCACAGGATGATTCACGAGGAAGTGGCCGCAGCTATTCGAGCGGAGATTCCTGAGATGTTTGGGTCTATTAAGACCACCTTGATTGAGACTTTTGATGAGCGGTATGCTATTGTTACTGAGGCTGCTGCTGTTGCAGCCACTACACCTATCGTCGCTGCTAGGCCACAGGGAGGTGACACGTTGTTGTTCTGGGAGTTCAGCAACATGAAGCCACCAGAGTTTGACGGGACACAGGATCCGATTGTTGCAATAAGTTGGATCTCTGATATCGAGGGATGTTTTTACACATGTTCATGCCCAGATCACTTGAGAGTTCGGTTTGCGCTGAACCAGCTTCGCTTGGGAGCGAAGGACTGGTGGAAGTTTGTGACAGCCAACTTTACCTCTACAGATCTTGCTGCAGTGACATGGGAGAGGTTTGTTTTGATGTTTCGAGACGAGTATGTTCCCCCGGTGGAGAGGGAACGATTGGCATAGGAGTTTCCGTCTCTCAAGCAGAAGACAGAGTCAGTGACTGAGATTTCGAGGATGTTCCACGAGAGGGCGATGTTTTTCCCTGAGCATGTGTCCACAGAGCAGGCGCGTGTGAGACGATATTTAAGCATACTGAGGAAGGATATACGAGAGTTCATGGCGAACTCGTCATACAGGACATTGGCTGAGCTTCAGGCCAATGCCAGGAGGAGGGAGATTGAGCTTGAGCTGCAGACTAGGGAGGAAGAGGAGTCCTGGGGTCGGGACCGGAGACCAGTGCACTCGCAGCCAGCGACGAAGCGGGATAAGCCCGCTGATACCAGAGTTGGGGGCCAGAAGGGTCGCACGTGTGGCAAGTGCGGAAAGAGTCACGAGGGGTCGTGTCGTGCGGGGATTTGCTACAAATGTGGAAAAGAGGGGCACATGGCGAAGGTTTGTACCAAGGGGCTTTCAGTTTTTTTCCATTGCAATGAGACCGGCCATCGGAAGGCCGAGTGCCCTCAGCTCATGCAGGGATCAACACAGGGATCTGCACCTGCTGCTTTGCGTGCTACTGAGAGTCGGCCAGCGAAGGCCGAAACACCGAGGGCTCGTGGGAGAGCCTTTCAGCTGACAGCGGAGGAGGTTCGTGCAACACCTGACGTCGTGGCCGGTGTGCATTCTTATTATTATTATTTTGAGATATATTGTGTTTATATTGTGTCGTGCATACGTACTTTTCTTGTGTATTTTGTACCTGCTTTGGTGTTATTTGACTCGGGTGCAAGTCGATCTTTCGTGTCCGTAGCTTTTAGTCGTCACATCAGTATCCGATGTGAGGCGTTGAGTCGCCCTCTGAGGGTTTCTATAGCTGACAAGCATGCGGTTTTCGCTACTGACGTATTCCGAGGGTTTGTACTAGAGATTTTCGGTGTTGAGTTCCCGATAGACCTGGTACCGATTGCGATGGGTGATGTCTGTGTCATAGTGGGCATGGACTGGTTGAGTCGGTTTGGAGCTGTGATCGATTGTGAGTGTCAGATGGTGACCATACGAGACCCTAGTGGGGGAGTGCTTACAGTGTATGGCGAGGGTACTAGGTCTGGATCAGCTTTTTGCTCTGCTGCCAGAGCGAGACAGAGTCTACAGCAGGGTTGTATGGGTTTTCTGGCGTATGTGATGGATACGTGGGTTAGTATAGAGAGACCGAGTCCTATTTCCGAGGTTCCGATAGTGTGCGAGTTTCCAGATGTTTTTCCCGAGGAGTTGCCGGATGTGCCTCCCGAGAGGCAGGTGGAGTTCCGGATTGATTTGATTCCGGGTGCGGCACCTATTTCCAAAGCACCCTATCGCCTTGCGCCGCCAGAGATTTAGGAGTTATCCTCATAGCTCCAGGAGTTGCTGGGGAAAGGGTTCATCATACTTAGTAGCTCACCGTGGAGAGCTCCGGTCCTTTTTGTCAAGAAAAAGGATGGTTCACACCGTATGTGCATTGATTACCGGGAGTTGAACAAGCTGACGGTCAAAAATCATTATCCACTTCCGAGGATCGACGATTTGTTCGATCAGTTGCAGGGGGCATCTTGGTTCTCCAAGATTGATTTGAGATCTGGATATCATCAGATGAGAGTTTACGAGGAGGATATTCCGAAGACGGTCTTTAGGACTCGTTATGGGAACTACGAGTTTGTGGTGATGCCTTTCGGGCTCAATAACGCACCAGCAGCGTTCATGGACCTCATGAACCGGGCGTGCAGGCCCATATTGGATCGATCGGTGATCGTGTTCATTGACGATATTCTTGTGTACTCGAGGTCCAGGGAGCAGCACGAGGAGCATCTTAGAGAGGTTTTGTGAGTTTTGAGGTCGGAGAGGCTCTATGCCAAATTCTCCAAGTGTGATTTCTGGTTACGAGAGGTCCAGTTCTTGGGGCACCTCGTAAATCAGAATGGTATATTGGTCGACCTGGCCAAGATTGAGGCAGTTATGAGTTGGGATGTGCCGAGATCTCCGACCGAGATCTGGAGTTTTCTGGGTTTAGTCGGCTACTATCGGAGATTCATCAGATATTTCTCCTCGATTGTCGTCCCCCTCACCAGACTGACCCGGAAGGGTGTTACCTTTACTTGGGGTCCTGAGCAGCAGGTCTCATTTGAGACCCTTCTCCAGGGATTGTGCGAAGCCCCGGTGTTAGCCCTTCTCGAGGGAGTGGAGGACTTTGTGGTTTATTGCGATGCTTCTATATCTGGGATGGGCGCAGTATTGATGCAGAGGGGGGCACGTGATAGCATATGCATCGAGGAAACTGAAGCCTCATGAGACGAGGTATCCCACCCATGACCTGGAGTTGGGGGAGATGGTGTTCTCCCTCAAGATTAGGCGCCACTATCTTTATGGTGTCCGGTGTACCATATACACGGACCATAAGAGCCTGAAGTACCTGATGGATCAGCCCAACATGAATATGAGGCGGAGGAGATGGTTGGATCAGCCCAACACTACCACTCATATGTGTGCATTTGACGCGTAAGCCACCTAGTACGCCCAGCGTACCAGAGGGTACGTGTAACGCCCTGTTCCAAATCGATTCCTAGTCTGAGGCTGTTGCCTGAAGATCGGTCAACATAATGATTAGGGCTTTTGAAAAGGTAAGTTCTAGGCCCATTTCGGTGCGAATGATACATTAGAAGTGATCCGGATGTTCGGTTCGTGTTTTGGAGCCTAGGGGTATTTCGGTAAAGCATCAGTTTGGGATTTTGTGGAAAATGGACTTTTGTTTGGAAGGTCTCAAGGAAGGTATGAGTTGATAGAAGTGTAGGGCTTCTTGTCACCTTTCTGTGGACATAAGGATCGTCGGAATCGGGCTTATAACGAAGAAGTTATGGCCTTCGGAAGTTTCATGGTTTTGAGGCTTAGCCGAGTACACGGGGCGTACACAAAGAGTACGTGGGGCGTACTAGTGGAGAAGGCAGTACACGGGGCATACCTTGGAGTATGTTGGGCGTACTGACCAGGATGGTCGCAAATGTTCTTCAGAGTACGTTGGGCGTACGCCATTCAGATCAGAACCCTATTTTAGGGTCTTGGACCCTATTTAAGCTCCTTATCTCATAACCTAACCCTAATATCTTCATCCTCCACCCTCTAAAACCCTAGAAATATTCCTTAATCATTCATGGTGGCATTTTGAGCTTATGGAGTCCATTTTTGGAGTGTTTAGCCCATTTTCAAGAAGGTGGAGTTTGATGCAAAGGTGGGGATCAAGAAGAAGCTTATGGATCTGGCTTTTGTGACTCATTGTCAGCTTGATGAAGGTATAAATCTCTGAACTTGACCATGGATATCTTAGATCTCTCATTTGTGAGTTTTAGTTCATTTTGGTCCCAAGGATGAAGCTTTATGGTTCAAATCTGATTCTTAGGCTTAGGGTTGCCACCCTTGGTGCTATCCGAGTCCCTAAGGCAGAAAGTTGCCATCTTGGAGGTCTTAATGGGTTCATGCAAGAGTTATGGTCATTTTCAAGGATGTAGATTGTTATACTTTGAGTTTGGGTTCATGTGGGTTATATAAAGTCACCAAGTCAGTGACTTTATGGATTAAGACATTAAGTAGAGCTCAGATCTGTAATTTGGTCCCTTGGTTTGAAGCATTAAGTGCTTAATATAAAAAAGGATTTAACAGAGGAGTACGCTGGGCGTACAAGCTGGTACGCGCAGTGTACAAGTCACGAACCTAGTACCCGCTGCGTATAGCTGAGTACGCCCTGCGTACTCAGTCAGAATGGGTTTTCGCATATTGGGCCTTGGTATGGGACAGTTGTTGGGCTTGTTTATCTTGGGCCCGTTGGGCCATCAGGTTGTGGGCTGTTAGTGATGTTGGAAAAGGCCCCATAAGGATTTGGGCCTCATGGCAAGACCCATGTAGAGGTTTGGGCCCAATTTGGAAAATTGGGTCATTGATGGATTTATGGACATTATAGTGTTGGGCTTTTGTTTTGGGTTTGGGCCTTAGTTTTAAATCATACTGGGCCACGGGTAGAATGGTCATTTCACCCCATGTATGGATTAAGGATTATAGTATGGGACCCAATTGTTAATTGGGTGTTGTTTGATATTGACAGTTCGGAAACCTGTCATCCAGCAGCTGGAATTTTATCCGCGGGACTTCAACAGTGTGAGGTGAGTTATCCTCACTATACCAAGGGGTCTAAGGCACGAAGGCCGGCCCATTGGATTAGATATCCCAGTAGTTGATGACGTGTTGAGTATGAGATAGTTATATATGCTAGTTTGCTATGCCAGTTTGGTAGATCTGTAGGACTACCTGTGTTATTGTTTGATTATCTATATGTGCAATTAGTTGTATATGTAGACATGTTGTGTGGGTAGGGATGAGGTTTCATTGTCTCGTGCGGTGACCAACAAACCCTAGAGTATGCCAGATATGAGCTGAAGGCCGGGAAGGCATACCAGACTCATACTGAGGACTCGTTAGCATACCAGATACAATCTGAGGACCGAGTGGTATGTCAGACTGGTACTGAGGGCCAGGGGAGCATGCCAGATTTGTGATATGAGCCAAGGTCTTAACTGATTAAGACCAAATGAGTGAGGAGAGTGAAACTAGGACGTACGTTGGGCGTAATCCTAATACGTGCAACATAGGGGTCGAGCATCCCTGATGCCTGCATGGCAGCCGAGTACGCCCAGCGTAGAGAGCTGGTACGCGCAGCGTACTCCCTGCCGTTGACTTTTTGGTTGACTTTTAGGGTTTGATCAATTTGTGGGCTATTAAGCCCATGGAGGGGTAAAATGGTCTTTTACCCTTCTGTGAGTTTGTAGAAGGGTTAGTTTAGCTTCAATGATAGCCTTTATTAATTAGGGATAATTATCATTGTGTTAGGCGAAGGCTAGACCGGTGATTCGAGTTCGAGATTATCCGAGTTCTTACGAGGTGAGTCTTCTCACTATACTTACCTTGAGTGGTAATCTATGTGTGACCGGAGGGTCTTATGTGTATATACTGTGTATTGAGATTATCTGTTTATTGCCTTTGTGATATATATGTTGTGTATTATAGTGAGTTGCCGAGTTGAGGGACCGGAGGGTCCAATTGAGTTGTGGGACCATAGGGTCCCACTGAGACACATTGACCTGAGGGTCTTATCTGAGTATAGCCATGAGAGGCTAATGAGATATGTGTGGTATTCTGGGGAACTCACTAAGCTTCGTGCTTACCGTGTTATGTGTTATGTGTTTCAGGTACTTGTCAGGATCACGGGAAGGCGTCGGCTTGATTGTACACACGTCAGAGATTGAGTTATGTTTTGAGAGGATCCTGGAGTTGTTATATATACAGTTTTTGGATAGGTGTTTGATGATTTGATATTATGACACTTTTGAGATGTTTGGATTGAGAAAAATGTTTTTAAATTGAAAAATTTGGTTTGAAAATTTACGTTGTTACATTCTGAGAATTAATGTCAAGTTTGATACCAAGGAAATATTTCATTTCAACACATCCATAAATCATTTCCAAGGTAGGATTCTTTCACACTTTCTCAGTCTTTGCCATAACTTGTGGAACTGAATGTTTCTGATAACAACCTTTCTGGTGGCTTTCACATAGGATTAAAATCATTTTCTTTGCTACAACTACTTGATGTCTCTCGTAAAATTAATTTCTCCAGTTAGTTACCTATTAAAACCCTTTAGAAGATTAGTAACTTTAAGACAATGATGTTATCTTTAATTAATTTCATCGGTTTCTTGCTGGAATCTTTTTCGAAAATAACATGTCAGAGGCTTTAGATTTGAATTTCAACAAAATTTCCGACAGGATCCTTTCCGGACTATGTCAAGGTACATTCAACATCTCCAAAATCTTACATTATATTTGAATTATTTAACAGAATCAATCGTACCGACGTTGACCAACTTAGCCCTGTCGAAAATACCCGATACCCGAATTACCCGCCCGATTTTTTCGGGTATCGGGTAAATCGGGTCGGGTAAATTGGGTATCGGGTTAATTTTTTCGGGTAATCAGGTAACCCGATTTTTTTCAGGTCGGGTATATGGTACGTTTGTTGGGTTTGGGATATACCCGAATTACCCGGATTATTTTAAAATTTATTTTTTCGTAGAGCTTGTACTAGTTTTTATTGCAACTAACAAACTCATTATCTTGACGAAACTTCAGAACATGGCAAAACTTATGGCTACAATTATCTTAAACATTTGAAACTTTTAAACTAAGATCTTAAAGTATTTGTTTTTTAACATCTTATTAGATTAAATTAAGTTGTTAAAGATTACTTGATATCTCAAGTATTATTGACTAAAAAATCTCAATGTTCAAAGTTTGAGTAACTACGTTTATGCATCGTTTGTTTATATAAACAAGACTAATAGAGCACGACATATTTATTTCATTAAATTTATTTTCAAGTGCCATTAAAAAATATATATATTTCGGGTAATACCTGAATTACCCAAACCCGACCCACTACCCGAATTTAATTTGGGTCGGGTAACGGGTATTTTTTTAACATGAAAAACCCGAATTATCCGACCAAAATTACTCGAAACCCGAAAAAGTTACCCGATCAACACCCCTAAAGCAACTGCACCAATCTCAACTATATTTCTCTATCAAACAATAAATTCTGCTATGAGATTCTGAAATCCCTTAGTATCTTATCAAATCTAGCCATTTTAAAGCTCTGGAACAACTCCTTCTCAAGTAACATTTCGTCAGAGCATTCATGTAGTGGGCTTTGGCCAAATTAGATGTTGATAATCCATCACCTTCATCATTATGGTATAAAGCATAGGAGATTTTCTTTGAGTCGACACGAATTGCATGAAGTTCAGACATGGGTAACCACTACATGGCATCCTTTTTGTTCGTAAATGTATCACTTTGTCTCAAAAAACATACTAAAGAAATGAGTCGAGCTTCTATCAACCGCTTCGGGATTAGCAAACACCTTCTTGGTATTAACTAATTTATCCTTGCACCTACTATCCCCAGTACCCAAATATAGATGGGTGTTATCCAGAATGTTAGTTAATAGATCCATGTTCCCATGACAATGATTGTTTCTCATTACAATTTCTAAAATAACATTCTCATGACAATGACCATTTTCAACACAAAATCTTCTACTTGCTTATCTGTATAATGATCCAACGTTTTATCATCAAAATTAGGGTTTAAATTAGGGGTTTGTCTTGATTCGTTAAACCCAAACCGAAAACCCATCGAATTTGAAAAAGAATAAAAATTGCTACACGATGACGTAACTGATGCATCAGAATCAGGTTCCAGAGGCTAAGACCTTTGATCGGGGCTAACATGTTTTCCTGTAATGCCAATACCAATTAGATCATACAAGAAAAATCAAAATTTATAGAATGATTTCATTTCAATCAACAAAACCGTATACTTGTGAGATCTTACCATACAGAAAATATCGATTATATAAATTTACAAGTGAATTCGATGTTTGAAAGTCGAAAATCGACGATTCAAAAGAAAAGATGGAGATAGGAGAGACCACCGTCAATATATGGGGCATAGTGGCACGGAGGGAAAGTATAGTTGTATAGGGGTGGGAGATTGAAGATAACGACATTAGGCATTAAGGTTTTATTTTGTTTATCTTTAATTTACATGATAAATAATAGATTGCGTAAATGGTCCTTGAGGTTTATTGTATATTGCATATTCAGTCCAAAGGGTAAATTGATCATTTAAAAAAAATAACAAGTCATAAGTTAGATTTAACAGCAAAAGTACCAACCACATAATGTTTATTGGTGTAATGTTTTCCAAATATATTCTGAAAAGCGTTAATTTTTGAAAACCATAGGGACAATGTTTAAAAATTTATCTATAATTTATATTTATATGATTTATTTTAATGCATATAAAAGTGTTGCAACTTGAGGACCATTTACGTAAACTAAAATATAGGTCAATCTAAAATAAATCACAATCGATTTTAAAGCCAACATTAGATTGTTACATAGATTATAGATTATGTGAAATAAAATAATTAACTTTAAATATAACTTTATGTTTTTACATTAAATAAACCAAATCTAAATTGGCAACAATTAACTCATAAAAAATTAAAAAAGTTTTCTGTTTAAAAATAAAATATTATGGCATATTAACGTCCACTAAGGTGTCATTTGTCAAGAGGCACATCCCTTAGTTTTAATCACAGCCGTTGATTAGGCTGACCACGTCTTGATCGTGCCCTACATCAACTTCCACGATCGGTCGGCTCATTACAAAGTACCCTACAGATTCGAATTCAAACCAGGACTAACGGTCATCTCTGCAACTTAATTGAAAACTCCCCATTCCCATGTTTCTTCAGCCAAGAAGATACACAACTTGAAGTCATTACTCACTTCATTCAGCAACCCCTCTCTCTCTCCCTCTCTAGAGTTTAGGGTTTTCACTTTCTTCCCTCAAGAATTTCAGGTCACATTCGGTGTTGACGCAGAAAACCCATTTTCTCGACTGTTTTGGAAACTGATTCGGTTTCCTTGAATGAAAGATTAAGAGATTAATTTGAGATCGTTAAAGTTAATGGAGGTGATTGCATCAAGAACAGGGCACGACTATAATTTGGCTTCAAGAAAAGCCCAAGAAGCAGGTATATATAAATTTATACTTTCTAATATCAGTTTTGTTCTATCAGAGCAATCGAATGTCCCATTAAGTTAGGGTTTTTATAATTTTTTCATAGCTTGGAGGAGGTTTCAAGCTACAGAATGGCTTGAGAGTTTCGTGGGTTCATTAGGCATATCAAAGCAGCCAACAGAGAAAGAGTTTATTTCTTGCTTGAGAAATGGATTGATTCTTTGCAACGCCATTAACAAAATTCAACCAGGGTCGGTTCCAAAGGTACAAATCATACTGCTTATTGTGCAATTAGTTTTTCTGTTGTTCTACACAATTCTCGATTAGTGATTTGGTTGCTTTGATAAATTGTTATAAAGGTGGTGGAGATTACTCGGTTTCATTCACAGTCACATACATGGGATTCTCAGCCATTGCCTGCCTATCAATTCTTTGAAAATGTTCGTAACTTTCTGAAAGCAGTAGAAGGGTTAAATCTACCGGTATTTGAAGCTTCAGTTTTCGAAAGGGTAAATAACTTCGAACAGATTCAACACATTTCACTTCTATTTCATTTCGATTTTGAGTTTTAACGAGATTTTAAGAATTTTCCAGGATAACATGGAAGCAGGTTCGTCAACTAAGATTGTTGATTGCGTTTTGGCACTGAAAGATTACACAGAGCGGAAAAACGGGTCTTCAAAGCGTACCATGAGATCTCCATTGATGCACTCAAACGGTAGAATCCCTAGATCCGGATTGAATTTGGATATCAACAGACAATTAGATTTGTCCGTTAATCATGAAAAGCAATCACCATCTCAAAACGATGCTCAGAAACTTGAAGGTTTGCTTACCGATTTCTTTCCTTATCTATGTCATTTGATTGATTGCTAAATTGCAATTAATAATTTTCATAATTTTGGTAACTTTGATATAGAGTCGATTGTTAAGGCTTTAGCTGATTGCATGATTGATGCGAAAGAAAACTTAGATGGTAATTTGCTGTCTTCAATTCGCAATGGAAATATGGTAAGTGTTTTTCTCCTATATTCATTTGGTTTTCCATTAATTTTCCTTTAACAATATAAAATCTTACATGAAAATAATTGCTTTACAGGATTCCATTAAGTCCTTTAGTAGAATCCTCTCAAACACTTTGGAAGAACAACTTCAATTCAAATTGAACCCTAACATGAAAGATCTAACGAAAGAAATCAGTGGATCATTTATGAGTTCAGAAGCTTCATCACCATTGTTCAAAACAAGAAATGGAAAAATGAATTGCAATCACTTGCAGGTGTTTCGAGAACAAGAAAACAAGCTACTGGTATGCTTTTTTTAAGTCTTTTTTTATACCAAAAATTTAATCCACTCACTCATTGTCTATAATTTCCAATTTCAGAAGCTAAAATCATTGTATTCAAGCACCAAGACTGAGTTTGCAAACCTGCAATTGCAACTCCAAAATGATCTAAAACAAATGGGTATGCCGATTGCAATTCCACTCTGAAATAAGTCTTTTGTTCTTTAAGTTAACATTAACGAATTTATGTTTTTGCTGATTGTTTCAGAGAGTCAAGTAGAGGTATTGTCCATGGCTGCCAATGGATACCATAAGGTTGTGAAAGAAAATCGGACTTTATACAACATGGTCCAAGATTTAAAAGGTAAACAAATTAGTTTTATTTTTGTTAACTTTAAAAGTTACTAAAATGTTGAAAATGTTGCTTTTAGTCTTTTACCTTCCACAATCTTTAAATTTTCAGGAAACATTCGGGTTTACTGTAGGATTAGACCTGCATTTAAAACCGACACAAAGAACGTGATTGATTACATTGGAGAGGATGGGTCATTAGTGGTTTTAGATCCTTTAAAACCTCATAAAGATGGAAAAAAGTTGTTTCAATTCAACCGTGTTTTTGGTCCAACTGCTACTCAAGGTAATAATAAAATTTAAACATTTTTCACAGTTTAGAAGCTTCTGTTGACTAATGTTTTGAGTTTTATCAGAGGAGGTTTTTGCTGACACTCAGCCATTGATAAGATCGGTTATGGATGGTTATAATGTCTGTATTTTCGCATACGGGCAAACGGGATCGGGGAAAACACATACTATGTGTGGACCTTCTGGTGCTTCGAGAAAAGATCTGGGAATCAATTATTTAGCTCTGAATGATCTTTTTGATCTATCGAATACAAGAGAAGATGTTGTAAAATACGAGCTTTATGTACAAATGGTAGAAATTTATAACGAACAGGTGAGAGATCTTCTCACCGGAGATCCCACAACCACCAGTAAACTAGAGATTCGGAGCTGTACATCAGAGAATGGGCTGAGCCTCCCTGACGCCACCATGCACCAAGTCAACTCCACCGCCGATGTTCTAAATTTAATGAAAAGCGGTCAAGTGAACCGCGCCGTGAGCTCCACCGCCCTGAACCACCAAAGCAGCCGTTCCCACAGGTGAGTCGGTGATTTCTTAGGGGTTACATTCGTTTCTTCGACTTTTCAGCTAAAATTTGAACTTTTTTGTTTCAGCATATTGACTGTGCATGTTCATGGGAAGGATGTGAACGGAGGCACGATTCGAAGCTGTCTTCATTTGGTGGATCTAGCCGGAAGTGAGAGGGTGGATAAGTCGGAGGTCACCGGCGATGGACTTAAAGAGGCTCAGTATATCAATAAATCTCTTTCGTGTTTAGGAGACGTGATTACAGCTTTATCTCAGAAGAACTCTTACATTCCTTACAGAAACAGTAAGCTTACGCTATTACTTCAGAACTCATTAGGAGGAAATGCGAAGACGTTGATGTTTGCTCATGTGAGTCCGGAAGGAGATTCGTTCAGTGAAACTGTAAGTACTTTGAAGTTTGCTCAACGAGCTTCGACTGTTGAACTTGGTGCTGCTCGTTTGAAAAAAGAAAGCAGAGAGGTTATGGAGCTTAAAGAACAGGTTGAGAACCTTAAACGACAATTAGCCGAGAAGGAACCACCACGATCGCCATTACAGAAACTGAAACCAGGAATAATCGTAGAAAGAACGCCGCCACCGCCGCTGCGGCCACGGAGGTTGAGTATCGAAAACAAATGTCCTCCTCAGAAGAGCCCTAATGCAGTTGCACCACCAAACTCCGCCTCTAAAAACAGAGCATTGAAAACAGATGGAAAAACTAGGGTTTCAACGCTTGTGCTACCGAAAACGCCTGAATCGAAAGTTTCAATCAGAAACGAAATCGCAATTTCTTCAGAAATCAAGGCAAAATCGCAATCATCGTCCCATCATATAAAAAAATCGCTTCGGACCATTGGGAAACTCATGATTGGCTCCGACAAAAGGTTTGTGAACAGAAGTTTTTCCCCTTTTTTTTATATTATAAACTTGGGAGTTTCAGGAAACAAAATTGATACGGGTTTTGGTGTGTTTACAGGGCTCAACCGAAACCAATTGAAGGGCCTTCACCGTCGCTTGCGATTGTTTCTAGGCCATCACGACGGTTGTCGCTAACGGGGATTCAACCACTAGAGAAATCAAGAAGATGTTCCATAGGCGGAGTTGATCCTTGTAAGTTATGTTATGTTCGTCAGACAATCGACCGGCCTTGAAAACTTGGCCTGACATGAGTTTTGTTTGTGTTTGTGTTTAAGGTGTTGATGAAAGTCGGAATGCGAAAACGCCACCGCCGGTGAAAAGTTCAAACAAGACCAAGTGGATGTGATGATTGTAAGAGTGATATGATGATGATATGCTGACTCTGCTTTAACTTGAAGCATGGTATTCACAATTGTTGAGCAATGATGGATGTCGTACAACTTCTGATTAGCTTAGCATACATAATGACGACATCTATAAGTTTCCGGATTAGTTTTAGTGTACAGAGAAATTGATTTAGTTTAATAAAGATACTGATTAATTTGATTCATTATATTATGCAAAAAGTGACATTCTAAACATACAAAATAGTCGGTTCAACTTTGAATCATTGTTTGTTTCTTCATTTCCAATTGATAAAAAACACCATGTGAGGACACAATGGAGATTTCATGTATTGACTCAAGATTTGCACTTGAGAAAATTAATGTCAATATATTGTCTATATCCACCCTTAGGGCAACGATCAGTGGACCTTAGTGGAGCCCGGGGGTGGAGGATCAGAGGACTCAATGGAGATTTCATGTATTGACTCAAGTAGGGATGAGCATATGGACCGGGGAACCGGCCGGAACCGGAACCGGAACCCGATGGAACCGGTCGGGTCGGGCCGGGACCGGGACGTTATTTTTGTGGATTTTTGGAACCGGGAACCGGTAGGAACCGGAACCGATATAATTGGAACCGGTAGAACCGGCAAAAACCGGAACCGTATAATGTTATTTTTCGAGGACCGGTTCCAACATTTAAAAACACGACAAGAACCGGTAGGAACCGGGAACCGGTAGAACCGGAACCTGTAGAACCGCCGGGCCGGTTCGGTTCTTGATTTTGGCCGAAGACGGTTCCCGGGTCGGGTCCGGTTCCGGCCGGTTCGGTCCTTTTGCTCATCCCTAGACTCAAGATTTGCACTTGAGAAAATTAATGTCAATATATTGTCTATATCCACCCTTAGGGTAACGATCAGTGGACCTTAGTGGAGCCCGGGGGGTCCCGGGCCACTGCTCCGATTCCGGCACGTAGTGTAAAAAAAAATTATGTTTCTTTTTTTTTTTTATGTTTTTTTCTATTAGGTGCACCGGCTTAAAATACGAGTGTCACTACTAATTTAAATTTGTTTGGAAAAAAAAAATTAGTGCCACCCCTACTAAAACGTTTTGTGTCCGCCAATCTTGTGTTGATTTTCTTTAAGAGTGCACGTTAAGGTATTTTTACGGTTTCACCACGAGTTACGGTGGTATTGTCGGTAGCATTGTTCCTTTGCCAAGCAGTAACGTGAAACTATTGGAGGAGTGGGTATGTATGTATATATTATTTTACCATTTTACCAACTATATATACCACACTTAAATTATAAGAAAAATGAGAAAAATATTAAATTATTCAAATTGCAACGTCTATTTCTTTTTAAAATTTAAACAAATAATTTAAATAATAAACAAATTGAATAATTGAGCTTTAGTTTAGAAATTTAGAAATTAGTTTTCTTAAATTGATATTATATGGAAAAAAAACATAAAATGATATATGAAAAAATAAATTAATTTAAAATAATCATAAAATAACATGTGACAAAAAAGATTATTATTAATATTAACTAGAGTAGATATATTATTTACAATTGCCAAAAAAATAGTACATTTTTATGTTTCAACAACAATTTTGTATATTAGGAGGTTTGGTTCGTAGAATTTTTGGATTCTAAACTTTTACCACAAGACTTTCGTATAATGGAGGTTTGGTCTTTAGACTTTCGTATATTGCAAGATTTGGTCCCTACACTTTTTGGGTTTCAGAATTTGTACACATGACTTTCGTATATTTGCAAGGTTGGTCCCTAGACGTTCTTATTCGGCAGGTTTGGCCTCCCATACAGAGTGGGGGGTAAGATCACTCTAGTTCTCTCTAATTTCATTCCAACCTTTATATTTTATTTCAAATGGATTCTAGTCGTGGTAAATTCAAAAAACGAGTTCAAGCCAAAGATACCCCATCAAATATAAACACATAATCACATACAAGCAACATTGATGTGTTTATTTATGCACTAGTTTTTTTATTTATAAAGTCCTATCAAATTTCAACTAATCTTAAACACAAATAGACAGTGTACCTAGTCGTGAAGTAATATAGTTTAAGGTAAGAAAGGGTATTGAACACAAGGAACGAGAATGGTTTAGATCAAATAATTCAAATGTTAATTAAATTAAAAACAATAAAGTAAAAGAGGATTTTTGTTATAATTAACTTGTTTTAACACTCAAGTAATCAAACGAAACTAAAGAACTAAATGAAAACAATAAATAAGAAGTATTTCCACTAGAATACGAATCGTTGAAGTTTCTATGCTTGATTTATTAAAAGTGCAATGGATTAATGAGTTGATTAATGACTAGTTCTCTTGGTCAAATTTCCTAGTACTAATAATTAATGAACAACTAACATAAAGATCATGCAATTAGTGAACACATAATCCCCTAATCTAATAAATAAGAGCAATTTTGCCACGGGGCATTCTATTAGCCCCTCCCAATAGATTTATCCCGCCAATAACATCTAAGTGAATTTCCGATATTACCCCTTCTTCCTTCCCTAGCCCTACAATTCGATTTCCTCCTCTCCACGCTCAAATCAAATTCAAAGTTCAAAGGAAATCCCTATAAATCAGCAATAAATCATCCGCAAAATCAATTTATTACTTCCTTTTTATCTCCCCGTTTCTCTCTATAACATAGACTACTAAGAACGAGAGTCGAATCAGTTTTGCTCTTGAAATTGTACATCGAATGTGATTAGGTTTTCAAAAATCTCTCTCTTTCAACAAAACTTTACGCCGGTCATCCTCACTACCACCATCTCCCCTCCTTCATCATTCTTTCAGTTGAGAACAAGTAGTAGTGGTGGTGATCATTTATGGATAAGATATTTGTTGAAGATGAGGATGCGGTGGTGATCAGTTATTTAATATTTTAAATTTGAATTCCCCTTAACATCTGTTTAAATCACGATGAACAACTATTCACTCAAATCTATTATCATATATGTATATCTATTGATCCAATTTTTTGTTTGTGCCGATGATCTCACTCCATATGCCAATAGCAGTTGACTTGTCGGCCACAAGATACAAGATTAGGGTTCACTTGGTATGTTTTCCATTTTTTTTTCTATTTGAACTAAATCTTTAGATTTCATGAATTTGTTCTATTTTGGTGAAAGGAGGATTTATGCCATCGATTATATGAAATAACGTGACTTTTTTGTGAAGTTTATTATAGGTGTTTGTTTGCTTTAAGATTTCTCATTAAGAAATTGTTTTTGCTTTCCCATTTTGATCTACAAATGAGTCTTCTGAGATTGTATTGATTCTTTGAGAAATATTCTTTTTGAAGAACATATTTCATAGGTTTACATTAGTATTGAGGGGGGCGACATGTTCTCTACTCTTTGCCTTCGTTTTGAGTGTCATGGTTGGAGATTTACCCTCGTGATAATGTTTATACCATTTTTGGTTTAAACAATTTCATTCAATTGGTTAATGGTAAGTTGATATTTGTTCCTTTCATGATTTTTGCAACTAATGGTTTGTAATTTAGATGATGGTACCTGCAATGCACATAACCTGTTTGTGAAAATGCCTAAGTGAATGTTTGTTGAAACAAAAATTGTATGCTTGAAAGTTTATGTCACTGAGGTATGTATATGTAAATATTGTTATATGTATTTTAATTTTAATATTTTTTTATTGTCAAGTTAGTGTCTCACTAGATCCTTCTATCAAGGGTTTGATCTCACACAATAAAAGCAAGATAAAAACGATTCTACAATTGGCTATCCCACCATAAAATACCCATTTATTTGGAAAATTTCATGATTATTGTAGTTAGTCTTTTAGACTATTTTAATGCACGTAGCCTATTTGTGAAAATACCTAAGTGAATGTTTGTGAAAATGCCTATATCTTAATTTTAATATTTTTTTTCATCGTCAAGTTGGTGTCTCACTAGATCCTTCTACCAAGGGTTCTCACACACTTAAAGCAAGATAAAAACCATTTAGAAGCCAATCAGTTCTCTTTAAAGCTCTCCATACTTGAAAAGAGTGTCAGAAACATTGGGAATGTGTCTCAAGTATTTTGAAGGCTAAATGTATTTTGGTCATAAAATAAAAATACATGAAAAAGATATTTAGACTTAACTTGATGTGGTTTCGTAGCTTTTTGGATGAACGGAGCGTTTTGGTCAAACTCATTTATATTGTTACATATTTGATAAAAAATGATTATTTGGTTGGACTAAAAATACCCTCTTTATTAGTTGAACTAAGAGTACCATTCATAAAATGTTGTTGCATGATTTGATTGGCTATAGGTTTTTGCTGATCAATGTAAAAATTGAGTTTTATTTACTACATATTTTTGTTCTTTTTAAATTATGGTAAGTACTTAGACATTATAACCATTGAGTATTAAGTACATTGTTGGTTACAAAATGGTAATAGCAGTAAAATATTTTGACTAGATGTCATTATGGTAAAAAGTTTAAGAACATTGATGTTATTAATAAATTTAAAGTATATGCTTGTATCGGAAAAAAGATAATTGTTTGGCTATTTCTTGCAATCTCATTAAAGTAAAATGGTAGATTGTGTAAATTATATGTATTTAACTGTTTACAACAATAGCAAAAAAATGCAAATTGTTAATTTTAGAATTAAAATTGTTTAAATACCATAATATAGTTTTAAACGAAGATTTTTAACTTTTTTCACAGGTTCTAAATCACGACACATATAATGAGGAAGTTATCAAATCTTCACTTGGATGCTCCTGGTTACTGTTGAGTTACTAAACTTGGTTGCAAAATTTGAGGGGGGATTGTCAAAGTTGGTTGCTATATGTGGAATTTAGGGTGCACTCTTAATGTATGCTATATTTCTAGATCCAATAGAGGAGAAAATGCAAAATATAGCAATTTACTTTTGTTTATTTCTCAAATTAGCATCTTACTTTACTTATATCGTTATAAATCTTTTACCCGTGGTTTCCACGGGTTGTAACCTAGTTAATTAAATATATTCGAACTATGAACGATATGATCCAGTGATTCTTATCAATTATCATGACAATTAGTCAACACATAGCATGGATATCTATGACTCTCTAACATAGTCAAGTCACCAATTAATATCATCTAACCCTAGGATTTGATCAATCACTATTCCTAACAGTTTATTGATCATAAACTAATTAAGATTCAAGTTAATGTAATTAGATTGGTCTTGTTAACTACACATAACTTAGCAATAGGAAATAAAAAACATAACTTTGACATGAAAGATGAACAATCAATCGAACACAAGTATTAACCAAACTCGCATAATCCTACTAACGAAATTACATATTAACGAGGGTTCATCTACATCTAGCGAAAGTAAAGGTTTTTACACCATATTTAGTAAACTAAAGTAGAAAAACATCACCAAAAGATTGCAATACACGATCATCAATCAAACCTGAAGCGAAATCACAATGAAAATAGTGCTTGAATCTTCAGGTCCTTGCTCCAATCGAATCTCTAGCTTTAAAAATCGACTCCTAGAGGGTTTCTGGACTTTAAATCGAAGTAAAAATCGCAGCTATAGGCTATCAAAGGTTGTAGCACGATTAGGGTTGAAAATCTCGTGTTTTTATAGACTAAGCGACTCCACGACGTGGTAAAGGTCTCTCTACGCCGTACGGGTGGGTTTCCTTGTCACACACGTATGCGTATACCGAGACATACAACTTTCTGGGATTTTTGATCTTCCACGGCGTGGAAACCAGAATCTGTATTTGGCACAAATACGAAAGTCACCCGTAAACATCTTGAATCTTCTTAATCAGAGTTATAGGTCATTAGATATGGCCAAAACACTAAAGAGAGGTCAATCTGTCTAGCAACATCCTTTTTGCGTCTTTTTCTGCCCCATTCTCCTTCTTTTACTTGTCATAAGGCTTCCATTCTCGCTTTAGCTTTCTCCAATCGTCATAAAATCGATCTCCACTTGAATAACACACGTGAGCCTTTTTGTTTCCATTCTCGTCCAAGTCACAATCTTTGGTTAAATGAGTCCCCCATAATTATCACACCCCACTTGTATAACATAAATTGATGGCCCCATCTTGATAATCCTTTGATCCATAATATCTAGTTTAGCAATTATGGACGCCAAATTTTATGAGACTCCATCACCATTAGATTATCTTCCCGTAACATCTTCTTGTGGATTGTGGTATTTTCTTGAATGTTTTGTAAATTCTTCGATCAAAGCTTTGTTAGTCGTAGGATCTTTCTTAGTCATTGGCCCTTGATAATCGAGTAGTTGTCGAGTTGTAACAAAAAATAGGTCAAACTTTGTCGGTCAAACCATCGAGAACACAACTGTAAAATGGCCTATTGTTTGGTATTATATGATGTTGAATACAACTGAAGTCATTTGACTCAAAATTTCACAAACAATACTTTGCGTATCTCTAATTGGCGTCAAACGTTAGAAAACAAAATGATATTAGTAAAAATAAGTATCATTTAATGCGACAATAATTTTATTTATTGTTATTATTATTATTATTATTATTATTATTATTATTATTATTTGCATTGAGTATACATGGGGACTTTTGGTTAATATATATATTCTCATGACTTTGTGGATATAATGATCGTCAAAAATGGAGTTCATATGGAAAAGGTACGGACTTTTGAAAATAACAAAAAACTAGCCGGCAAAAAATGTAAATTTACTAAACTTAAAATGAATTTTTAAGACAAAATTGCAAAAATTGTCTTTGTGGTTGTCAAAATTATGTGGTTTTGGTCCATAAATATTTTGTTATGCAAAAGTGGTCCAATTTTGGATACTTTGTGTGTTTTTTGTCCAAAAATATTAACTTTAACAACTTGGTTGTTAACTTTTAAAAAATGACAATTTTACCCTTAGGGACCATTTCTGCAAACAAACTACAATGATCATATATTCATCTCTTTTTTTTAATTTTATTAAATTATTATACATTAATTATTTTAATTAATTCCTATTTAATTTCTTTTTATTGGATTACTTTTTTATTATATTATTATGTTAATAAATATTACTTTTAATATATAGTATTTATATTTTAATAAATATTACTTTATTGGATTATTAATTACATTTAATTGTTTTTTTTCTTAATTTCCTTTTAATATATTAGTTTTTATTGGATTGTTATATATTAATAAATATTATTTTAAATATATAATATTTATATATTAAAAAAATATTATTATTAATTTCTTTTAGTTTTTTTTTATTAGATTAATTCTTTTTTATTGGATTATAATTTATTAATAGTTATTATTTTTAATACATAATATTTTATACATTAATAAATATTATTTTATTAGATTACTATTTTTTTAATTGTTTATATATTTTTTAATTGATTTCTTTATTATTTTAAATCAAAAAACCCAAAAAACAAATCTCACCCACCACATATCCTAATTTATTTTAAATATTTATAAGATAATATATTTTGGACAACACCGCCACCATCACCCAGTCCGCCAAAGGTGGGATGGGTGAGATTTTTTTAAAATAAATTACGATGGTGGTGGAGTTGTCCAAAAAAAGAACTAATCCAAACAATATGGTAAATGTCGTGCGACAAATAACTTTAGAGTATGTTTGATGGGGGAGACGTATAATGTCGAACAAGAGTCGGACTACTACGACATATTGCAAGAGATTTTAGAGATTGAGTATCATGACAACAAGTCGTCGACTGTTATACTGTTTTATTGTATTTGGTTTGATAACAAAGACGGTGTAATAGTCAACAAAAACAAGTTAATTGATGCCAAACCCAACTCTCGACTTCAAAGTGACGACCCTTTTGTTTGGCATCAAAAGCAGAACAAGTGATTATACACCATACCCTTCCGTGACAAAGGAGACGAAAGATAAGTGGACGATTATCAAGACAAAACCAAGAGGGGTATTTAAAGTCACCAAAGCTGAAATGGAAATAGATGAAATCTTTCAAGTTAAAGAGAGGTTTGAGTCACATCTTACTGTAACTCATGCGGAACAACTATGCCTAGCCTCAACTACAAATACTTGTGACCAAATATCTGATGACGAGAATGAGAGATCTGGGGAGGAAGACGAAGATAAGGAAGATTTTGAAGACAGAGATAATGAAAATGAGTTGTTTTATTTACACTATTAATTTCTTTTAATTAATTGTTTTAATTTCGTTTTTATTGGATTAATTCTTTTTTTAGGCAACACCACCACCATCATAATTTATTTTAAAAAAAAATCACACATCCCACCACTACCGTACTAGGTGATGGTGGTGGTGTTGTCAAAAATATGTTATCTTCTAAATATTTAAAATAAATTAGGAGATATGAGGTGGATGAGATTTTTTGGGTTTTTTATTTAAAATAATAAAGAAAAAAATTGTAATACAATGAAATAATATTTATTAATATATAAATACTATATATTAAAAACAATAATTATTAATAAATTATAATCCAATAAAAAAAATTAATCTAACAAAAAAAATTAATAATCCAATAAAATAATATTATATATATATATATATATATATATATATATATATATATATAATAATCCAATAAAAATAAATAATCTATTAAAAAGAAATTAAAAAATAATTAACTAAACGTAATTAAAAATCCAATAAAATAATATTTATTAATATATAAATATTCTATATTAGACAAAATTGCAAAAATGGTCCCTGTGGTTGTCAAAATTATGTGATTTTGGTCCAAAATGTTTTAAAATCAAATAAATAAAATAAGTAAATAAATAATTAACCCTAAACCCCGAGAGGTATAATATATTTTATTGAAGCTCTAAATGATGGTTTTTTTTAGCATTACAACATTCCTATGGTGCACATGCAACCCTAATTGCTTTGGATCTAGATTTTTCTCAAGTTATACATGCAATTCAATTATCCAAAGCAAGAATCCTAATCTAGCATACAATTTTCAGATTTAACAAATAAACTAGGGTTAGAAGAATACCTTTCTTGTTGATAGCTTGATCTTGACCTTCGAGAGCTTAGTGCCTCAATTGTTGCATCTCTAATGGAGTCACAAACACCACAAGCAATAGATGAACAAGATAGAGAGAGGATGAAGGCTATCAATTTCGGTTAGGGTTCTTCTATGAAAAGCATAGGTCGAAAACTGGTAGCCAAGGGGTCCTTATATAGTTGAGCCGCTACTAGGGTTTCTATTGGAAACCCTAATTCCCTTGCTTAGGCCCTAAGCAACATATGGAACTCCTTATGGCAAGCCTTTGACGAAAACTCTATGGGCTTCCCATAGATTTTCGTCCATCCTATACCAATAGGATCCATTAGCCCAAACTACAACTATTACTGATTTACATAATCAGTCTCCGTTCTTTTAATCAGTCTCTTTTGATCACCAAATTAATTTCTGATCAATACTAATTAAATAATATGATTTCTCAATTAATATATTATTCTTATAATATATTAATAAATCATTTATCAACCTCTTTCTCATAATTCATCATGTCAAGTTGCTATGGTGAAGGCAACCCAAAAGGACCATGCTACTATCGGGTCAAGTACATACCAATTATAGTTATGGGCTTAGACACCTAATCCAACAGTCTCCCACTTGGATAAGTCTAATAACTATAACTGCAAGTATGACTTCAAAATCTGATTAGCAATCATAGCTCTCAAAAACCGCTGTCGAACTCTGACCTAGTCAATGACGCGTCCTTTAGATAAGGGATCATATAATCCTCCGTTCTGCAAGATATCGTGTGGACAAATACATGGAACATAATCATTCTCTATATCCAACCGTTTGTTTCCTGACTTCCGATTTGTTTGACATAGAACTTAATTGAACACATCAATTCAGTCATGACCGGGCCCGACACATAAGTCAACACAAAATCATCGAGGGGCCCAAGATATCACTTTTATCCTCTTAGGATAAAAGGAACAGATAAACGTTGACTTAAATTGTACACAACAACACGTTTTATAACATCAAGTTACTTATGCGTTTTCACATTATCAATGCATAACCAACTTGTAAACAACAAATCATTTATCTCGGTTTAAAGATTATACGATATTATCATGCCACAATCATTCGTGATAAAACCCATGAAGTTGTTCACATGAGCGTGGGTTTAATCCAATACTTAAATCTTATTTCAGAAGTACTCATGAACGTTGCAGCAAACTTTTGCTATGTCTAAGCACTTACACAATCTACAAACCAATTCATGACAGTCTAACCTCATAACTTACTTCCAAAGTATGATCGACTGTGGATAATTTGAACAATCTAATTATTCAGGAAGTAAAACATGCAAAAGTGAAATAATAGTAAACAATCGACACAAGATAGTAAACTTTACTCATAAATAAATCTCAATTACTTAATCATCAAATGTTAATTACATTTATCTATTACAAGTTTCTAAATATCTATCTAATCACCAAAACTAATATCATCCTTCAGACCAATGCTCCTCGCATGCTGTAAGTGCTTAACCCTGCTCAGACCCTTTGTGAGAGGATCTTTTGGGTTCTCCTCTGACGATACCCTCTTGACTACGAGGAGTCCTTCTTCTACTCGATGTCTGATAAAGTGGTATTTTCTGTCGATGTGTCTGGATCTACCATGATCCCTTGGTTCCGTGGTTAAGGCAACCGCTCCTTCGGTATCACATAAAATATCCATAGGCTCCTTCATGGTTGGTACAACTCCAAGGTCTCCAATGAAGTTCTTCAACCATATCGCCTCCTTCGACGCTTCGCTCGCTGCTATGTACTCTGATTCGCACGTTGAATCAACCACAGTCTCCTGCTTGGAACTTTTCCAAGTAATTGCTCCTCCATTAAGGGTAAATACCCAACCCGACTGAGAGCGGAAGTTATCTCTTTCGGTCTGAAAGTTGGCATCACTATACCCTGTCACTCTCAAGTCATCACTCCCACCAAGTGTAAGGACCCGGTCCTTAGTCCTTCGTAGGTACTTAAGAATGTTCTTAACTGGTATCCAATGAGCTCTACCCGGGTTCCCTTGATATCGACTAATCATGCTCAACGCAAAAGCCACATCAAGGCGAGTACATGTCATAGCGTACATGATCGAGCCAACGGTGGAAGCATATGGTACTCGACTCATTTCCTCTATGTCGACATCGGTACTCGGACTCTGAGTCTTACTTAGCTTAGTATTACTTTGGATTGGCAGTTTACCTTTCTTGGAATTCTCCATGCTAAAATGTTTCAGCACCTTGTCCAAGTAAGTACTTTGACTAATTCCTATTAGTCTCCTACTTCTATTTCTCAATATCCTTATCCCCAGAATATAAGCAACTTCTCCTAGATCCTTCATAGAGAAATACTTCCCAAGCCAGGTCTTAACCTCCTGCAAAGTTGGGATGTCGTTTCCTATGAGCAGTATGTCATCAACATACAAAACTAGAAAGCTAACTATACTCCCACTAGCCTTGACATACACACAGGACTCATCCTCGCTTCTCGAAAATCCAAACTATTTGACTTTCTCATCGAAACAAAAATTCCATCTGCGAGATGCTTGTTTTAATCCATAAATGGATTTCTCAAGCTTGCATACTCTATTCGGGTACTTCGCATCTGTTGGATTAAGTGTCTAAGCCCATAACTATAATTGGTATGTACTTGACCCGATAGTAGCATAGTCCATTTCGGATTGCCTTCATCAGGACAATTTGATAGGATGAATATTTGAGAAAGAGGTTATTTGTGATTTATTAATATATTATAAGTATAATATGTTAATTGAGAAATCATATTATTTAATTAGTATTGATCAAGAATTAATTTGGAATTAATTTAGTGATCAAAAGAGACTAATTAAATTAACGGGGACTGATTAAGTTAATCAGTTTTATTTATAGTTTGGACCAATGATCCATATTGATTAGGTTGGACTAATTCTATGTTGAAGTTCATGAAGAGTTAGTCCATAAGGCCCATCATATGGATTATTGGATTGCTTAAAGGCTTAAGTAAATGGACTAGGGTTTACAAGTTAAACCTTAGGAAGCCCACACTATAAATGTAACCCTCCTTTAGCTAAAATCGGGCACAAGAGTGAAATGACATGAGATGGACGATTTTGTGCTTCATAACTTCTCTCTCAATATTATCCAATTGTTCATGATGTTTGTGACTTGTTTGAGGCACAACACTTGGGGTGCTAAGCTCTTGAGAGTCCAATTTCGACAAGCTACAACAAAGAGGTAATTCTTCTAACTAGTTTTTATTCAATTACCAATATTGTATGCTAGTTGTAGGTTTCAAGCTTTGGAAAATTTTGTTGCATGTATAACTAGAGAAAACTTAGATCCAAAGCTATTAGGGTTGCATGTGCACCATAAGAGTGTTATAGTACCTAAAACACAACAACATCTACAAAACCCTCTGGATGACACATGTAAACATCTTCATCCAGCTTCCCGTTAAGGTAGGCAGTTTTGTCGTCCATCTGCCATATTTCATAATCATGAAACGCAATTATGGCCAGCATAACCCTTATAGACTTGATCTTCGCTACTGGTGAGAAGGTCTCATCATAGTCAACCCCTGGGGTTTGAGTAAAGCCCTTCGCAACCAGTCGAGCCTTGAACGTATACACTTTCCCATCCATGTCGGTATTCTTCTTGAAGATCCACTTGCACTCGACAGTCTTACAACCTAGCACATTTTCAACCAAGTTCCAAACTTGATTATCATACATGGACTGAATCTCGCTGTCCATTGCCTCCTTCCACTTTGCAGACTCCATGCCTGCCATGGCTTCCTTGTAGTTGTTAGGTTCTGATGGGTTTTGAGCATTCTAACACTTCCTAAGTGTACATGCAACCCTAATAACCTTGGATCTATGTTTGTCTAATTATCATGCAAAGTTGAATTCCAAGGTTATATTCCTATCTAGCATACATGGGGAACAAATTTTAACTTGCATGAAAGATAGAATAACTTACCTTGTTGTTGCTTATGATCCTTGAAACCTTGTGAGCCTAGCACCCCAAGTGTGATGCCTCAAATGCTTCACACAACACCAAATGCTTTTGGAATGACTTTAGAGAGAATACACACTTCTAAAATCGGCCTAGCCCTCTTGTTTCTTATGTGTAGCCGATTTTGGTGGAGAATGGGTTTCTTATATAGTGTTGACACATCTAGGGTTACACCATGTAAACCCTAATGTGTCATGACTCTTCATTTCCATGACCCATGGGTTTGTAACTCCCATGGAGCATCCTATGGGTGGAACCCAACTTGATAATCCATGGAGCCTCTTAGCCCACTATATAAGATATGGAAGATTTACATAAT
This sequence comes from Lactuca virosa, assembly GCF_052849685.1. NCBI lineage: Eukaryota > Viridiplantae > Streptophyta > Magnoliopsida > Asterales > Asteraceae > Lactuca > Lactuca virosa. The sequence goes on along the minus strand of NC_136433.1, from coordinate 117,601,268 downwards.
CTACCCATATATTTAATTAGTTATCTTTTGATCACTTAATTAATTCTAAATTAATTCTTGATCAAACTAATTAAATAATATTATTAATATATTAGAACTTATAATATATTAATAAACCATAAGTGTTATTTCTCTCATTTTAGTTTATCCAATTGCATGGTGCCATGCAACCCAAATGGACCATGCCGGGTCGGGTCAAGTACATACCAGAAATAGTTATGGACTTAGACACCTTATCCAACAGTCTCCCACTTGGATAAGTCTAATAACTATAACTGCAATACTTCAGGAACCGATCGGCAATTGTAGCTCTTTCAAGGTCTCTCGGAACTGAGAAGATGATGATACGCCATTTAAGATAAGTGATCATATAATCCTCTGTTCTAGATATCAGCCGGACAAATACATGGAACAATGTCTTACTTATTGTCCAGCAGTTTGTTTCCCGATTTCCGATTTGTTTGACAAAGAACTTAATTGAACACATCAACTTAGTTCTGACCGGGCCCGGTACATAGGTCAAAACAAAATCATCGAGGGGCCCATATATCAGCTTCTAATCCAAGAAGGAATAGATAAACTTCGACTCATATGTTTGTTCTACTACTCATTGAATTATACACAAGAGCACGTTTTATAACATCGAGTTACCAATGCGTTTTCGTACAATCAATGCATAACCAACTCATAAGTAACAAATCATATATCTAGGTTTGAAGACTTATATGATATTACCGTCTCACGATCACTCGAGATAAATTCCATGAAGTGATTCCAGTGAGCATGGGTTGAGTCCAATGCTCAGAACTTATGAGCACTCATGAGTGTTATAGCCATGTCCAACAACTTAGACCTCTGCAACCAATCATGACAGTCTTGATTCATACCTACTTCCGAGATATGACCGACTGTGGAGGTTCGAATAATATGATATACCAAACATAATTATTATGGAAGTCAAAACATGCAAAAGAAATATAGTAAACGATCGACAAGAGATAGCAACACTTTACTCATAAATAAAACACCTTTTATTCATCATCTAATGTCAATTACACTTTACAAATTTCAAGGTTATCTAACTACTAAATCTAATATCATCCTTCAGCCCTATGCTCCGAGCATGCTGGAGATGCTTAACCCGAGTTAGTCCCTTCGTGAGGGGATCTGCTGGATTCTCATCCGATGATACCCTCTTTGCCACGAGGAGTCCTTCTTCTATTCGATGTCTGATGAAATGGTATTTTCTGTCGATGTGTCTGGATCTCCCGTGATCCCTTGGTTCCTTGGCTAAGGCAACTGCACTTTCACTATCACAGAAAATTTCCATTGGCTCTTTAATAGCTGGTACAACTCCAAGGTCTCCAATGAAGTTCTTCAGCCATATCGCCTCCTTTGCTGCCTCGCTAGCTGCTATATACTCTGATTCGCAAGTTGAATCAGCCACTGTCTCTTGCTTGGAACTCTTCCAAGAAATTGCTCCTCCGTTTAACGTAAAGACCCAGCCTGACTGAGAGCGGAAATTATCCCTATCAGTCTGAAAGCTAGCATCACTATACCCTACAACTCTCAAGTCTTCACTCCCACCGAGGGTAAGGACCCAGTCCTTAGTCCTCCGTAGGTACTTGAGGATATTCTTTACCGCAGTCCAGTGTGCCTTGCCAGGGTTCCCCTGATACCTGCTAACCATGCTCAAAGAAAAGGCTACATCAGGTCGAGTACACGTCATAGCATACATGATCGATCCTACAGCCGAAGCATAAGGTATTCGACTCATTTCTGCTATCTCAGCCTCAGTACTAGGGCTTTGTGTCTTACTCAATCTGGCGTTACTCTGGATGGGTAACTCTCCTTTCTTGAAGTCCTGCATGCCGAATCTCTTCAGCACCTTATCCAAGTAGGTACTCTGACTAAGTCCAATTAGTCTTTTACTCCGGTCTCTCAAGATCCTTATCCCTAGAATATAGGCAGCTTCTCCTAGGTCCTTCATAGAGAAACACTTCCCAAGCCAGGACTTAACTTCCTGCAGAGTTGGGATGTCATTTCCTATGAGTAGTATGTCATCCACATACAATATCAAAAAGCTAACTATACTCCCACTAGCCTTGACATATACACAAGATTCATCTTCACTCCTAGAAAAGCCAAATTCTTTGACTTTCTCATCAAAGCAAAGATTCCATCTGCGAGGTGCTTGCTTTAACCCATAAATGGATTTCTCAAGCTTACACACTTTATTAGGGTACTCTTTATTGACAAAACCCTCTGGCTGACTCATGTAAACATCCTCAGCCAACTTTCCATTAAGGAAAGCGGTTTTGACATCCATTTGCCATATTTCATAGTCATGAAATGCAGCTATGGCTAACAGAACCCTAATAGACTTAATCTTGGCCATTGGAGAAAAGGTATCATCATAATCAACTCCCGGAGTTTGTGAGAAACCCTTTGCAACCAGTCGTGCCTTATAAGTGTGTACATTACCATCCATGTCGGTCTTCTTCTTGAAGATCCATTTGCACCCTGTAGTCTTACGACCTGGTACATTCTCAACCAAGTTCCAAACTTGATTGTCATACATGGATTGTATCTCGCTGTCCATTGCCTCTTTCCACTTGGCTGACTCAGGGCCTGCCATGGCTTCCGCGTAACTGTTAGGTTCATCCAGACCTATCAGTGTCTCATCACTGATAAGTGTATCACCTTCCGCAGTAATATGGAATCCATAGTAATGCTCAGGTGCATTCCTAACCCTTGTGGAACGCCTCAGAGGTACAGACTTGTCAATTGGCTCAACAGGAGTTTCCTCCTCAAGTTGAGTGCTAGGGTTTGAAGTTCCTTCACCACTTGACTCTTGAATTTCTTCAAGGTCAACTTGCCTCCCACTGTCTCCTTGGCTTATGAACTCTCTCTCTCTCGAAAGAAAGCCCTCCTAGCTATAAAGACCACATTCTCACTAGGTCTGTAGAAGAGGTAACCAAAGGATTTCTGTGGGTAGCCGATGAAAATACACCTCTCACTTCGAGGTTCGAGCTTATCATGAGTCTCGCGTCTCACGAAAGCCTCGCAACCCCAAATCTTAATGTGGTCTAGTTTGGGTACTTTGCCAGTCCACATCTCATGAGGAGTTTTGGCAACTTTCTTTGTGGGAACTAGATTAAGGATATGGGCGGCAGTCTCTAAGGCATACCCCCAAAATGAGATTGGTAGCGAAGCTCGACTCATCATGGAACGAACCATATCCAACAAGGTTCGATTACGCCTCTCAGCTACACCATTCAACTGCGGTGTCCTGGGAGGTGTCAATTGTGAGACAATCCCACATTCCCTAAGATAGTCGAGGAACTCTGAACTAAGATACTCACCACCTCGATCGGATCGAAGCATCTTAATGTTCCTGCCCAATTGATTCTCGACTTCCTATTTAAACTCTTTAAACCTCTCAAAAGTCTCTGACTTATGCTTGATTAAGTAGACATATCCATATCTACTGTAATCATCAGTAAAAGTCAAATAATAACGATTAGCATCCCTTGTGGCATGTTTGAAGGGCCCACACACATCCGTGTGTATAAGATCCAACAAACCTTCACCCCTCTCACAAGAGCCTGTGAAGGGTGACTTTGTCATTTTTCCAAGTAAGCATGATTCGCAACTATCATCTGACTTTAGGTCAAATGACTCCAATACTCCATCCTTTTGGAGTTGGCCTATGCGTTTCTTGCTTATATGTCCAAGACGACAATGCCATAATGATGCTTTATCCAAGTTATTATCATTAACAGAATCAATACACAATACATTATTTCCTAAGTTATCAACCACAGATACAGTTTCATACACACCATCACAAGGTAATGCTTTAAAATAAAGAACATTATTAAAGAAAGCATTAATCGAACCAACTTCATTATCAAATGAAAAGGTGAAACCTTGTTTATACAATGCATGAAAGGAAATAATATTTCTTGCCATTTCTGGCGAATAACAACATTTATTCAAATCTAAACTAAACCCACTACTTAGCGATAAAGTATAAACTCCAATCTTGGTGACAGGTAAAGCTTTCCTATTCCCCATGATTAAGTTTATTCTTCCATGCTCCACATTCTCACTTCTTCTTAGTCCCTGCAAATCAGAACAGATATGAATACCACAACCGGTATCAAGGACCCAAGAGTTAGAATGGGGTGAGTTATTAGATAAGATAGTGTAAATACCTGCATGGTTGGGTTTAACTTTCCCATCCTTCACATCTTGCTGGTACTTTGGGCAGTTCCGCTTCCAATGTGACTTTTCATGGCAATAGAAGCATTCAGCCTCTTTAGGGTCAGAAGAAGGAGTGACAAAACCTTTCTTGGTTCCACTTGAAGAAGATCCATCAAGGGTCCTAGCCTTGGTACCCTTCGAAGAGCTCTTCCTCTTCTTCCCTCTACCTTTCCCGATTGCCAAAACCGGGGCGGAGTTTGGAGTAGGAGTGTTAACAACCGACTTACCCTTAAGACATGTTTCTGCGGTCTTGAGGAGTCCCTGAAGTTTGCTGAGTGTGACCTCTTCCTTATTCATGTGATATGTCATGCGGAATTGATCATAGCACGATGGTAAGGAGTGCAAAATGATATCTATTACAATCTCCTCAGGGAAGTTCACATTAAGCTTCAGCAACCGATCCACATACCTTTGCATTTTCTGCATGTGGCTCGTGACGAATTCCCCGTCCTTCATCATGGTTGTTATGATAGAGCATATGATTTCATACCTCTCTTGTCGTGCACTTTGATGGTATCTTTCCATCAGATCTTGGTGCATTTCAAAAGGGTAGAAGTCCTCATAGGACTTTTGGAGTTCCGCTGTCATGGTGGCCAACATGATGCATGCCACTTTTGTAGCATCCCTTTCATGTGCCCGGAAGTCAGCGATCTCCTGGGGAGTTGCAGTGGTCTCATCAATCTCCTTAAGCTCCTTGTCAAGGACATATTCTTTGTCCTCGTAGCGGGTAATCATCCTAATGTTTCTGATCCATTCATTGAAGTTGGATCCATCAAAAGTGACTTTCCCACACAAGTTCATAAGGGTAAAGGAGCCATTAGGATTAGAGCCAGAAGCAGCATTGTTTGAAGACATCTGAAAGAAGAGAACAAGATTAGTTTAGATATTAAGAGAGTCCTTAATAAAATACCCAAATGTAATATTAAGGCTAGGATCCAATCACAATATATTATAACTTAGAAGAGGTATGTCGTAATCCAAGCTATAACATATTTGAAAGGTAGGTGAATGACGATTCACCAATTTCCACCATGAAAAATGAAATATAGATATTAGGTTTTTAATTGGTTCTTATAAATTCCTAGATTCTTTTGAGATTCAATGAACTTTTCAAAGGCATGTTTCAATCTCGAGTGTGCCCTCCAAGTTTTGTGACTGGGATACCGAGGATCACAAAACGAGGTGTGAAGTAACCATGCAAATCACTTGGTACCCTTAAAGTTTATCACTCAATCGATGTGCCGGTAAACCACACACGCTCCACCGATACTATGATAAACCTTAAGCCACCCTTTACCTACCTTGTTAAGTCCAAGTTAGTGTGCCGGTTAACCACACACGCTCCACCAACGACTTAAACAAAGTGTAAAGTGTAATTTCATGGATTAGCACCTTATTCACATTTTTCCTAAAGTAACTAAGATTGGGAATTTAATAAAAGCATTTAGTTACTTTATAATATTCATCATACTTTTAATGAGAATTTATAAGTCCTTGTCCTACCCGTTCGGCTAACGACCCTCCACCGATCAAGGAAGCGGTGGGTGAGAGTGGACACCCATTAAGTTGCCATTTTATAGGCAACAACCTTATACCCCCCTTATAGACCGGCTAGCGGTAAGACGACTTGATCTTATATATATATATATATATATATATATATATATATATATATATATATATATTAGTAACTTATAATATTATAAAGTATAAGGGTTGAATTTTAACTTTTAAAATTCTAAGGGTTGGAACTAAAGTTTTAATCAAGACTTTACTTGTTCCAAAACTTGAGGGCAAGTTTTGTAAACTTCCAAAACTTTTCATTTCTTATAACTTGTGAATTAATTGAGTAATAAAAATGAAGACTCTTCATTTTTATAACTCTTGTGTTCTTTTAATGGCTTTAATAAAAGTGAGACTTTTGGTTTTCCATAACTTGAGGACAAGTTATGGACTCCATTAAAACACATTATGATCTTGAATTAAACTACCATGAAGGTTACAAACAATTCCTATGATCATCTAATCTTCATAAGTTCAAGAACATGAATATGAACACTTTCAAGAATCAAAAATTACACTTGAAAAAACTTGTAATTTTGATAATTGTCATTGTAAATGGATTAGCATAAACATTACACCATCTAAAACAAGTTTTAAAACACCAAAACAGTTTAGGGTAATGTTTCTAGTCCATTTCCAGCAACAAATGTCGAAATTCTGAAAACTGCAGCCTCTACTCGTCGAGTGCAAGAACAGACTCGACGAGTAACTTGCATTTGTTCATGGACTCGTCGAGCCCCCCCATGGACTCGGCGAGTTCATACGAGCAGAAAACAGAAAAACGATTTTTTTCAAGCAGTTTGCACAAAAACTCAACAAACAAGCCTAGGCTCTGATACCACTGATGGGAATTGAGCATTCTAACACTTCCTAAGTGTACATGCAACCCTAATAACCTTGGATCTATGTTTGTATAATTATCATGCAAAGTTGAATTCCAAGGTTATATTCCTATCTAGCATACATGGGGAACATTTTTAACTTGAATGAAAGATAGAATAACTTACCTTGTTGTTGATTATGATCCTTGAAACCTTGTGAGCCTAGCACCCCAAGTGTGATGCCTCAAATGCTTCACACAACACCAAATGCAAAGGAGTAAACTTTGAGAGAATCTTACACTTGCAAAATCGGCTCTAGCCCTCTTGTTTCTTAGTCCGATTTTAGGGAGAACACCTTTGTTTATATAGTGTGTTGCATTAGGTAAACCCTAATGTAACATGACTCTTCGTTTCATGATCCATGGGTTAACTCCATGGAGCATCCATGGAGCATCCTATGGGTGGAACCCAACTTGATAATCCATGGAGCCTCTTAGCCCACTATATAAGATATGGAAGATTTACATAATCTACCCATATATTTAATTAGTTATCTTTTGATCACTTAATTAATTCTTGATCAAACTAATTAAATAATATTATTAATATATTAGGACTTATAATATATTAATAAACCATAAGTGTTATTTCTCTCATTTTAGTTTATCCAATTGCATGGTGCCATGCAACCCAAATGGACCATGCCGGGTCGGGTCAAGTACATACCAGAAATAGTTATGGACTTAGACACCTTATCCAACAACTTTCCCTTATGATTCTTAAAGGGAGCTTTCATCTTTTTCCCCTTCCCATGTCCAATAGACAGGACTGGGGCAGCAGCAGTAGGAGTGAATGCGACACCCTTGTCTTTCAATCCACTTTCAACAGTTCTCAACAAACCTTGAAGTTTTCTCAAGGTTACTTCCTCCTTGTTCAGATGATAAGTCATCTTGAACTAATCATAACAAGGAGGCAAAGAGTGGAGAATGATATCAATCGCCAACTCTTCATCAAAGCTGACATTCAACTTGAGCAAATGATCCACATACCTTTGAATTCTTTGCAAGTGGCTCGTGATGGACTCTCCATCTTTCATCTTGGTTGTTATCAACGAGGTGACAATCTCGTACCTTTCTTGACGGGCATTTTGATGGTACTTTTCCATCAAGTCTTGGCACATCTCGTAAGGCCAGTAGTCCTCGTAGAACCGCTGGAGCTTAGGAGTCATAGTGGCTACCATTATACATGACACCTTTGTCGCGTCTTTTTCGTGAGCCCTATACTCGGCTATTTGTTCTTCAGTAGCTTTAGATTCATCTATCTCTTTGAGCTTTTTCGTCGAGGACGTATTCTTTCTCCTCGTATCGAAGGGCCATGCGAATGTTGCCAATCCAATCATTGAAATTGAACCCATCGAAGGTGACCCTCCCACAAATGTTCATAAGAGAAAAAGAGTTGGAGGAGTTGGAGTTCGATCCAGAAGCGTTGTTTGAGCCAGATATCTAAAAAGAAAAAGAACAAAGTTTTGATTAGATAAGGAATCCTTAATATAACACCCAAATTAAATATTAAGGCTAGGACCCAACACAATAATTCACAATTCGGAAGAGGGATGCTGTAATCCAATTGCAAATTATTTGAAGGTAGGTAAATGACGATTTACCAATTCCACCACGAAAAACGAAATGAAGAATTAGGTTTTAAATGAAATGAAATTCCTATATTATTTGAGATTCATTGAACTTTTCAATGACATGTTTAATCTCGACTATGCCCTTCAAGTTTGTGATTGGGATACCGAGGATCACAAACAAGGTGTGAATAACCATGCAAATTAGCTTAGCACTCTCGAGGTCATTTACCACCTAATCAATGTGCCGGTTAACCAAACACGCTCCATTGATCTATGATAATTCTCGAGATACCCTTTGCCACCCTTGTTAGTCTAAGTTAGTGTGCCGGTTAACCACACACGCTCCACTAACGACTTGGCAAGGTGCAAAGTGCAATTTCATGGAATAACATCATTTTCATATTTTCCTAAAGTAACTAAGATTTGGATTTTGTAAAAATATTTAGTTACTTTATAATGTTCATTATACTTATTAATGAGGAATTAATGTCTTATCCTACCCATTCGGCTAACGACCCTCCACTAGTCAAGAGTGCGGTGGGTAAGAGTGGATACCCAATGACGGTCATTTTACAGGCCGCTTCCTTAAACACCCCTTATAGACCAGCTTCGTGAATGAGGCCTACTAACGGTAAGACTGACTCATCTTATACATATATATAAATTAAGATTTTAATAATAGTATAAGGGTTGTATTTTTAAACTTTTAAAACACTAGGGTTTAGAATTTAATATTTCAAAATTAAAACTTTTAATCAAATTTTAAATTCCAAAACTTGAGGGCAAGTTTGAAACTTTTCAAAACTTTCTAGATCAAATTTTAAAACAATTAAATTAATCATATAATTTATCCTTATCATAAATTTGACCTAATCCAATTTTGCTTGGTAAGAAAATTCAAATCAAAGTTTACAAATAATTAATTTATCACAAAATCTCATAATTATCTTAAAATTTGACAATTATCTTTCAATTATATGAGGATAATCATTACCATAACAGAAAATTCGTATTTTAACAGTTAAAACAATTTAAGGTAATGATCCTTATCTAATTTAGGCTTGAAATCCGAAAAATCAGCCAACAGACGAACCAACTCGTCGAGTCAGGCATGAACTCGTCGAGCAGGTCCAACTCGTCGAGTCCATATTAGGACTCATCGAGTTCATCAGTCAGAAGGCCAAAATCGATTTTGTTCTAGCTTTGGCAAAACACAATAGCATCAAATATAACAAAAAAACACCCTAAGCTTTGATACCACTGATGGGTTTTTGAGCATTACAACATTCCTATGGTGCACATGCAACCCTAATTGCTTTGGGTCTAGGTTTTTCTCAAGGTATACACGCGATTCAGTTATCCAAAGCAAGAACCCTAATCTAACATACAATTTTCGGATTTAACAAATAAACTAGGGTCAGAAGAATACCTTTCTTGTTGATAGCTTGATCTTGACCTTCAAGAGCTTAGTGCCTCAATTGCTGCACCTCTAATGGAGTCACAAACACCACACACAATAGATGAACAAGAGAAAGAGGATGGAGGCTATCAATTTCGGCTAGGGTTCTTCTATGAAAAGCATAGGCCGAAAACCGGTAGCCAAGGGGTCTTTATATAGTTGAGCTGCTACTAGGGTTTCTACTGGAAACCTTAATTCCCTTGCTTAGGCCCTAAGCAACATATAGACCTCCTTATGGCAAACCTTGGACGAAAACTCTATGAGCTTCCCATAGATTTTCGTCCATCCTATACCAATAGGATCCATTAGTCCATACTACAACTATTACTGATTTACATAATCAATCACCGTTCTTTTAATCAATCTCTTTTGATCACCAAATGGCTATCAGCATCTAGCTCTATGGTTTGCCGAATGGCTGTCACTCCTAACTCAACATTTTGAGCCACTAGGCGAACCAAAATAGGGAGAATTATGTCTGCAAAGCCTCCCTCACTTATGTTGTAGAAGATTCGGTCTCCGTTGTAGGGTAAGGATTGACCTTGCTCTCGGCTCCACCTACCCAAGTTCTCAGCCCATGAAGGTGTCGGACCTTGGAAATTTTGTCGTGGATTAGGATTCTGAGCAACTGGTGGTGGATTATAGGCTTCTGATTCGGAATCATTGTCTTCAGGAAAATATTTTGCAATATCATCATCTAAGGGAATTTCATGATTTTCTTCCGGCTCTGCATCTTGCCCTTGATTGGGAAAATAAGGGTCTTTAGGTAGATGAACTCCAGCCATTGTTATCTAAGCGAGAATAGGGGTAAGAGATATAGAATATAGTTAGTGACGATAGATTAAAGATACAAGTTTCTACGAGAGAGACTTACAGTTAACAAGTAATGTATTCTTTATGACTTGTTCTAGGTATTACTATAACTATAAAGTGTATACTAATTATATATAACTTGGGTATAATCGACCTTCGATTAAATGACCTGACTCTAAATCCACAACCAAACAAGGAACAGGAAATGAAGCTAGATCACATATTCTAAGTCTATATAACTTTAATTATATATAACTATAATATACCCTTAATATTTATAATTCTACCCTCAATGGTTCTTTTGTTTTCACATGTTTGTTATTAGTATATAGTGCCTACAATACCCCTATAGTATTTTAATCTTTATGTTCTGTTCTAGAGTTCTTCTGAATATGTATGGTTGGTAAGTTTTAGACATGTCGCAACACTACTATCACTCCCAAACACATGTTGGTCATATCTCAAATCAATATAGTTGATTAGGCTATATTAATCCCATATATGATTATATAACTGCCCAAGTTTGACTATAATGTTCAACATCCAAATACTTTTAAGTTCTTATGACTGTGATATTGTACTTGTAGGTATGAGTGTTAGTATACTTCTTGTAAAAATACTTAAATTTTTAAAAAGTATACTTGTAGTCAGAGCTCTTAGCCCCAAATGTATTTATAGTTTGTATATCTTTTATGGATTGATATACTGAGTTCACTATAAACAATGCTTTGATACCAATCTGTCACACCCCCAAACCAGACGGCGGAAACGTTCGGAGGTGGAGGACTTCATTTGTAGTATCACAACACATGCATCATAGTAATCAAAGTACAAACAACCATTGTATTTAAAAAGTATAAGTATTTACATGTGTTCAATCATTGTATATTGAAACCAAAATAGTTATACAAAAGAAGAAGATATGACTGAATATAGCTCCATCTTCTCAAAAGCTCGGGGAGTACGTGTCTACTGATTCCCTGAGAATACAAGTAATTTGAAAAGAGAGTATCAACATAAAGTTGAGTGAGTGCATAAGTATTTACGTTTAAAAGTATGTTTCTGTATCTTGAATATGTAAACTGCTCCAGAAAATCCTATATTTTCTGCTGTATATGAAAAGTAGTTTTATTCTCATAAAACCGTTCTATTTGTAAATCAATGTTCTGTATTTGTATCCCTTTATGTAAAACTTGTAACTGTGAGTGTGACTGGTTCCACCAGCTGTTATTGTAAACTGTAATGTACTACTGCAGTTTGTATTTTGTAAACTAGTACTTTGAAAAAAAGTACTTACGTTTAGTTGATTATACACTAACGTATTGTTAATATCTTTTTAATGAGTTATTAAACTGTTGATACCAATTGTCACTCATTGGCGTGTATGCCTGACTGTAGCTAGCAACCTGAGTGCGGGGTTGTCAATCATTGGCGTGTATTACAAGAAACGGTGTATTCTAGTATACTTGAATCATGAATTAATGTTAAACCGTTTTTTTTTGAACCGACACATCTAATCTACTCCTAAGCTAACAACACCTATTCCACATATGTCCACGACGGGACTTGAACCCTCGACCTCAAAGAGGGAGGGTACCACCTGATACCGCTGGGCTACAAGCCCTTTGGTAAAACGGTGTATTCTAGTATACTTTCGAAAAATCATAACTTCCTCATACGAAGTCAGATTTTGACGTTCTTTTTATGAAAGTTCTCGGTTTAACATAATCTGTAACTTTCATTTAAATTGTTAAGGCTAAAAAACCTTTTTATTGAAAACTCACTTTTTACACTGAACAGTGTTTTGTCGGTTTTGTCGCGGATCTTCGATTGGTCATAACTTCTTCGTTATAACTTGGATTTTAGTGTTCTTTATATTTTTGGAAACCTTGTTACAATCTCTACCACTTTGTTCATCCCAATCGAGATTGTTTAATACTTCATTTTTGAGGGCCGATTATGTAAATGTACACAGTATGCTAAAATTTTTCTTTATTATTTTAAAAAGAACTACAAATTGACCTATATTATTACATAGGTTTGAAATAACGGTTTGTTACATCATCTCACCATATCTGAACAGGTCGGAGACGAAAGATAGAATGTCTGAAGGAAACATGGTCGTAATTCGTTTTAGGAGAGCAACACAAGCTACAAGTAAAGGTCAGCCCGTATCTTATTTTCTGTCAGAAAATGTCGGGATATGTCGCACTCATTATTTATGGATAAGCATCAGGAACAACAAGCAAGAACAAAAACAACAAGCCGAACAAGACAAGCTTTGGAAAGAAGTAAGGTTGTATCCTCAGCGACAACAACATAACTTTTTCTAAGCTTTGCCTTCGGTCACTCGCTTTTCACTTCTAAACAGATCGGAGACGAAACCGAGGTTGATACCAAGAGATGATATCTATTCGCTCGTGGTCCTATGGATAACACCAAATGTTGCGACATCTCACCAGGTCTTCGGGTCTTGGAGTCTTGGTTCCGGATTGAAGATCCTGGTGAGATGACGTATGAGTATTCCCGACTTGATACCTAGCAAGAACCACAATAGATCGTTAGATTTTCCCCAGGGACTGTTCCCCGGGAGCAAGCTCCGACGATCAAGTTAGATCGGTGTTGAGGATGAACGGGTTTCTCCTAGACGGAGAGAACCACTTTGGTGTGTGGGGTATGTGTTTGGCCATGGAGGATCTAGGGTTTATATCTCTGGGAAAGGTCCAAAGTAAGCTCCCCTCTATAGGGGAGATTATGTTCTATTTGTCGGGGACAATTAGGTCTAGGGAGAGTTAGGTCAGACCTTGGACGGACCCAACTCAGGCCCAACTAGCAAAGAGTTGGGTAAGGCCTCCTGGGGTCGTCAGGCGAGCGCCAGGAGCGGCCGCTAGGTAAGCGCTAGACGCAGGCGCTAGACAAGGCTGTTATTCCAAGTTTTGACGTCTGGACCATGCTAATGGTCCATACGTTAACAATATTAAATTTCAAAATCGATGAAAGTAAACATCACAATTACCATTCTACTTCTTGCACACAAACACAAATTAATGTGTAGGTATCCTAAAAAGGCTTTGACAAATCAAGTAGCTATCCACCTGCATTCAACACCATTCTTCCACCTCCTGTACATAAAAAAATTTAAGGGGTTCCCAATTTTAATGAAAATTAATAAAAAAAAACATGTAAAAGCAACATAGATTTGTAGAATCACTATATTCATATGATGAAGAGGAGTAAGGAATTATATGAAAAAGAAAAAGAAACATAAGCACATAAACCTCTAATTTGGCTGTTTTGTTGACCCTCTAATTCATTGGTTCGGGAGCATATAACACATTTTTGATTAGGTAGTCTTTGACAAAGAACCCTAGAAAAAACCAATGATCTGATGAAAATTGGAAGCAAATAAGTATATAAAGATGAGAACTTTATAAAAGTTCACATGGTTGGAAGAAAATCCAGAGTCCAAAGTCATCGATCATGTGAAGATATATCAGAGTAGAGAACGAACGAAATTGGGAGGATGAATGAAACTTGTATTTGTACCGTTATGTGAGAGATTGAAGAAGAAAATGAGGACTTCGCAAGAAAATCTTAGACCTTTTGGTTTTAATACATCGTCTCGGTAAGAACAGAAGGTAGAGAGGGCGGTGAACGATAAATGATATGGTGGCGATTATGACTGCTCCAGTGGTGTTCATCAGTGAGGATGGTATGGTGGTAGTGTGAGTGATGGTCGATGACGATGATGGCGAGAAGATGTCGGGTGTTTGTGGAGTTCTTAAGGTTTGAGACCTTTACTTGAACTGCTTTGTCGAATCGGTGATGTTGTTATTAATAAGGTCGGTATTCGGTGGATGTAAATCACAAATATAATTGTCATTGGGGAGACCGATTTTGTCATGATCTGGGAGGAATCTTCTTCGTTGATGTTGGTCTGAATCGAAAAAATAAAATGGAGAATGCTTATGAGTTCCAAGCGGTAGATTAAAGAACGCAATAGAGATGAGGCGACAATCCTCTATTGGAAAATGAAGTGACGACTTCTGCCCACTTGCCAAACTTTGAGAGGAAAGGACTAAAATTGAAAACCTTATTAAATTAGTGTGGTCAAAGTCAGAACAACAGAACTTTACTGTTATTCGGTGGATGTAAATAATAGATAGAATTGTCATTGGGGAGACCGATTTCGTCATGATCCGGGAGGAATCGTCTTCGCTGATGTTGGTCTGGATCGAAAAAATAAGATGAAGAATGCTTATGAGTTCTAGGCGGTGGATTAAAGAACGCGATAAAGATGAAATGACAATCCTCTATTGGAAGAGGAAGCGGTGACTTCTGCCTACTTGCCAAACTTTGAGTGGAAAATACTAAAATTGACAACCTTATTAAATTAGTGTGGCCAAAGTCAGAACAGCAGAACTTTATTGTTCATAAGGGGAACTCAAAATTTAATCTTATATATAATTCCTATATAAATTTGCATATCGTTGGTGACACCACCCCCACCCCCTCTCTAAGCCTTGCCCCTGTTAAGAGTCATTCAAGTTGGGATATAAAAGTTGAAAATTTCAGTTTTTCATTTCTTTTTGTATTATGTGAAAATTTGTAAATATGTATAATTGACTTTTAGTAGGACAGACTTGTACTATATACCAATGTTCTAAAAAGCTCGTCATGGCTCCGTCATGGCGCGTCATGACTCCAAGGCTTGTACCTGCCGTCAAACTTTAACAAAATGTCGCCTTAAGTCAAATATGTATATAAAAATGAACAATAGTATAAAATGTATATAAATTTTTTTATTATATACAAATTGCCGCTTTAAGCCATACTGTACAAAATGTGGCTCGATACGACTCAAAAAAGCTTGAGGCTCGACACGCCTTACGTTATTTGGAACCATGTTATATACAACTAAATTTATAATAGTATAAGAACTAAAAAACTCATACCCATTAACCTATACTTAAACCATTTCTAGAACCCTCCACAAATACGGTCCACATTCACCCATTTTTGAACCGGCCCAGAAACCGTTTCCTAGTCCACATGCTCTGTCTTAGATGGGAGTCAACGGAATACGTATAATAGTTAGTTTTTCACACTATTATTCTCACGTTGAAGTACAGAGCTTAGATTCTTACACATAGATAACCAGGGATTTGTGAGCAAGAAATCGGACGAAAACAGTTTTGAGTTGGAAGGATATGGATGCCTACTGCTCCGATTGCAAGAAGAGCACGGAGGTGGTGTTCGACCACTCTGCCGGAGATACGGTCTGCTCCGAGTGCGGACTCGTTCTCGAGTCCCACTCCATCGACGAGACATCCGAGTGGCGTACCTTTGCCAACGAGGCCGGAGATAACGATCCTGTCCGTGTCGGTGGCCCGACCAATATACTCCTCAACGATGGCGGCTTGTCGACGGTGATTTCAAAACCTAACGGCGTAACTAGCGATTTCTTATCCTCCTCGTTAGGCAGGTGGCAGAATCGAGGCTCCAATCCCGACCGGTCGCTTATCTTGGCGTTTAAAACAATTGCAACGATGTCTGATAGGTGAGAATTAGCCTTAATTGTTTCTGTTATGTTGATTTAGGGTTTTGATGCGTTTAATTTATCATTCAGGTTAGGCCTTGTTGCTACAATAAAGGTACGCTACGCCCTAAATTTTATCTCCTTTAAAGCCATGTTTACATTTCATGTTATCATTTGATTTGTGTTCAATTTTTAGGATCGAGCTAATGAGATATACAAAAAGGTAGAAGATCAGAAGTCAAGTAGAGGACGAAACCAGGACGCCATTTTAGCAGCTTGTCTGTACATTGCCTGTCGTCAAGAAGATAAACCACGAACTGTAAAAGGTTCATACAAATCTTGATTTAGTAAATGTGGCCTCATTCATATATGATTGTGAACTGAATTTTTATAAAACTCTGTTGATGTTCAAATAGAAATCTGTTTGGTTGCCAATGGAGCCACAAAGAAGGAAGTTGGGCGTGCAAAAGAGTACATTGTGAAGCAACTGAAGCTTGAAATGGGTCAATCAGTGGAAATGGGGACTATACATGCTGGCGATTTTATGGTTAGTTTGATTGTCTTTTTACATGTATTTTGGGTGTTTGATTAATGATTATTAATCAATTGTGAAATCACAGAGACGATTTTGTTCGAATCTTGGTATGACAAATCAAACTGTTAAAGCTGCCCAAGAATCTGTACAGAAGTCTGAACAATTTGATATAAGGTAAGTCATTCATGTCTTTTTATGTAATCTGACATGATCTTTAATATATTCATATTCATATATGCATTTGTGCTTTGTGTTTTCAGGAGAAGTCCGATTTCTATTGCTGCTGCTGTTATTTACATTGTGACTCAACTTTCTGACGATAAGAAACCCCTTAAAGGTGAATTTCCTTCTTTAAGTCATCTTTATCAATGACCATTATACCCTCTCATCTTCTTCAAGAACCCTGGCTCTATTGAATGCAGATGTATCACTAGCAACAGGAGTTGCAGAAGGGACAATAAGGAACTCATTCAAGGATCTGTATCCTCATCTGTCCAAAATAATACCTACTTGGTATGCCCAGGAAGAAGATCTTAAGAACCTCAACAGCCCTTGAATATTTATTTACCAATCTGCCCTTTTCAGGATATGGAAAAGAGAAGGATTGTGGTGCAATAATTTAAGTCTAAAAAATCATCAATCAAATCAAATGTGCATTTTTTCAGTTTCGATGTCTGTGATTTTTCTTTCTTCCATTATCTTCGAATCCATAAAGCTATATGAAAACAAATTGCAAGTGGATTCATTGCATGAAAATGATAATATATTGTTCCACATTTTCGATCAAACTTGATCACTTTTTTTTTTTGAGCTTTTTATATGTAATGCTCAATACACACCTTTCCTTTGATAAAAGAATTAATATGATCTGTATCCAGCACGATATGCTTTTCTGTATCTAAACTTAAAAGTTTTTTATATTGTATGAGAAAGTAAACTTTTAGAAAATAATTACATTTTTTATAAGAAATATAAGACAGACATGGATTAAATACACAAGGATAATTAATTAAGAGGGTAACCAATTATATCCTTTGTATATATAACTTTTTTTACGGACTTTTAACCATTAAACTTGTATTTTTGTTTAAAATATATCATTATGACCAGTAATAGAAAGTTTTTCCAGTTTTCAACGTCTTTTCCGGCCAAGTATGATTTTTCCGGTCATCTTCACCGGCCAAATTAAATAGTTTTCTGGCGAGATGAGTTTTGGACACATTTTTTAGATTTCTTGTTTCTCTCTTTCTTATCACTTGTCTATTCTCTTAAACAAATCCATAAATCAAGGTTTTGATACACAATCATAGATCTAGAAATCAAATTTGAAAAATGGTGAGTCAAAAAAAACCTTTGAACTTCAAATCTAAATAATAGTGTTCTTGAGTAGTTCTTAAAATGATTGTTCAAAACTCGTCTTCATCTGTCAAAACAATTACATAAACGATTTTAGGAACTATTTTTTTAGATCTAAAACGATTCCAGATCCAAAACGATTTCAATGTTCGTCTTCATCTTGCTCGTTTGTTTCTAAAAACGATTTTATGTCCATGTTCAGTTTTTTGGGTTCATGTTCAAGAACACACACATACACTTCATTCGTCTTCATCATAAATCAAAGCAAAATCCGACATCTTGTTCGTGTTTTTCAGTAAAGAACCCGGAAATAAGAGTTCCATAAACGAAAACACTTTAACCTATACAAAGATCGAGTGTTTCTTCTTGTTCTTGAAAATCCAAAAACGAAACCCATGAAATCGAAGGGTTTGAGTTAGTTTTTTTTTTTTTTTTTTTTTGAGTCTTGAAAACACATCTGAAATTATCTTCTGGTTTTCGAGTTCTGAAATCGTTTTGAGATCTGCTCAATAACACTATTTTCCAAATAATCAAGGGTTTCATGTTCGAAATCTGAAATGAAGCTTCAAAATTTGAAAGGAAGCTTGAAATATGAAGCTCGAAATGTGTATGTGTTTATGTTTCAAATCTTTGAACCGAAAGAAGTCTAGAAAAAAAAGTTGTCCTTCAAGACCTTCATTCGCCGGAAAAACCATGTTTGGTCAGAGAAGATGATCGGAAAATTCATAGTTTGCCGGAAACCGGAAAAACCTTTTATTACCGGTCATAATGGTATGTTATAAACAAAAAAAAAACACAAATTGAAGGGTTAATAGAGCACAAAAAAAAGTTAAATGACCAAATATATACAAATGATATAATTGATTACCCTCTCAAGTCATTATCCCTTAAATATGTTCATAAGATAAAAATATAATAATGACATCAAATCTGTAATTCTAAAATCTATTCATAAGGTTATGCTGCATCCCTTGGATGCCAATAGCGTGGTGATGATTTGATGAATCTATTTGTTATTATAAAAAAGATGTATCTATAAAATAATTATAGAAATAAAGTAATATAACTAAAAAAAGGATAAAGATAATATAAAAATAGAAAAAGGCAAATACAGTCAATTATATGAAAACAAAAAGAACAAAAAAAAATAATAATCATAATAATAATAAATAAGAACACGATTCCATCTTGATTTCACATATCTAAATTTCCAAAAATAAAATGGTTTCTGCCAAAAATAAACTTTCTTATTGTGCACATTGTAGGACCCATTTTAATTATATGCGTCAATGTCGTACACAAATTATTGGAGGCTAGAGTCGTGGGTGGCCTAAATTCATTTCATGTTAATATAAAAATGATTATACATCGCATGTTATTTCATGTTAATATAAAAATGATTATACATAGAAAACAATATCATGTGATCTTGAAAATTCTAGCAAACAAGTCGTACTTTTGTCTGAATCAAAATAACTATTTTTTAGTTTTTAGAAAGACACATAGAAAACAGTATCATGTGATCTTGAAAATTCTAGCAAACAAGTCGTACTTCGTCCGAATCAAATACTTTTAGGTTTTAGAAAATGACATAATCAATCAAATTTCTCTTATTATCTCGCTAGTAATTTTCCTGTTGTTTATGCTTAACACTCATGGCGACTCAACTTTATATTTTACTAAGTTAGGGCTTAGGGTCTAAAATTCAAAAAGATCTCATATTCTTCAAACTCAAAAAGATCTCATATTCTTCAAACTTAACCTAATATTAATATATCTCAAATCTTAATTACTCCATCATTAATTGTCCTATAGACACAATGACTGGTCTTGATTCTTGAAGACGAAACGTATGTGACACAACAATGCGATCTTGAAAACTGAAACGTCGTATTTATCTTCTATTATTCTATCTTGATTCTTAATTATTCAAATTCCCAACGCCAAACAATATGTGTTTCACTTCTGTTCTAGTTTTCCACTATCTATTAGGGTTATCCCATTAGGGATAATTATTATCAATTATCCATTAATTACAAAATTCATATATTCGGTTGTCAAGTTTTGAATACTTATGTGTGAATTTTGCCTTTGAAATTTCTGAATTTGGGTTGGAATGAACTCAAGAAAGCAGTCAGCGAGTCAAGGCTGTCAAGCAACAAGTATTTCCATTAATCCATCACTTCCAGTATTATGTTTGTTCATTTGTAGGTGTCTTGGTGATTCACAAAAAAACATATACATAATAAAATAATTGACTTCGTCATTTATAAACTTTTAAGTTTATTATTGTAAGTTCCAAGCTCGGATAAAGGAATAAGGTTTATAACGTTAATTATAATAAAGGCCAAAGGACCCCATATTTTTGGTTCGCTTACATCCATCAAACTGATTGAGCCGCTGCTGATAACACCACCTTCTTCCACCATTTGTCGCGTAACAACATCAAGTTCTGCCACATTTACTAGACACCCTTTTTTCAACGCCATTAACCATCGGATCTCCATCTCAACCATAGATACCACTATTAGAGAAATATATATTGTATATATTGTTTATTATGTTATGTATATCTGTATATTCCAGATCCTACATTATAGGATCTAATTATTGTAACTTCTCAATATATATTCAATATCATACACATGATTATGTGTGTGGTTCAAAAAATCTCATTGTTACATGGTATCAGCCTAACCCACCCGATCCTTCCATCCCTCTATTTTTTTCTTCTTCTCTTTCTCAAAACCGTAGGCGATGTCGACTTCTCAAGATGTGACCTTTTCAATGAACACTTTGCTTCATATGATTCCCATCAAGTTATGTTCCACCAATTATCTTCTCTGGAAGAATCAAATGCTTCCCTTACTCTCCTATCAGAAGCTTTTGCCCCATGTTGATGGCACCTCTGTTCCACCTTCCAAAACAATCGAAGTTGACAACAAATCAGTTTCGAATCCAGCGTTTACATCCTGGTTTGATCTTGATCAGAAGGTTGTGATCCTTCTTAATTCTCCGTTGAATGAAGAGGCTACTGCTGAAGTGCTTGGCCTCTCCACAGCTCATCTGATCTGGACTTCACTGGAATCCGCCTACAACAGTTCTTCGGTAGAATGAATTCATTCTTTACGAGACTCTTTGCGCCAGATGACAAAAGGTAACTCTACTATCTCAGAATATGGAAGAAAGTTCAAGTCTGCTTGTGATAAATTGGCTGCCATAGGCCAACCTGTTGAAGATATGGATAAAATCCATTGGTTCTTATGTGGATTAGGGCCTTCTTTTGAAACATTCTCTATTGCCATACGCACCAGTAAACCATCTCCTACTTTTCGTGATCTTATATCACAGGCCAAAAGCCATGAGTTATTTTTACAATCCATCCATGGCACCACTACTCCACCCGCAACTTTTCTCTCACAGTCTCGCTCCACTAACAACAAGGGTCGGTCTTCCAATTATTCACGTGGTGGCTCTTGTGGCTTTGCTGGTGGTTGTAGAGGCCGTGGGGGGCGTCGTCCTCCCCATTGCTAGCTTTATCGCACAAATGGACATTATACGTCCTCTTGTCCAAGTTTGTCCACTTATGCTTCCAACTCTCTCCATCAAGACTCCAACTTGGCACAACCTTTTCATTCCCTGTGTCATGTCACTTAGAGAAATCCCGATTGGTATGTGGACTCAGGAGCAACTACGCATATGACTTCCTCAACAGACAATGTCACCTCATCTACTCCATATTCTGGTAATTCACATGTTGTTTTTGGTAATGGAAACAATCTGCCAGTTTCACAATAGGAGAATCCATGGTTCATAAAAATATTGCTTTACGCAATATCTTGGTTGTTCCTCATTTGACCAAGAATTTGTTATCCATTAGTAACCTTACCATGGATAATCCAGTTGATGTTCTTTTTTCTCAACCATTCTTTCATATTCAGGACAGGGCAACCAAACAAGTGATAGCAAGAGGTCGGTGTGAGGATGTATTATACGTGCTTAGAGATAGACACACAACCCTGACAGCTTCTTCCGGGTCTTCTAATAAAGTTTATTTTGAACTATGGCATTATCGTTTAGGACATACCTCTTTTGATGTTATTTATAGTTTACAAAACCTTGGTTTGTTGAATGTTACTTCTATTTTGCCTAAACCAATTTCTTGTGAACCTTGTCACCTTTCTAAGGGGCAAAAATTACCTTTTGCTTTAAACCCTAAACGATCATTACATCAGTTAGATTTGATACACTGTGATTTGTGGGGACCGGCTCCAGTTGAATCCAATGCCTATTTATATTATGTTGTGTTTATTGATGATCACTCTCGTTTCACATGGTTTTACCCTTTGCGCAATAAGAACGGGTTTTATGTTGTCTTAAAGAATTTTATCCGGCTTGTTCAAACACAACTATCACGCAAAAGTAAGGTATTCCAAAGTGATGGGGGCGGTGAATTTGTAAATCACACCGTTCGTGCAATCTTCGAAGAACATGATATTTTTCATCAGCTTTCGTGCCCACATACTCCCCAACAAAATGGCAGAGTTGAACGAAAGCATAGGTACGTTGTTGAAACTGGTCTTGCTATGCTTTTTCATGCTCATGTCTCGACATCATATTGGGTTGATTCTTTCAGTTCTGCTACCTATATTATCAACCGACTTCCAACCAAGGTGCTCAATAACCATTCTCCATTTGAGTTGCTCTTCTCAAGCATACCTTCTGTAACACCAGTCAAATTTACGTCAAAAATAAATTGTTCAAAAATCTTAATTGGGATAAATAAAGTGGTAGAGATCGTAACTAGGTTTCCGTACATATAAAGAACGCCAAAATCCGAGTTATAACGAAGAAGTTATGACCAATCGAAGATCCGCAACAGAACCGGCACAACGCTGTGCGACGTAAAAAGTGAGTTTACAATAAAATGATTTTTAACCTTAATAGTCAAAATGAAAGTCGTAGAATACATTAAACCGAAAGTTTACATAAAAAGAACGTCCAAATCTGATTTCGTATGAGGAAGTTATGATTTTATTAAGTTTCGGTTTAGCAGTAGACAGCTAGAAACTCGAAATTTAGATCGAGCAACTTTTGGCCAAAACAACCTAAATGAGAATCGGAAATCTTATCAAAAGAAATCCAGTGGTAAAAAGACAGACGAAAACAGACGTCAGATGAAGAAGTATGAATTTTTAACGGACTTGTCCTGTCCCGGTCTGTTAAAAATATAACTTTAAAAATAAAGTCAAAATTAGCCGACAGAGTCTAAACGAAAGTTGTAGAGTTTGATCTCACCTACGCGTGGATATAAAGAACGTCAAAACGGAGCTCATATGCAAAAGATATGAATTTTTGAAGTTTGGAAAATACAAGTAAGCCCCGCGTACAAGAGTACGCCCAGCGTACTCGGATACAAGGCCTCGGATCGTCCACGTCGCTCCTTCCGTCGCATGCAACACGTATTACGCAGATTGACACGTCCGAAGACACGCAACACCGAACGTGCAGCGTATGAAGGTACGCCCAGCGTACCGAGGTACGCCCAACGTAGTGCGAGGGTCCAGCCATGTATAAAAGGAGTGCGATACCTCCGGTTTTTGGGCCAATTTTCCAACCTCTCTCCTATACTTTCTCACTTTTAAGCCTCTCAATATTACCTCGACGCCTCGGTGACATATCCAAGCTCAGACGAAGGCCCGAGCCCCGAAATTCTCGAGAAGCTAACCTCTTTCCAGTCGAAGTGCTGCCCGCGTAAAGCCCGGTTTTCATAAAAAACTCGCGGTTTCTTCGAGAAAGATCATTTATAGAAACGAAACGCTGCCCAAATCACCACTTATCGTGTGAGTTCATACCCCTATAATCTACCTTTTTATTGATTTTAAATGCTTTTAAGGGGAGAATACAAGTTCAACACAATTATATTGTGTTAATAATTACATGTGATGTCAATCACATAAAAGGTTTTCTTATGCCTTTAATTATTGTTTTTACAATAAAAGATTACCAAATGCTTCCATGATGATTTAAAGTCATGTATACTCTTTTCAAAATCACATAGACTCTTTTTAAAATATCAATAAACTCTTTTAAATATGTTTATAACTTTTTAAACTTATAAATTGTCAAAAGCATGCTCATATATCTATAAGTATATAAATAAGACTTAAAAGGCTTAGGACTAATGAGTTGTTTTATTTTTTCTTTTTCCTTGTCTGGATGTGGGTTTAAGGTGGGGTTATTTGTCCGAAGGCCGTTTCATTCTAAATTATATATATTATACATATGGAAATATAAAAAGTTACTTCAGTCGGTATCATTACCTTTGTATCATGCTAAGCAAAGGGGTACTTTCAGGATAGATCATGCTAATCAGATAGAACGTATAAATTATAATAGGTATAATTTATTAAACAAACGAGAAATTTATTTTCTAGATAAGTATACGAGGTCTAAACTACTTTGTCAAGAAAAGGATATAATTCGATCTTTACTCAAACTAAAATGTGATGGTACGTCTTCAGGACATAGCAATACTTGCTATGTTACATCCTTGTAACCAGAGTCTCCTGGAAGGAGAGCGGGCATTGTGTGTATAGATCTACACGGGACCGACAATCCCACATCCCGACTGCTAGCTACAGTCCGGCAAACCAGCCATGGGGTGACAAATGTCACATATTCAGTTTCGACACCAATAGGTCGTCGTGTTCATTCTAGTCCAACATGGTTATAACTTTATCACATTTTAACCCTAATTAACCAGGTTAATATTAGGGTAGTTATTCATCGGTAGTTTATTTTTAAGAAATACTACTGTATTAATCTCCTTACATAAATAAAACGGAACGGTTTTATGGGGATTTAAAACTACTTATCGGAACGGTTTTATGGGGATTTAAAATTACTTATCAGAACGGTTTTATGGGGATTTAAAACTACTTATCAGAATGGTTTTATGGGGATTTAAAACTACTTATCAGAACGGTTTTATGAGATTTAAAACTACTTATCAGGTGGAACTTAGTTATTCACTCTCTTTAAAATAGTATAACATTAAGGACATTTAGTGGTTAATTCTATAATTCCTTAGTTTATACATCAGAGTTATATATAAGTAACATCCGATTGACAGTGGAATGTGTGACTTCCGCCTTACTTCATGTTCCTTGTTTGGTTGTGGGCTTAGGGAAGATTCACCCATTTAACTGTCCATTCGATATTAGATTATATATAACTAGTATAAACTAATTAATTGCAGAGGGAACTAATGTGGTTATCATTTTATCAAATCAGAAAATATAAGATTTTCTGGAGGAACCAACGAACTTTTCCAAGAACTTAGAATATACTTCATATAACTAAAATACTTATGAACTCACCAGCTTAAATGCTGATCTAATCTTTCAAAATAACTTGTATTCTCAGGAATCCAATAGACAGGCACACTCCCGAAGCTTTTGAGAAGACTGCCTAGTACCGTGCTGCGTCTTTTGTCTTCTACCGTATCTACTTTGATATTTGAATATGTAATGCTTAAACACTTATGTAAAACTTATACTTATTAATGCAATGGTTGTTTGTACTTTGATTACTATAATGCATGTGTTGTGATACTTACATGACGTCCTACGCCCCCGAACGTTTCCGCCGTTCTGGTTTGGGGGTGTGACAGATTGGTATCAGAGCATTGTTTATAGTGAACTCAGTATATCAGTCATAAAAGATATACAACTATAAACACATTGGGATAAAAACACTCTGACCAAGAATTATACTTTAAAATATAACAATACTTTATAAAAGTATAAGTACATGCAGAATATATACTAGAATGAGGATAACAAGAAGAACAAAACAAAAGTATTTGGATGTTGGACATTGCAATTAAACCTGGACAGGTATGTAATCATATCTGGGATCAATATAGCCTGATCAACTATATTCATTTGAGATATGACCAACAGGTGTTTGAGAGGGATTGTAGTGTTGCAACAAGTCTAAAACTTACCTAGATACCAGAAGAATTCTAGAACCAAACATAAAGGTTAAAATACTATAGGAGTATTTTAGGATGCTATAATGATCAAACTGAAAACTTATCAACTTCTTATATCTAGAAGTCCAAGAATCAAACTTATAATTAAAATACCATGGAAGTATTTTAGGTGCCATAAATAAACTTTTGGGAAATTTTAAAAGATCTTTTCTGGTAAGTCTATAATTACTAAGTGAATACGATAAGGTTATATATAGTTGAGATTTTATAGACTTAGAATATGTGATTTTCACTCTACTCCCTTTTCCTTGTTTGGATGTGGTTTTAGAGTATGATTACTTATTCGAAGGTCTATTTGATCTGGATTATATATAATCAGTACACACTATGTGATTATTGAATGACTGGAAAGGATCACCTTCGTAAACATTTAATTTTTCTCATAGATTCTTTAGATATTCCCATTCTCGTATAAACCCCTTAGATAGATGTAGTCACTCCAGCAATCAATAGAAGAGTCAAGGAGAATCCAACAGAGTTACATTAAGAGATTTATTAGGAGGATTCCAAGAAAGAAACAGATGAGAAGTAAAAGGAAACTATAGAAACCACCAAGTGCCTTTGACTTATTAAGGACACCGATGAGAGATTCGCATGAACATCCGGGATTCGAACTCTCCATTATGAAGTAATGGGGATCAATATCAGAATCGAAAGTAAGACAACAGAGGAATTCAATATATCTACAGAGGAGAAGTACACCATATAGATATCAGGATAGAGAAAATCTTTACCGCCCAGAATAGAACTGAGGACAGAGGAAAACCATGCGTGTTACATGCGAAGTGTTTGAGTGTCTTATCGTCACTTTAATAACTAGTAAATCGATTCAACCTAGTGAGTTAGTATTTACATTACTCATATTAGGTTTTAAACTTATCGTCTTTTCCTGTCATGGCTAATAACAATAAATTGGATCACGAAATATCAATCGAGAGTGATTACTTCTCAAATTCATAAGTCTATTTTATGTAGACTCTTTTATGAATTACTTTCAGATCTTTTCGAAAGTCGGAACATGATATCCACCAACCAAAGATAACTCAGTTTGGATGACACTCGTCTGATAACCATTCTAGAAACTTACTTCTGCTCTTTACTAGGACTGCATCATAGGGATGTAGGTCGAACCTTTGAGATCAGTATAACGAAACGAAAAATTTATATTCATATAAATAATTAAGATACATCTAGAGCCAACCATTGTTACTCACAAGCTCGTGTTCTCATCTTATAATAGAATCATGCCTCCGAAGAAACGTAACCAACCCACCGGTAAAACACCAATCCTTTAGATAGATGCAACTATGTTTCAAGCTGCACTCACAGCAGTCGTAACAGCTGTCATGGCCCATCTTAATTCTAATAACGCAAATGTTATCGTCAATCCCGATCGTGGTGATAACCAATTACAACAACGAGTGCCTACTTGTAAGGACACTCCGAACCTCAAACGTAATATCCTGAAACGAAAGTTCGAGAACGAGAAAGGGAGTTGTTCAAATCAAGAACATAACAGAGGGCAACGAACTGGGGCAGTTAATACCCCCATCAGTCCTGTTATTCCAGCACCGACCACACCATACTTAGGAAACCTCCCATACTGCAGCAAGTGCAACTACCATCATCATGGAGTCTGCCAAGTGCTGCATTGCAATAGATGCAACATGAAGGGGCACACCGCCCGCATCTGTAAGACTCCGGTAAAGTTCATCACTTCTACTACCAATGTTGGAATCAGTCCAATATGCCATTTATGTGGCGAAATAGGACACTTCAAGAGGGATTGTCCAACAGAAAAGTGTAACGGGGGAGCAAGAGGAGTTTGACCCCAATGTATGGGGAGGCATCAAATAACCCTGCTATATTTTGGTATGCTTCTAAACCCCAATAATTAATTATAATTATAATTACTCTCTCGCTCGAATCAAATCACAACACTCATATAAAACTCGGAACCCTAACAGGTAAGCTATGATGGCTTAGTGTATACATTAGGGTCATTTATAATTAAGATATGTAGAGTGAGTGATCTCGCCTCATTTCTTGTTCCTTGTTTGGTTGTGGATTTAGGGCAGGATTGCTCAGTCAACTGTCTTACCAATCTTAATTATACATGACTTGTGTACACCAAACGGTTATAGAGAAACCTAGCAGGGATCATTTCATGAAAGTTAATAATTTCAAATTGCCAGAACCCTCGTATTATTAGTACTCGCCATGTTCAAATCAAAAAGGGGTTCATAGCAATATAACAGAATAAACCCGAAAGCACTGAAAATTTATGTATGTAGGATTGTTCATCATCCTAGTAATCATCTCTTCCAGAATGACTTAATATCAAATTCGTCGAGAAGTTTCGACATCCTCATCCGACATGGTTTGACCTGATCCTTACCATGCAAAATTCTTTTGCTGTGTAAAAAGAACTTCTTCCTTAATCAGCCGTCAGATGAAATTCTTCCAATCCATAACGCAAACCCTTATATAATCTCTCACCTCAAGACCTCAGAAGTACCCATGCGAGGGGTACCACACCTTCTAGCCCGCCCAATAGATAGGAAAACTCAAAGCGAAAAACACCAAAGAAGTCTCAGAAGTCAGTAACCACCCGTAGAATACCCAATAAACCTTATAGGAAGACCACTTGTGTCGAAAGTCAAGTTCAAGAATAGAGACTAAGAACTCATTAGATTAATATATCGCTTCTAAATGTACACGCAAGAGTGGCATATAATTTAGACTCAACAAGATTTAGGATGTGTGATCCCGCCCTATGTCATGTTCCTTGTCTGTTTGTGGACTTGGGACAGAGCCACCCAACCGAATATTTTGTCGATCTAAATTATATACGACTCGTATACACGAGGTGATGATAGATGAGCTAAGTATGAGTCTTATCGTGAACTTCATAGCAAAAGCCCGCAGGATTACTACAACAAACGGAGATTCCTGAGTGGAAGTGGTAGCGGATTACAATGGACTTCATAATCAAGTTACCAAGGCAACAGGTGGACTTGATGCCATTTTGGGTGATCGTCGGCTGATTTGCCAAGTCCGCACACTTCCCACAATTTTAAAGAAACAGACAAATAGAGAAGATAACCAGAACGTGTGTTAGAGAGATTAGTTAGACTGCACGGTGTTCTAATATCTGTTATCTCTGTTTGAGATAATAGAATCACCTTCCAATTCAGACAGTCACTTCAGAAATCTCTGGGAACTAGGCTAGTCATGGGCATAGCCTACCATCCTTAAACCGACAGACAGAATAAGAGAATGATTCAAGCATTAGAAGTCATACTGAGAGCATATGTAATCGACTTTGGTAAAGCATGGGATATCCATTTACCAATTAGTCGAGTCCTTTATCATTATAGCATTTAAAGTTGCTTCATTTGAAACCTCCTATGGTCGCAAGTGCAGACCCTTTTTGCATTGGACTAAATTAGGTGACGCGCAACTAACTAGAGGTTCAATTTCCAGATGACACCTTCACTGGTCCGAAATTCATCCGAGAAACTACAGAAAAGAGAATACGAATCTGGAAGCGACGTGAAACTCCAAGAATCAGATAGAAAAGCTACGCCTTCGATAAGAGAAAACCCTTGGAATTCTAGGTTGTTGACCACGCCATGTGAAGGTCTCACCCGGAAGGGCAGGATACGCTTCAGAAAGCGTGGAATACTAAATCCAAAGTACATAAGACCATTCGAGATTCTTACTAGATTTGATTCAGTAACGTATAGACCCTGACTACCTCGAGAACTCAATAACATACACCCTACCTTCCACGTCCTTATCTTTCAACCTGTTTTCCCGACGAGACTCTTGTTATCCCACTCGATTAGATCGAGGTAAACGAGAACCTCAACTTTGTGGAAGAATATGTGGAAATCCTAGACATCAATGTCATTAGGACTAATCAGATCCTTACCCCCATTGGTGAAGGTCCGCTAAGATGCATAACTGTGACAACCCGAAATTTTTGTCTTGTACTGTTATTCAAATCAATCAAAGTTAGACTCATTTCTGCTACCTTTTAGCATTATTTTGAGTCAAACTGAGTGTTCTAAACCTAGTATCTTCAAGTTAGAGTTTAGATTTGGGTTCCGCGAGTTCACCCGACACAAAATATGGCCTATAACTCCAACATAAGGAGTGTACGGCCGTACACTTGGGTGTGCGGCCGCACACCCCTCTTCTGGCAGCACACTCACGGCCATAAAGGGTAGACATGGCCTTCATTCAATCCTTTTCACCCTTCTAGACTAGAACTCGTTTTCTCTCAAGTAGCATCCCAAATTTGAAGCTAGATCTTCAATTGGTAAGTGTTTTTATCCTTTGAATTGTTGATTCCTTACTCCATCTAGCTTAGATCACTGATTTCATCCATGAAATCACTCCATTTTGTTAGATCTTCAAGTGTTCTTCAGTTGCACCAAGAACACCAAGAACACTTACTAAGTTCTTGAGCTCCAAACACCCCTATACGCTTCTATATCGTAAGTACCCTACTCCTGCATGTTATTAGCTATATGTGAGCCTTAGAAAATGTCCAGAACTCAATCTTCAAGGAGTGTGCAGCCGCACACATTCATGTGGTCGTGCACCCCTAATTTTTGTGCTTAAAGGCCTCAAACTCAACTTGTAAGCTAGCACATGATCAAAGACACTTAGGGGATGCAAGATATAACCATGGAAAACACTTTTTGACCATTTTTCCTAGGAGTGTGCAGCCGCACACTCCATGGCCGCACACACAGGGCCGCACACCCATAGGGCAGCACACCTGGTGGCCGCACACGTCCCTGTACGACCATACACCCATTTCAGTCGACTTTTGATGCTTCCAACACTTAAATCTAAGTGTTTTCTAAGTTCTAGGGTGTTTTCCTTTCATGATTAGTGGTATATAGACTAGTTATATTCATATATGTGCCAATATATGCTCATTAGGATCCATTGTGTTCAAAACTACACTTGACACTTAGCATCCTTCACCAATCTTACGTTTGAGTAACTTACCGCAAGTGAGTTCATACCCCCGTATTTTCATAGTTTTTACTGTTTTAAGGGGGGGGGGGGGGAATACAAGTCTAACACAAAGTTTTTGTGTTATAAACAAGTGATTTTAAATATCTTATCAAAATGGATTTCAGTTATCATGAAATCAAATGGTTTTCAATGATTGTTTTAAAATGATATCAAGTCACCAAAATAAATTTCAAAATATCAAACTTCTTTTAAATGATTTATAAACCTATATTTTCCCCAAAAATCATACTAGTATACATATATTTATATAAATAAGATTTAAAAGGTGTAGGACTGATAACCCACTTTGGTTCCTTTTCCTTGTTTGGATGTGGGATTACAAGTATCAGTTATTTGTCTGAGTGTCATTTAAATTTTACTTATATATTTTAGTATATGTATACAAGTATAAAAGTTTGTTCATTAAGTTTCAATTACCCTTTGTAACATGTTAAGCAAGGGGTTACACTCATGGATACTCATTATCAAATCAGAAAGTACATATAAATTATAATAAGTATAATTATGATTCACAGAACAGTAATTCACGATTCAAGTATACTAGAGTACATTATATTATAAAAACAAAGGTTTGATTCAAAACTAGTCAGGAGTATACATACTTTCAAATACATGTTAAGGATACTAATTCAAGAACATAAAATCAGTCATTTACTTCAAAATGGTTAAGTTTTCCATAACTATTATACATGTAACGTTTATATGCTTTTATGAGTCAAGTAGTACAGGTTGTTTAATTCATTTAAACAATATAGTAAAGCCTTGACATTATAACCAGAATCTCCAGTCGGGGATCGAAACAATGTGTGTATAGATCTATATTGGGATTGACAACCCTGCACTCGGACTGCTAGCTACAGTTAGGCATACACGCCTGTGAGTGACAAATTGTTATCAACATGTTTTCAACGCACTCATAGCGTTGGGTCAGGCCATCTAGTCAGTATGGTTATAATAACTCATTAAAAGATATTAACAATACGTTAGTATATAACTAACTAAACTTATGTACTATTCCAAAGTACTAGTTTACAAGATACAATTTACAGTATTACATTACAGTTTACAATAACAGTTGATGAATTCAGGTTTACTCTCAGATACTCGTTTACAAAAGGATTACAAATACAGAACATTGATTTACAAATAGAACAGTTTAATGCAACTAAAACTACTTTTCACATACATCAGAAAATATAGGATTTTCTGGAAACAACTTACATATTCAAGAAACAGAAAACATTCTTACAAAACATAAATACTTATGCACTTACTCAACTTTATGTTGATACTCTCTTTTCAAATTACTTGTATTTTCAGGGAACCAGTAGACAGGTACACCCCGAGCTTTTGAGAAGATGGAGCTATTTATGTCTTGTCTTCTTCTTTTGTACAACTATTTAGTTTCAGTATACAATGTTAAAACACATGTAAATATTTATACTTTTTAAATACAATGGTTGTTTGTACTTTGATTAGTATAATACATGTGTTGTGATACTACAAATGAAGTCCTCCACCCCCAGACGTTTCCGCCGTCTGGTTTGGGGGTGTGACAGATAACGAGGGCTTGAATTCACTTGGGAGCGCGAGGATCATCAGAAACATAAGTATCTACCTCTTTTCCCTTCGTCCGTGAGTATGCCTTAGACTTAATTTCAGGACGAAATTCCCTCTAACGGGGGGATAATGTAACACCAGTCAAATTTAGGTCAAAAATAAATTGTTCAAAAATCTTAATTGAGATAAATAAAGTGGTAGAGATCGTAACTAGGTTTCTGTACATATAAAGAACGCCGAAATCCGAGTTATAACGAAGAAGTTATGATCAATCGAAGATCCCCAACAGAACCGGCACAACGCTGTGCGACGTAAAAAGTGAGTTTACAATCAAATGATTTTTAACCTTAACAGTCAAAACGAAACTCGTAGAATACATTAAACCGAGAGTTTACATAAAAAGAACGTCCAAATCTGACTTCATATGAGGAAGTTATGATTTTTCTAAGTTTCGGTTTAGCAGTAGACAGCTAAGAACTCGAAATTTAGATCGAGCAACTTTTGGCCAACCTAAACGAGAATCGGAGATCTTATCAAAAGAAATCCAATGGTATAAAAACAGACGAAAACGGACGTCAGATGAAGAAGTTATGAATTTTTAACGGACTTTTCCTGTCCCGACCTGTTAAAAATATAACTTTAAAAATAAATTCAAAATTAGCCGACGGAGTCTAAACGAAAGTTGTAGAGCTTGATATCACCTACGCGCGGATATAAAGAACGTAAAAAACGGAGCTCATATGCAATAGATATGAATTTTTGAAGTTTGGAAAATACAAGTACGCCCCCGCGTACAAGAGTACGCCCAACGTACTCGGATACAAGGCCTCGGATCGTCCACGTCGCTCCTTCCGTCGCATGCAACACGTATTACGCAGATTGACACGTCCGAAGACACGCAACACCGAACGCGCAACATACGTAGGTACGCCCAGCGTAGTGCGAGGGTCCAGCCATGTATAAAAGGAGTGCGAGACCTCCGGTTTTTGGGCCAATTTTCCAACCTCTCTCCTATACTTTCTCACTTTTAAGCCTCTCAATATTACCCCGACGCCCCGGTGACATATCCAAGCTCAGACGAAGGCCCGAGCCCCGAAATTCTCGAGAAGCTAACATCTTTCCAGTCGAAGTGCTGCCCGCGTAAAGCCCGATTTTCATCAAAAACTCGCGGTTTCTTTGAGAAAGATCATTTATAGAAACGAAATGCTGCCCAAATCACCACTTATCATGTGAGTTCATACCCCTATAATCTACATTTTTATTGATTTTAAATGCTTTTAAGGGGCGAATACAAGTTGAACACAATTATATTGTGTTAATAATTACATGTGATGTCAATCACATAAAAGGTTTTCTTATGCCTTTAATTATTGTTTTTACAATAAAAGATTACCAAATGCTTCCATGATGATTTAAAGTCATGTATACTCTTTTCAAAATCACATAGACTCTTTTTAAAATATCGATAAACTCTTTTAAATATGTTTATAACTCTTTAAACTTATAAATTGTCAAAAGCATGCTCATATATCTATAAGTATATAAATAAGACTTAAAAGGCTTAGGACTAATGAGTTGTTTTATTTCCTTTTCCTTGTCTGGATGTGGGTTTAAGGTGGGGTTATTTGTCCGAAGGCCGTTTCCTTCTTAATTATATATATTATACATATGAGAATATAAAAAGTTACTTCAGTCGGTATCATTACCTTTGTATCATGCTAAGCAAAGGGGTACTTTCAGGATAGATCATGCTAATCAGATAGAACGTATAAATTATAATAGGTATAATTTATGAAACAAACGAGAAATCTATTATCTAGATAAGTATACGAGGTCTAAACTACTTTGTCAAGAAAAGGATACAATTCAATCTTTACTCAAACTAAAATGTGATGGTACGTCTTCAGGACATAGCAATACTTGCTATGTTACATCCTTGTAACCAGAGTCTCCTGGAAGGAGAGCGGTCATTGTGTGTATAGATCTATACGGGACCGACAATCCCACATCCCGACTGCTAGCTATAGTCCGGCAGACCAGCCATGGGGTGACAAATGTCATATATTCAGTTTCGACACCTTTATCACATTTTATCACATTTTAGTCGTCGTGTTCATTCTAGTCCAACATGGTTACAACTTTATCACATTTTAACCCGAATTAACCAGGTTAATATTAGGGTAGTTATTCATCGGTAGTTTATTTTTAAGAAATACTACTGTATTAATCTCCTTCCATAAATAAAACGGAACGGTTTTATGGGGATTTAAAACTACTTATCGGAACGGTTTTATGGGGATTTAAAACTACTTATCAAAACGGTTTTATGGGGATTTAAAACTACTTATCAAAACGGTTTTATGGGGATTTAAAACTACTTATCAGAACGGTTTTATGGGATTTAAAACTACTTATCAGGTGGAACTTAGTTATTCACTCTCTTTAAAATAGTATAACATTAAGGACATTTAGTGGTTAATTCTATAATTCATTAGTTTATACATCAGAGTTATATATAAGTAACAGCCGATTGACAGTGGAATGTGTGACTTCCGCCTTACTTCCTGTTCCTTGTTTGGTTGTGGGCTTAGGGCAGATTCACCCATTTAACTGTCCATTCGATATTAGGTTATATATAACTAGTATAAACTAAGTAATTGCAGAGGGAACTAATGTGGTTATCATTTTATCACATCAGAAAATATAGGATTTTCTGGAGGAACCAGCAAACTTTTCCAAGAACTTAGAGTATACTTCATATAACTAAAATACTTATGAACTCACCAACTTAAATGCTGATCTACTCTTTCAAAATAACTTGTATTCTTAGGAATCCAATAGACAGGTACACTCCCGATACCGTGCTGCGTCTTTTGTCTTCTACCGTATCTACTTTGATATTCGAATATGTAATGCTTAAACACTTATGTAAAACTTATACTTATTAATGCAATGGTTGTTTCTACTTTGATTACTATAATGCATGTGTTGTGATACTTACATGACGTCCTCCGCCCCCGAACGTTTCCTCCGTTCTGGTTTGGGGGTGTGACACTTACATATGAAAATTTTCGCACCTTTGGTTGCCAAGTCTACCCGTATCTTCGTGACTATTCAGCCCACAAGCTTGCACCACAGAGTATACCTTGCATCTTCATTGGATGTCATCCTCAATATAAGGGGTAAAAATGTCTTGATCCAGCTACATAACACATTTACATCACTCGCCATGCACGTTTTAATGAAAC
Organism: Lactuca virosa; assembly: GCF_052849685.1. Taxonomy (NCBI): domain Eukaryota; kingdom Viridiplantae; phylum Streptophyta; class Magnoliopsida; order Asterales; family Asteraceae; genus Lactuca; species Lactuca virosa. Next base: position 117,565,355 of record NC_136433.1, on the reverse strand, counting down.
CTCTTTTCCATTTGCTGCTCCAAACGTGTGTTCAGATTTTTCAAAGCTGGATCGGCATACCACTCCGTCCATTCCACGACCTCGTTCGGACCCATCTGCTAACCCATGTTCATTACCTGCTGGTCCGATATCCGACCATGCTCCTGCTACACCTTCTACACCCGATGAAGACACAACTACCAGTTCAGACTATGGTAGCCCACCTGACAACCCAGCTCACGGTCCATCTCCAGACCCTTCAAACCGAGCCTCGTCGTTTCATCCCATGAATACACATTCTAAGTCTGGTATTTTTAAGCCCAAACACCTCCTTGACTTTTCTACGCTTGCTCAACGCGCGTTGCATGTTGCCCTTTTTTCTGAATTTCAACCAAAAGGATACAAGTCAGCTGCTAAAAATCCACGTTGGATGGCTGCCATGCATGAAGAAATGGAGGCTCTACGCCATAATAACACTTGGGTGTTAGTCCCACGACCATCTTCCTCTAATGTTGTTGGTTCTAAATGGGTTTATCGTGTTAAATTTAATGTCGATGGATCTGTTAAAGCACGACTGTTCGCCCAAGGATTCACACAAGTTCCAGGGATCAATTATTCGCATAGGTTCAGTCCGATAATAAAAGCCTCTATTGTTCGCATTGTTCTATCTCTTGCAGTATTGAACAAATGGCGTATTCATCAATTGGATGTCAAAAACGCATTTCCTCATGGTCAACTCACCGAGACTGTGTTCATGGAACAACCACCTGGTTTCACTGATCCATAATTTCCAAATCATGTATGCAAGTTATCCAAAGCTCTTTATGGGTTGAAGCAAGCACCAAGATCTTGGTTTCAACGCCTCAACACCTTTTTACTATCTAACGGTTTTGTCTGCAGTTGTGCTGACACTTCTCTGTTCATCTTTTCTCATGACTCTTGCATCATGTATCTACTTGTTTATATTGATGACTTAATTCTCACCGGCAGTGATGAGTCTGTTGTCACTGCATTTACTACTCGTCTAAATCTTGAATTTGCCATCAAAGATCTTGGTGACTTGAGCTACTTTCTTGGACTTGAAGATACTTACACAGACGCCGGTTTATTTCTAAGTCAGTCCAAGTATGCTAAAGATGTTCTTACCCGAGCGGACTTGCTTGATTCTAAACCGGTTCATACGCCTCTTGCTACGCATGAAGCTTTCACTTCTAAAGGCTCCCCTTTCTCTGATCGAACACTCTATCGCTCTCTTGTTGGCGCCATACAGTACCTAAATATTACCAGACCAGACTTATCTTATGCTGTGAATCAAGCGAGTCAATATCTTCATGCACCTACTGATGCTCACTTCCAATCTGTCAAACGCATTCTGCGTTACGTTAAGGGTACTGCTTCATTTGGACTTATTTTCTGTCATCCGCAGACCAACAACATATTGGGCTATTCTGACGCTGATTGGGCTTGTTGTCTTGACACTCGTCATTCTACTTATGGCTACTCCATATTTCTTGGCGGAAATCTTGTCTCCTGGAGTGCCTAGAAGCAACCAACCGTTTCACGATCTAGTTCTGAATCTGAATACCGAGCCATGGTGAACACAGCTGCAGAAATTGTTTGGATCACTCATCTTTTGCGTGAACTTCATGCCTTGCTACCGGATCGACCAACTTTTCTATGTGATAATAAAAGCGCCTTATTTATGACTCAAAATCCAGTTGCTCATAAGCGTGCTAAGCACATTGATTATCATTTCATTCGTGAACTTGTTACTTCTGGAAACCTATACACTAAGTTTATTCCTTCCAAGCTTCAAGTGGCGGATATCTTCACCAAAAGTCTTCCACGTCCTCAGTTTGATCACTTCTGTACATTGCTACGCGTAGGTACACCGCCTATTCGCTTGAGGGGGGATATTAGATAAATATATATTGTTTATTATGTTATGTATATCTGTATATTCTAGACCCTACATTATAGGATCTCACTACTGTAACTTCTCAATATATATTCAATATCATACACACGATTATGTGTGTGGTTCAATTAATCTCATTGTTACAACCACCACCTTCTCATCTCCATGTATATTCCGACTCCAAGAAACTATGTAATTAGCAATGTATTCCTCGGTGCATGGACCATGCAAAAATCGTGATCCCCTCTGTGTATGAATTCCAACCACGATGACTCATGAACCTACCGGTAGATGAGTGTCCTAATATCTCAAGTTGAGGTATCCACCTCCTCGGGCCACCACTCCCAACCTCTTCATATTCACTCTCTCTTCATACCCTTCCAACAACTCTAACATTAATCCATTTAAAAGAAAATGCCCCCTTTATCAGCATACCTCACCACCCATATGAACTTTTGAGTACTTTCTTCCAATTATATCACTATCAGTTTCATTTCCTCATCGGTTAAGGAAACTATTGTCTCAAACAAAAACATAAATCACAAAATTGTTTCTTGTTTATTAATCTAATTTAGTATGTTATTTGATTGTGTGATATGTAATGTAAATTGAATTGAACTCACCAATAGCTCAGTTCTTAGTTGTAAAGATTCGGTTTCACTTTGGATTTTGAGTAATTCCATGTTAACAGACCATATTGTATATTGTATTATGTTGTATTTAGTTATTTTATTGGACCATTGTATAATTGGCCCAAAATACTTTTGTACATATACTTGCAACGTCCCATTTTCACAACCAAAATTTTTCATTTTTACTAAGGTAAAACTTCCCAATTTATAAATCCATTATTAAGAAAACCGTTTATTCCAAACTACATTTATTAAAAATCAGAGTATCATAGGAAATGTGAAATCCTCAATGTTGTTGATGAGTGTGTACAGTGCCGCCTTCGCCTTCACATAGCCACCGATGATACCTGAAACAATAAACTACTGGGTAAACATAAAACTTAGTGAGTTTTCCCCAAAATAACCCACACGATAAACATATAAGCATGCATAACTGCCGCTCTTCGGGCCTTTGGCCTGATTGGTCCGCCTCGCATGCCTTCAGTCTATCCGAGTCAGAATACCAGGGTTTTTTGGCCTAACGCCTCAACCCAACCGCTCCTCCCAAGCCTCCGTGCCTACGGCTTACAGCCGGCCCGCACCGGGTATCTTGGCCTACAGCGCAAAGCAGGACCACCTCAACCCAACCCAAACACAACATGTCGACATATAAACAATCAGGATCAAGTAGGCACATAATACAGGCAAACAATAATCATAAAACTCACTAGCACCTACTAGTCCTCTCACAACATACAGTCCTGCTACCAGCTAACCTCCATATAATGCATAACTATAAGTAACCAGAGGCGAAACTCACCTCAATATGGGCGTAGATGACAAGAAGATACTTGAGGAAGATATTTGAGTCAATGTCCGATCACAGGTCATAGTCACTTGCAACAGTGACTACCTCACATGAAATAACGATTAGGGTTCCACATAAAATGACGATTACAGTCAAGTAAGAACACTTAACCAATTAAGGACTTAATCACCTAACGGTAGCACTGATTAAGGTTTCAATTAGTCATTCTCAGGTGTAATAATAATCTAATCAATAGCCCAAACACGCACCCGATCATTGTCTAAAATAGAGCTCCCCGATTCTAGGGTTTTCCACATAAAATCATAACTAGGGTTAGTGTTCCATACTAAACCCATTAAGGACTGAATTCATTAAGTCCAATAATGCATTAAGTTAATTGTTGGGCATTCTTAAGTATTATTCAAAGTTCAATTAACAGTTTTAACGCGAGTCCCAACAAAACTCCAAAACTAGGCTTTTCTTTGATGAGTTTTGAGCATAACTACATCCTATGTGATCATGCAACCCTAATTGCTTTGGATCTAAGTTTTTCACTAGTTGAACATGCAAATTGAATACCAAAGCAAAACCCTAGATCTAGCATATATAATTCGAAAATTACACATAATTAGGGTTTAGGAACATACCTTGATTGCTATATAGTAATAACAATCTAAAAACCTTGCTTGAAAGACCTTTGGTAGCAAGCGCCACAAGTGTCGCGTCTCTAATGGCTTACAAACAAACCTAGAAACCAAGGAACACTTTTGAGAGAGAAAAGGGAAGAAAATTTCGTCCAAAAGGGTTATCTAAAGATCATGGACGAAATTCCTTATGGTAAAGGGTTTATATAGGTGTTAGGAAGGTACTGGATAAGGCAGGTGTATCTAGGATAACCCTAATCCCTTAACTTCCTCCCTAAGGCATCCAAGACACCCTTAGAGCCCAAGGAAACCCTAGGACACTCTAGATTTCGTTCACCCCCCTTTACGGAGGTTCTAGAATTGCCCAATGCTCAACTATTGAACATTGTCACCTTTAGTCCATGTAGTTTCAATTAATTCCTTTAATTCCAATATTAATTCCAAATTAATTTCTGATTAAATATTAATTAAACATTATGATTTCTAATTAATATATTATTTCCATAATACATTAATAAATAATTTATTTTGATTTCTAATTAATTTATTAACCAAGTAATAAATTAATAAATCATTCTTCTCTCTCTAACAGTTATCCTATTCAATTGCCAGGTTTGAAGGCAACCCAAAAGGACATTGCTACTATCAATTCAAGTTTATACCAATTGTAGTTATGAGCTTAGACACCTAATCCAACAGTCTCCCACTTGGATAAGTCTAATAAGTATAGTTGCAAGTATAACTTCAAAAATTGACTAACAAATTGTAGCTACCAAAAGCCGCTGTCGAACTCTGACCCGGTCAGTGACATGTCCTTAGATAAAGGATCAAATATTCTTCCATTCTACAAGATATCGTATGGAAATGAGACATGGATTATAGTTAATCTCTCTGTCTAAGATTTGTTTCCCGATTTCTGATTTATGATGACTGATAATAGACTACTAATTGAACACATCAATTCCGTCCAGGCTTGGCCAAGCGCTTTAGTTGTCATCATCAAATCATCGAGGGGCCCACAGATATCGCTTTTACCCGTTTAGGGTAAAAGGAACGGATAAACTTCGACTCATATGCTTGCACTATTTACTCATCAAATCACACACAACAATACGTTTTATAACATCGAGTTACTGATGCGCTTACGTATTATCAATGCACAACTGATTTGTATACAACAACTCATATGTCTCAGTTTCAAGAATATAAGATATTATCGTCTCAAAAATTACTCGTGATAAAATCCATGAAATAATTCTTTGAGCATGGATTTAATCCAATACTCAAATCTCCATTTCAGAAGTACTCGTGAATGTTATAGCAAACCATTGCTATGTCTAAACCCTTAGACAATCTATAACCCAATTCACGACAGTCTTAATTCACTACTTACTTCCAAAGTATGATCGACTGTTGATATTTTGAATAATCCAATTATTCAGAAAGTAAAACATGGGATGTGAAACATAATAATAACCTAATTAACTATGGTCTCAAACTATTGAATATAAATAAAACACTTATTATTTAATCACCATATTAATTAGCTTTATTAATTGTATAATGTTTCGAGTAATCAACTAATCACTTGAATTTAAACATTAGTCATGCCATGTTATAAACATGCATACTATGTCTCTCTATGGTCCTTCCTTTGTGAACAGATCGATTGGACATAATTCCAATGATACTCATATAGCAATCCCAAAACCTTATTACAAGTGTAAGAATTTCCACATGTGTCAGAATCTAACCTTTCATGCAATGATCCTTTTGTGATGACCTAGCCTAGAAGTCATAAAGACTTTGCCAACGATGTCACAAAATGCTCCACTGAAACTTTGTTACTTAAAACAATTTCATGGTAATGAAGTATCAGATTCAAGGTTGTTAGAATAAATGAGAGTAGATCGACAGATTCTAAACTGGTAATTGAATCAAAACAAACAACACAATGATCGAATATGTGCTTAATGATTAAAAAGCACTGCCTTATAAGAGCTCGATTAAAAACTGCTACTGTAAAGGCAATGTAGGGTTACAACAAGATCGATAGTAAACACGGTGCATGCATGCACTATATATAGCTAAACCCTAATCATTAAAGACACTGGGTGGATAGGCCCAACCTGTTACATAAAATGGACTATACAAAAAATACACAATTGACGCAATCCATTAAACCCAACAATCTCCCCATTTGTGTCAATTGAGGAAGGAGACGCTTCACTGATGTGTTCGTTTCTGTGTCTTGCAAAGCTTGGGCATGAGACTGAGTAGTGTACCATGAACTGCTATATACCATCTGATCATATCCGATTAGCACTTATTCGCAGCTGCATCATTCGCTTTGCATTGCTCTGTGATCTCCAAAACGTAGTTCAGGCATGAAGTGGAGAACAGGTGTTTATCAGGCAGAGCAAACAGACATTTCTGGATATCGTCTCTTTCTTTCGATCCTCTTTGAAACATAACGCTCCAGTTGTCTTTTTCAATTACCCCCATGTGCATCTGATTGATGTCTTTCGCCGAAGCTTTGGGAAGAACTGTTGGTTTTTCGTAATACTGAAGCAATTTCAACATCCATCTTCCCTACTTCAAGGATGTACGAAACCAACATCCTCTTGATATGGGCCACAATAGGTTCATACTTCTTTTCTTCCTTCATTAAGAGATGTAACATAGTAATCCAATCGAAGGGGTTCAAACATGGCAAGTCTGCGAGTGAGAACTCAAACACAGAACTCTCGGAACCTCAAAACAGTTTTAAATTTGGCATTGACAAAGCTCTCAGTTTCGATTGGCCCAATAACCTTGACCGCTGTTATTTTCTGTGAACTCCAGGTATGGTATTGTGGCTTGCCACGCTTCAGATAGAATTCCATAAGGGACTTGTTCACATTCTCATCCGAATCTGGTGCGTTTGTTATTTTCTCAAAACACCAAAACAGGAAGGCCTTCGGAGTGATAGGGAAATCCAGTTGCGAATCTAAGGTGTTCTCCAGATCGAACGAAGTGACCGGCTCTAACCAGTGAATGCTTGGATTGTCAAATGCTTCGATCAAGATTCTCTCCATGGACCAAGGAGGAAATAATGTCTTTTTAGTTTCTAGAGCGATCTGAGCATCACAAAGCTCTTTTTCTCGTGCTTCAACCTCTCTTGCGATTCGCAGGTTCTCATCGAGAACTGCATCACGTGCTTTTCACTTGAGTTTTGCACTTTCGTCTTCTTATTCTTCATCCTCATCATCGATGATCTTTTCTTTTCCCTTTAATCCCGAAGCTACATTATCCTTCAGATCAGATCCATTTGCCTTTTCATTTTCATCAGAAGTTCCGACTGCTTTCTAGCGTTCTTTCATATATTGCTTCTCATTGTCTCTCCCTTGTTTCAGAAGTGTGCCAGATTCTGAAACACCCTTAAGCCCGTTTAGCATCGAGAACACATGCCTAAGTTTATCAGCCAGATGCTGCCTTTACAGAGACCATGAGTTGAGAATCACGAGTCTCAATGAGATTGGATAGGAAGGCATTCACGTCAGCGATGCATCTCTTCATCACGGTTTTTTAAGACATAAGCTCTTCAATCTACGAATTGGCATGCGCGAGTTGGAAAGATAAAACCTTTACTTTTGGTGCCTTGCTTGTGAGCGCATCCATTATTTTACATTCAGTGGCCAAATTATCCTGAAGCTTCTCAATTTTTGAAGAGATAGAGGTTTGGAACTCTGTGTTATCGGTTTGGATCCCAGTACGAACCGTCTCAAGAGTTGCCTTCTCAGTGTGAAGAGTAGTTCCAAGACTTGAGATCACTTGATTTGCTTTATCTGTGTTAGATTCCAAGGAAGTTTGAAAATCTCCCATGAAAGTTTTGACATTATAAAGTAGTTTATCGACTTTTTCGGTTGTTTACTTGCAGACAGTTGCTGAATTCTCAACAACTTGGTTGGTTTTATCAAGGTTCGCAAAATGCTCCTTCGTGAGTGTTTTAAAGAATGCCTTGACAGCCTCCTAAGAATAGTCACTGTGAGAGGATGCTTTGGTGAAATAAAGCAAATAATCCAACTTCTCATTCAGAGCCTTGAGTTGCCCTTTGGTGACCGGAGCATCGTCATCACTTTCATCTCATACAGTGAAAGGACTATAAGTAAAAGCTTCAAAATCATTAACATCATCCCCGAAAACAGTGTCAGGGTCATCATGTCATAGAGGGGAGATGGGAGTAGAGTCATGACCAAGAGTGAAACCTGAAGCACCTGCCCCGTATCAGATACGTTGACAGAAATTAGAGGTGCACTAGTGGTTGTGGTTGTTGTTGCTGTAGTTTCTGTGAACAAAAGAGTGGACTATGCAAAGGTAGCTTGGGGTTGCGAAACACCCATAGTGACAGTCGGGCAAGGAGCTATAGTGATTGGAGTTGTTGTAGTAGCAGTGGATGAACGAGGAGAGAAATCATGGAAAAAGTCATCTGTAATTGGAACAGATGTAGGCATTTGGAAAGTAACCTCAAGATTCGTAGGAATTGGCTCCGAAACTAAAGGGTGCGAAGTCGCAGCGGTGTCATCTTGTTCGTGCTGGACTTGCTTTGGGATGCGAATGTCAGAGATGGTATTGGACTGCGAATCCTCCTCATCACTTGGAGTAGGAGTTCTTGGCTTGCGAGCAGCTCGCTTCACCTTCTTCTTTGGAGTTTGGGCAGGTTCAGAAGGTCCAGCCTTTGGTTTTCTTTTACCTCGCTTCTTTGGCTTATCAGCCTCCTCAAGAACCTTTCGTATTGCATCGGTCATTGGACGTGGACCAGAAGCCGGTAGACTACGATAGGCTTGAATAACTTCACTCGCAGCTGGAAAATTACGAAACATCATCTCTGGGATAGAGCCGATGAAGGTAAATCATGAAGTATCTGACAAAATAATGTTTGTGGTGTGGAAAACCTGAATGTGAGCCATACTCGAACCCTCTGTGACCGGAATGCTTAGGCGATCGATAGCCCTCTGAACAACGATTGTCCAAATACACGCACAAGAGATCGCATTGTGCTATGTTGTAGAAAAAGTACTCTGGACAAGTTGAGGCCAAAGCACTGTTCCATAGTCAAGATTAACTCCGGAGTAAACACCATACATGATTGTCATGAACATCTTACTCGCACAGTCGGATCCGGTTACCCTTTCAGAAAAGCTTTTGAAAATAAGGGTCAACAACCCATTCCACACAGGCGGTAGGTTAGGCATCTTGAATTTGGAGACAGTGGCAAGGTATTCACTAGGGATGAGATTTAGAATCGGAAAACCAGACCGGAACCGGAATCGGACCGGAACCGGAACGGTTAGAACCAGAATATATAGAATCGGTTCCGGTTTCGGGTTTAAAACTTGGCTTTATCCGGGTTCCGGGTAATCCAGGTTTGGGTCCATCGGGTCTGGGTAAACTGGGTCTAAAAACCGGAACCGGCGTTAGGAACTGGAACCACTTTTAGGGCCGGAACCGTTTTTTTGTGAAACGTTTAAAAGATGCATATCTCATTCGTTTCAACTCCGATTGACATGCGGTTTTTTCCAACGTGTAGTTTAGAGTTTGTACATGATTTTAGTCTATAAATTTTCCAATTTTATTTTTATATTCATTGACTTACAGTCCCCCAAAGTCGAGATATCAAAGCTGAAAGTTTTTTGTTTTTCAGTTTTTTTGTATTATGTGAAAGTTTTAAAACACACATATCTAATTCGTTTGAAGTCGGATTGACATGTGGTTTTTTCCAACTTGTAGTTTAGAGTTTGTACATGAGTTTAGACTATAATTTTGTCATTTTTGGTTTAATATTAAATGATTTACAGTCCCCCGAAGTCGGGATATCAAAACTAAAAATTTTCAACTTTTCAGCTATTTGTTTTTGTTCTTTGTATTCTGTGAAAATGTTAACACATGCATATCTCATTCGTTTAAAGTCGAACTGACATACGATTTTGTCCAGAGTGTATTTTAGAGTTTGTACATGATTTTAGACTATAATTTTGTCAATTTTGGTTTCATATTCAATGAGTTACAGTCCTCCAAAGTCGGGATATCAATATGAAAATTTTCAAAGTTCAACCCACTAAGTAGTAAGTAATTACCAAAAAATTCCGGTTTTTCCGGGTTTCCGGCTCTAAACTCACTTTATCCGGTTCCAACCTACCCACTTTGATGTTTTCGGGTTTTCCGGTTCTAGACCCACTTTACCCGGTACCGTACCCGGAACCGAACCGGAACCGATTCTTATATACCAGTCCGGTTTCCGGTTCTACAAAATCATGTTAACCGGTTTCGGGTTTTCTGGGTCCGGGTCCATCCGGTCCGGGTTTAGACCTACTTTCATCCCTAGTATTCACGATATCCCATATTGTAGAACATCTCCAGAATTGCAGAATTGGAGATGGATTTTGGATCAATTAAGTCACGACCTTGAGGAAGCCCCAACAGACTACAAAACCTGGACTTAATGATGTAGGTTTTTGTTGGACTAGGTGTCTAAGACCATAACTATAATTGGGATGTACTTGACCGGATAGTAGCATGATCCTTTTGGGTTGCCTTCACACTAGTGACTAGACAAGATGATTGTTGAGGATAGAGGCTGATTTATTGTTAAGAATAATAAATTGGGGAATAAATATGATTTATTAATATATTATATGAATAATATATTAATTTGGAATCATATTATTAATTAGTATTTAATCAGAAATTAATTTAGAATTAATTTTGGGATTAAAGGAACTGATTAAAAGTGCAGGGGCTGTTTTGTAATTATTTGATAGTTGAGGCTTTGGGTCAATGGATCACCTTATTAGGCATGGGCCGAAAATCCTAGAAGGTTCTAGGAGTTTTCGTCCAAGGCTAAAGGATAGGAGGTCCATGGACTTGCTTAGGCCCTAAGCTAAGGGATTAGGGTTTCCACCCTGAAACCCTAGTTGGCCTCAAGTATAAATAGACCCCCCTTAGGCACTAGAATTCGTCCAAGCTTGGAGAAACCCTAGTATAGCCGAATTTTGGAGCTTGTTACCCTCCCTCATCTCTCTCATATTCATCCTCTCACTCAAGTGTGTTTGTGAGCCATTAGAGGTACTACACTTGTGGTACTTGATCTCAAGAGCTAAGGAAACACAAGGAACTAGTTGTTATTACTATATAGCAACAAAAGGTATGTATTCTATTCTTGTTTGTGAATTTCGAAAATAATAGATGCATGCTAGGTTTCTTTTTGTGTTCATAAAGTTGTATGTCTAATAGTGAAAACATAGATCCAAATTAGGGTTGCATGCACACATGGGATTGTTTGTATAAAACCCATCAGTGGTATCAGAGCGTTTGGTTTTGTTTTCAATTGGATTTGATACAAGAGTATGAACTTGACAAATTAGGGTTTATGGCTAATAAACCCTAGGGCTTGGATTTTCGAAATTAGGGTTCCAAAACCCTAGTTTTTGAATTATGCTAGGGTTTCTTAAACCCTTTCCTTTGGCATCAAGATTTCGAAATTAGGGTTGTCTAACCCTTGGGTTTTCGAAAATGCCTTATTCCCCAAGATAAGACTCCAAGATTTTAGGGATTAGGATAATGCCATCTTTTGTAATTATCCCTTTAATTGTTTAAATAGATAATTAAAGATCTTTGAATTATCCCATCCCAAATTTTCGAATTTTAGGGGATAAAGGGATTAGGTTAAATTAATTGTTTAATTTAATGGATAACCTCCAAGATTTAATAATTTAAATTAATTGTTTAATTTTGGATAATTATTATATCAAAGTTTTAATATTTAAGATTTTAAAATTAAAAAGTTTTAATTTTCGAAAATTTTAAATTTGATTAAAACCCTAGTATTTTGAAATGTTTAAAATACACCCTTATACTATTATAATATTATAAGATTAATAATTATATATATGTATAAGATTAAGCTAGTCTTACCATTAGTAGGCCTCATTCACGAAGCCGATCTATAAGGGGGTATAAGGTTGTTGCCTATAAAATGGCAGTTTAATGGATGTCCACTCTCACCCACCGCTTCCTTGATTGGTGGAGGGTTGTTAGCCTAACGGGTAGGATAGGGCAATTAATTCCTCATTAAAAGTGTAATGGTTAATAAAGTAACTAAATGTTTTTTTATAAAACTCCCAATCTTAGTTACTTTAGGAAAAATGTGAAAATGATGTTATTCCATGAAATTACACTTTGTACCCTTGCCAAGTCGTTAGTGGAGTGTGCATGGATAACCAACACACTAATATGGGCTAGCAAAGGTGGAAAAGGGTGACTTGATGTTTGTCATAGATCAATGGAGCGTGTGTGGCTAACCGACACATTGATTAGGTGACTATAACATTGAGGGCACCAAGTACATTTGCATGGTTATTCACACCTTGTTTGTGATCCTCGGTATCCCAGTCACAAACTTGAAGGGCATATCGAGATTTAAACCTGCCATTGAAAAGTTCAATGAATCTCAAAATATCTAGGAGTTTCAATACATTTAAAACTTAATTATTGTTTTTGTTTTTCATGGTGGAAATTAGTGAATCGTCATTCACTTACCTTCAAATTATTTGCGATTTAGATTACGACACCCTCTTCTAAATTGTGAATAATGTTGTTGGGTCCTAGACCTAATTTCTCATTTAGGTGTTTAATTGGGGATTCTTATCTAATTAAACTTTGTCTCTCTTCTTTTTCAGATGTCTGCCTTAATCAACAACAACGCTTCTGGCTCGAACTCTTCCGGCTCATTCTCACTCATGAATTTGTGTGGGAGGGTGATTTTCGATGGGACTAATTTTAATGATTGGATCCGCAACATCTGAATGGTTACCCGCTACGAGGACAAGGAGTATGTCCTCGATAAGAAGCTGAAAGAAGTGAATGTCAACACTGATACTCCCGAGGAGATCGTTGCCTTTGAGGCTCGTGAGCGCGATGCTACCAAAGTCCATTGCATCATGCTCGCGACTATGACTGCCGAACTCCAAAAGTCCTACGAGGAATTCTAACCCTATGAGATGCATCATGATTTGCTGGACAGTTACCACCAAAGTGCCAGGCAGGAGAGGTACGAGATTATCACTTCGATGATCACTACCTAGATGAGGGACAGAGAGTCCATCACGGCCCATTTGCAGAAAATGCAGAGATATGTCGACCGCATGCTGAAGTTAAATGTTAACTTCGATGAGGAGCTGGCGATTGATATCATTCTTCACTCCTTCCCTCCGTGTTACAACCAGTTCCACATGACCTACCACATGAACAAATAGGAGGTCACTTTGAGCAAGCTTCAAGGCCTGCTGAGGACTGCTGAGAGCAACCTCAAGGACAAATTTGTTGCATCAAATCCTACTGTTGCTGCCCCGACTTGGCTATTGGGCAGGGGAATGGTAAGAAGAGGAAGGCTCCTTCCAAGAGCCACCACAAGGGAAATTCCCAAGATGACACCTCTTCTAGTGGAACCAAGGCTGGTTCCGCAGCGCCCTCCTCCAACACGAAGGATGCAGAGTGCTACTACTGCCATGAAAAAGGGCATTGGAAATGAAGCTTCCCGAAGTATCTGCAGGATATTAAGGATGGAAAGATAAAACCATCCTACGCAGGTACTTATACTATTCAATCTAATAACTCATCACATGCTATTTCTTGGGTTCTCGATACAGGATGTGCTTTTCACATTTGTTCTGATTTGCAGGGCCTAAGAAGAAGTAGGTATGTGGAGCATGGGAAGATAAACTTGATCATGAGGAACAGAAGAGCGTCGCATGTCACCAAGATTGGAGTTTACTCTTTAGTGCTTAGTAGTGGGTTAGGACTAGAGTTGAATAATTGTTTCTATTCGCCAGAAACGGCAAGAAATATCATTTCTTTTCATGGTTTATATAAACAAGGTTTTAGATTTTCGTTTGATAATGAAAAGGGTTCTATTAATGCTTTCTTTAATGATGTTTTCTATTTTGAAGCATTACCTTGTAATGGAATATATGAAACTGTGATGGTTGTAGACAACTTAGAAAATGATGTGTTGTATATCGATTCTTCCAATGATTTGGATAAAGCATTCTTGTGGCATTGTCGTCTTGGATATGTCAACAAGAAACGCATAGCCCAACTCCAAAATGATGGAGTGTTGGAGTCGTTCGACCTTAGGGACGATGACGTGTGCGAGTCTTGTTTACTTGGAAAGATGACCAAGTCACCCTTCACGGGTACATATGAAATGGGTGAGGGTTTATTGGATCTCATACATACCGATGTGTGTGGACCCTTTAGATCCACCACAAGGGATGCAAGTCGCTTCTATGAGACTTTCACCGATGATTATAGCAGATATGGTTATATCTACTTAATCAAGCACAAGTCAGAAACCTTTGAAAAGTTCAAAGAGTTTAAGCAGGAAGTGGAGAATCAGCGGGGCAGGAAAATTAAGATGCTCCGATCCGATCGAGGTGGTGAGTACCTTAGTCTTGAATTCCACGACTACCTCAAGGAATGCAGAATTGTTTCGTAATTGACGCCACCTAGGACACCGCAGTTGAATGGTATGGCTGAGAGGCGTAATCGAACCTTGTTGGACATGGTTCGTTCCATGATGAGTCGTGCTTCGTTACCTATCTCATTCTGGGGGTATGCCTTAGAGACTGCCGCCCATATCCTTAACTTAGTCCCTACAAAGAAGGTTGCCAAAACACCTAACGATATGTGGACAGGGAAAGCTCCCTCGTTGGCACATATCAAGGTTTGGGGTTGCGAGGCTTTCGTAAGATGAGAGACTCACGACAAACTCGAACCTCGTAGTGAGCGGTGTATTTTCATCGGCTATCCACAGAAGTCCTTTGGATATCTCTTCTATAGACCGAGTGACAATGTTATCTTCGTTGCGAGGATAGGGGTTTTCCGAGAGCGAGAACTCATAAGCCAAGGAGACAGTGGGAGGCAAATCGATCTTAAAGAGCTTCAAGAATCGAACGATGAAGGAACCTCTAACACTGGCGTTCAACCTGAGGAGGAAACTCCTGTTGAACCTGTTGACGAGTCCCTACCTCTTAGAAGTTCCAGTAGAGTTAGTGTTCTACCGGAGTTTTATGGTTTTCATATTACTACTGAAGGTGATACGTTTGTTAGTGATAGTACACTAGTAAATTTGGATGAACCTAGCAGCTACAAGGAATCCATGGCAGGCCTGGAGTCTGCAAAATGGAAAGAGGCTATGGACAGCGAGAATCAGTCCATGTATGACAACCAAGTTTGGAATTTGGTTGAAAATGTACCGGGTCGTAAGACGGTCGGGCGCAAGTGGATCTTCAAGAAGAAGACTGACATGGACGGGAAAGTACACACTTATAAGGCGCGATTGGTTGCGAAGGGCTTTACTCAAACTCCCAGAGTTGACTATGATGAGACCTTCTCACCAGTTGCGAAGATAAAGTCTATTAGGGTTATGTTAGCCATAACTGCGTTTCATGATTATGAAATATGGTAGATGGATGTCAAAACCGCTTTCCTTAATGGGAAGTTGGCTGAGGATGTTTACATGAGTCAGCCAGAGGGTTTTGACGATGCAAAGCATCCTAATAGAGTGTGTAAGCTTGACAAATCCATTTATGGATTGAAACAAGCATCTCGTAGATGGAATCTTTGTTTTGATGAGAAAGTCAAAGAGTTTGGCTTCCTGCGAAGTGAGGATGAGTCCTGTGTATATGTCAAAGTCAGTGGGAGTATAGTTAGCTTCCTCGTATTGTATGTCGATGACATACTTCTCATAGGAAACGACATGCCAACCCTGCAGGAGGTTAAGTCCTGGCTTGGGAAGTGCTTCGCTATGAAGGACCTCGGAGAGTCTGCCTATATTCTGGGAATAAGGATAGTGAGAAACAGGAGTAAAAGGCTAATATGACTTAGTCAAAATACTTACTTGGATAAGGTACTAAAACGTTTTAGTATGGAGAATTCCAAGAAGGGGGAGTTGCCGATCCAAAGCAATACCAAGTTGAGTAAGACTCAAAGCCCGAGTACTGAAGCCGAGATAGCAGAGATGAGTCGAGTACCTTAGACTTCTGCAGTTGGCTCGATCATGTATGCTATGACTTGTACTCGCCATGATGTGGCCTTCGCTTTGATCATGGTCAGCAGATATCAAGGGAATCCTGGTAGAGCGCATTGGACCGCAGCCAAGAATATTCTTAAGTACCTTCGGAGGACCAATGAATGGTTTCTTATCCTCGGTGGGAGTGATGACTTAAAGGGTGCGAGGGTATAGTGACGCCAGTTTTCAGACCGACCGAGACAACTTCCGTTCTCAGTCGGGCTGGGTCTTTACCCTGATTGGAGGAGTAGTGACTTGGAAAAGTTCCAAGCAAGAGATTGTGGCTGATTCAACGTGCGAATCAGAGTACATAGCACCGAGCGAAGCGTTAAAGGAGGCGATATGGTTGAAGAACTTCATCGGAGACCTTGGAGTTGTGCCAGCCATAAAGGAGCCTATGGAGATTTTATGTGATAATGAAGGAGCGGTTGCCTTGACCAAGGAACCGAGGGATCATGGCAGATCCAGACATATCGACAGGAAATACCACTTTATTAGACATTGGGGTAGAAGAGGGACTCCTCGGAGTAAAGAGGGTATCGTCAGAAGAGAACTCAACAGATCCTCTTACGAAGGGACTGAGTAGGGTTAAGCACTTGCAGCACGCTAGGAGCATTGGGCTGAAGGACGATATAAGTTTTAGTGATTAGATAGTTTTGAAACGTATAATAGATAAATTGTAATTAACATTTGATGATTAAATAAAGGAGTATTATTTATAAGTAAAGTTACTGTCTTGTGTTAATTATTTACCTATTGTTTCACTTTGCATGTTTTGACTTCCTTAATAATAAGATTATTCGAACAACACACAGTCGTTTATATGTTGCAAGTAGATATGAAAGAAGACTGTCGTGAATTGGTTTGTAGACTGTCTAAAGTGTATTAGACATAGAAAAAGTTTGCTGCAACGTTCATGAGTGCTTATGAAATAAGTTTTGAGCATTGGATTAAACCCACGCTTACTTGTATCACTTCATGGAATTTTTCACGAGTGATCGTAAGACGATAATATCATATAGTCTTTAAACCTAGATATATGGTTTATTGTTTGCAAGTTGGTTGTGCATTGATAATGCGTAAACGCACCAGTAACTTGATGTTATAAAACGCATTGTTTTGTATGATGTGATGAGTGAATAGTAAATGCATATAAGTCGAAGTTTATCTGTTCCTTTTATCCTACGAGGCTAAAAGCGATATCTTGGGCCCCTCGATGATTTGGTTTGATTTATGTGTCGGGCCCGGTCAGGACTAAGTTAATGTATTCAATTAAGTTCTATGTCAGACAAATCAGAGATCGAGAAACAAACTGTTGGACAACAAGTATGAATATGTTCCATGTGATTGTCCGCATGATATCTTGAGAACGGAGGACTATACGATCCCTTATCTAAAGGACGAGTCAGAGTTCGACATCGGCTATTGAGAGCTACGATTGCTAATCGGATTTTGAAGTTACATTGACAGTTATAGTTATTAGACTTATCCAAGTAGGAGACTGTTGGATTAGGTGTCTATGCCCATAACTATAATTGGGATGTACTTGACCCGATAGTAGCATGATCCTTTTGGGTTGCCTTCACACTAGTGACTAGACATTGTTTGTATAAAACCCATCAGTTTTCTGGTTATCGATTTCAAAGGTAATCTTCTCTTCCCCTTGTTGGTAGCTAGCAGTCGAGTACGCCTTGGATAGATGAACCAAGGGTACGTTCTCAGTCTTCGTCAAAGTGATAACCAATGGAGAATAGCGCAGACACTCAATTAGAGGTTGGAGAAAGGTGTCGTACTTAGTTGGTTCAAGGTCCAGGATGAGATTGTGGTTAGCTTTGAGGTTGAGCAATATTGATTGTGCCATTTGTTCGGCGATTGAAGGGGTTTCATATGAGGTTGCTATTGTTGCTTGGTGGAGAAGATGATGAACAGTAGAGAGAGAAATCATCAGGAGAATTTCGAGTGCTTTAAACGTGGTAATGAATAATGAAGCGTCGAAATCCTTATATACGATATGATAGGTGAGAGAAAACCGAAGGTTGATAATCCCAAATTACTGAAAAAGCGCCTAAAAAGGCGTGACTGACAGCTGTGACGTCAGGCGGTGTAACTGACAACGTGATGTCAGGGTATTTTGATTTTTTCATGCGCCCAAATCAAATCTTATCCCTTCAATTCCGTCGTTTCAGTTATGCTCTTTTGCAATTAATCGCCATCAACTGTTCTGCGAATCTGAAAGTAACCATTAGAATTGCGAACCAGACTTTGGAAAATCAAAAGAATCTTCGTGCAAGAGTGTGCCAAAGATAAAGAAATAAAACAATTTGTTTAAGGGATTCTAGTGATGTCAATAAAGACACAAAACAGTTGGATCTCGAGCAACGATCTCGTACTTCAGAGTCAAGAGAGACTCGGAAGTGTCTGTTTGGAGTCCCGTTGAATTACGATCATTTGTTAGTTGAGTAACAGTGAAAGGCTTCTTTTCAATAAGGATTAAGGGTGGCTTAATCTTCATCCAAACTCTGAAAACTCAATATAAGTCTGAACGTTCGGAGGAAGTACTTTTCTGACCAGTGTAGCCATAAGGACAAGTATGATTTGGAATTAATTTAAGTGACTTGGATAAGTATAGAAATCTCAAGAAAAATAAAAATTAGATCTATTGGGAAGAAACATCTTAGGTCTAGAACATTTCATTAAGATCGCACAAAAATAAAAAGAGATTTCAGGGTACAAACCACGAAGGTGGACATTCGTTAACTCCTTGGTGAAAAAGCTAGAACATTTATATGCTTCACCGTCAATTCTTAAATATGTGTTGGATTTTAGGTTTCACTCAATTCGTGGTGATATGAATTTAAGATCATAAACACATAAGTTTTGTAACCGTAAACCTCAGTTGTAATATATGAGAGTCTCAAGGGTTACATTCATGAATGCGACATTGATGGAAAAGTAGTGGTAGGTGGTTCCAAAGAAAAATGTACCTCTGCTATAAGAAAGTGACTAAGCAGTCAACTCTTAACTCGTTATGAGAAGAGTAAGGTAGCTCAATGACTTATGCGAATGAATAGCCTAATTGGGAAGAAACGATTGGTATTATCGATTCATTAAGGCTTCAACATAAAAGTCTCAGAGGCTTCGGACTACATGCAACATCATGCTTCTAGGGACACTTAACTAGTGCATAGTTTCGAAATATTTACCTGCCCCATCATTCATAATTGAGACCATCATGATATGTACCTTCAATCCTGCTCAATTATCTAATATTTTTGGTATTTTATCATTTTCATAAATAAAAATAAGAAAAAAAATAAAGAAAATATTTTTGTATTTTAGTTTTTCTGAAAAAGAAATAAAAACAGAAATAAAATATTTTTGGAGTTTTGATTTTTCTGAAAAGAAATAAAAACAGAAAAATGAAATAAGAAGCAATAAACAAAATATACAAAGGATACATGAAGTTCCGAACCACGAATGAACAGTAGACTGTGAGTCACTACGAACATTCGCACCAATTCGTCGTATGAACAGTGTACTGCGAGTCACTACGAACGTTCGCACCAATTCGCAGGTCAACTAAAACTTTATGAATGCGAAGGTAGTTTCAGAACAGATTCAGCCTCGATCATTCCTAAGCCTTGAAGAATGCGATTAAAGGTTTGTTCAGGTAAGGATTTTGTAAAGATGTCATCCAGCTGATCAGCGGATCTAACAAAGTGAATCTCGACATTTCCATCTTCCACGTGATCTTTGATGAAGTGATACCTCAATGCTATATGTTTGGTTTTGGAGTGTTGCATTGGGTTGTGAAATATGCGAATGAAGCTTTCAGAATCGCAATACAAGGGGATTCGCTTCATGTTAATACCATAGTCACGAAGCTAACTTTGACTCCAGATAACTTGTGAAGTACAAGAGGCAGCAACTATGTACTTAGCTTCAACAGTTGATAGGGAGGCGCAACTTTGCTTTTTAGATTGCCAACTGACGAGTTTGCCTTCAAGAAATTGACATCCTCCAGTTGTACTCTTTCGATCTAGACCGCAACCTCCGAGATCAGCATCTGAAAATGCTTGCACAAAGAATCCTGAGCTTGAAGGGTACCATATTCCGAGCGAGGAAGTTCGTTTAAGATACCTGAATATGTTCTTGACAGCAGTCATGTGGGGTTTGCGAGGATTTTCTTGAAACCTGGCACAATAACAAACATAAAACATGATGTCTAGACGATTAGCGGTTAGATACATCAATGAACCTATCATTTGACGATAGAGTGTCATATCAGCAGCTGGTTTGTCCAAAGACGGTGTTAGTTTCATTCCGAATGCCATTGGAACCTTCACCGTCGAATCTCCCATCATTCCAAACTTTGCAAGTAAGGTCTTCGTATAAGCCTCCTGGTTGATAATGATTCCCTCCTGACTCTTTCGTATGTTCAAACCAAGGAAAAAGTTAATCCAACCCATAGAGCTCATCTCAAATTTAGTTTCCATCAACTTTCGGAACTCAGCAGTTAAACTGGGATTTGTAGAACCGAAAATGATGTCATCAACCTAAATTTGGACAATCATCAGATGGTCACCATCTTTCTTGCGAAAGAAGGTTGGGTCAACCGAACCTTGTTTAAATTTAGCTTGTTTTAAGAATCTAGTAAGAGTTTCATACCAGGCTCGTGGAGCTTGCTTCAGACCATAGACTGCTTTATCCAGAATGTAACAGTGGTTCGAATATTTCTTGTTTATGAATCCTGGTGGTTGTTCCACATATACTGTTTCTTCTAGTTCCCCGTTCAGAAAGGCACACTTAACGTCCATTTGGAAGACTTCGAAGTTCTTGTGTGCTGCATATGCCAAGAAGATGCGAAATGACTCCAGTCTTGCAATTGATGCGAAGGTTTCCTCATAATCAATGCCTTCCTCTTGGCAATACCCTTTAACAACTAGTCGTGCCTTGTTTCGTATCATATTTCCATCTTTGTCTAGTTTGTTATGAAATACCCATTTTAGACCTACAACAGATACATCCTTCGGAGTGGGAATCAATCTCCAGACCTTGTTTCGTTCAAACTCATTGAGCTCCTCCTGTATTTCTTGCACCCAATCTGAATGATCAAGAGCAACCTTAACATTTTAGGCTCAATTTTGGAGATAAACGAATTAAACATGCAATATTCCACTTTAGAGAATAATGCAGTATGCTTCGCCTTTTGTTATGCTCTCGTAAGAACTCCTGAACATGTTTCTCTGATAACTTGAGTTTTGGGATGATCTTTGGTCCACTTGGTCAAAGGAGGGTAATTTGGATCATAAGTTGGATCCAGTTCAATATTCACATCCTCAAATTCTGACTGCACATCTGAATCATCATTCGTATTTTCATTCTCCCCCTCGAATGATGTATGCTCCTATTCTTCTGGAATTGAATTCTCCCCCTGGAGTGGACTTTCGTTGGTCAATTAAGGAGTTGAATGCCCCCCTTGAAAAGGTGTATCAGGTGTGGAGGTTGAAGTAGAACCCTCCCCCTGAAATGGAGCATTCGCAGCTTGTGGAACTTTCGTACTTTGTGGCTCTTGTTCTAGATGCTCTGCAGCATCATCAATGATATTATTCAGTTCGTCTTCCTTGTTGTCAGCTGCTTTCGATTCTGAAGAGATTGCCTTCTCTGGCTCGGCGAATAAGTTCATGAATTCGTCATAGAGATTGGAGAGTGGAATCGTTGTTGGATTTGGCTTGGGAAAGAACTCCTTTGATTGACTGTCATCCTTCTGATACTTCTTTAAAAAAATTTTAATTGAACATGACATAATAGGATTCTTCTATCTTTTTAGACTTTTTGTTGAGAACCCTATATGCCTCAGAAGTCATGGAATACCCTAAGAAAATACCTTCATCAGCCTTCACATCGAATTTGTTCCTTTGCTCTTTAGAACTGAAAATTAAGCACCTGGAACCAAATACATGGAAGTGATGGGTTTTGAGCATATCTACATTCCTATGTGATCATGCAAACCTAATTGCTTTGGATCTAAGTTTTTCTCTATTGAACATACAAATATGAACACCAAAGCAATAACCCTAGATCTAGTATATACAATTTCGAAATTCACATATATATTAAGGTTAGAAGATTACCTCACTTGTTATATTGTAATAACAAGAACTATCCTTGCTTAATCTTGACCTCTGAAAGCCTAGTGCCCCAAGTGTTGCACCTCTAATGGAGTCACAAACACTCAATGCAAAGGATGAGAAGGAGAGAGGCTTAGAATTCGGCCATGGTTCCTCCAAAATAAGAGTGGCCGAAAATCCAAGCAAGAGGATCTTTAAATAGATGTGGCTGCTATGGTTGTCAGGTGGAAACCCTAATTCCTTGATTAAGGCTTAATCAGCCCATAGACTTCTCCTTATGAGGCCTTGGACGAAATCTATAGGGCCTTACTATAAGATTTCGTCCACTCCTAATGAAGGAGTCCAATAGCCCAGTTTCACAACTATCAATGATTTGAAAAACAACCCCTCCATTATTAATCAGTTCCTTTAATCCCAAAATTAATATCAAATTAATTTATGATTAATTACAAATTAATAATATGATTTCCAAATAATATATTTATCTTGTAATATATTAGTAAAATCATTATGAGTACCAATTTATTTTTTCACATAATAAATTCTACTCTCTCTCCACTTGTCATCCTATCAAGTTGCATGAGTGAAGGCAACCCAAAAGGACCATGCTACATATCAAATCAAGTACATACCAATTATAGTTATGGGCTTAGACACCTAATCCAACAATCTCCTACTTGGATAAGTCTAAAAACTATTATTGCAAGTATGACTTCAGAATTTGACTAGCAATCGTAGCTTTCAAAAGCCGTTGTCGAACTCTGATCTTATCAGTAACGTGTCCTTTAGATAAGCGATCAAATATCCCACCGTTCTACAAGATATCGTATGGACATGAGACATGGATTAAAATCATTCTCTCTGTCCAAGGTTTGTTTCCCGATTTCTGATTTACGACGACTGACAACAGACTACAATTGAACACATCAACTTAGTCCAGGCTTGGCCAAGCGCTAAGGGTGTCATCACTAAATCATCGAGGGCCCTACAAATATCGCTTTTTTTCATTTAGGGCAAAAGGAACGGATATACTTCGACTCATATGCTTGTACAATTTACTCAAATCACACACAACAATACGTTTTATAACATCAAGTTACTGTTGCGTTTACGCATTATCAATGCGCAACCGACTTGTAAACAACAACTCATATGTCTCCGTTTCAAGAATATAAGATATTATTATCTCACAATCACTCGTGATAGAATCCATGAAGTGATTCAAATGAGCGTGAGTTTAATCTAATACTTAAATTCTTATTTCAGGAGTACTCATGAACACTTCAGTTGTAACATCCCGACTCCCAGGTATAATTTTCGAAAGCTTTATATTCATTTTGCTGAGGGAACTCGATGAGTGGGGGGCCCTAACTCGTCGTGTCGAACCTAGTCAGCCTGCGTGATTTATGACTTCTACTCGACGAGCCGGAGGACCCCGACTCGACGAGTAGAGGATGTGCATGGAAACCCTAATTTTTAGGGTTTGGACCCTATTTAAAGGACCTTAAGTCCTTTCCCCCAGCCCCTTACCACCTTTTGACGGCCAGAAGAAACCCTAATCAGTCTAAACCTTGTTCTTGAGTGTTTTGTGAGGCTAAAGAGTGTTTTAGTGCATTTGTGCAAGAAGCTTGAAGACTCAAGAGCTTGGATCAAGGATAAGCTTGCAGATCCAGTACCTACTCCATTTTGGCTTCCATTTGAAGGTAACAAGTTGTTACCTTGATCATTCTAGTGTTATATCTCCTTGTTCATGGGTTTAAAGCCATCCTTAGCACATTTGTGGGTCATTTCGGGTATTGGGCATGATCTGAAGTTGTAACTTCAGATCTAGACTCCTCCAGGTCCTTGTAGTCATAAAGTTACTGAATTTATCAAGGTTTGGCCCTTCTCTTTAGCTTAAACTTCTCCCTTATCTTGGTTTTGACATTCAGGACCTTGCATGTACGTAAAGTTTGCAACTTTACGTGGAAACCATGCCCTAAGAGGTTAGATCTGCAATTTGGAGCTTTGGGGTAGCTTAAAAACGTCTGAATGAGAAATGGACTGGAAGGACTCGACGAGTTGCATGGCCAACTCGACGAGTCGGATGAAGATTGCCTGTTTTGGTTTTGCAAGGACTCGACGAGTCAGGTAGATGACTCGACGAGTTAGTTAGGGTTTTTTCCCAACATCTGGACATCGCATGGACTCGACGAGTTGTCTGGAAACGCGACGAGTCAACTAGGGCTTTCACGATTTCTCGAGTTCCAGAAGAACTCGACGATTTGGGTCAACATGGATTGTTGACCTTGACTGTTGACTTTGACTTTGACCAAGGGTTGACTTCTGAGGGTATTTTGGTAATTTGGGATTTTGATGGACTTGGTCCTGTGGTGGTTGAGTTCGTTGTTGTGATTCGGGACTTTGATCTTATCACTACAGTTCGACATCGTGAGGTGAGTTCTTCTCACTATATCAACAGGGTCTAAGGCACCAAGGCCGACCCTTTATGATTTGTATCCTGGTTATAGGATGGTTGCTATGTTAGTGATCTGTTAGATCGGTATCCTGGTTATAGGATGGTTGCTATGTTAGTGATCTGTTAGATCGGTATCCTGGTTATAGGATTATGCTCTGTTAGTGATCTATTAAATCAGTATCCTGGTTAGAGGATAATATTATGTTAGTGATCTGTTAGATCTGTATGACTATATGTACATGCTAGCTAGCATATGATATTTATGTGCACATGATTGTTGGATTGGGGGTTGGGTTGAGGAAAATCCTGCTTTGTGCTGTAAGCCAACATACCCAGGGCGGACCGGATAGACTGCATACCTGGTTAGGGCATACTAGTCAGGTCGAAGGCCCGACGAGCGGTGCGGATAGGATGAAGGCCCTGAGAGGCGGTCCAGACGTGCCGATGGCTCGGAGAGCGGTCCATATAGACTGATGGCCCTGCGAGGCTGTCCAGTCAGGCTGATGGCTCAATATGCATGCTGTTTGTTTATATGATATGGTTATATCTGTATGGCGTTGGTATTTTGGGGGAACTCACTAAGCTTCGGGCTTACAGTTGTTGATTATGTTTCAGGTACTTCTAATGATCGCGGGAAGGCGAAGGCGTGATCGTACACCTCCTTATATTTCTATGATTTGATTCTGGGGATACTCTGATGTTTAAACTATTTTGAAAACAAATTTGTAATAATTATCGATTTTAAATGTTTTAAAAAAGTTTTAAATTGGCATGATTTTTGAGGGTGTTACAGCAGCGAACATTTTCTATGTCTAAGCACTTAGACAATCTACAGTCGGATTCATGACAGTCTTACTTCATTACTTACTTCCAAAGTATGATCGACCGTGGATGTTTGAATAATCTTATTATTCGGAAAGTAAAACATACGAAGTGAAACACAAGAATAACCTAATCCAATATGGTCTCAAAACTTTTGAATATAAATAAAACACTTATTATTTAATCACCATATTAATTAGACTTTATTCATTGTTTAAAGTTTCGACTAATCAACTCAATACTTGAATTAAAACAATAGTCATCCCATGCTCCAAGCATGCACACTATGTTTATCTATGGTCCTTTCTTTGTGAAACAGAACAATTGAACACATTTCCAATGATGCTCATCTCACAATCTCAAATCCTTATCACAAGTGTAAGAACACCAAATTCTTGCCACTACTAGAATCTGTTAGATCTAAACTCACATGCGATGATCCTTTTGTAATGTCAAGGCACCAAAGTCACAAAGGCTTTGCCAATGATATTAAAAAGCATTCCACTGGAGATTGATTACAAAAACAATTCCATGGAAATGAGCATTCAAAGAGCATTCCTTGAACATCCTTCTTGCATTAAGGTTACTAATCTTACACACAGATCTTTGTGACCAACTCCCACTATGGAAACATTTCCATATTCCCATATGACTATCAATTATGAACAAGAGTTACATCCTTTCAGAACATGTCAATATGGTCCTTCCAAAATTACATTATACTTCCAACTATCCTCAAGCAACCAATATTTAGTAAACCTCAGATTGTCCTTGACAGTTGTTTAACAACTTTAGTCATATCGAGTTCTGGTCCTTTTTCCCTCTAAATGCCCTTGGCATTTGGAAAATCAGAACGAGTGAATATTATAGCATATGTGATCAATCCTATATCTGAAGCATATGGGATTCGATACATAATGTCTTACATAAAGACATGATACTTGACCAGTCTCTTGCTATAATATTTCCACATATAGAATTTCTTATGTTGAATCATTTGAAGATGGTATTCATATATGTTCATGACTAAGTTCCATTAAAATTTCAATCTAAACTTTTAGATTCGAAATGAAGTATTAGTACCCTCTCCCATAAGCCGTACTATAGCGAAACAACTTTTAAACTCTTTGCAAATTTGTAACCTTTGTTTCCTATAAATAGTATTGCCTACTTGCAACACTTAGTACAATAGTTATGCTCCCACTATCATAACAAGCATACTTTTTCCAGCATAACAATTATATTCCCACTAGCTTTGACATGTACCCAGAAATCAGTTGGACTTCTAGAAGTCAATACTTATTGATTTTCTTACCAACGTTCAGATTTTTGATACGTGGCGCTTCGATAAGTCTTTATCTAGACTTCTCAAGCTCATACACCCTTCATTAGATAGCTCACATGTGTGTCTAAACCCTTTCAGAACTCATAGTAACAAGCCCCGAATGTTCAAACTATTTGTCATTCTCACAATTCGAACTATGAAGAAGGATGTCGTAATCATACTCGAATTTGAGAATGCAATTATCACAACTTCTAACTCTAATGATATCCTTTAAAATCTACTATTGAAAGTGTTTTCCTCACAATCATTTTCATGAAGTAGAGAGAAACCTCATGCCACGTAGATTTTATGGTGTATGTGTTCCTATCCATAGAAATTTGTCATTTCCAACCACTATCACAAGACAAGGTTCATGACAAATTCAAACTCATATGGATGAACTCAATTAATCTTAATTTCTTCCCATATGGCAGCATAAGAGCCTACCAGTGCTTCTAGGTTATTAAGCAGCTCACCCATACAGATCAATGTACTTTCATTGATCAAGGTGCCTTACCTTATGTAATCAATTGAGAACTCATAGAACTCACATACATAGTCAACTTAACTGGAATGGCCATAGAAACAATAATATGTCAACACAATAGGTTATCAACCTCATGTCGTGTGCTAGTGATAACTAAAAGGTTTATTTTTTATTAGATCATGAAACAATCCAAGATCATTTAGACTCCCACTGACCTCTTGACATATAAGATTCTCTGTCAAGGAACGTTCCTTGACAAACAAATATTCAAGGTTTAGTGTGATCTCTTATCAAGAAAAAAGCGCTTCATGTAATTGGTCTTAGTTGATCTTTGTTTTAACCAAAACATCACAACTACCAATTTCAAATGTGCAAGAGTAAGAAAACATTTCTACTCCACATTTCATGAGGCGTTATAAACCTACTTAGAACATGTTACTCAAGGTACAACTTGAAGTAACTAGAGTATGACTCTAAAACTTGTTTTGGAACGAAGTATGACTCATCTTCTTGATTTAACCATTTCAACAATTCCTAATTCCTCTTCTTAGCCATACAAATGAACTAAGGTGTCCTTAGAGGATCAATTGTGACATGGTTCCATAATCATGAGGATGATCATAAAACACGATACTAAAGTACTCTCCTTTCTTTTCAGATCGGAGAAACTTTTATCTTTCTGCCCAATTTGATTCTTCTTATTCATTCTGCTATACTTTGAATCTTTTCAAGGTATCATAATTACACTTAATCTTGTAAGCATAACCATATTTACTGAATCATCAGTAAATCATGACGAATAGATTTATCATCCTTAGTGGTGGATCTGACCAGTTCACATCAATGTGTACTAGATCCTTTAGTCTTTCACTTGATTCACATACACATCTGAACAAGGAGTTAGTCTTAATTTCCAAAGATCAAGATTATCATACATCACACAATTCAAATCGTATGATTCCAAGTTTCTGTCCAATTGAAACTTGGGTGATGAGAATCCTTCCTCACTTGGTAAATTGTGACACTACCACAAACGATATAACTAAGAATCAAATCCATTTTCAACATTGATATTAATAGAAATATAAACACCAATTTTCATAAATGTCGTTGCAAGGAACCATAAGGTAAACAAGATAAAACAAAACAATTCATTTTTATTAATAATGTGCGGAAAAACTTGTCCTTACAACGCAAATACATATGAAAACTATGTTTCTTGATATTCCTAAGCAATCTATCATCGATCCATGCAATCGAAATCCATCTCTTCACGATCAGAATTAGCCTTTACTTTCCTTAAGCTTCCTTCTTTCTCTTAGATTCTGCAAAACATCAAAATGCAATCTTATCACATCATGTATTAAGAATCTATAAATAGGAACTTAATAAAGTTAGATAGTGGATGTACCTGAAGTAGAGCCATACAATTTGACTTTACCATCTCTTAGATCTCTCAAGTAGTTAGGGCAGCTTCGCTTCCAATGCCCCTTCAACTGGCAATAGAAACAGATGGACTCTTTAGGGGTGACACGTGGAACTATCTCATAATTTGCCTTTCTCTTATGGTCAAACCTTTTGACCATGGCCAATTTCTTTCCCTTAGGAGAATAAATCATTTCTGGAATATCGTTGTCATTGCCTATGTCCATGGAAATTTGGGAGATAGATCTTTGTGATATCCCCATTTTCACGGCCAGAAAAGACCGATTTTGTTTATGTTTTATAAAAATCAGAGTACCTCTTTTAATAAAAACGTTGTGGAATTTGTTCCCAGAAAAACATGATAAATACATTATCAAAGAATTTCCGAAGAAATGTATTTTTATCCAATTAAAAACATTTGGGATGTCATCGTCAATACAAAAACATAAGCATAAACAGATCTTACATTCATTTACACTAGTGATCTACATCTCTTTTAAATCCCTCAGTGTAAAGTAGCTTCATATCGACACCTGTGATACAAATAAGCTTGAGTAGGTCAGGTTGGGAAACCTGGTGAGAACATAGGGTTTTCAACCCACAATAATATAATTATTATGTTTAAACATCAAACAATCAACCCAATTACCCATCGCCATTATCTTCTTTACTGTTAAGGATCTACCCTAAGAATCAACTATTCCTCGTTCATTCATTCCTAAGGATCATCCTAAGGAATCGGCACGAAGTCCATCGTCACCGGGGTTTAGGCACTAAGTCTGCATAGGCGCCATGATTTATACAACAGGCACTAATTCCGCATAGTCGACAGGGTTTAGGCACTAAGTCTGCATAGTCGCCAGGGTTTATACAACAGGTACAAAGTCCGCATAGTCGCCAGGGTTTTGGCACCAAGTCTGCATGATCGCCAAGGTTTAGGCACCAAGTTTGCATGATCGTCAGGGTTTAGAGTACACCGGGTGAACACATCGTTCACAACACCTACAAGTTGCGAGCCTGCTAGTGTTCCACTGGACTGTCTAGAATAGTCCGTGATTGTCATCCATACTCTGCTAGATGACGGGGCCAACATTTGGGAACAAGGCTTCTCACATCGTCCACCTCTCACCCTTACCTCATGGTCTATATCACCTCTCAACTCATCATCCAACTCATATTTCATCTACCCATGTTATACCCAACATATTATGTAGATATAAATACATATACAATTTAAATCATATAAAACTTGTATAAAATCGTTCATCCAGCATAGATAGCAAGTATACAGATAATATGCACACATAACACGTAGTTTATATAAAATACTTCATATCTATGTGTAAGATGAAAGTAATTATGCACTCACTTGATAAGGTGGTGACTCGGTACTCGGACAGCGCTTCGTTTACTTTAAAATAATTTCCTTCGACGAAACCTAGTATTATTAGCACTAGATTTTAGTCTAATATTTACCATGACTAATTATTAGTATTATTATTATTATCATTATATAAGCGTTTAAACAATACTTTCCAACCACTATGTACAGACACGGGCCAGACATAAAACACCGGAGGGCAGGACCATTTTGGCATATAGCACTTCTGAAATCCAACAACCCTATGCGGCCCTTTAAACCAGATTCCCCATACCGCGAGTAGTTAAAAAGATATTATAACGACACTTATATAAGTCATAATAATAGCTCAAATATTTATTATAAGTTCATAATAACAATACTAATTTTAAATATAAGATATATTAAAATAGGTAAGCATAACTTACTTACAAGGGGGTTTTAGCTAGGATTTGGACTCTGCAGGGGCAGAACTTCGTCGCTGAATCTTTCTAAGAAAGATTCGTGCAGCGCTTTAGCGCTCACCTTACTAAACTAAAACTACAGAAAGAGAAGTCGAATCATGAGGGACCGAAATGCTCGGGGGATAAGAAGAGAAAGACTCTTGAATCGAGAGAATGGTGCAAGAAATATGAGAGCCGAAGCCTCTTATTTATAGTAATTGAATTTACAAAAACTACCCTCCATAATTACTTTATGACCTTATAGTTATATAAACGATTAAACACCCCTTCATAATACTATTTTACATAGATTTAACGATATTTGTACTAAACTAATGTCGAATGTACTCAACACTAGTCTTATAATAAACGCATCGTCGATACATTTCTAATGATATATACATTTGTATATATATATGTGTACGTATATATGATTTATACTTTATTTTAATACGTAAATATGCTATTATAATTTGTAACTCGTTCATACGAACTCCATTTTTTACGTTCTTTATATCCACGCGTTGGTATTTACGAGTACTACAACTTTCATTTAGACGCCGTCAGCTAATTCTCATTCTATCTCAGATTTACAAAACTGTATAGAATTTATCGCGCTCGAAGAGTAGAGACCAAGTTTCGTCCATATCTTTAACATACAAGCTCTACTCTCGACATTCTTTATATCCAGACGTAGGTAAAAAAAAGATCTAAAACTTTCATTTATACTCCGTCGGCTAATTCTCGACCGCTCTTAAATTTAACAGTAGGAGGAGATTATACTGTTAAATGTCCGCGTAAAATTCATAATTTCTACATACGGACTCCGTTTTTGTCTGTCTTTTTACCGTTGAGTTCCTATTAATGAGATCTTCAACTCTCATTTAGGTCGCGTAGGCCAAAAACCGCTCGAACTAAAATTCGAGTTTCGGGCCGTGCACTGCTATGCCAAATCTTAGAAAATTCATAACTCTCTCATACGAAGTCAGATTTGGGCGTTCTTTTTTTGTATGTTCTTGGTTTAACGTATACTACAAATTTTGTTTAGATCACTAAGGCTAAAAACTCTTCTACCGTAAATTCACTATTTACGTCTCCCGGTGCCGTGCCGGTTTTGCCGTAAAACTTCGACGAGCCATAACTTCTTCGTTATAACTCGGATTTCGGCGTTCTTTATATGTACGGAACCCTTGTAACATATACTACAACTTGGTTAAGATTAATCCTTCTATATAATCTTCCATCAAAAACTCATTTTTGATGCTCATCGTCTCTAAATTGACTAGCCCGGATCTGCGGGCGTTACAATCTTCCAATCAATTTTTCTTTACCAGTGCTCCAAATCATTGCTGATTCAGCAGCAATTAGCAAATATGTCAGATCAATAAGGGTCACGTCATGGTCTGTCATATAGTAGTCTTTAATGAACTCACTATATGACTCATGAAGTGATTGAAGAACCAAGTCAACAGCTAGCTTCCTTAGGAAAACAACACTCAATATTCCCAGTCTGTCAATGTGCAGCTTCATCTTCAGAACGTGTGCACACACATAATTTCCATCTCGATGCTTGCATGCTAATAGAGTTTGAGTAACCTTGAACTTTTCAAGTCGACGAAAACGTGGGTCAGGGAGAATCACTGGAGGAGGTGGTGGAAGTGAAGTATGATTTCCAGTTCCACCAATGCACGAATAAAGGAACAATCTCTCACCTTGATCAACACGTGGAAAATCATCTTCAGAAGGAAAGCCTTTTCCAAGGGATTGAGGAAGACCATATTTGTCAGAACTAGACATCTATAAAGGGAGAAATTCAAGTTAGTTGATTTAATCCTTAATAAAACACCTAAATGAAATATTAAGGTTAGGACCCAACACAATAATTCACAATTCAGAAGAGGGACGTTGTAATCCAATTGCAAATTATTTGAAGGTAGGTAAATGGCGATTTACCAATTCCACCACGAAAACAAAATTTTAAACAAATTAGGTTTTAGATGAAATTCCAAGATCTTTTGAGATTCATTTAACTTTTCAATGGCATGTTTAATCTCGATTATTCCCTTCAAGTTTGTGACTGGGATACCGAGGATCACAAACAAGGTGTGAATAACCATGCAAATTAGCTTGGTACTCTCGATGTCATTTATCATCTAATCAATGTGCCGCTTAACCACACATGCTCCATTGATCAACGATAATTTACGAGCTACCCATTTTCATCCTTCATTAGTCCCATATTAGTGTGCCGGTTAACCACACACGCTCCACTAACGACCAATAAGGTGCAATGTGCAATTTCATGGGTTAGCATCAAATTCACATTTTCCTAAAATAACTAAGATTGGGAATTTTAATAAAAGTGTTTAGTTACTTTATAATTCATTATACTTTTAATGAGATTTAATGTTCTATCAAACCCGTTCGGCTAACGACCCTCCACTAGTCAAGGGTGCGGTGGGTAAGAGTGGATACCCAATGGCCGTCATTTTACAGGCCGCTTCCTTAAACACCCCTTATAGACTAGCTTCGTGAATGAGGCCTACTAACGGTAGGACTGACTTTTTACTCATACATATATAATATATTAGACTTTTAATTTTATATAGTATAAGAGTGTATTTTAAACATTTAAAATGCTACGTGGTTTAATCCTTTAATAAATTAATCTTTTAATTTAGTTAAATTTAAACCATGTAATGGATTTATCAATTCTTTTTTAATTAAACACTTAATTAATTTAATAAAATCCATGAGGGTGTATTTTTTAAACTATTCAAAAATACTAGGGTGTAACTATTCAAATTTCCAAAAATTAAAACCTTTAATTTCAAATTCAAACTATAAAACCAAAGGGTGTATTTTGAAACTTTTCAAAAACTAGGTTAAATCTTTGAATCAAAATAATCTTATATTATCCAAATTTAACCAAATCCTTTAATTTTGATAAGGATATGATGATACCAATAAGAAAAAAATGATTTTAGGTAATAAAAACGAGTTATGGTAATTATCCTATTCAAAATTTGATCTGAAAAACGAAATTTTAGGTAACTGACGAGTCAACTCGTCGAGTTGGGCAAGGAACTCGTCGAGTTCTATATTGAGCATATCTACATTCCTATGTGATCATGAAACCCTAATTGCTTTGGATCTAAGTTTTTCTCTATTGAACATACAAATATGAACACCAAAGAAATAACCTCAGATCTAGTATATAGAATTTCGAAATTTACATATATATTAGGGTTAGAAGATTACCTCACTTGTTATATTGTAATAACAAGAACAATCCTTGCTTAATCTTGACCTCTGAAAGCCTTGTGCCCCAAGTGCTGCACCTCTAATGGAGTCACAAACACTCAATGAAAAGGATGAGAAGGAGAGAATCTTAGAATTCGGCTAGGGTTCTTACAAAATAAGAGTGGCTGAAAATCCAAGCAAGAGGGTCTTTAAATAGTTGAGGCTGCTAGGGTTTTCATGTGGAAACCCTAATTCCTTGCTTAAGGCTTAAGCAACCCATGTACTCCTCCTTATGAGGCCTTGGACGAAATCTATAGGGCCTTACTATAAGATTTCGTCCACTCCTAATTAAGGAGTCCAATAGCCCAATTTCACAACTATCAATGATTTGTAAAACAACCCCTCCATTATTAATCAGTTCCTTTAATCCCAAAATTAATATTAAATTAATTTATGATTAATTACCAATTAATAATATGATTTCCAAATAATATATTAATCCTGTAATATATTAATAAAATCATTCTGAGTACCAATTTATTATTTCACATAATAAATTCTACTCTCTCTCCATTTGTCATCCTATCAAGTTGCATGAGTGAAGGCAACCCAAAAGGATCATGTTACATATCAAATCAAGTACATACCAATTATAGTTATGGGCATAGACACCTAATCCAAAAGGAAGAAGTTGACATTAGGTTTTCAATTATTCAATATCTCATAGGGAGTAACAGAAAATCGCTTATTGAGGATTGATCGATTTTGTGTGAAGCAGGTTGTTCCAATAGCATCCACCCAGAAGTAAAGAGGCAGATTCGCAAATGATATCATGGTTCTCGCAGCTTCGCACAAAGAGCGGTTTCGTCTTTCAACGACCCCGTTCTGTTGAGGAGTGTAAGGAGCAGAAAAATTGTGAGTTACTCCTTTTTTCAGTTAGAAATTCTTCAAATGTTTGGTTTTTGAACTCCAAACCGTTATCACTGTGAATGTTACGAACCAGCTTTCGTAGTTGAATCTCGATCTGCTGTATAAAATCCATGAGCTTGGGAGTAGCTTCTGACTTCTGTTTAAGAAAATGCACCCAGGTAAATCTAGAAAAATCATCAACAATTACAAGAACATATTTGTTACCACCAATTCTTTCAATTGCAGAAGGTCCACAAAGGTCTCTATGCAAAAGTTCAAGTGGTTCTATCACTTTGGTGTTCACAACTGTTGGATGACTCTTCCTACTCTGCTTCATTAATTCGCAGGCTGCACAAAGATGCTCCTTATCAAACTTCAAGAGTGGAAGCCCTCGCACATGATCACCAAGAACGAGTTTATTGATGTCTTTGAAATTGAGGTGCGAGATTCTACGGTGCCACAACCAACTATCATCGGAAGAAGCTTTCGTAAGTAGGCAGATAATAGGTTTCCCTTTAACGGGGTTCAGATTTAGTGGATACATATCGCCTTTTCTCTTAGACTTTAGGAGTACAGTTTTGGTCTTCTTTTCAATGATCTCGGATCCCTAATCATCAAACGAGACTTTCAATCAGGTACCTACAACCAATTGAGAAACACTTATTAGGTTGTGTTGCAGGCCCTCCATGTATGCTACCTTGCAAATGGAAAATTCCCCATTCATGATCATTCTGTATCCCTTGATTTCTCCAAGTGAATTATTGTCGAACTTCACTCTTCCTCCATCCTTCAGTGCTCTAAACTCTCTAAACTCTTCCTTCTTTCTTGTCATGTGAGGCGAGCAAACCACTATCAATATACCATTCAGAGTCAAACTGCTCGTCACGAATCACCTACAAAAATCAAAGAGATTTAGGAACCCAAAGTTGTTTGGGTCCACGTGAGGCTTTCATAGAAACAGGAAAAGTAATTGCAACATCAACTAAATAAGATCATTTAATCAAGGTGGAGTTATCTTTCTTTGTGATTTGAAAAACAGTGATCCTATTATTTTTTGAGTTCTTATCCTTTGTGGATATTTTCCTTTGTTTATCTTTGATTTGTTGCTTGACAAACTTCTTCTCAACACTCTTTGAGATAGTTTCAGATCTCTTGGAAGGAATTTTAGGCTCCGAAACTACCTTTCCTTTGCCCTTAACATCTTTCGATGTCTTGGCAGAATGTGAAGCATTCTTGTTAGTAGAGAAGTGAGACTTTGACTTCTCCATAGGTTTCGCTTGATTTGAAAAAGAGGGTTTTTGAAAAACTTTTTGTTTTGAAACCTGTGGAGACTGAGACTGAGTTTTTTAAAAAACTTTTAGGGTTCGGATGTGAAGAGACTTTCGCACTTGGATTTGATGATTTTTCTTGATAAACGAAGTTAGGATTTTTGGATCTCCAGAAATGCTTTCTTTCCTTTAGATTTTTATTATATATCGCATTTCTTTGACGTTTTTGAGCAGTAAATTGCTCAGAGGACTTACTAGCCCTAGGTTTCAACTTTCTAACAGGAGTTTCAGCCTGTTCGGATGATGTATCATTTGGAACATTCTTGGTTCCACTCGGACTTCAGCCTGTTCAGCGGTTCTGCTACGTATCTTCCCTTCGTTCTCCAAGAGGTCATTTCA
Source organism: Lactuca virosa (assembly GCF_052849685.1). NCBI lineage: Eukaryota > Viridiplantae > Streptophyta > Magnoliopsida > Asterales > Asteraceae > Lactuca > Lactuca virosa. The sequence goes on along the minus strand of NC_136433.1, from coordinate 117,529,017 downwards.
GAGAGACCTTTAGTTTCGTTTGTATTGTCAATGGGGGCTGACCAAAAATATTCGTCGCACCCATAAACATTGTCTTCTTCTACTAGGGACGTTGGTTCTATAGTCTGATTTTTGTTTAGTCCGGTGGTTGCGAAAACTTGGTTAGGAACAGTTCTAACATTTTGGAAAACTAAATCTTTTTCTTTTAAAACCTTTGATTTGTTTTCAAAAATAGAAGCAAAATCAAATGAATTTTCAGAAATTAAAACTTCCGCAGGTTCAGGTTCGCTTTTGACAGATTCTGAACAATCAACCTCATCCTCCACAGAGATCTCACTCATGTCACTATCATCGAATACATACACATGTTCAACATTAAGTTTATTTTCTGAACTCAACTTAGTGCATAGAGAATCAAATGCCTGTACAGTTTCAGATTTGATTTTTCTCTTTATATTTTTTCATCCAAAATTTGTCTTAACATTTCCTTATGGTCTTTGGACTGTATGTAAGATTCAATTTTTTCCAGACCAATTCTGTAGGCATCCGAGACTTCTTCTGATGACATGATTGATTCGCAACTATAACAGTCTGCATCGATTTCGTCCTCTTTCAATTCAAGGAAGGGCAAAATCATCTTGTGGATTTTCTTTCCTATGTCACAGTCAATATGCAGCTGAGTAATATTAAAGTAAAGACATTTTTCAATTAAAAAAATGTTTCATTGTTTCAAAAGCCCCAAATTTTCACACTGCGAATAAATTAAATCCTCCTAGACCTAGCGAAATCCGACTCTAACTTCTCAATCCACATACGCCTCTCTTCACTTTTGTTTGAAACCTTGCCGAGTTGATCGGTTAAGTTAGAATTAGTTAAACATGTTCGTTTAATACTATCACTGAAACTTGTAAATGTAAATCTTAAGTCATTTAATTCAATTTCATACCGAGAGATGGGAATATTTAGAGATTCGAGAATTGAATTTACCTTGCTGATCATCTTCTCACATTCACTGATCTGCTCTAAAACAAGTTTCGTAGCGAAACAGCTGTCCGAAGCATATCCTCTTTTCTCTGAAACTTCATTGTTCACCATTAGGAATTTTCCATTAAACTGTGAAACATCATTCTTCGCAACAAAGCTTCTCCCGTGAGTTAGTCTGCGAACCTCTTCGTCCTCTGAATCAGTCGACCACACTTCAACTCTTCCAAACTCATCATCATGTTCCTGCACAATCAAAGCAGGTTTAGCGTCATCTGCATTTTTCTTCTTTTTTATCTCCTCCAGCTTTCTAAGAAAATAAGCCTCATCATCCTATTCCTCTTTATTCTCATTCATTCTCCTTAGCATGCACTCCTTATCCAGATGATTTTTGCCAAGACAATAATTGCAGTCATAGCCAGAGTCCCCCTCAATCTTTTTCTCCTTCTTCACTTCTTCCTTTTGATATTTATTAGAACTCTCATCCTTCACCTTCTCTGAGCTGTAACTTCCCTGCAAGTTTCGGTTTTTGTTACGTCCAAAGTTCTTCTTGGCGAACCTTTTTGGATTGGACACCATCATATCATACTCTTCTTTTGAGAGTTCACAATCAGACTCTGAACCTTCTTCAACAACCTTTTTGCCCTTTGCTACAAGAGCTAACGAATCCATGCTAGAAACAACTTTTCCCTCACTTGTCACTTCATCCTCGTGTGACCTAAGAATACCAACAAGCTTTGCCAAGGAGTAGTTTTTAAACTACTCATGCTCTTTAACCGTCGACACCATAACTTTCCATTCAGATCTCCACCCGTTCATGAACGCGACCTTCTGCTCTATCAATTCACGTTTTATCTTGTGCTTCACCATTCTGCTCAAAAGATGATTGTAACGGTTGAACGTTTGGTCGAGTTTCTCCTCAGGATTTTGAACAAATGCTCCAAACTTCGAAAGTAAGAAAGTTTGAATAGAATGCTCAAGATCAGCATCACTTGAGTAGAGTTCTCTAAGCCTTTCCCATATTTCTTTTGCAGTTTCACGGGAGCTCACTAAGCGAAACATGTCGGAAGGCAAAGCAAACGGATGATCCTCATAGCCTTGACATTACTGATTGGCTTTTCTTTTTCGTCTTTAGGCACATCTGCAACTTCTAGAAGAAGATCGTTGTACTCGGCTTGAGTTTTGATAACCCTTTTTGTATGGCATCCCATATCAAGGAACCATTATCTTCAAGACCTAGCACGTAATCCTCAAAGAGCAGTGCCCACACTTCATAATCGTTTGGAAAGAGTATAGGGATCCTTGTTGTAGATCCAATACTGCTTGAGATATTGATGGAGTTGACATGTGAATCTTCAGGCTGTATGTTTGTCGATTCAATAAAACCTGTTGAGAATCAGATGTGTAAACTGAAATCGAATTTAGGTTAGAATATAGATCAAGATCCAACGTCTATAATCGATAATAACGATGAAGATGACTAGGACAGATCCAATAAAAGCAGACACCCTAATGAAACGCGACAAAAGATTTGCATAGATTTACCCAATTTCTTGCTCTGATACTAATTGTTAGAAAAAATGAGAGTATATCGACAGATTGTAAACTGGTCATTGAATCAAAACAAATAACGCAATGATCGACTACGTGCTTAATGATTAAAAAGCACTGCCTTAGAAGAGCTCGATCAAGAACTGTTACTGTAAAGGCAATGTAGGGTTACAACAAGATCGATAGTAAACACGGTGCATGCATGCACTATATATAGCTAAACCCTAATCATTAAAGACACCGGGTGGACAGGCCCAACCCGTAACATAAAATGGACTGTACAAAAAATACACAATTGGCGCAATCCATTAAACCCAACAAAGGTAATTCCTTGAACACCTTCTTTTCATTAAGGTTTCTAACTCACATTCAGATTCTAATCACCAACTCCCATTATGGAAATATTTCCATATATCCATATGACAATCAATTCTGATCAAGAATTATCCCAATCTGAAACATGTTAGTATGGTTCTTCCAAATGTTATACTTCGAACTGTCCATTAGTAACCAATCTTCAGTGAACTTCAGATTGTCCTTTAACAGTTGTTCAACAACTCTAGTCATATCTTGTTCTAGTCATTTTTCCCTCCATAATGCCCTAGGCATTTGGAAAAATTAGAACAAGTGAATACTACAACATATGTAATCGATCCTATATACGAGGCATATGGGACTCGATACATAATGTTTCACATAAAGACTTGACACTTGATCAGTCTTTTGATATAATATTTCCATATATAGAATTTCCTATGTTGAATCACTTCAACATGATATTCATATATGTTCACGACTAAGTTCCATTAAAATCCTTCAATCTAAACTTTTATATTTGAAATGAAGTATAAGTGCCTTCTCCCCCAAACCCTTTTTATAGCAAAACGATTCTCAAATATAGAAATTTGCAAATTTGAAAACTTTGTTTCCTATAAATAGTATTGCCAACTTGCAATACTTACCATAACTATTATGCTCCCACTAGCATAATAATTATACTCTTGCTAGCACAACAATTACGTTTCCCATTAGCACAACACTTATGCTCCCACTAGCTTTGACATGTATTCAGAAATCAACTGGACTTCCAGAAAATCAATGCTATTGACTTTATTACTAAACTTCAGATTTATAATACGTGGTGCTTTGATAAGTCTTCATCTATACTTGTCAAGCTCATACACATTTCATCAGATAGCATATGTGTGCGTTTAAACCCATTCAGAACTTACAACAATAAGTCCTTAATGTTCAAGCTGTTTATTGTCAATTCTCACAATTCGTACTATGAAAAGGGATGTCGTAATCATATACGAATTTGAGAATGCAATTATCACAACTGCTGATCATAATGATATCAACCAGATTTAAAATCTACTAGCGAAAGTGTATCCTTATAATCATTAGAGCGAAAACTTTTGCCACCTAGATTTTATGGTGTATGCGTTCCTATCCATGTGAATTTTTCACTTCTAACCTAAAATCATAAGATAAGGTCTATGACAAAGTCTATGACAAAACCAAAACCAAATTTAGTTTCCTTTCATGGACTGAACTTAGTTTATTCTTAATTTTTTGTCTTCTGGTAGCACAAGGGCCTACCAATGCATCCAAGTTGTTAAGCAGCTCACTTCCATTGACCAATGTACTATCACTGACCAACGTGCTCTCCCTATTGCAATCAAATGAGAACTTATAGAACTCACATGAATAGTCAACTTTACTGGAAGATGCACAGAAACAAGAATTTGTCAACTTAACACGATAGGTTATTAACCTCAGGTCGTGTGCTAGTGATAACTAAATGGTTTATCCTTGATTGACTCTTGAAACTATTCAAGATGATTAAGACTCCCACTGACTTCTAACATATAAGTTTCTTTGTTAAGGAACATTCCTTGACAAACAAAACAAACAATCAAGACATAGTGTGGGTTCTTATCAAGAAAACACTTCATTTAATTGGTACTAGTTTATCTTTGTTTTAACCAAAACATCACAACTACCAATTTCAAATGTGCTAGAGTAAGAAAACATTTTTTTACTCCACATTTCATAAGGTGTTATAAACCTACTTAGTTTTGGGATGGGATTTGAAGTTAATAGAGTGTAACTCTAAAAGTTGATTTGGAAACGAAGTATGACTCATCTCTTGATTAAACTATTTCACCAATTATCGATCCCTCTTCGTAGCTAAAACAATTTCACTAAAATGTCCTTAGATGATCAATTGTGACGTAGTTCACAATCATTAAGATGATCATAAGACATGATAATAAAGTACTCTCCTTTCCTTTGAGATTGTAGAAAACTTTATCTTTCTACCTAATAGATTCTTCATATTCGTTCTGCCATTCTTTGAAACTTTTCAAGGAATTAGAATTACACTTAATCTTATAAATATAACCATATTTACTGAACCATTAGCAAATCATGATGAATAGACTTATCATCTTTTATGATGGATCTGACCAGTTCACATCAATGTGTACTAGATCCTTTAGTCTTTCACTTGACTCACATAAACATGTGAACAAGGAATTAGTCTTAATCCCCCAAAGATCAAGATTCTCATACATCAAACAATTCGAATTGTATGACTCCAAGTTTCTATTCAACTGAAACTTGGGTGATGAGAATTCCTTTTCCACTAGGTTGATTATGACATTACCACAAATGATATAATCAAGAATCAATCCATACTTAACATTGCTAATAATATAAATATAACCACCAATTTTCATAAATGTCATTGCAACGAAATGTAAAGTACATAAAACCAAAAATTCACTTTATTGATATAATGCGGAAAAATTATTCTTACAATGCAAATATATGAAAACTATGTATCTAGACATATTTCCTAAGCAATCTATCATAACTCCTAATCAGCAGCTCTAAAATCTGATCATCGAACTATGCGACCGAAATCCACCTTTCACGATTAGATTCAACTTGATCTTCTTACGCTTCCTTCTTTCTCTTAGATTCTGCAAAACATCAAAATGTGAATATCACATCATGTATTAAGAATCTATGAATAGGAACCTAATAGAGTTATATAGTGATGTACCTGAAGTAGAGTCATACAACTTAACTTTAATATCTTTGCGATCCTTCAGGTAGTCAGGGCAGCTTCTCATCCAATGTCCCTTCAATTGACAATAGAAACATATTGACTCTTCAGGAATGGCACATGGGACTATCTCAGAATTAGCCTTTCTCTTTACCATATGGTCAAACAGTTTGACCTTGGCCGATCCCCTTCAATTGGGAAGAGAAACCTTTTATGGACTACCAATCTTCCTATTGTCAGTGTCCATGGAAACTTGGGAGATTGATCCTTCAAACATATTTGCTTGACCAGTGCACTTTAGCATTTCTGCTTCAGCAGCAATTAGCAAATATGTCAAATCAATAAGGGCCACATCGTTGTCAGTCATATAGTAGTTCTTAACAAACTGACTATATGATTCAGGAAGCGAGTAAAGAACCAAGTCAATAACTAGTTCCTTTGGGAAAACGACACCCAACATCCCCAATCTGTCAATGTGGGACTTCATGTTTAGAACATGTGCACACACATAGTTTCCATCTAGGTGTTTACATGCCAATAGGGATTGAGTAACCTTGAACTTTTCAAGTTGGTGAAAACGTGGGTCGGGGAGAATCACTGGAGGAGGTAGAGGAAGAGTTGGAGAAGCATGATTTCCAGTTCCACCATTTGAAGAAGGGAAGATTCTTTCACCTTGATCAACTTGTGGAAGATCATCTTCAGGTAGAGAACGAAAACTGTAACATACATAAAATATGGTCCAAAAAATTTCATTTTTAATTATTAAATAAAACCATTGTTATCAAAACATTCAATCAAAACCTAATTCATAGTATCCAAAACATCACAATCAGAGTATCATATCAAAAACATTAGAGTAACATCCCAGGAAAAACAACATCATGGTGTGTGCAATGCAGTCATCCCGAGCTCTTTCCCTTGCTACCAGAAGTACCTGAAACCAAAACTGAAAACTGTAAGCATGAAGCTTAGTGACTCTCCCCAAACTACCACATACCACACATATCATGCAAATAGGAGATATGGGCCTTGCCCACACTCGAGGAGATACGGGCCCCACCCACAATCGGATAACAGGCCCCGCCCTATGAGATACAGGCCCCACCCACACTCGATAAGATACTGGTCCCGCCCACACTTAGCAACTAAGAGATACGGGCCCCACCCACACTCTGTGAGATACGGGCCCTGCCCACACCCAACTAACTAAGAGATACGGGCCCTGCCCACACTCTGTGAGATTCGGGCCCCGCCCACACTTGGCTAATCATGAGATACGGGCCTCGCCCACACTCGAATAATAATGAGATACGGGCCCCGCCCACACTCACATACACAAACAAACACATACAATGATCATACAGATAACGAGTACACAACCTAGAAAACATACCAATAACCACACTCAAGTAATAATGAGATACAGGCCCCGCCCACACTTAGCTAATGACGAGATAAGGGCCCCGCCCACACTCGAATAATGATGAGATACGGGCCCCGCCCACACTCACATATATATAATACATAACACAAGCAAGAGTCACGTAGACAACAAGCATACCAAGCATAACAAACCACAGGCCGACATTGGTGGCTTCGACCCGTTAAACCCAATAGGGAAACTCACCTCGCACTGCAGACGATCCCTGGCTGCTGGCTGACAGATTCTCAAACTGTCAACATCAAAATAAACCCAATTAACAATCGGGTTCCAATGCATAACCATAAGTCCATACTTGGGGTAAAAAGACCATTTTACCCCTAACCTAGCTTGGTCCAAGACCAAGGCCCACACTCACACTCTGAAGGCCCAAAAGTCAAATAATCAACCAAGGCCAAACTATGGCCCAATTTTCCAAATTGGGCCCAAACCCCTTACATGGGCCTTACCCTAAGGCCCATCCAAATATCATAGTCCATACACTTGTTCTCAGATGGCCCAACAAGAATCCAAACACCTAAGCCCAAAAGAAAGGCTCAACTTGAAGCCCAAACATAATTAGGGTTTTCACATGAAATGACAATTAGGGTTGAGTAAAAATACTTAACTCATTAAGGACTTAATCCATTAAGTCCATCATTCTACTAGGTCAATCATACGATGTGATCGGGCATTAGTCATAACTTCAATCCAATGGTCCAGAACGCGGGTCCCGGCAAGTCCAAACTAAAATCTCCAAGATTAGGGTTTTCTAAACCCTAATTAGGGTTTCCATCCCAAACACATGCCAATTAGTCTAATGGTTAAGTTTTTAGGTTGAATAGGGTTTCACTGGGTTGAGCACCTCCCACTGCCACCTCTGGCGGTGGTGGTCGACGGCGGCTCACGGCGGCGGTGGTGATCTTCTTCACTTTTGACTAAGAAAAACTGATATAACATTCACCATTAAAAACACACACATAATATACACACACAACTACCTCCCACGGTGGCTGGTGGAAGTAATGGGTGGCAGAAAACGGTAGCCACCATGGTAGGCTGCCATGGTGGTTCGCCTCACCTCCGGCCAACATTCTTCACGGGTTCTAGTAGCAACACACGTAAAACACGACGTGAAACCACCACTCTCAGCCACCCACTTGGTGGCTGACGACGCCGAGGTTAACAGAAGCGGCGGTCGAGGCCGACAGCAGCAGTAATGACGTACCCCATGTCGCGCACACAAGAAAGAACAAAGGAAAGGGAGAAACAGGTTGCAGTCATCTTACCGAGAGCTTCCGGCTGTGGAACGGAATGAAGACGGGAAGCGAAGAGGTGGTCGAAGCGGGGAATGAAGGTTGCGTCTTCACTGGAGGATGACAACGGCGAGCCACTGCTGGCGTCTACGTGCTACCCTTCGTCGTTGTCGGCAGCTTCACCGGCGGCTTGTCTTCGGTGGTTTCCGGCTTCAATGACAAGGAGGCGGCGGCTGGAGCATGGAGGTATAAGGGTGGCGGCTGGATTGAGAGCTAGGGTTAGGGTTTGCATCTTCCAAACAAGAGGGAAAAGGGATACGAGGTTAATCCCGTGTCTCATTTCAAACCTTTGTCCATTTTTCCAAAATTAGTCCCTCATCACAAGCTCTTTTTCAAATTAAGCCCAATAGTTACCAAACAGCCCCTGCCTTCAGAAATCTTTACAAAGTGACTCCGAAAATTACACTTAACCCCCACAATTCCAAAATTTATGACATTTAACTCCCATGGCTAACATCCATAAATTATTATGGATTTAGGGCTTCAATAAATTAATATAAAAATATCATTTACATCTTGGGGCTTAGGGCTTATTATTTATTTACTTATTTTATTTAATTTAAACGGAATGTTACAAAAACTATTTCCAGGAAGACCATTGTTGTCTGAACTTTACATCTATAAAGGGAGAAAAGAATTCAAGTTAGTTGATTTATTTAATCCTTAATTATTAACCCAAAATTTAAATTAAGGTCAGGATCCATATTTTCGATTCAAATTCTGAAGAAGGATGTTGTAATCAAATTCGAATCTATCTTAGGTAGGTAAGCATTTACCAGTTTCAATCTAATGAAACTCCTAGATCTTTGAGATTCATTGAACTATTCAGTGGCATGTTTAATCTCGATTATGCCCTTCAAATTTGTGACTGGGATACCGAGGATCACAAACAAGGTGTGAATAACCATGCAAATTAGCTTGGTACTCTCGATGTCATTTACCACCTAATCAATGTGCCGGTTAACCACACACGCTCCATTGATCAATGATAATTTACGAGCTACCCATTGCCACCCTTTGTTAGTCCAGGTTAGTGTGCCGGTTAACCACACACGCTCCGACTTGACAAAGTGCAATGTACAATTTCATGGATTAGCATCAAATTCACATTTTCCTAAAGTAACTAAGATTGGGAATTTGTAAAAAATTTAGTTACTTTATATTTATCATTATACTTATTAATGAGGATTTAATGTCCTATCATACCCATTCGACTAACGACCCTCCACTAGTCAAGAGTGCGGTGGGTAAGACTGGATACCCAATGACGGTCATTTTACAAGCCGCTTCCTTAAACACCCCTTATAGACCAGCTTCGTGAATGAGGCCTACTAACGGTAAGACTGACATTTTTCTTACACACACACACACACACACACACACACACACATATATATATATATATATATATATATATATATATATACATATATATAGATTAAACTTTTAATTCTATAATAGTATAAAGGTGTATTTTAAACCTTTAAAATACTAGAGGTTTAATATTTTAATAAATTAAACTTTTAATTTGATTAAACTTAAACCTTTTTATGGATTTATTAATTATATTTTAATTAAATATTTAATTAAATTATTAACAACATCCGTGTACTTTAAACCTTTTAAAATACTATGGTTCTAGAATTTCAGATTTCAAAAATTAAACTTTTAATTAAATTTTAAATTTCAAAACCAAAAGGGTATTTTTAAAACTTTTCAAAAATATTAGATCAAATTTTAAATAATTAAATTAATCAATTAATTTTGTCTTTATCTAAAAAGTTGACCAAATCACTTAATTTGATAAGGATATAACATTACCTTTTCAAAAAATTCAATTGTAAGCAATAAAAACGAATTATGGTAATTATCATAATCAAATCCAGATATCAAAATCGAAAAATCAGGGATCTGACAGCCCGACTCGTCGAGTTATTGCAGTGAATTCGTCAAGTAGGCTCAACTCGTCGAGTTCCTCCATGAACTCGTCGAGTTTGATGAACAGATTGACGAATCTGTTCCCTCCTCCTTTAGACAATTCACATATGCATCAAATGCGACTGAAAAACATCCTAGTCTCTGATACCACTGATGAGTTTTGAGCATAACTACATCCTATGTGATCATGCAACCTTAATTGTTTTGGATCTAAGTTTTTCACTAGTTGAACATGCAAATTGAATACCAAAGCAAAACCCTAGATCTAGCATATATAATTCGAAAATTACACAGAATTAGGGTTTAGGAGCATACCTTGATTGCTATATAGTAATAACAATCTAAAAACCTTGCTTGAAAGACCTTTGGTAGCAAGCGCCACAAGTGTCCTGTCTCTAATGGCTTACAAACAAACCTAGCAACCAAGGAACACTTTTGAGAGAGAGAAGGGAAGAAAATTTCGTCCAAAAGGCTTATCTAAAGAGCATTGACGAAATTCCTTATGGTAAAGGGATTATATAGGTGTTATGAAGGTACTGGATAAGGCAGGTGTATCTAGGATAACCCTAATCCCTTAACTTCCTCCCTAAGGCATCCAAGGCACCCTTAGAGCCCAAGGAAACCCAAGGACACTCTAGATTTCGTTCACCCCCCTTTAGGGAGGTTCTAGAACTGCCCAATGCTCAACTATTGAACATTGTCACCTTTAGTCCCTGTAGTTTCAATTAATTCCTTTAATCCCAAAATTAATTCCAAATTAATTTCTGATTAAATATTAATTAAACATTATGATTTCTAATTAATATATTATTTCCATAATACATTAATAAATCATTTATTTTGATTTCTAATTAATTTATTAACCAAGTAATAAATTAATATATCATTCTTCTCTCTCTAACAGTTATCCTATTCAATTGTCAGGTTTGAAGGCAACCCAAAAGGACATTGCTACTATCAATTCAAGTTTATACCAATTATAGTTATGAGTTTAGACACCTAATCTAACCTTCTTGACATTAGGGTTTTATAACCCCTAATTAGGGTTTCCAACCCAAACGTGTGCCACTCGGTCTAAAGTTAGATTCTTAGGTAAAATTAATGTGTAATAAGTCGGGCACCACCCACTGCCACCTCGGGCAGTGGTGGTCGAAGGCGGTCCGTGGCGGCAGCCACCAGCACACAACGGCGGGTTCGGGTGATAAATTCAGCAACCAAGCACACATAAAAGTTCCTACATACAAACACACACTGGCACCAAAAGAATACAAAAAATGTCCAATACATACCAAGATGGTGGCAGACGGCGGCAGGAGGTGGCAGCTACCACCTCACATTGGTGGTGTTGGGTTTTCTTCGATTCTCCGACCAAGAAATGTTCATACGGCATCACACCTTTAAAACACACACGTTCACACAATATTACACATACAACCACCTCACACTGTGGATGGTGGTGGCAAAAAAAGGCAACAGGGCGGAAGCCACCATGGTTGGCTGTCATGGTGGTTCTTCACGCTTTTCGGCCACAAAACACATCCACACTCACTTCATGGGTTGTAGCAGCAACACATACACGAACACAAGTTCCTACACTGAAATAGGCACCCAAACTCAGCCACCCTAGTGGTGACGTGTGGCGGTCGGAGTAATGGCAACAAGACGTGACATCCGCTCGGAGCGGCGGAGGCGACAACGTTGTTGTAACAGAAAGAGACGGAAAGAGAAGGGTGCACGACCTCTAACCGGGAATAGCGGCAACGACAGCCACGAGCTTTATTTTTTCCGATCGCCCACTGTCACGATGTCCAAACGGCGGCCTTCGTCTTCAATGGCAGCGGAAACAGCAACGACGATGCTCGGCTTGGTGGTTCCCGATTCCGACAGTGGAGATGGCGGCGGCTAGAGGTGAGGGGTGATAAGGGTGGAGGCTGGAGAGCAATTTAGGGTTCGCGTTTCGGGTGCATCCGAGACGAGGGGAAACGAGGGGGCGACGGCCGACGGGTTTAAGTCCCCGTCTCCAATCTCAAACTTGTGACAAATTTTTACACTTCTGGCCCCTTCCTCTCTATTCTTTTCAATTCAAGACCATAATTTACTCTATAACCCCCTGCTTCCAAAAATCTATTCAATACTAGTCCATATGTCACAATATAACCCTTAATATCCAGAAATATAACTTTTAATACCCCAAGGCCTTCGGTATCACCAACATTAAAAACTACGTCCCTCTCATTCTAGATCTCACCACCCACAACTACGGACTAAGGAGTGACCTCTTTCAATCTCACTGTATTGTGTATGGTGTTGATAATCACATTGACTCGACATACGACCCTCCAAACTCCCCCTTACGACCACTGAGTGGGAAGAACTCGATCGGATTATCAAATTATGGTTGTTCGGATCTATATCTCAAAATATCATCACTTCAGCCTACTCCATTAAAGCAACAACTCTCAAGATATGGTTGAACTTACATGCCCTTTTCTATGATGATTTCGAATCCACAACTATGCAACTAGAGAATGAGTTGAGCAACTATATTGAGTGGTCAATAAAAATATCATTAAAAAGAAAGGGTTATAGTGTTCAAGATATTAAACTATATTGACCACTCAATATATATTGAGTGGTCAATAAAAATAAGCAAAAAAAAGTATCTATTCCAATGGTGTTAAGTTATTTTGACCACTCAACCAAGAGGGTGTTTGGCAAAGCTTATTTTGAAAAAGGTTTTTAGCTTTTAACTTGCTTATAGCGGTGTCCAAATAAAGTTTTTAAAAAAGTGTTTGGCTAAGCTTTATAAGTTCATAAGTCATTTTTAGTGTTTGGCAAAAAACAGCTTATATGTGCAAAATTACCAAAAAGGTCATTCAATGTATCATATAAGCATCCAAAGAATTTCATTGATAATTGAAGCAGGAAAAATCGACAAAAACACAAATCTGATTTCACATTCAAAGTTCTGAATTCGACACATTCAAACTACACGTTAAAGGAAAAATCAACAACAATGCAAATTCATATCAGATACAAATAGACAATAAGGAAAAGATGGAAAAATCGACAACTCCAATTCAAATCAAAAAATCGACAGAACACAAATTTAGAGAACCAAAAAACCGACAACACTGAAAAGAATAAAATCGACACATTACAAGTCGCAACTAGGGAAGTCGACAGCAACACAAACACGAAGGAAGGCAGAAATAGAAAGGAAAAAGCGCAAACCTGTGGGCTGCAATGATCTGTGGCCGGTGGCGAGGATAGGGCTAACGGCGACGAGCAGGGGAGGGATGGCTTGAGGAGTCACGATCGACAACAGAAGCATCGATGGAGGAGAGGAGAACAGATGCAGGGATGGAGGCGTTCTATTTGTGTCGATGTTAACGTTAGGTTAAGGGGTAGATTTTTCAATTTCTTTAAATGGTGAAATAATTGGTTTTAATAAGTAAGGGATAGATGACTAATGAAAAATGACTTATTACAGGTGTGAAACAGCTATAAACTATTTTTTTAAAAATCCTTACCAAAACACTTTTTTGACTTATATCGGTGGGGAACCGGTAATAAATCAAAAAACTCATTTTTTTTTAAGCTTTTGTCAAACACCCTCCAAATAGTAGTAAACTATAAAAAAAAAAAAAAAAAACCTTTCATTGAAGATGCTCTTAATTTTAATGTTTTATGTTGAAACCGGTGAAACTGTAATTAAATTTAAAAAAAAAGGAGGTAGAATAGTATTTTAAGAATTTCTTATGCATAAAAAGAAAAGAAAAACAAAAAATAAACTAACTAATCCGAAAAAAAACATCAAAAACTTGGGTATCAATTTCTCTAGAAAAACGATTCGATCATGACTCCCAAACACCTTTCTTTTATCGATTGCATGTATCCACATTTTATTGGAAGCTATAAAAGTCGTGAATTAATGTCCTTCATTCCAATTTTTATATTATTATATCCAAAAATGATTTGATTATACATCAGACGTTGTTTAAGATATAATAGCAGATCGAGACATGTAACAAGAGCCAAACAACTTATAAAATAACCCCCCCCCCCCCCCCCCCCCCACACACACACACACACACACACACAAAAAAAAAAAACACTCGAGAGTATCTCTTATGATCTTGTGATTTCAGTGACAAAGGCATCCAATTCATTACGCATTACACCACCTTCTTCCACCGATCGCCGCACAGCAAAACCGAGTTCTGCCGCCTTCTTTCTTACCAGACACCCTTCTTCTGATGACATTAACCGCCGGACTGCCCCCTCAACCATAGACGCCACCACCTTCTCATCTCTACGAACCCATTCCCTCGCGTATATTCCGACTCCAAGAAACTCTGTAATTAGCACCGCATTCCTCGGTTGGTCGGAATGCATGGGCCATGCAGCAATCGGCACCCCCATTGTGATTCCCTCCATGCAAGAATTCCAACCACAATGGCTCATGAATCCACCAGTAGATGGGTGTCCCAATATCTCAAGCTGTGGTGCCCACCCCCTCACCACCACTCCCACCCCCTTCGTCTCCACCCTCTCTTCATACCCTTCCGGCAGCTCAACCATCCGGTCATCTTCTCCGTTAAAAATGTCACCCTTATCGGCTTCCCTTACCACCCATATGAACTTCTGACCACTTTCTTCCAACCCGATCGCGATTTCTCTTGCTTCTTCATCACTTAACGAAACTGTTGTCCCAAACGAAACATAAATCACCGAATTTGCTTCCTGTTTATCAAGCCAGTTGAATAACTTTTTTGATTCAGTAGTGGGGTTCTTATGATCCGATATAGTAACCGGATTAAACGGACCGATTGCCCAATTCTTAGTCGTACCTGAATCAATTCCTTCGTTTTTAAGTAGTGACAAAAACTTCTCTTCGAACACTTTACTAGTGTCGTAAAGCGTTCCGGAGCTGATCTTCTTGAAAGAAGAGTCTTCAGACTCAAGAAGCTCGAAGAACTCCTGGCTGAAACAACCATCATGCGACGGGACCTTCTTCCATAAAGACTCAGTTTCATCATCTAATTTTAACGTTTGTGTTTCCTCCCAATGGTACAAAAACGCAGTGAAAGCAGAACAGCTTTGAAACATGTAAACCTCAGCGTTAGGCACCAAACTGAAATCTTGAACGACGGAGCTCATCAAGTAATCATGAACAATAACGACCCGTTTTGTGGTGGCTGACAGATCGGAGAGTAGTTTCGAGAACGGTTCACGGAGGTGCATGATGGCTTTGAATGACGGCATGAGGTGGTTGGGGAAGCGTATGGTGGCGTTGGGATTAGGTGGAGGATTTGGGTAGGAGGGTACCGGAAATTCATGGAAGTGGATGTTGTCAACAGCAAGTGGGTCCCAGCCATGGATGCGAAGTTTGGCTTGGCGGGTGTGATTGGTGGCGCAGACGAAGTGAACAGGGAGGTTGTAGGCGGAGATTAGACGTGAGAGGTGGAGGAGCTGGTTGAGATGGCCTTGTGCTATAAAAGGCACCATCACAACACATACTTCATGAATTTGATCCATTTTATTTAATTTGCTTTCAGTTATTTGTTAATTGATCGTGGTGTTTGGGGTATAAATAGATGTCAAGTGATTAGATTTGTATGGAATTCATCAATTTGTTGTCCTTAGCGATGTAAGAAAGTGTATGGTAGTGGCCTATTCCTCTCGTATCTTATATTTATCCTTTTGTAACTATGATTATGCTGTTTCGGCTCATTTTTACTGTAATACTACATTTTTGGGCTAAAAATATATTTTTACTCTGGGTTCAATCTCAGTCATGAGATATATAATTATTTGCTCGTTCCAAAAAAAAATTTATATATATAAAATCTAATGTAAGTTTAAATAAAATAGTAAAAATAACTCTACATGAAATATAAAAAGTGTTTTTATAAAAAAAAAAGATATACATATATTTGATATAAAAACTCTTTTAGCATTACTAATTACTAATTAAGTCGCTTAAGCTATAAAAAAAATCGAAAGCTGGCTACTTATTTTAATTTTTTTTTCCTTAACTTGTGGTCACTTGTTGAGTTCGTTAAGTCATGTATTAGCGAAAAATACTTGTATTTTTTTAAAAAATTAGTTGGGTTTTAGTGTTTCGATAAGGTATGGACTTTATCAAAACCCCATTTACAAAAGCTAATCATTAAAACGACTGTATTAACGGTTCTAATTTGCAAATATGACTATTTTTGTAGTTTTTATCACAAAATAAATGTATATTCAGTAAGAATCACAAGAGAAAGACCCTTTACAAAAAAAAAAAAAAAAAAAAAAAAAAGCCTCGCTGATTTTTGTTTTGAATCTTAATTTTGCTCTCGTTTTGATCTTCATGAAAAATATAATTAGTATTACAATGAGTTATCGTCACCATTACCGATAAGGCTAAAGGGAGCGGTGTCACAGAAATCACACTCTCTTCACTGTCACGTAAGCGACACATCAGCTTTAATATTGTTCCTTGACACACCCAATGAGAGGTGCCCAATTTTTTTAACAATTTAATTTAAATAAAAACTTTCACTTTCATAAAAAACATAACATTTTATTACTTAAATAAAATCCATTACATTATATTAATTAAAAAAAACATAACATCACATTAAAAAAAAAGAAACCCTAAAAACTTCGGAAAAAAAAAACTAAAAAACTTAAACCTACAACCTTAAAAAAACACACACACAAATGAAACGATTAAAAACTTAGAGAAAAAAATAGAAATTTTAAACATATTTATTAGCATAACGTTTTTTGAGATCGGCTTTCATTGTCAAAGCAATTTCAAGCTCCTCCCCGGTCATCTGCGATGTATTCATCGTTAGTATTCTCAAGTCGTTATCTATTTATTTCCGAAGCTCCCTTTCGGAAACAAGTTGCAAAATTTTGTTCATTCTATCTTTTATACCATTCATATCAGCCCTCATTTCTTTCAACTCATCTGAATTTGACGTTTTGCATTTGTCGTTGCTTTTTGCTTTGTCCATGCCAATTGGTCGGGAAGGGGTGAAACTTGAACCGGTTTATCATCGTTGATGTCGAAACCAACACAAGCATCGGATGTAGTGTGGTCGGATTCCTTGAAAGCCTTCTTGTTTTCTCTTTGGTACACTTTCAGCGCTTTCTACAAAATCACATCATCACTTTCTGCGTTTTTCCATTGACATCATGTTGTTATAAAAATCATTAAACAACATGATTTCCTTGTTTATCTCCCCCCATTTTGAGTACATTTGGTGTTTTGAACGATAATCTTCACGGTTCATTACTTTGTGGACCCTATGTCTAACTCACATCCAAAAACGGTCAAGTTTTTTGTCTTTTCATGTCGTCGCATCTTCTGAAATATCGCTCCATGATTGTGCTAATACTAACACTTTTTGGGGTTCCCATCCTTTAGCCTCCGTCCTCTTTTTTTTTATTTGGTGCGCGAGTGGGTTGAGTTTTTTGAACGAATTCGGGTTCGGAATCAAAAATCAGTGTTCATGGTTGTGGTTGAGTTTGATGAACATACTTAGGTTGGGACAAAAATTCAAATGGATTAAAATATGGGTCCGGTTGTGGTTGTGTTTGTGGAGTGGTTCTATTGATCGTTGTGGTTGTAAGAATTGTTGTGGATAATAAGGTAGCATACCCCTATAATGATAAAATGTGGTCGAATAAATCGGTTGATCGTATGAAGATCTTGGGGTTGTGGTATTTCTAGTGGTGTTTTTTGGTTGTTTGGGTTGTTGGAAGAAAACATCTTAACATTTTTTGAGCTAAAAATTGTAAAAAATGAAGAAATTTGAGTGAGATTAGATAAAAAAAATATATGGGTAAATAAATAGGTAAAGTAATATATATATATATATATATATATATATATATATATATATATATATATATGAATTTTTTGACCATTCAAACGGTCAAAAAGGACTGGCCAATCAAGAAACACCGTAGAAATGTGGAGAGGTGCAGTCAAACTGTACCCAAGACCGCATAGGAAGGCGTTTTCTTCTGCCTATGTGGCAAAGAGTGCGGCCAAACCACATAGCACTCCCCCTTAGTCTAAAAGATAAAAAGATATATTAAATGCCATGTAATTAGTTGGCATTTAAAAATAAATGTTAGATACAAAGAATCTAAGGTAAAAATGATTGGCCAATAAAGTTTATTTATTTTGTAACAAATATATATAACATTGAGATATTTCAAATTCAAAGATGGATGGTGCATTTGTAGCATGAGGTAGGGCCCACTATGATGAATGATTGTCCGGTTGTATACATTGAGAAGGAGGTTGTATACATTGAGAAGAAGGTATATAAAATTGATGCAAATGACACTAGTAAAAAGATATGTAATTTTTTAGAGAAAATTACAAAATTAGTCAAATACACTAATTACCTTACAAATTTAGCCAAAAAAATAGAAATTGCAAAAATAACCACTAAATTCGCAGATGGAAATGCCCCATCTGTGATTTTGGCTTTCCATCTGCGAATATACAAGTGCCTAAAGCACAGTTGTGTTTTAGGCACTTGTACATTCGTAGATGGAAAAGTCCATCTGCGATTTGTACTGTTCATCTGCGATTTTGGTTGTGAAAATCTATAAAACGATTTTTTTTTCCTCATTTTTCACTCTTCAATATAGAAAAACTCTCTCTCTCGGGGATTCCTTTTGACGATTTCTTGAAAAAAATGGACGATTATTTCAACAATCCCGAAAATATGGTTAGATTTTAACTCTTTTTATGTTTTAATTAACATTTATTTAGTATATGTCTTTATTATTTTATTATTTATTGTATTAGTTAGTGTAAAAAAAAAGAAATTATATTGTTTGTGATAGGGTAATTTTGTTGTATTTGATAGTTTTAATATTTGTTATTAGTAAACTTGAAGTTTAAATGTTATTTTGTTAGTGGTTGTATGAATGTACAAGTAGAGACTGCGTAGAGTGTGCATCGGGTAGTTGTACATTTAGTAAAATTGTTAGAATATGCTAATTTTTTTAAGTTATTAATTAAATAAATTGTTAGAATAATGTTTACAATATATTTGGTTAGTGGTTTAAGTTGATAAATTGATATAGCATGGTTAGAATATGTTATTTGTCGTTTGTATATAGACCTGACAATTTCTGACACGAATACACGAGTCTGTGAGAGACACGACACGACACGAATACACGACACGAATAAATCTTAAAAACTGAGATATAGCTTATTTATCATCGTGTAATCGTATCGTGTCAAATTCGTGGCTGACACGTTTTTATGACACGAATACACGAATTGCCAGGTCTATTTGTATAGTTGTTGTATAACTTGAAAATTTGTATATTCTTATCGTATAATTGTTTTTATAAATTGAAAAATGATTAAAATAATGTTTACAATATGTGTACAATAGTCGTTTGTATATTTGTCGTATAAGTTGAAAATTTGTATATATTTGTTGGTGAAGTATAAAATTTTTTATAGTATGGTTAGAAAATGTTATTTTATATATTTGTGTACAATAGTCGTTTGTATATTTTGTCGTATATCTTGAAAATTTGTATATATTTGTTGTTTTAGTAGAAAAAATTTTATAGTATGGTTAGAAAATGTTATTTTATATAATTTGAAAGTTAAAAATTGTTTGTATATTTGTCGTATAAGTTGAAAAATTGTTAATTTAGTTGTCGTTTTAGTTGAAAAATTGTTTGTTTATATGGTTAGAAAATGTTATTTTATATAATTAGAAAGATAAAAATCGTTTGTATATTTGTCGTATAACTTGGAAAATTGTTTATATAGTTGCCGTTTAAGTTGAAAAATTGTTATAGTATGTTATTGTTTTTTATCGTAAATATATAAATTATTTATTAAATATTTGTATTTGCATTGTTATTATTGTTTATGTTATTATTGCATTTAATAATCATATATTTTAAAATGAAATAGTTGTTTAGTTTTCTAATATGTTATTGAGTTTTGTGCAGCATGATTATAATAATCTCGATGTGAAAGCTATTGTAAAATTGTTTGTTTATATGGGAAGTATTTGAAGTGTTAGATGGTTTGAGACGTGATATATTTAGAGATACAGTATTTGGTTACTTGTTGGACGTCCCTCGTTTACAAGGGGACGGATTGTTGTTCCACAAAATGTTCCTTCATCAGATACGGCTGGACGCTGTTTTATCTCCAGATGGAATAAAACGGTTATATTTTAGAGTAGGCGATACGAAAATGGTATATGGGCCGGAAGAGTTTTGTTTGATAACCGGGTTGAAATTTGCAGAGTATCCAAAAAACATCGGGAAAAAAGTGTCAGAAAAAATAGTTAGTAGTAAAAAAAGATGTTTATTGCGTGAGCGGCTATTTCCGAACTATACAAATAGTTCGGTGAAAATCGGTGACCTGAAAAGTTTTATTTTAAATCAACCATTCTTAGAAGTTGATGACGTCGATACAGTTAGAGTATGTTTGATATACATTTTATGTGAAGGTTTTTTGGGAAAAGAAATAAATGATCGCGTGCCACAAGATTGGTTTTTTCTGGCTGAGAATTTGGATGTCTGGAACAGGTATTTTTTGTTTACTTTGAAAGTTTTATATTATTAATGTTAATTTATATTATAACTAAAAAAATTTTGTTTTGTTAGTTTCGCTTGGGGTAGCTATTTATGGGATTTTACGTATGATAACCTTGAGGATACATGGAATAAGATAAATAAATATTTATCACTTCCTGAGCGTCGTCAAACTTTAAAATACACCGTCTTAGGATTTACGGCTCCAATTAGGGTATAAAAATTTACTTATATTTAAATAGTTTTATTGTTATGTTAGTTATTTTAATTTTAACTTTTATTACTATAATTGTAAAAATTGTAGATATGGATATATGAGATGCTTCCGGCTGTTCGTGCCTGTGGATTTGTAATTAGAAAAAATAGAGACATGCCTCGGATGAAACGATGGAGTGAGACAAAAAAAATTGAAATGGGTTGATGTGAACAAGATTTTTTCAAAGATACAGGTTTATAAATATTTTTTTATTATTAATAAAATTCATTATTATACTTTTATATGCATTTTTAATATGTTCAATTTTTTAGGAGGGACAACCACCAAGAAATAAAATGTCACCGAGTGATGATGACATGACATCTTGTTATTATATGTCATTTCAAGAGTATGTATATGGTGAACGGAAATCAGTTTCATCCCCAGTACGGGACCATTTTAGGAGACAAGACGAATCTTCGTCTAGTATGTCGTCTAGTGGTCGCTCTCATGGTAGAGGTGGGCGCAGTGGAAAACCCAACCTAGAGGAGGTGTTGAAACGGCTACATGCACTGGAGCAACATGTGTTTACGAACCGAGAACCTACAGAGGTGTTTGTTGAAGAAGTGAATAACGAAGATCTATGGAATAACATCAGTTTTGAGGAGCCTGCAGTATTCCAAACAAAATTTGATGAACGGGTTAGTTACACGCTACATTATTTTTTTTAATTTATTAACATATATGAATATTTGTGTTCATATTTTATATTTGCAAATTTAGGTTGTAGAAGATGAAGTGATGAATAAAAATAATACAAATGAAAATATTTTTGGTGATATTGAAGACGACAAGGTTATTATAGATATTACATTTACGATTTTAATAATTAATTTTTAATGTGTCTTTCGTTAATAACTATAATGTGTTAATTTTAATGTAGGAGTTGGAGGAGAGGAATGAGAATGAGGGTTGTAGTAGGAACAAATTTGATGATGATGTGTTTGATGTAAATGATAATGAAGCTAAAGAGGTTGTTATACTTACATTTATTTTAATTTTTATTTAGTAGATTGAAACATGTTTTAATTAGAGATTTTTGCTTATTAATTTAGGTGTCGGATGAAGATGAAATACAAATTACGGGAAATGTAAATTATTATGATGCTTATGGTTTTGATGGCAAAGAAGTTACACCCGATAGACCGAGGGCTCGAAATCCATCAAAGTATTTGTGCCCTCCGTACACCGAAGTATTCGTTTAATTTAAAAACTTATATCGTAATAATAGAATTTTTTTATGTGAATTATTTGAAAGATAGAGATCTAAACATTTCAATATTGTTTTAGCTGCACACAACACCGAAGCAAAAAAGAAAACCAAAAAGGAAGGTTGATATGAAATCAACAAGCCCCGTTCCTCCTCCAGCATTTGCTGTTGCTCACGAATTCTCCGTGTTGCGCCTGCAACCTTACGTAGCAGGCGGTGAGGTTGTGATCCAGAATTATTTATTTCATTCATATGACGTGCAACATCGTTTGTTTAATTTGGTGTTAAATTGAGAATTTTGGAGCGCCTTGTTTGGGCATACACACGACGGATGGTTGGAGGCAGCGGTAAAATAATACTTAATTTATTTTTTAAAAAGTATTTTCTTTTTTGGTTAATAACAAAAGTATCATAATTTTGTGCAGCATATCACCCTTTGGTATAGACTACTGATGGAGAGACGTTTTGATAGCAACCGACATACAATAATGCCGCCAAATTTTTTTGTTTGCCATGCTCTGGAGGAAGGGCAGGATTGGAGGGCGTTTATGGCTGGTATTGCTAAATACCCCAACTTCATGGTTGCTTGGTGGGATCTCGATACGGTAAACTAAATTTTATTTTTTGAAAATATTATCATTATTGTCGTTATGTTTTTGTATTCTTATTTCTAAACAAATTTATTTATTTTTTATCCTTATACAGGTCCTATTTCCAATTCATTCAGCCCCTAATCACTGGTTATTTGGGGAACTACGATTGGCGATATGGAAGTCCATATTTATGACAGTCTCGGTAGAGGGGCTTATAAAAAATTCAACTCTGATGGAACCTTTACCAAATTTGAAGCTCGGGTGGCAGATTATTTAGAAAAGATTAACTATTGGGCCCGGAGGAACATCCCAAGGATTCCATTGAATATGCAATTCATATTCGAAACAAATGTTCCCTAACAAAGTAGTCATTTGAGAGATTGCGGTGTTTTTGTTTGTATGTTTATGGAACAATTAGTTTCAGGCCAACCAATACGTGAACTTATTGACCCAAGGAACGCAGCTTTAGAGTTTCGCCAAAGGATGGCAAAAATTTATTGGGGGTCGAGTCTTGGTCCTATGTAGTTGGATTATATATTTGTATATGTAATTGTATGTTGGATTTAATGACCTAGTAATAACTTAAATACTTACAACATAAGAACGACACCACCATTTGTTTTAAAGTAACAAGTACACTGCTCTAAACATAACAACAAATACAACAATTTATTGATGTAACAACCTGAAAACTATCAAAACAATATTAAAAAGCTTACAACTTGTAAACAATAATTGCCAAAAACAACACCCAACTACAAACCAAGGCTATCTTTAACTGCTTATTTTCTTATTGAAAGAGCTTGTTACTGTTAGCTATTTTAGCTATTATGATAGATGATTGGTCCTTCTCTTCATCAACCCAACCGATAAACCCGCATTTTGGTCCCTGTAAATTTAAACATTGACAATAAGAATTGTTGTCATATAATGATTAGGGTGTAAATATGAATGAAGTTAAGAACATGATACCATATATAGGCAAGCGTAAAATAATCTTCCTGGGTTTTTAGTTGTACCCGAAATCCTAATGATACGTTCACCTCCGCAATTACAGCATGTCATTCGCCTTTTTTAGTCTATCTAATATGAATTACTTTCACATATAAATTTAATGGAGTTACATTACACCCATTTATAGAACAAATTTTATTACAGACAAGTATCTTTGACTATGAAATGAACTGGTTTGACTACGAATTTAAAAAGTTGAACTATGAACTGCATACAAGTACATTGTGTTGTCTTGTCGGTCAGTGATATTTGACTATGAAATGAACTGGTTTGACTACGAATTTAAAAAGTTGAACTATGAACTGCATACAAGTACATTGTCTTGTCTTGTCGGTCAGTGATGTTTGACTATGAAATGAATTGGTTTGACTACGAATTTAAAAAGTTGAACTATGAAATATGAACTATAGAGAAATACCAATTTGTATATAATTAAAGTTGTATTTGTGTGATGATTATAATACACTTTCATTGCTTGTGAAAATGAGTACTTACACCGAAAGAAGCTTTTCTTAGCTACCAATATTCCTGCATAATCTACAAAGAACAAATCCTAATACCTTCACAGCCATCAAGAAAACGAATACCAACTGCTTTCAATTCTGTTTTGTGGCTTTAGGTTGCATGGTATAACATATTAGTTTTATTGACTTAATTAATATTTCTTGCTAATGTATCTCGTGTACTCTTTACTTATCACTAATTTATGTTTGTTTTTTTATGCAGATTCGTACCTTCCTTAGGTGCATGATACTGTTGATATATGTGGGTTATTTACCCCTTCTTGGGAGCTATCTGACAACAATGTACTTCGCAGTGGCTTTGGATGGAAATCATGAACCCCTACTCTTAGCAATTGGTTTGGGAACCTTAGAGTGTGAAGAATCATGGAGATGGTTCATGATGAAGTTAAAAGAGTGTTTAGGTGAGGATACAGAGGTTGGTTTCATAAGCAACCTATGTGATAAAATAGACTTTGGTGTTCAGAGTGCCTACCCGGATTCGTATCATGGATATTGTCCTAAAGATATAGCTCGAAAAATACGTGAGTCTGTCGGACATAACGATACGGAAGTCGAATCGTTGTTTTGGAAGTCATGAAATGCATATAGTGTTCATGATTTTTACTTGTGTCTGGAAAGGTTGCAAAGTGCATGTAGGAAACCACCTTTCTGCACCTTGCTTAGGAGTCCAATTTTCTGGCTTGACGATATAGCAATTTCAAAATGGACACGAGCATTTTTCCCAATCCAAGTTTGAACCAAAGCGACCTCCTCTTCGTTCCTCTATATATGTGGTACAGGTGAGTCCATAATTGCAAGGGGAGAAGTAATGCGATACAATTAAAATGGATATTAACAACTATTTATAGCGACTCCTTATTTTCTCGATGCAATGGCTTGTCAACTCAAGTAGCAGTGTATTGTGTTGTCATTCGACGAAATGACTTGTCAACTCGAACAGTGATATGTTGTGTTCTCACTTAGTACACTGCGTTCGTCAGTTAAGTTTGACTATGAATTGCAGACATATTAGAAGATTGGACTGCGATATTGTGTATAAACTACTATAAATTGACATTAAGTTAAATAAATAGTTTACTAAACGATGTTACAGCTATTCATATATTATTTTTGAGATTTTACTCTCTTTGTTTCAATCAAAATGAGTTCTATACCATGGAGCAATGACGAGTTCTTGGTTCTTACACGTGCTTATATTCATGTGTATGAGACCAGCAAGTTGAAGGATCCAATGTTTTGGAGTCGTTTAACCAATATTTTCAACGCTGAAAACCGAATGACTACAAGAAACGATCGTGACGAACTAGACATCTTAGCAAGATGGTATGAAATGAAAACCGAAGTTCTATTATTCAACGATGTTTATACCAAAATTGACAACACCCGTTTAAATGCTACTGAGGAGGTCATCTTGGTAGCTGCTAAGGAGGAATACAAGTCATTAAGTGACGGGTTGGAATTCCAGTTTGAAGCCCCTTGGAATATTTTGAAATATATCCCGTTTATTTAAAATCTATTTCATTTTATTAGGTGAGTACTAGGTTATTTTCATGTATTACGTATGTATTGGATGCATCTTCTATGTTTAATTTTAATTAATAAATGCCCATTGCATTAGTTTTCACAATACATTAGAATACATTACTAACAAGTATTCCATGAACCATTACAAACATTACAACAATTACATGAAAAACAACGAAATACTACAAACAAAGCATTAAAATAAAAAACAAGTCCATGGGTTATTATTAACGGAAATTAGAGAGGTCTACATGAAATACTGATTAGTTTTAACAACCTTCCAAACTTCCTCATATTCGAAGTCTCTACCGTCACGCTCACAGATGTAAAAATCTGTAACAACTTCCAAGAACTCTTCTTTGTCCCGACAACGAAGTTTGGTACTTTTCGCATAATTACACGCTCGATTGAACCATGTCACTTCTTCCTTTACATCCATCCATTTAGTAACAACATCTGATTGTTCTCGTTGTTGTCCTTCTCCCATCTCATGGTTGAACAAAGCTGTTATGCGAGTCCATTCATCACCTACTAGGCAATGCGGGGGAGCAAGTAACGATACACCATCCTTAACACTTAGTCAGCATCGTGTAAGAACCAACACCTCGTTTGTCGTCCATGGCCTTTCAGAATTGGAACCAGGTACTTCATTCGAAGAACTTGCTGCATTCGACGACATTTCTAAATATGGGAGTTCGTTTCGTTTAGGTGATTTGAGTGTTTGGTTTTTAGATCTTAAACATCTATTTATATTAATAAATACAGGACTATGAATTACAACTTTGACTACGAAATGGTTGCATTTGGACTACGATTTGCAGGTTACTGCAGTGACTTATCATGTCAAACAGTCATCTACGTCTTGTCCCTTCAGAGTTTGACTACGATTTGCAGGTTACTACAGTGACTTGTCATTAATGTCTAGTCATTTCAAAGTTGGAATATGAATTAGAACTCTGACTACGAAATGGTAGCATTTAGACTAGTATGTATAAATACCACTTATAGCACCAGTTTTTTGTAATGTCGACTTTATTATGAGTTCCTCACACAAATTCGAAGTTTGCTCATGCAACAAAGTAGATTGTTACTACTGTGATTCAGTCGACCCTTTTTTTACACCCTCTTCACCCGGGCCATATATGTCAGATGAAAATTTTGAAGAATTGAAGAAGGCTGAAGAACAACAAGAAGAGGACAAAGAGTCATCCCGACTTCTCACTCAACGTGGTAATGATATTGCATCGGAATGCAAACAAGCTCAAGAATGGATAGACCTCAATAAAAACAAAATCAAAGAGCATGAAGAATGGATAAAAAAGACTAAGAAGGCAATCAAAACGACTGAAAAATGGCTTGCTGAGAAGGACGAGCAGTTGATACACATTATGGTGCAAAAGGATCATTTGGAAGACAAAATGAGAATTAGGGATGACTATATAACAATGGAGAAAGAGAAGTACCCATTTCAGTTCCCTGAGTTTAAAAATTAGTTACAAAATTGTTGTAATATTATCATGATACACCTTTGGTTGCAAAAGGATCGTTTGTTGTTTTTTTTAAATAACATCTTGTAATTGTTATAATCTGCAAACTAAATTTTATAATATAAAAGCTTCATTAATTGTTATAATCTACAAACTAAACTAAAATATGAAAGCATAGCAATGTCTTGTAAGATTTAATAAAAAAATTACAATACATAATAAGTTAACAACTCTTCATTTCAAGGTTGTTTTATATCAAAATCAGCGTCATAGGTTTGTGAGCAACTCGCTGAACCACCAATATTAAATTCCATTTCTGCAGTAGAAATTGTGCGACGTGCTCCACTACCGGACGCCCTTCCAGTACAATTGTTTCTCGTGTGTCCTAGTTGACCACATGTAGAACACTCTTTTCTAATTGGACCCTCACCTTGGGATGGAATGCGGTTTGTGTTTCTTGGCCTGCCTGGCTGACGTTTATCCATTATAGGTGGCTTAACAATCATCAAATCATCGGGGATATCCCATTCGGATGGCTTTGGCAAAGGGTTTATTGATTCCTCATACGTTTTCCTCGGTGTTTCGGTAAAGTAAGCATTTAATGCATACCTCGAGCAGTCTTGGTAATTGTTCACTGTTAAAAATCTTATGACATGACCACAAGGTATCCCATCAAGTTGCCAATGCCTACATGTACATGTCATATGTTGGAAATCAACAATCACGTTTTGTGCCCCCTTTTTGACCTCGCATTTCGTATTTGAGATCATGCGAACATCCCACTTACTAAAACTTTTTTTGTTTTCTTTTACAATATCATCGGCCCAAGGGGTAAGTATTGTTGTTGCTTCCACTAAAAAAACAGGCAAAAT
The DNA here is from genome assembly GCF_052849685.1 of Lactuca virosa. Lineage (NCBI taxonomy): Eukaryota > Viridiplantae > Streptophyta > Magnoliopsida > Asterales > Asteraceae > Lactuca > Lactuca virosa. Next base: position 117,500,680 of record NC_136433.1, on the reverse strand, counting down.
GAAGAAGTTAAGATCAATAACATTAAATTAATAAAACATTAATATTAAAAATTAACTTAATACCTGCAAAGTTACGTCTTTGAAACCACCACTGTTGCATTGTTGCACGAAAAAAATCGATCAACATAAGTATCGGCACCTTACGTGCGTGTCTAGATAATGCATTTATAGACTCCGCACTGTTGGACGACATAAGATTGTATCGGTTCCCTTTAAAATGTGCCCTTGACCAAGTTTCTAGATTTATACTTTTTAAGTACTCCCATACTGGTTCTTTTGTCTTTTTCATAACATCCATGGCAGCGTCAAAAGCATCAACTGTGTACGCCCTACAAGCCTCCCAAAAAATTCCTTTAACCGTGTTACTCTTCCCGAATCTAGATACTATGTTGAAATACAAATGGACACCACATATTCCGTGATGAGCGTGAGGAAAATGTTGGCAACGGATGTTGCTATAGATGGAGACCTATCAGATATAATTGTAAGCTCCTGCATATTGCCTATGCAATCACGTAGTTTTTGAAAAAACCATGTCCAAGAATCGGTACACTCATTTTTGCATATACCATATGCAACCGGTAATATTTGGTTTTGTCCGTCCTTAGTAACTGCAAGTAACATGGTACCTTTGAACTCGCCCTTTAGGTGGGCTCCATTTACTACTAGTGTCGGTTTACAAAATTTGACAAAAGCGCGTACCTACAGTACATTGTATATCTATTCAAATACACCAAAATAAAAATGAAAAAAATTAATAAAATATTATACTACTAACCGAGCAACCAAGTACAACGTACAAAAACTCAAAGCGATCATCACCATCTGTTTTAATATGTGTCACCGTACCCGGATTATGTTTGACCAAATTGTGACAATAAGCCGGAAGTTTGGTAAAAGAATCCTCTTTCGTACCCCTTAACAACAACAATGCATATTGCTTCGCACGTCATGCCTGATGGTATGAGATATTGATATTCAATTGAGCATTCATATCATTAATAATATCTTTTCCCCGATAAACTCTACTATAATCTTCAACCAAAACATCAGCAAGATATTCACCCAAAACATATTTGTTTGCTTGTCGATGATTAGGTTGCAAAATTGTTGAAGAACATGTGTGTACATCAACAAATTTATTCACTTGGAAAGTCCATCAGAATTTTTAATTGCTTTTGCTCTTAGTAACCAAGAACAATTTTTCGAAACACACACAGCCTCATACCTTGATTTGGTGGATCTACTTGTCCTCGTATGAAAACCTTCTCGAAGACATTTTTTACCAATACACCGCTTTAAAAGTTCTTTGTTCTTAAATATACTCTCACATTCAATCTTTTGAAGATTCATGTCTACCATCTGTGTTGGGATATCTTCATTAATATCAACTGGGCATGATGGTACATGGGACATACCGTAAAAAAGGTTATCGGGAAACTTAGCTTTAACTTCATCACCCAACTCATCTATATCTGAATTGCTTTGTAAGTCAGTTATATCTAAACGTACATCAGCAACATCAACATAATCCCCGTAAACATGCTTTTTTTCATTTTTTTGACTCGATGTTTTTTTTTTTGTTTTACTTTTATCTACTACACGCCTATTCATAACTTTAACTTCTTGTTCGGCAACATCATCACAACGACCACCCACATCATTAAGATATGTACCAACATCATCATCACCAACATACTTGTAATTCTCAGGATCCACATAGTGAATAAGTGAATAACTAACATTAACATTTACAGCAACACTGTGAAACTGATGTACACTAGGAGTATTGAAAGTACTTATTGGATCGTTGCTCCCTTTATAGCTGCATAAATTACCAACCGGCTGATTTCCACTGTGACCAGCCTCATTAACCTCATCTCCATCATCAACCACCACAAACACTTTGACAGCCCTTCCTCCACTACATTTGATTACATTTATCAACATTCTAACATCCATGTCTTCAACTATAGCTATATAATAATTCAATTCAGGATGATGGAAACGAAGACTAATTCTATATTTGTCTAACAAACCAATTTTGCTTCTCACCAAAGATACAAAATCACTATAACTAATATACTCAGAAAATATCAAAGCGAATTCAGAAATACCTCCATGTGGACATACGTATTCCAGATTTGTTTCAATAATTTGTCATCTCCCACCGGTTACAAGACAAACCAAATATTCAATCATTTTTTTAGAGAGATTTTAGAGAAAGTTCCTAAACAAATAACAACTAAACTGATAATTTTCTACAAAAATTTATATATAGTAAGATTATTTCGTAGTCAAACCTATTGATTTCATAGTCAAAGTTAAAAAAAAAATCGTAAAATCGCAGATGGAATACAGAGGAAATCGCAGATGGACTGTGTCCATCTGCGATTTAAGTCTGCCCTGCCCTATATATATAGAAAAAAAATTATAAAAAATAATCCACCTGCGAATGTACAAGTGGCTAAAGCACACTTGTGCTTTAGCCACTTGTACATTCGCAGATGGAATGTGCAAATCGCAGATGGACCATTCCCATCTGCGATTTTTGTGGCCATTTTTGCAATTTTAATTTTTTTTGGCTATTTTCCACAAAGTGATTAGTATTTTTGGCTATTTTTGTCATTTTCTCAATTATTTATCGTACGTTTTCTACTAAACTATTAATTATATGAACCTAGTTTATAACTCGTGAGATTCATGGTTATAAAATTTATTAAATTTTTATAGTTAAAACTTAAAATTATTAATCAATTATTTTAAATAAATATTAATTAAGAGATGTTTTTAGTTATATAAAATTATAATCATTGATTTAAATAAATACTGAAATTATATTATCTTATAGGGTTAATATCATAAAAACCTTCAAGTTTTCAGAATTTTGTCGGTTTTGTCCAAAGTTGAATTTCATGTCCGTTTTTACTCTCACATTTTCCAAAAAATGTTCGCTTTTACCCTTTTACTGGTGATAACAGGTTTTCCAAGTTACCATAATATTAACTTCACAAAAAACCCTTAAGTTTAATGTTTTTTACGATTTTACCCTTAAGTTTATAATTTTAATACACTTTTACCCTAAGTATTTTTTCATAATACAGGTATTCATGCAAAAAAATCGTATTTATATACGAAAAAAATGTTTAATTAAATATTGTATTTACATTTTTTTTGATGTTATATATATATATATATATATATATATATATATATATATATATATATGTGTGTGTGTGTGTGTGTTTGTGTGTGTGTGTGTTTGTGTGTGTGTGTGTTTGCAAGGTTATACTATTTAAAAATTAAAAAAAATAGAATTATGAATATATATATTTTATAGATATAGCTTTTAGAAGTATAAATACATAGTTTTATATTTTTAGAAATATTAATATGTATCTATACTTCTAAAAATATATTTATACTTTTAAAAATATATATATATAATTACATATTTACACTTCTTAAAATATATGTATATACTTAGAAAAACGTAAAAACAAATATTTGTACTTCTAAAATACATATTAATATTTCTGGAAAACATATATATATATATATATATATATATATATATATATATATATATATATATATATAAACACGTTTATGATTGAACAAGTTTTTTTATTGATATGCATATTTTTAAATACATAAAAATACATATTTGTAGTTCTAAAAACATATTAATTTGTTTTTTTTATATTTTAAACGGTTTATCCAGGAAAAAAGCTCATATATATATATATATATATATATATATATATATATATATATATATATATATATATATATATAAAAGATTAAAAAAATGTAAAGACAATATGTAATTAAACTTTTTTTCGTATTTAAATACGATTTTTCTGCATGAATACGTATAATATTAAAAAATACTTAGGGTAAAAGTATAAAAAAATTACAAACTTAAGGGTAAGAACGTAAAAAAACTGTAAACTTAAGGGGTTTTTTTTGCGAAGATAATATACTAGTAACCTGGAAAACCTGTTATCAACGGTAAAGGGGTAAAAACGAATATTTTTTGGAAAATATGAGGGTAAAAACGGACATAAAATTCAACTTTGGGCAAAACCGACAAAACTCTGAAAAGTTGAGGGTTTTTATGACATTAACCCTATCTTATAATTTGTATTAACTTTATTTTAATTTTTATTATAATGTTATTGATTTAATGTAAATAAAGTGAAATTTTAAAAATTTAAAAATTTAAAATGGAGAATTAATAGGTTGACAAGTGGTATGACATTAATTTTAAATTTTCTCTTTGGTACACTTTCAGCGCTTTCTACAAAATCACATCACCACTTTCTCCGTTTTTCTATTGACGTTTCATGTTGTTATACAAATCATTAAACAACATGACTTTATTGTTCATCTCCCCCCATTTTGAGTACACTTGGTGTTTTGAATGATAATCTTTACGGTTCATTCCTTTGTGGAACCTATGTCTAACTCACATCCAAAAACGGTCAAGTTTTTTGTCTTTTCATGTCGTCGCATCTTCTGAAATATCGATCAATGATTGAGCTAATACTAACAATTTTTGGGGTTCCCATCCTTTAGCCTCCGCCTCCGCCTTCTCTTTTCTTTTATTTGGTGCTCGATCGGGTTGAGTTTTTTGAACGAATTCGGGTTCGGAATCAAAAATGGGTGTTCGTGGTTGTGATTGAGTTTGATGAATAGACTCAGGTTGGGACAAAAATTCAAACAGATTAAAATATGGGTCTGGTTGTGGTTGTGTTTGTGGAGTGGTTGTATTGGTCGTGATGGTTGTAAGAATTGTTGTGGATAATAATGTAGCATATCCCCATAGTGATAAAATGTGGATGAATAAATCGGTTGATTGTATGATGATCTTGGGGTGGTGGTATTTCGAGTGGGTGTTTTTTGGTTGTTGGAAGAAGGCATCTTAAAATTTTTTAAAGTAAAAATTGTAAAAAATGAGGAAATTTGAGTGAGATTAGATAAAAAAAATATGGGTATATATATATATATATATATATATATATATATATATATATATGAATTTTTTGAATTTTTTGACCATTCAAACGGTCAAAAGGGCTAGCCAATCAAGAAACACAGTAGAAATGTGGAGAGGTGCCGTCAAACCGCACCCAAGACCATATAGGAAAGGCGGTATTCTTCTACCTATATGGCAAAGAGTGTGGCCAAACCGCATAGCACTCCCCTTGGTCTAAAATATCAAAAGATATAGTGAATGTGATGTAATTAGTTGGCATTTAAAAATAAATGTTAGATGCAAAGAACCTAAGGTAAAAATCTTTGGTCAATAAAGTTTATTTATTTTGTAACAAATATATATAACATTGATATATTTCAAATTCAAAGATGGATGGTGCATTTGTAGCTCGAGGTAGGGCCTACTATATAACTTAGAATTTTGTGAAAGTCCATGAATGTGAGATTAAGGTATTAAAAAATGGGTGTTGCTAATAAGACACCCCTTGAACACCCCATTGACCACTTTATAGAAAGTCAACCTATAATTAACTACTTATAATCAGTTTTTTCGGAAAACAATGCAATTTCAACCAATAAAAATATTTCAAAATTAAATTAGGGTGTCCATATGGTAAAATGGGGTGTCTTTTTAGCCAACCCCTTAAAAAATATGAATGATAGGGTACTTCGGGAACTTACTAGGTAATTACATTGCATGGTTTGCTTTATCCCCATAAGATTCTTTCTCATCATTCAATAAGGAAAAACCAGTTCATTTAGCAATGAGCCAATTTTTCGTTTTACTCGTATCAACGACTTTACTTAAAAGTCAAAAGATCAAATTCAGCAATGAAGTGTGAATATTGGACTGTATGACAAAGCGGAGATCAATTGATGAATGATTGTTCGGTTGCATACATTGAGAAGGAGGTATATAAAATTGATGCAAATGACACTAGTGAAAAGATATGTAATTGTTTATCATTCCTACTTTTTTGTACCAAACTATTAATTATATAAAACTAGTTTATAACCCGTGAAAATCACGGTTACAAAATTTATTAAACTTTTATAGTAAAAATTTAAAATTATTAATCAATTATTTTAAATAAATTATTAATTAAGAGATTTTTTTAGTTATATAAAATTATAAATTTAAATAAATATTGAAATTATATTATCTTATAATCTGTATAAACTTCATTTTAATTTTTATTATAATGTTATTAATTTAATGTAATTAGAATGAAAAAATTAAAATATAAAATTTGAAATGGATAATTAATAGGTTGACAAGTGACATGTCATTAATTAGAAGGCCTAATAGGATAACACATGACAAAAAAATAATAAATTTATTTTTTTATTAGAATAGAGATATTATTTTTGTATTGAGTTTGCCTCTGTATTAACTTTGTTTTTTTCTTCTGAAACTGTGAATCTATAGATGAATCATGGCTCTTTAATTGGGACTCAAGTTACAGAATAAATTACATTTTTTTTTTGAAAATGATTTGTTTGTTTTGGGTTAAAAAATACACTGCATGCATAGCTATGTTCTTATGTTAGACTTTTTGGGGTTCTCTCTGTTCCCATGTTCTTTTTGTATATATGATCCAAGTATTGGAAAAACTTTTGACCCATATTAATTTCAAAAAAAAAAAAAAAACAAAAAAAACAAAAAAAACTGATTAAATCTTTTGACCCATGTATGACATTAACGGATTAACCCCATAGTGTATCCATTCCAAAATGAATGTGATGTTTTTATTCATCCAATTATATGTTATTAGCTGATATATTTTTAAGTTTCGTTTCTTGAAAATCCATTTCCGAGATCTCTATGAGCTTTCAAAAACATTGTATTAATACCAATGAATATCCACTTATAGATCTTCTCCGTCAGTGTTAACTGACTTAAGAGTAAATATGAATAATGGGTCTTTGTGGGTAGACCCATCCATAACTATAATACAAGAATAAATTCATTAACTTGGACTAGGACTCTCGGAAGCCCCTAATTAGGAAATATGGATCTAGCCCAATTCTAGACTAATGAGATATTGGACTACAAAATTGGCTTCCACGACACCGCTCCACCCACACCATCCCAATTTATGGTTCTTTGGTACAAATAAATGAGTAAAGACTAAAACCTATTTAGCTTTATTGTATTGGGCTATAAATACGCGGCTCCACTCACTCCCTTCATGGTAGAGGTGCACAAATCAGATTTTTTGAGAGATTAAATTGGTTTTAAAACCGATTCGATTCTAGTCAACGAGGTCAAATCCAGTTTGACTGTTCAAACCAAAAAAATACTTGAACCCGTAGAAACCAGATTTAGGTGATCATAACCGGTTTGAAAAAAAGAAGTAGAAATTAAAAGAATCAAGGTGTTCACTGGTATGTGAATTTTTGAAGCAATTTTTGGTTTTTTTTTCTTTTTAGTTGTTTTTTCATAAATATACATGATTCATCAAACAAATACATATAGAAACATAAAAACATGATCGAAAATAGGTATTGTCGTACACATTGTTGATATGATCATTTGTAGCCGTTGTTTATAAACTATTTGTTGTTTGGATTTAGTCATGTTGTTTAAATCATATTCATAAGCAAGCTCTTGTATGGTAAGTGATACCAGTTTTCTCATCGTTATTTCTTCATCATGGATTTCTTGTTCAAAACTAAACAATTTGCTTTCAAGTGGTGAAATATTTTGTATTCGTTCCACTCATATAAATAGTATTTGAAGCATATTTACAGTTCCACCATCAAAGGGGCGAGTTTTGTCCTTCCATGTAATATAGCTAGCACTGCCATCAAAATAAACTCACTAACATAAAAAATAATAATAATAAAAGAGATTATGAAGTTATCATAGAAGTTTGAACGATTAGTACATCACGAACATAGCGGCTAAAATCAAAATTCAGAATTCTTTTTCTTTCCATTAGTCAAAACATCCAAATTCTCACACTCATGTATACTTATATGTGCCAAGAAAAAAAATGAGATCCAATGTACCTTCCAAGCTTGGGGATGACAAAACACCTCATATCCGATGGGGAACCCGAAACCCGCACCCATTTTGACCGGAGAATCCCTAAGTTGACTGTGGATGGGGACAGGGATGGAGAATCCCCGGATAAAAAAAGTGGGGATGGGGATGGGATATCCCTAGTCCTCGACCCTGGACCCAGCCCGGGTATATATTTTAATATATAAAAATAATACAAAACATATATTTCTAATATAATTTATAATACCTAAAAGTTTATCCAAATAACAATGTAACGACCCAATTAATCAAGGGTAAAATTTTCATTTTTATATAATAGAAAACACTTAACAACTTTATTTCGAACATTGAAAATGTTTCATTTAAAATAAATATCATAGTCTAATCCCAAAGATCACATAATGCGGAATAATATAGGTGAATGCGATGCGATCGTCCCGAGCTCCTTTTTTGAAAAACTGCAGGTACCTGAAACCAAAACTGTAAACCGTAAGCACGAAGCTTAGTGAGTTCTCCAAATACCACATACCATACATATCAATTGGGTTGTACATGCCATACATACTGTGAGCCATACATATCAAACATATATCAAATAAGGTGCTATGGGCCGCACATAGTCTTACTGTTATGCCACGGGCCGCCACGTGGTCTTTCTTGCCAAGCCGGGGGCCACCCCCTGGGTCTTACAGACAAGTGCCAAGAGTCGCCTCCTGGACTTCCATGCAAATATCACAAAGACAACCAACATACATACTATTATACTTAGCTAATGAGCATACAGTGTGTCAGGAGCCACCTCCTGGTCTTTCATACATATTGCCTAGGGCTAACCCCCGGGACTTCCTGTCATACAAAATAACATATTGGGTGCCAGGAGCTACCTCCTAGTCTTTCATACACAGTGCCTAGGGCTAACCCCCGGGTCTTCCTACCATACATAAACTAAATGGACTGGTATTGTGGCCGTAGACCCATACAAACAGTGAGGAGACTCACCTCACAAGCTGACTGTAAAATCTTGTGAATAAACCTCTTGCCGCTAGCTGGCGATTCACGAACTGCTACTCCTTCGGTTCCCCGAGCTATCAGTACCAAATAACACTTAGTACAAAACCAATAATCCTTCTTAGGGTAAAATGACCATTTTACCCCTGCTCTGATCTGGACCATATCCAAAGCCCAATCCCATGTAATCTTTCTAAGTCCACTAATGGCCGACTAAAATCCCACTAATGGCCCAATTTTCTAAATTGGGCCCAATCCCTCTAATGGGCCTTACCCTAAGCCCAAACATATTATTAGACCAAAACATCTAACTTTTGATGGCCCACTAAGGCCCAAAGACCCAAAGTCCATTGCTTGGCCCAACCCGAGGCCGAAAACTCGCCAAGCCCAATCTGATGAGTACGTTGGGCGTACTCCTATGTACGCTAAGCGTACAAGCTAAATGGTGAGTACGTTGGGCGTACCTGCATGTACGCTCAGCGTAATACCCTGCTAAGTCACTTTCCCATTAAGTGCTTAATACTTTACTCCAGAAGCTACAATCATAGATCCAGGTCCTCTTCAACGTCTTAAACCATAAAGTTGCTTACTTGATGGCTTGTAATGTCACACCCCCGAAACCAGACGGCGGAAACGTCCGGGGGCTCACGTGACTTAAATTGAATACCATCACAATGAATATACATGAATCATAACATAAACATCACCATGCATCAATACATTACAACTGATATTGTTTACATCCAGTACATTGTTTCAAATATTACACATTCATAACACAAATTGTTTCAGAGTTTTCAAAACAAAACATTCTAACATACTTGGTATTACCCTTCCGCTTATCTGTTACCTGAGAATACAAGTTATTTTGGAAAAACGTCAACATATGAAATGTTGGTGAGTTCATAAGCAAGGTTGTGAATAAAATGATTTGTATAGTTTGTAAAACCCAGAAAATCCGATATTTTCTGAAAAGACAATAGTTTAACAAAGTGTGAAGATCCATAATTTGATGCATGAATGATTTCAAAACATATATATATATATATATATATATATATATATATATATATATATATATATATAAAGGATGTTTTGTATTATAGTTATAGAAATCCCGAGCGAGTAGTATTGATTTCCCCGGAAAACCCGATGTTTTCCGATGTCGAAAGATATACGTGATTACTAATTGTTATACCGCCACAACGAATGGCTTTTGATTACTCATCCTTGAATACTCGGATGGTGTTGGATAAACCTAGTGAGTCGTTGTAACAATGTCCAGTGAAGACAAGTTATAACAGCCAACTACGAACGTCCCATAGAGGTGTCGTCCGTTGTTACTCACTTAAGCCAAACCACCTTGATTACTGTTGAATAACGTCCTAATTCCGTCTACTTTGATTACTCATAAGCCTTAGCGAACGAAGAGAAGAGGAGTACGAAGTCCCGCTACTATCGTAAGTACTTTAGGCTGTCGGGGATGCGAAAGACACGTTGGCCCAACTCGCATTTGATTACTCTGACCTTACTAGCAATACTAATGGACCACCAGGGCCCAATAGCACATAAAAGCCATTGAAAGTCCTTTTATATGGAATTGGGCCATAGGAGGCCCAATAACATATAAGTGTTATCCCTTTGGGCCCAAAGATCATGTTATTGGACTTGCAAGGTCCAACAAGCATGATTTGAAACTTTCAAGCCCAATGTTTGAATATTTACTCGTCTTAGGTATCGCGTATCTATTGAAGGGTTCGGTTGAATGATCATTGTTTTTATATCGATTCGAGACCGATCGATTCGTTTATAACGATGTTTGGAGTTAAACGTGTATTCATCTTTCGATTTTTCGTAAGTCGTGGTTTTGTATTTTGACTCAATGAAATGATTTGCTTAAAAATAGTGGTTTGACCTTTTCAACACCTTTCTTTTTATAAAAATAACAGTTTTAGTCCTTTATATAAAAGAAAAGACATTTTTAGTCCTTAAAACATTTTCTTGGCATTTTTGCATCATAAATTTGTTGAAATGATAGTTTTAACTCAAAACTTATTTTGTTAACAGTTTCAGCCCTTTTAGAATAGTATTTTCCGGTTGGAACCCAACTTTTCGTAATTTTTACAGTTTTGGCCCAAAATCCAAAAACTTTACATTTTTGATCCTTTTTGGAAATGAAAAGCATTTTCAATCCTTGAAATAGTTTTGTTACACTTTTTATCCCCTGTTTTGAAGAAATTATCATTTCAGCCCCTTTAAATGTCATTTTTCGCAATTTTGGGCTTATTGGGCCGAAAAGCCCAAAATTAGCCCATTAAGCTAAAAATTTACATTTCAAGTCCTTTGAAAATTTTAATATTCAGAAAAACAATTATTGTAACTGTTTTGACTCTTTTGACCCTTAAGAAACCGTGATTTGGCAACCTTTAACCCAAATTTTGTATATTTGACAATTTAAGCCCAAAAATGGGTTTTATGTTGAAATATGTTTATCATAATCTTATAAGTTATTATTCTTGACTTGTTTAGTGTAAAATAACTTAGATCATGTTAGTTTCCTTTCTCATGCCATAGATCTCGAGTTATCATCCCTTTTTGGTTACATGTTCATCACAAAAACACATAAAATCATACATACATGCATAAAATCACACATAGCATACACATACACATAGATCTACACATTTTTCTTGTATTATCCCCCATAAAACATATAAAAACCAAAAAGAGAGGGGTATGAAGCTCACCTTGAGTTGTGGGTTCGGTTTTTGAAGAGAGAAATGAAGAAGATTCGATCCTAGCAAGTCTTCTTGGGGAATCTCGAACTTAGATGCTTCTAAGAGGATGATCATGATTTTGAATAGATTAGGAAGAGATTTTTGATAAAACAAAGAATCTAGATCATAGATCCAAGCATGAACTTACCTTAGTCGATGAATTTGTGGAATAATCTCCTTGATAAGCCTCCTAAATCTCGAAAATTTGATGAAGGATGAAGAGAGTTTCTTTGAGAGAGAGTTTGAGTGAAATGTGTGTGTGTTTGTGTTGTTTCGGCCGAGAGAAAAAGAGAGAGGAGAAGAGAGAGACCTTGATGAGATGGTTGCATGAAAACATGGGATTTTTGCATGGAGACCCAACAAATAATAGGGAGGTGGCAAATGGAAGTCAACTCTCTTCCATTTTGGGTTGTTGGGCCGAGAAGAGGAGAGGGGAAAGAAAGAATATTGGGCTTCTTGTATTTAAGCCCATATTATGATTTAATGAAGAAATTTTCGGCCCAAATAATTCAAGGAATGATTTTGATGACCCATTAGGGCTATATAAATTTGTTGTGATCCAATAAGGCCCATTAAGGTTAACCTAGTTTATTTTGGGCTTATAAGGCCAAAAATATTAAGTTTCATGTATATGGGTCCAATTAGGGCCCATTTGAGAGTTCTATGTTCAAGATAGTTAAATTGGAAGCTTATTGGTCCATTAGGCCCAATAAGGAAATCCTAGTCCAAAATGGACTTAAACCGGGATTTCTAGGGTTTCCAATTCTTTGTTAACTATTTGCAGTGCTTGAATACAGTGTTGGATTAAAGTTTTGTTGTTATTGAATAAGCATCATGCATGCTTTCATATTGTTGGTTATAATTGTTATCATTGTTGTTGTTACAAAGCATCAAAATTCCTAGTTGTGACATCATCCCCCCGTTAGAGGGAATTTCGTCCCGAAATTCTTTTGAAAGCTAGATTTGTGAATGTGAGAATAGGTGAGGGTACTTCTGATGGGTTTTAGATAAAACAAATAAACTAGAAAACAATTCCTAAGTTCACATGCAACCTACTTTGGATCTATGTTTTAACTATTGAACATACAACTTTGAATTGCAAACAAGAACCCTAGAGGAGAGAGGCTAATTTCGAAATTAACAAACTAGGGTTTAGGAGTTACATACCTTTCAATTGTTATAGCAAACAATTGATAATCCTCTTGATCTTGATCTTGATCTTCTTGGAAGCCTAGCACCACAAATGTAATGCCTCTAATGGAATCACACCCAAGAACTAGCAAGAAGGAAACTTGGAGGAGAGAGGGTAGAGAGAGTATGCAATTTCGGCCTAGATATCTTCCAAAGAATAGAGTGGCCTAAAATGTGAGCCAGGAGGCTCCTTAAATAGCTGAGGGATCTAGGGTTTAGGGAAAACCCTAATTATCCTTTGCTTAGGGCCTAAGCAAAACCCAAGGGCCTTATCTGGACCCCTTGGACGAAATATCTAGGGTTTCCCCTATGGATTTCGTCCACCTCCTTCCAAGGGGGTTCTGGATCCTTCCACTCAACTATTAGTTAATTGCAAACTAGTCCCTGCACTTTATAATTAATTCTTTTAACCCCAAAATTAATTCTGATTAATTTCTGGCTAACTATTAATTAAACATAATGATTTCTAATTAATATATTAATCTTTTAACATATTAATAAATCATTTATATATATTAATTTATTAATCTTATAAATTAATATCTCTCCTTTCATAATTTCCTTGTCCAGTTGCTAGGTTGAGGGCAACCCAAAAGGACTGTGCTGCTATCAATTCAAGTACATACCAATTATAGTTATGGGCTTAGACACCTAATCCAACAGTCTCCCACTTGGATAAGTCTGTAACTATAATTGCTAGTATGCCTTCTAAATTTGACCAGCAAATTGTAGCTTCCAAAAGCTGCTGCCGAACTCTGACCCAGTCAGTTACGTGTCCTAAGATAAGTGATCATATAATCCTTCGTTCTGCTAGATATCCCTAGACAAAAGACATGGAATGTAATCAATCTCTTTGTCCAGAATCTATGTTTCCCGATTCCTGATTTGTGATGATGTAGGACTTCTAATTGAACACATCAATTTAGTCCTGGCTGGGCCCAGCACATAAGTCAACACCAAATCATCGAGGGGCCCACAGATATCGCTTTTCCGGTTAGGGCAAAAGGAACGAATAAACGTTGACTCATATGCTTGTATCTTTTACTCATCAAATTATACATGACAATACGTTTTATAACACCAAGTTACTGATGCGTTTTCGTATCACCAATGCATGACCGACTTGTAAATTACAACTCATATATCTTCGTTTCAAGATTATAAGATATTATCGTCTCAGTATTACTCGTGATGAATTCCATGAAGTGATACTCTGAGCGAGGGTTTATCCAATACTCAAATCTCAATTTCTGAGTACTCATGAATGTTGCAGCAATTCTATTGCCATGTCTATCCTTTAGACAATCTACAATCCAGTTCATGACAGTCTTGATTCACTACTTATTTCCAAAAGTACGAGCGACTGTGGAGTTTGAATAATCTTATTATTCGGGAAGTAAAACATGCAAAAATGAAACACAATAATAAACAATTGACAAAAGGCAGAAACCAAACTTATAAATAATACTTTATTATTTAATCACCAAAAGTCAATTACATTTACTTTGTTACAAGTTTCAGAACAAAACTAATCTAACTACTAAAACTAATATCATCTTTCAGTCCTATGCTCCGAGCATGCTGAATATGCTTAGCCCTACTCAGACCCTTTGTGAGGGGATCTGCTGGGTTATCTTCAGATGACACACTCTTTACTACAAGATGGCCTTCTTCTACTCTATGTCTGATGAAATGGTACTTTCTGTCGATATGTCTGGTTTTACCATGATCTCTCGGTTCCTTTGTCAAGGCAACCGCTCCTTCATTATCGCAGAACAGTTCCATAGGCTCCTGGATGGTTGGAACAACTCCGAGATCTCCGATGAAGTTCCTCAACCAAGCTGCTTCTTTCGACGCTTCACTCGCTGCTATGTACTCTGATTCACAAGTAGAATCAGCCACCGTATCTTGCTTGGAACTCTTCCAAGTAACTGCTCCTCCATTCAGTAAAAATACCCAGCCTGACTGTGAACGGAAGTTATCTCTATCCGTCTGAAAGCTGGCATCACTGTAACCATCTACTCTCAAAGTATCATTGCCACCAAGTACAAGGACCCAGTCCTTCGTCCTTCGCAAATACTTGAGTATGTTCTTTACTGCTATCCAATGAGCTCTACCCGGGTTTCCCTGATAGCGACTGACCATGCTCAAAGCAAATGCCACATCAGGGCGAGTACATGTCATAGCGTACATGATTGATCCGACAGCGGAAGCATAAGGTACACGACTCATGTCATCTATTTCAACATCTGTACTCGGGCATTGAGTCTTACTCAATTTGGTATTGCTCTGGATGGGTAGCTCTCCCTTATTGGAATTTTCCATACTAAAGCTCTTTAGTACCTTATCCAAGTATGTGCTCTGACTAAGTCCAATTAGTCTCTTCTTTCTATCTCTCAATATTCTAATCCCAAGAATATAGCCAGCTTCTCCAAGGTCTTTCATGGCAAAACACTTTCCAAGCCAAGACTTAACATCTCTCAAGGTTGGAACGTCGTTACCAATGAGTAATATGTCATCGACATATAACACCAGAAAAGTTACTATACTCCCACTAGCCTTGATATACACACAAAACTCATCTTCACTTCTAGAGAAGCCAAACTCTTTGACTTTCTCATGGAAGCAAAGATTCCAGCTGCGAGATGCCTGTTTCAATCCATAAATGGATTTCTCAAGCTTGCACACTCTATTGGGAAACTTTGCATCAACAAAACCCTCTGGCTGATTCATGTAAACATCCTCAGCCAACTTCCCATTAAGGAAAGCAGTCTTGACATCCATCTGCCAGATTTCATAGTCATGAAAGGCAGCTATGGCGAGCAATATCCTGATAGATTTAATCTTAGCTACTGGCGAGAAGGTCTCATCATAGTCAACCCCTGGGGTTTGAGTGAAACGTTTTGCAACCAGTCGAGCCTTGAATGTGTGCACATTTCCATCCATGTCTGTCTTCATCTTGAAGATCCATTTGCACCCAACTGTCTTACGACCTGGTGCACTATCAACCAAATTCCAAACTTGGTTGTCATACATGGACTTAATCTCGCTGTTCATTGCCTCTTTCCACTTGGAAGCCTCTGGGCCTGCCATTGCTTCCTTATAAGTGACTGGTTCATCTAAATTTACCAGTGTCCTATCACTTATGAATGTGTCACCTTCTGAGGTAATATGAAAACCATATAACTCAGGTGGCACACTCACCCTAGTGGACCTTCGAAGAGGTAACGAGTTATCAACTGGTTCAACAGGAACTGTTTCCTTTGGTTGAGTGCTAGTGTCATCTAAGGTTCCTTCATTGGCTGACTCTCGAATTTCTTCAAGGTCAATGGTGCTCCCACTGTCCTCTTTGAATATGAGCTCTCTCTCCAGAAAGACTCCTCTTCGTGCTACAAAGACCACGTTTTCACTTGGTCTGTAGAACAAATATCCAAAAGACTGCTTTGGGTAACCAATGAAAACATATTTCTCACTTCTAGCTGCTAGCTTGTCGTGAGTCTCTCGTCTTACGAAAACTTCACAACCCCATACTTTAATATGTGCCAACGAGGGAACTTTCCCCGTCCACATTTCGTGAGGTGTTTTGGCAACCTTCTTTGTAGGGACAAGATTGAGGATGTGGGCGGCTGTCTCTAAGGCATACCCCCAGAAGTGAATGGGAAGCAAAGCACGACTCATCATAGAACGAACCATGTCTAACAAGGTTCGATTACGCCTCTCAGCTACACCATTTAACTGAGGTGTCCTAGGAGGAGTCAATTGTGAGACTATCCCACATTCTTTCGGATAGTCGTTGAACTCGATACTAAGATACTCCCCGCCTCTATCGGATCTAAGTATCTTTATCTTCCTGCCCAATTGATTTTCGACCTCATGCTTAAACTCTTTGAACTTTTCAAAGGTTTCTGACTTATGCTTGATCAAGTAGATATAACCATATCTGCTATAATCGTCAGTGAAAGTCACATAGAATCGATTAGCATCTCTTGTAGTTGATCTAAAGGGCCCACACACATCTGTGTGTATGAGATCCAACAGACCTTCACCTCTTTCACAAGACCCTGTGAACGGTGATTTTGTCATCTTTCCCAAAAGACAAGATTCACACATATCATCTGATTTTAGGTCAAATGATTCCAACACTCCATCCTTTTGGAGTTGGGCTATGCGTTTCTTGTTAATGTGTCCAAGACGACAATGCCACAAGCATGCCTTGTCTACACTATTAGACAAGTCAATATTAAGTACACTATTTCCTAAGCTATCAACACAAGTCACTGTTTCATACACACCATCACAAGGTAAAGCTTCAAACATAAAAACACCATTCTTATAAACAGAAATTGAACCATTCAAATCATTAAAAGAATATTTAAAACCTTGTCTGAACAATGCATGAAATGAAATAATGTTTCTCGTCATCTCAAACGAATAGCAA
Organism: Lactuca virosa; assembly: GCF_052849685.1. Classification (NCBI taxonomy): domain Eukaryota; kingdom Viridiplantae; phylum Streptophyta; class Magnoliopsida; order Asterales; family Asteraceae; genus Lactuca; species Lactuca virosa. Next base: position 117,483,255 of record NC_136433.1, on the reverse strand, counting down.
CAATTTATCAAATCTAATCTAACATCATTACTAAGCAAAAGCTGATAAACTCCGATCTTGGTTACTGGTGAAGACTTTCTGTTTCCCATGATCAAGTTTATCCTTCCTCGCTCTATCTCCCCACTTTCCTTTAGCCCCTGCATATCAGAACAGATATGAAAACCACATCCTGTATCAAGGACCCATGAACGAGAAGATAATGAGTTATTAGCAGAAATAGTGTAAATACCTGCCGAAGATGGCTTCACTTTGCCATCCTTGATATCTTGCAGATATTGTGGGCAAGATCTCTTCCAGTGCCCCTTTTGATTGCAGTAAAAGCAAACGGCCTCTTTTGGATCAGAAACATGGGGAGTGGAACCATTGGGCTTAGCCTTTGGGCCATTGCTAGATGACCCAGCTTGAGCCTAGCTCTTCCAGTTTTGCTTGGGAGGACCTTTCCTCTTTTTCCCCTTTCCCTGTCCAATAGCCAAGACAGGGGCATTTGCAGGTGTGGAGGGTATACTTTTACCCTTCATCCCTACTTCAGCTGTCTGCAACAAGTTGTGCAATTGGGCCAGAGTCTGCTCAGTATTGTTCAAATGGTAAGTTAGAATAAACTGACCATAACAATCAGGTAGTGAGTTCAAGACCATGTCAATGGCCAATTCCTCATCAAAGTGAATGTTGAGCTTGACCAAACGCTCTATGTAGCGTTGCATTCTTTACACATGTGACACAACCGATTCCCCTTCTTTCATCTTGCAAGCCATGAGTGACTTGACTACTTCAAACTTTTCTTGACGAGCTCGCTTATGGTACTTTTCCATAAGGTCCTTGTTCATCTCGAAAGGCCAGTAGTCCTCATAGTACCTCTGCAGTTCTGGGGACATGGTTGCCACCATGATGCATGCCATTTTGGTAGCATCATCGTAATGTTTCTTGTAGGCAGCATATTCTTCAGGAGTAGCTTCAGACTCATCAAGCTCTTTGAGCTCCTTTTCAAGAACATATTCTTTGTTCTCAAAACGAAGCGCCATCTTGATGTTACGCATCCAATCGTTATAGTTAGAGCCATCCATAACGACTTTGGAGCAGATATTGAGCAAAGAGAAGTTTTGGTTGGAGGAGGATGAAGCAGAAGTGTTTCCAGGAGTAGACATCTGAAAAGAAAGAAAGTTTTAGTTAGATTTCAAGATACCTCAATATAATAACTCAAAGATATAATATCAAGGTTAGGATCCAACTATGAAGATTCACAACTTAGAAATGGGATGCCGAGATCCAAGTGTAAATTTCATAAAGGTAGGTGAATGACGATTCACCAATTCCACCATTAGACGAAACAAACCAAGTGAAATTCCTAATTCTTTTGAGATACATTGAAACTATTCAATGGCATGTTTTAATCTCAGATTATGCTCTTCTATTTGTGACTGGGATGCCGAGGATCACAAACAAGATGTGAATAACCATGCAAATGTGCTTGGTAACCTCATTGTCTTTATCATTAACTATTGTGTGCTGGTAAACCACACACGCTCCATCAAAATGACAATTATGAGATACCCATTACTACTCTTTATTAGTGCCTTTTAGTGTGCTGGTTAACCACACACGCTCCACTAACGACTAATAAAGCATAATGTGCAATTTCATGGATTAGCATACTTTTCACATTTTTCCTAAAGTAACTAGAGTTGGGATTTTGAAAAATAATGTTCTAGTACTTTCTTTAATAGCATTATACTTTTAATGAGAAGTAGTTGTCCTATCAAATCCGTTCTGCTAACGACTCTCCACTAATCAAGGGAGCGGTGGGTGAGAGTGGACACCCATTCAACTACCATTTTATAGGCAGTTTCTTTATACCCCCCTTATAGACTAGCTTCGTGAATGAGGCATACTAGCGATTTGACTGACCATATTCTGATACATATATAATATTAAACATTTAATCATAATACATATATAAAGTGTGTTTTAAAACCTTTTAAAACTTCAAGGTTTATATAAATTTCGAAATTCAAACTATTAAATTTAAATTTAAATAAACCAATTAACTAGATTTAATATTTATCTATTAATTAACTTTTAATCAATTTATTAAATCTTGTAAGGATTATCTAATCAAATTAATCAATTAATTTAATCCTAATCCTAATCCCTATAAATTTCGAAAAATAGGGTAAGGATAATTATCCAATTAATCTAATCAAGTAAGTTATCCAAAACAAGAAACCCTAAAACAACTAGGCATATTTCGAAATTCTTAAGGGAGGAGGCTAGGGTTTTTTCAAAACCCTAACCCTAATTTCGATTAGGGTTCTTTGGAGGCTAGGGTTTTCGAAAACCCTTTTATCCAAAACCCTAATTTCGAGAATTTGGCCTTTAGGGTTTAATAGCTATAAACCCTAATTTGCAATTCAACAATTATAGCAATTCAATTTAAAACAAACAATTGCTCTGATATCACTGATGGGTTTTAGATAAAACAAATAAACTAGAAAACAATTCCTAAGTTCACATGCAACCTACTTTGGATCTATGTTTTAACTATTGAACATACAACTTTGAATTGCAAACAAGAACCCTAGAGGAGAGAGGCTAATTTCGAAATTAACAAACTAGGGTTTAGGAGTTACATACCTTTCAATTGTTATAGCAAACAATTGATAATCCTCTTGATCTTGATCTTGATCTTCTTGGAAGCCTAGCACCACAAATGTAATGCCTCTAATGGAATCACACCCAAGAACTAGCAAGAAGGAAACTTGGAGGAGAGAGGGTAGAGAGAGTATGCAATTTCGGCCTAGATATCTTCCAAAGAATAGAGTGGCCTAAAATGTGAGCCAGGAGGCTCCTTAAATAGTTGAGGGATCTAGGGTTTAGGGAAAACCCTAATTATCCTTTGCTTAGGGCCTAAGCAAAACCCAAGGGCCTTATCTGGACCCCTTGGACGAAATCTCTAGGGTTTCCCCTATGGATTTCGTCCACCTCCTTCCAAGGGGGTTCTGGATCCTTCCACTCAACTATTAGTTAATTGCAAACTAGTCCCTGCACTTTATAATTAATTCTTTTAACCCCAAAATTAATTCTGATTAATTTCTGGCTAACTATTAATTAAACATAATGATTTCTAATTAATATATTAATCTTTTAACATATTAATAAATCATTTATATATATATATATATATATATATATATATATATATATATATATATATTAATTTATTAATCTTATAAATTAATATCACTCCTTTCATAATTTCCTTGTCCAGTTGCTAGGTTGAGGGCAACCCAAAAGGACTGTGCTGTTATCAATTCAAGTACATACCAATTATAGTTATGGGCTTAGACACCTAATCCAACAACTTCTGCTTCATCTGGTCTTCGCGTTCCCATGTGAATTCTGGCCCACGCTTCGCGTTCCACCGTACTTTCACAATCGGAATGTGGCTCTGCTTAGTACGCTTCACCTCTCTGTCCATGATTTCGACTGGTTCCTCGATGAACAGAAGATTCTCGTTGATTTCGATTTCTTCTAATGGAATGACGAGAGTCTCGTCGGATAAGCACTTTTTCAAATTGGAAACGTGGAACACGGGGTGTACACTGCTGAGCTCAGCGGGTAGCTGCAGTCTATACGCCACTGGACCGATTCGGGCAAGAATCTCGAAGGGTCCAATGTATCGAGGGTTCAGTTTTCCCCGCTTCCCAAAACGAATTACTCCTTTCCAAGGAGAGACCTTTAGTAACACCCTATCTCCGACTCTGAATTCCAAGGTCTTTCGTCGTTTATCGGCGTAGCTCTTTTGTCTGTCTCGTGATGATTGTAATCGGGCTCTGATCTGAATTATCTTCTCGGTCGTCTCTCGTATGATTTCCGGTCCCGTTAAGGCATTGTTTGGCGTTTGCCCTCTTGCTAGTTGGGTGTCCCCTACCTCAGTCCAACACAACGGTGATCTACATTTACGCCCGTACAATGCTTCGAAAGGAGCGACTTTGATGCTCGAGTGATAGCTGTTGTTGTATGAGAACTCGATCAAAGGCAAGTGGGTATTCCACGATTTTCCAAAATCTATCACACACGCGCGAAGCATATCTTCTAGCGTTTGAATGGTTCGTTCGCTTTGACCATCCGTTTGTGGGTGGTAGGCAGTGCTCATGTCAAGTTGTGTTCCCATAGCTTTCTGAAGCGATTGCCAAAAGCGTGAAGTAAATCTACTATCTCTATCTGAGATGATAGATACGGGCACCCCGTGGAGTCTCACGATTTCTTTGATGTAGATTCTTGTCAGGCGCTCCATCTTGTATGATTCTTTTATTGGTAGGAAATGAGCGGATTTTGTTAATCTATCAACTATTACCCATATGGTATCCAAACCATCCGTCGACTTGGGTAGTTTGGTCACAAAATCCATGGTAATCCTTTCCCATTTCCACTTGGGAATTACTGGTTGGTGTAGTAATCCGGAGGGCTTCTGATATTCCACCTTTACTTTAGCACATGTGAGGCACTTGCTAACGTAAGTGGCGATCTCTGCCTTCATGTTAGGCCACCAATAATGTTGCTTAACATCCAAGTACATTTTATCTGAACCCGGATGGATGGAGTATCGCGTCTTGTGGGCTTCGTTCATGACTACTTCTCTGAATCCCCCAAGTTTAGGGACCCAAATGCGGTTCATGAAGTAACATGTCCCGTCCTCCTTCACTTCGAAGTTCTTCTCCATTCCACGCAACGCTTCGCTTATTTTGTTTTCTGCCTTCATTGCATCGAACTGGGCTGTCCTGATTTGAGAGGTTAGGTGAGATCGAATGGTTATGGAGAGGGTCTTCGAACGACGATTCGAGTATTATTTCCGACTCAGGGCATCAGCTACCACGTTAGCCTTGCCTGGGTGGTACTTGATTTCGCACTCATAGTCGTTCAGCAGTTCAACCCATCTTCGTTGCCTCATGTTCAGCTCTTTTTGATTCAAGATGTGCTGGAGACTCTTGTGGTCGGTGAAGATGGTGCACTTAGTACCATAAAGGTAGTGCCTCCAAATCTTCAGGGCGAAGACCACTGCTCCCAGTTCCAGATCATGAGTGGTGTAATTTACCTCATGCGTCTTTAGTTGTCGGGACGCGTAGGCTATCACCTTTCCACGCTGCATGAGTACACAGCCTAAACCCTGATTTGACGCATCACAGTAAACTATAAAGTCTTCTGTTCCTTCTGGTAGTGATAGCACCGGCGCACTGCAGAGTGCTTGCTTCAGGGTCCGGAATGCAGTTTCTTGCTTGTCCGTCCATTCGAAGGGTACGCCCTTTTGTGTAAGCGAGGTAAGTGGCTTTGCTGTTTTGGAGAAGTTTTGAATGAATCTCCTGTAGTAGCCTGTGAGGCCTAAAAATTGGCAAATTTCGGTAGGTGTTGTTGGAATTGCCCATCCTTCGATGGCTTGGATTTTAGAAGGATCCACATGAATTCCTTCCTGACTAACAACATGTCCCAAAAAGTTCACACTACGGAGCCAAAACTCGCACTTAGAGAGTTTTGCGTATAACTTTTCGGTTCGCAGGGTCTCCAGGATTTGTCGGAGATGTCGGCCATGTTCTTCCTCGCTTTGAGAATAGACGATGATGTCGTTGATGAAAACGATGACAAAGTTATCGAGGAATGGTCGGCAGATTCGATTCATTAAGTCCATGAATGCGGCAGGAGCATTCGTTAGACCGAAGGGCATTACGACAAATTCATAATGTCTGTAACGAGTTCGGAAGGCGGTTTTAGGAATATCCTCCTCCCGGACCTTAAGTTGGTGGTATCCAGATCGCAGATCTATCTTTGAAAAGTAACTAGCTCCTTGGAGCTGGTCAAATAGATCGTCGATTCGTGGAAGTGGATAGCGGTTTTTGATGGTAAGCTTATTAAGTTATCTGTAGTCGATACACATCCTGAAGGTACCGTCTTTCTTTTTGAGAAAGAGAACCGGAGCTCCCCAAGGTGAGAAGCTTGGTCGGATGAATCCTTTGTCCAAAAGCTCGCTGAGTTGACTGGACAACTCTTGCATCTCCGCAGGAGCCAATCTGTAGGGTGATTTGGCGATGGGAGTAGCTCCTGGCACTAGATCAATTCGGAACTCGACTTGTCTTTCTGGGGGAATCCCCGGAAGATCCTCCGGAAAGACATCCGGGAAATCACAAGCCACAGGGATGTTTCGAATATTGATCTCTTCTTTGGACTTATCCACTATATGGGCTAGAAACGTCAAGTCCTTCTTTCGTAGGTACTTTTGTGCCTTAATGCACGAGATGAGGCGAAGGTTCGTGCTGGGCTTGTCTCCGTATATAACTAGGGTTTCGTGATTTGGGAGATGAAGGCGAACGACCTTCTTGTGACACATAATTTCATCATGGTGGGGGATTAACCAATCCATGCCGATAATCACATCAAAACTCCTAATGGAAACAGGCATTAAGTTTATTTGAAAGACGTGATGATTTAAGGCCAGGGTACATCCGATGTAGATTTCCCCAGTGGATTCTGTTTTCCCATTAGCCATTTCCACCGTAAAGGTTTCATTAAGCTTTTGGGGTTGTTGTTTTAACAAATGCTTGAATTTATTACTCACGAAACTTCGTTCTGCCCCGGTATCAAATAGGATGCATGCATAAGTGTGGTTTAGGAGAAACGTACCGGTAACAACAGCGGGATCCTGAACCGCTTCTCCCTGACCCATAGCTAGCACCCTTCATGTTCCTCCGTTCCCAGGGTTGTTGATGTTGGGCAGTTTCGACGGATATGTCCAGTCTTTCCACATCCGTAGCAGGTAGGGCTTGATCATGTGTTATTGCCGCTATTTTTGGTGTTGTTGTTGTTGCGGTTGTTGTTGGTTCTGGGGAGGATAGGTCCTGCAATACCTTGCCGTGTGACCCTTCCGATTGCAACTGGTGCAGTGCATTTCCTTGCATTCGCCATTATGATGGAGACTACACTTGTTGCACTTTGGGAGATTCCCAGAATACTGCCTAGGAGCGCTTGGATTAGCTGAGGCTGGAGCATGTGGTGTGGAGGGTACTTGGGTGGTTGCAGCGTTGACTGTCACTGTTTATTGCTTCTTTGTCGACTCCGAGCCTTGTCGCCATTTTCTCTTGTTGTTCTTTCCCTTCTTGTTGTCACTCTCCTTCTTACCTTCAATTTCTGCTGGCTTCTCGCCCTTTTTGTTGTTGTGGTCGTACAGTTTCTTGGCCAACTCTTGGCATTGTCGAAGGTTTCAAGATTTGCAGCGATTACATTTCATTGAATTGGGGAGGTCAATCCCCAGATGAATCGTTCGATTTTCTTTCCTTCTGACGTAATCATGCCAGGGCACAACAGTGACAGTTCGCTAAATCTTGATATGTATGCATCAATATCAGAGTTTCGGACGGTGAGATCCCACAGCTCTTGCTCCATTTTCTGAATTTCGCCACGAGGGCAGTACTCAGCCATCAGCATTTCTTTCAGCTCCGTCCATGGCATAGCGTTGGCTACGGGGAGAGTCAGGGCCTCTATATGTCCATTCCACCAGGTGAGATCCTGTTCAACAAATGTGCATGCGGCAAACTTCACTTTCATCTCCTCGGGGCATTCACATATTTCGAATACTGATTACACCTTTTCCACCCATCTCTTTAGGGTTATCATTCCGTCCGTGCCATTAAAGGTTCGTGGCTTGGCGTTGGTGAAGTCCTTGTAGGAACATGTTTTGGTAGGTCCGTGATTTGTCCCATTGTTCGAACTCCCAGCCCCTTGTCCATTGACTCCACCATTGTTCCCTTGTTGGATTTGTGCCATGGCTGCAGTAACTGCAACAGATACAGCTGCTTGGAATGCAGCTGAGTTGACTTCGGGTGGGGTTGGTCCAGGGTTTCCACGAGTTGGTCGTTGAGGCATCTTTCTGTCATGGAACGGAAAGATGTTGAGTACCTATAATTTTTGTGAGATTGTGGCCCTACAAACTAAGTGTTTTGCATGAACTTAAGTGGTTTCACAAATTAGCATACAATCATGTATATATAACACATAGCAGATCACAACATCACAATAGAACACATAAAGTTTTTCATTAATATTATCCGCATTTTTGATACATGAAAATTTTGCTCAGAAGAGCATACATAAGTGGTGCAAGTTCGGCAGCGTAACGGCTCTATGAGTAGTGTAATCACTTAGACATAGAGTCGATGGTACATAGCATATATCACATAAGCAAAATACTAAAGATAGATATGACTAGTCCTAGTCATGGTGGGATGCGCCAGGGGGTGGTGCTGAAGAAGTGGACGCTCCCTGAAGGTGAGCCACCTGTCGTTCCGCATCCCGGAGGCGAGTCTCCCATCTCACCTGCCTCATGTGGAACTCTCGAATAACCTATCGCGTCTCCTGTTCTGCACGCTCAACCCTAGTCCGCATCTGGTGTATCTGATCAGCGGTGCTCTGCGCCAGGTCGCCAATGTTCCGCAGTCGTCTCACCATGACCGGAAGTGCGCGATCTGTTGGTCCTCCCTCCCTCAAGTCGTAGAACTCGCGTGACATGCCGAATGGAGGTCGCTGTCCCTGCTGCCTGCTCCATCTCCAAAGGTCGATACCCCAGGGGGGTGTAGGGCCGGTCGGGCCCATCCGGTGAGCGGGCACCCTAGTCGGGTAAGGGGGGTTGATGACTTCGGACTCTGTGTCCGAATCATCATCATCGCAGGCTCTTCCTTGGAGTCCTCTCCGACTTCTTCTTCTTCCAGGACCTCCACCGGCTTGGCAGGTCCACCCTCGACTTCCTCCTCAGGTTCCTCTTCAGACCCTTCCTCGGGGTCTTCTTCGGGTTCCTCTTCCAGCCATCCGTTATTTACCTGGTTAGGGAAATACGGATCTCCGGGGTGATGGAAGCCGGCCATACTGTCTGTGAGAGTGTATAAATGTACTAATCATTATTTCTAAGATGTTTTAGTTACTATGCAATTTGAATTTAATGTTCTCTTCTTGGTATTAAGGGGTATGTTTTTAGGTTTACTGATCATTGTGGTTTTCCCGGAGCATGCGATAGTTGCACTTCGGAGGAAATGTAGTTGATCAGGCTATATTCACCCCCTTACTACAACTATGAACAGTCCCAACTTAACTGAGATGTATATGTTATCTTATTTGATTTGGTATCATATTCTTTCTCCTATATCACACAAGTAAAGATGTTTTATCGTTGTGTTATATTGGTTTTGTTCAGAGTTGTGTTAGTCCCTCTTTGGTTTATAGTTGCATATCAATGTGTGGTTAGATATGCCAGTTCACTATAAACAGAGCTCTGATACCAACCTGTCACACCCCCGAAGCCAGACAGCGGAAACGTCTGGGGGCTCGCGTGACTTAAATTGAATACCATCAAAATGAATATACATGAATCATAACATAAACATCACCATGCATCAATACATTACAACTGATATTGTTTACATCCAGTACATTGTTTCAAATATTACACATTCATAACACAAATTGTTTCAGAGTTTTCAAAACAAAACATTCTAACATACTTGGTATTACCCTTCCGCTTATCTGTTACCTGAGAATACAAGTTATTTTGGAAAAACGTCAACATATGAAATGTTGGTGAGTTCATAAGCAAGGTTGTGAATAAAATGATTTGTATAGTTTGTAAAACCCAGAAAATCCGATATTTTCTGAAAAGACAATAGTTTAACAAAGTGTGAAGATCCATAATTTGATGCATGAATGATTTCAAAACATATATATATAAAAAGGATGTTTTGTATTATAGTTATAGAAATCCCGAGCGAGTAGTATTGATTTCCCCGGAAAACCCGATGTTTTCCGATGTCGAAAGATATATGTGATTACTAATTGTTATACCGCCACAACGAATGGCTTTTGATTACTCATCCTTGAATACTCGGATGGTGTTGGATAAACCTAGTGAGTCGTTGTAACGATGTCCAGTGAAGACAAGTTATAACAGCCAACTACGAACGTCCCATAGAGGTGTCGTCCGTTGTTACTCACTTAATCCAAACCACCTTGATTACTGTTGAATAACGTCCTAATTCCGTCTACTTTGATTACTCATAAGCCTTAGCGAACGAAGAGAAGAGGAGTACGAAGTCCCGCTACTATCGTAAGTACTTTAGGCTGTCGGGGATGCGAAAGACACGTTGGCCCAACTCGCATTTGATTACTCTGACCTTACTAGCAATACTAATGGACCACTAGGGCCCAATAGCACATAAAAGCCATTGAAAGTCCTTTTATATGGAATTGGGCCATAGGAGGCCCAATAACATATAAGTGTTATCCCTTTGGGCCCAAAAATCATGTTATTGGACTTGCAAGGTCCAACAAGCATGATTTGAAACTTTCAAGCCCAAAGTTTGAATATTTACTCGTCTTAGGTATCGCGTATCTATTGAAGGGTTCGGTTGAATGATCATTGTTTTTATATCGATTCGAGACCGATCGATTCGTTTATAACGATGTTTGGAGTTAAACGTGTATTCATCTTTCGATTTTTCGTAAGTCGTGGTTTTGTACTTTGACTCAATGAAATGATTTGCTTAAAAATAGTCGTTTGACCTTTTCAACACCTTTCTTTTTATAAAAATAACAGTTTTAGTCCTTTATATAAAAGAAAAGACATTTTTAGTCCTTAAAACATTTTCTTGGCATTTTTGCATCATAAATTTGTTGAAATGATAGTTTTAACTCAAAACTTATTTTGTTAACAGTTTCAGCCCTTTTAGAATAGTATTTTCCGGTTGGAACCCAACTTTTCGCAATTTTTACAGTTTTGGCCCAAAATCCAAAAACTTTACATTTTTGATCCTTTTTGGAAATGAAAAGCATTTTCAATCCTTGAAATAGTTTTGTTACACTTTTTATCCCCTGTTTTGAAGAAATTATCATTTCAGCCCCTTTAAATGTCATTTTTCGCAATTTTGGGCTTATTGGGCCGAAAAGCCCAAAATTAGCCCATTAAGCTAAAAATTTACATTTCAAGTCCTTTGAAAATTTTAATATTCAGAAAAACAATTATTGTAACTCTTTTGACTCTTTTGACCCTTAAGAAACCGTGATTTGGCAACCTTTAACCCAAATTTTGTATATTTGACAATTTAAGCCCAAAAAAGGGTTTTATGTTGAAATATGTTTATCATAATCTTATAAGTTATTATTCTTGACTTGTTTAGTGTAAAATAACTTAGATCATGTTTGTTTCCTTTTGTCATGCCATAGATCTCGAGTTATCATCCCTTTTTGGTTACATGTTCATCACAAAAACACATAAAATCATACATACATGCATAAAATCACACATAGCATACACATACACATAGATCTACACATTTTTCTTGTATTATCCCCCATAAAACATATAAAAACCAAAAAGAGAGGGGTATGAAGCTCACCTTGAGTTGTGGGTTCGGTTTTTGAAGAGAGAAATAAAGAAGATTCGATCCTAGCAAGTCTTCTTGGGGAATCTCGAACTTAGATGCTTCTAAGAGGATGACCATGATTTTGAATAGATTAGGAAGAGATTTTTGATAAAACAAAGAATCTAGATCATAGATCCAAGCATGAACTTACCTTAGATGATGAATTTGTGGAATAATCTCCTTGATAAGCCTCCTAAATCTCGAAAATTTGATGAAGGATGAAGAGAGTTTCTTTGAGAGAGAGTTTGAGTGAAATGTGTGTGTGTTTGTGTTGTTTCGGCCGAGAGAAAAAGAGAGGGGAGAAGAGAGAGACCTTGATGAGATGGTTGCATGAAAACATGGGATTTTTGCATGGAGACCCAACAAATAATAGGGAGGTGGCAAATGGAAGTCAACTCTCTTCCATTTTGGGTTGTTGGGCCGAGAAGAGGAGAGGGGAAAGAAAGAATATTGGGCTTCTTGTATTTAAGCCCATATTATGATTTAATGAAGAAATTTTCGGCCTAAATAATTCAAGGAATGATTTTGATGACCCATTAGGGCTATATAAATTTGTTGTGATCCAATAAGGCCCATTAAGGTTAACCTAGTTTATTTTGGGCTTATAAGGCCAAAAATATTAAGTTTCATGTATATGGGTCCAATTAGGGCCCATTTGAGAGTTCTATGTTCAAGATAGTTAAATTGGAAGCTTATTGGTCCATTAGGCCCAATAAGGAAATCCTAGTCCAAAATGGACTTAAACCGGGATTTCTAGGGTTTCCAATTCTTTGTTAACTATTTGCAGTGCTTGAATACAGTGTTGGATTGAAGTTTTGTTGTTATTGAATAAGCACCATGCATGCTTTCACATTGTTGGTTATAATTGTTATCATTGTTGTTGTTACAAAGCATCAAAATTCCTAGTTGTGACATGTAACCCACCAAATAAGCCCAAACTTGAAATGTGACAACATACTTCCATGGAAATGTGTAACATCCATAAAATTCGAGCCAATTTAAAACTTTTTAAAACATTTCAAACACATGATTATTACAAACTTGTTTTCAAAATAGTATATTGTCAGAGTACCCCAAAATCAATCATAAAATCATAAATTGTGAGGAGCGGTACGATCACGCATTCGCCTTCCCGCGATCATCAGAAGTACCTGAAACAATAATCGATAAATGTAAGCTCGAAGGCTTAGTGAGTTACCCCCAAAATACCAACGCCATACAATCATAATCATAACATATAAACCATCAGCATGCATAATGAGCCTTCAGCCTGACTGGACCGCCCCGCAGGCCTTCAGCCCATCTGGACCGCTCTCCGAGCCTTCGGCACGTCTGGACCGCCTCGCAGGGCCTACAGCCTATCCGGACCGCTCGTCGGGCCTTTGGTCTGACTGACATGCCCTCCTGGGCCTGTAGTCTATTCGGACCGCCCTGGGTATGTTGGCCTTCAACACAAAGCAGGTCCGCCTCAACCCAACCCCCAATCACACAACATGTGCACATAATATCATACGCTAGCATATATAACAGTCAAACGATCTAACAGATCATCAATCATAGCAACATCCTATAACCAGTATACAGACCTAACCTATCACTAACATAGCGTCATCCTATGTACCAGGATACCGACCTAACCAGGTCACTAAGCATAACACCATCCTAACAACCAGGATGTACATCAATAAGCATATCATGCAATAAACTCAGATACAAATCCAATAAGGGCCGGCATTGGTGCCTTAGACCCTGTTGATATAGTGAGGAGAACTCACATCGCAACTGTCGTCTGAAACTAGAAAGCTCAACTCTCGGATCACCGCCACAAACTCCACCACCTATATCTGACACATCACAAAGTTCATAGGTTCTCAAGATACTTCCAGAAGTCCAATAGTCAACCCTTGCCCAAAGTCAAAGTCAACAGTCCATGTTGACCCGACTCGTCGAGTGTAGTTCACCGACTCGTCGAGTCCTTCCTGAACTCGAAAAGTCGTGAAATCCTTGGTTGACTCGTCGAGTTCCCCTATAACTCGTCGAGTTCATGCGTGTCCAAAGGTTGGGAGAAACCCTAGCCGACTCGTCGAGTCATTCGACTGACTCGCCGAGCCCAAGGCAATCTTCATCGGACTCGCCGAGTTGTTCATCCAACTCGTCGAGTACAGGACCATCTTCATGTGGCTCGCCGAGTTGACTATGCAACTCGACGAGTCCCTTCAGACCTTCATCCATACAGGTACTTTTTAAGCCATGTAACGACTCCATATTGCAGATCCAAGCTTCTAAGGCATGTTTATCACGTAAAGTTGCAAACTTTATGTGCATGCAAGGCCCTAAAGACTCTAAATGGTCAATCTAAGCTTCTAATGGGGCTTTACACCTTAGGAGAGTCTCATTCTTGAAAGAGCTGGGAACTTTATGGACTTAGAGACCCAAGAGAGTTCAGATCTGAGGTTGCAACCTCAGATCTGAGCTCAAACACAAGAAAGGCTTCCTAATAAGCTAGAAAAGCCCTAAAATCCACCCAAAATAGATCTAGAATGAAAAGGGGTTAAGATAACAGCTTAATACCTTCCCAAAAGATGCCAACTGAAGTAGATCTTGATTCCCACGAGTTCCTTGCTTCAATCCCCTTGTTTTCCCCAAGCTCTTCTCCCCAAGAATCCTCTTCCAAAGCTTAAAACACAATGGAGTACACACACACACACGTATTAGGGGTTTGCTGAGCTCTCAAGGGAATGTAAAGAGAGGCTAAGGGGAAAATGATCATTTAAATAGGGTGCAAAACCCCGGAAATTAGGGTTTCTTCCTCCAGCTCCTACTCGTCGAGTCCCTTCTTGGACTCGGCGAGTAGGTCACTTAAGTGCGCGGCCTAACCCGCTGCTACTCGACGAGTCAGGCAACCAACTCGTCGAGTAGACCTTGAATCCATGAGAATTTATCACCATAAATTGATATTCGAGAATCGGGGCGTTACAAAATGGCTAGATCTCATGCATGAACCCATTTAGACATTCAAGATGGAAACTTTCTGTCTTAGGGACACATTTAGAACTGAGAGTGACAACTCTAAATCCAGAAATCGGATTTGAACCATAAAGTTCTATACTTGGGACCAAAATGACTCCAAAACCACACTACACTAGATCTAAGCATACTTGAGGAAAGTTATGAACTTTATACCTCCAAAGAGTCCCAAATGATGATGCTATCCCGGATCTATAAGCTCAAGCCAACCAAGTCCTTCTTTGCCAACTTATTCTTTCTTCTTCCAAGCTTAAAACCACCAAGACGGGCTTCTCAAGATCAAAATCACACAAGAATGGAGGGATGAGATGTTCTAGGGTTTTTCTGAGGTTGGGGAGGTTGATAAGGGGCTAGGGTTTAAGTCCTAATGTTCCTTATATAGTGCTTGGCCCTAAAATTAGGGTTTGGACACTCTAAACGTACGCTGGGCGTATGCCTCTTCGCATCCACGACCATTTATCCGTATACGTTAGGCGTAACCCAGCTTACGCTGGGGGTACTCTTGCGCTGGCCACCTTGCATGCATGGTCCTTTCTTGCCATCTTTCTCCATTAAGGACCAATATTGCCAATAGCTTCAAAGTGCTAAAACTCCTTCATTCTAAGTCTGTTTCCGACGAACTTTATACCCACGAAAGGTGGCGAGAAGCCCTACGCTCCTAACTACACACCCAAGCCTTAAAACCTTTCGAATAAAACTCGAGACCCATAAAAGACCGAATCGCTTATACCCTGGGCCTCCGAGACCACAACCGACGTACTTTTCAAAACGGGGTGTTACAAACAAACTCATTAGTAATTACTTGGTTGAAATTGTAATTTTCCTTTTTTTTATCTAATCTAACCTTGTATATAATTATTTTATCTGTTTTACCTCAAATATCACTATGATAATTTTTTATACTTGATTTTTCATGTATGTATTTAAATTTGATAGAAAATTTGTTTATAGTTTTTATGCAATCTATGAATATTTTTATGTTTATTAAAATATTTAAACTTATGTTGGTAAAATTGAAATTTAGAATTTTTCTTTACGTAAAAGTTTTCATATTAAAAAAGAAAATAAATTCCCAATTCCCCGTTGGGGATCCCCGGTCCCTGTTGAGGGTGGGGATGGGGATTGATTTATATTCCCCGGTGGGGATTGTGATGGGAATGAGGATTGGAATGAGGATGCGGGGATGGGGATGAAGATTGGGGTCCCTTGTATTCCCTTCCCTCGTTGCCATCTCTATCCGAGCTTGCTGCTAAGGGTGTTAGACCGAGCTCGTGTGCTATTTTCATTTCTTAAAATATTGTAGAGTCGGATTGATTCGTTATTATCGTGAGAAGTTGATCAGGATGCCCCCAAACTTCGCATAATGTTATGAATGTTTGTCAAACCATATTTTGTTAAATAAACTTCAAACAAACTTTGGAAAACTTTGTTAAATTATGATATTTATGTTGAAGAAAAAACTTCATCTTCTTCTGATAAACCAAAATCATAATAAGTGTTATGAAGAAAAGTCTTGACCGCGCCAACATTTAGAATTGAGTTCAAAGTGGCGACACAGGTTATAACGAGGGGCATATTTTTGAATTTTAAAAACTTTGTTTTCATCAATTTCACCGTTTCACCATTTATTCAAACATGTTGCCCCTCATTTCCAACTCGTTTAATTTTAACACATTAAAAATATTTGAGTTAAAACTAAGTAACTTGTAGGATAATGACTCCTAGAAATAAAGTAGTTGTTTAAAATAAATAAATAAATAGAATAAAAACTCCAACCATGTCGAAAACAAGTTTGAACGTATGACAACTTGACTCTAGATAAGTTGTAACTTAATTATGTTCCAAGAGGTTGTCATATAACATTTTAAAGTAAAATTTTGACATAAAGTGTATTCAAACATGTTACAAGTGGATTTCAATCGAGTAGGTACATCCTAGTTCTGACTTAAGAAAAGAACATTCGTATCGGCACAAAACTTCATATATTTATGATATCGAGCGTTACTAGAACTAAAAATATCATAAAACATATGTTTGAAAGTTTTATGATATCGAACGTTACTAGAACTAAAAAAATGACGAAACATTTGTTTGAAAGTTTCTTTTACACCCTCAATGCAATATAATCCTTCTTGCACAAATAAATTAAAGATATGTGCAACACATCGACCGTTGGAAAAAAAATGTCGTCACAAATCGATTTATATTTTAGCTTTAGTAGTCCAGATGTAACGTTATTTGGTGTATTATCAAACGACGTAGAAAAAAAAAACTATTTTTTAGTTTATAAATTTTGATCGTATAATCTAGAATTTTATATAAAATTATCACCGATATGTGAATATCGAAAACAATTCAATCATGGACGGGCCATGATTTTATAATAAGGGGACTTAAATTGTTAATAACATTAAAATAAATTTTATATCTAAATAACAAAATAGAGTTTGTAATTTGAAAAATAATGTTAAAGAAAAATTATCTAAATGGAAGCTATATATATTTGTAGGAATTAATCTTCAAACGTTTCTAAATAAACATAAGCATTGATTCATAATCGGCCATTAAACCCGTAGACACATATGCTATGATCATTCTAAAACATTACAATTAAAAAAATATCAAACATACTTATAAAGCTAGCATTTTTTCTTGAATCTCATGCATTTAAAACCCCCTTTTTTAACTTCCTCAAACCACATTCATTTGAAACCCCATTTTTTAACTAATGCAACTCAAAAGTTTTCTTAATTATGATTTAACACTCAAAAGTTTTATAACTTATATTATGTTTAATTAACATTTAGTGAAAAGTTTACTATAAAAAGGTCAATCTTTTGTGTCTTTTGTGTTATATAAAATCTTACATGTAAGAAAGATTTGAAGATATTGTGATTCAAAAGTTTTCATATAGTTGAAGCATTCACGATCCAAATATGATGATTTGAATAAATGAGTTATGTCGCATCGATGATAATTGTAATATGGTTTTTTTTCCAACCAAAACAAATGAAGCTTTTCTATTCTTTCTTTATATTCAGTTGCTCATTTAATCTTTATATGTGATTTGTGTGTATTACTCAATCTTGAATGTGACTCTCCAAACATCAATGTTTTGCTTGGAATATCTTTCTGATTCTTCTTTTTCAAGAAAAATATTTTGATTGCAGGTTAGTGAAGAATTGTCATCAAGTTTCTATGGTTGAATGGTGTTAAATGAAGAAAGAATATTCATAAAATGGATATAAGTTTTTTTGTTTGAGCAAAGTTGACGAATGTTAGTTTTTTCTTTTGATTTAAACGTATGTTTATGTAACATCTTTATTTATATATTCAGCCACCCAATGCTCTTATTTATTTGATTGTAGTTTTTCTATTTTGATTATGTTTATTTTCTATTATTTTTTTTTGGGTTATCCTACACAACATATTTAAAAAACAATATTTAAAAAATAACATAATTTTGAACATTTGATATGTAATTATGATAGACTTATCATGATATGTTCTTCATATGAAAGTAATTTATAGATATTACTACGACATGAATTACATATGACATTTACGAAAATATATATATTATATGTGATTTGTTTAACATGTATATGCACCTATGTATGTTATAAATTTATAATTAAATATCTTTATGTTTAATAATTGAATTTATTAAAATGATGCATCAAAACCAATTATTTAGAAGAATATAATAATAATAATAATAATAATAATAATAATAATAATAATAATAAAAATAAATATACATTTCCAATTACCGCATTCATTTGAAACTCACACTACAACTCAAGAGTTTTCTAATTTATGTATATTTATTAGTTACAACTCAAGAGTTTTTAACTTATGAGTATTAATTAGTAATCATTAATAACTTTTTATTTTCCTTTCTTTTATAAGGTTGTAAAGTTTTGCTCATTAGAAACATTAATGTATTTGAAGAGATTTGTGATTCAAATATGAAGAGTTAATATAAATGTTATAATAGATGTTTTAGTGTTTTTATGTTATTAAAAGTTATAGTGTTTATTTTTCATATTTTTATTATTCGTTGTATATATATCTTTTTTAATACAAATGTTATAATAGATGTTTTTCTATTTTTATGTTACTAAAAGTTGCAGTTGATATTTTTGTTCATATGTTTTGTTACCCGTTATATTATCATTCATTTGATATATAATTTACACAATTTTAAACGGTTTATAAAATTATCAAATAATTGTATATATCACAATGACTTAAAAATTAAACTATAATGTTTAATAAAACTAATATGTTAACTATATGTTTGCTTTACTACTAACATTTTGTTTCAAAGTAGAAATATTAAATAATAATTTGGTAAAAGTTATTATTTTAACTATATAATTCTATTCCCGCGCAACGCGTGGCGATTCGCCTAGTAAATGTATAATCCTTATCATTATACTCACTAATAAATAAAGAACTTTTTGCCACATGTCACACTCTCATTGATTTGGCCACATGTCATTTTGTGGTTATTTTCAATTAATTTTTTTCCACATGGCATTTTGTGGTTTTTTTCATTTTATTAATTTCCACATAATATTTAAATATAATAATTGCAATAAATGTAATAATAAATGCATATCAATTTCATTAATTGAATTCTTTCTAATTTCTAATTTTCAAAATTAAATTTTGATTAGTTTCTTTTATTTATTTATGTAAATTATTTGTTTAATTTAAAAAAAAACAAACAATTTAATTTTAATAATTCAATATTTTTCTATTTTTTATCTTATAAATTCAAAATTTTCAAATGTTTAGAATTTCATATTTTTTTTCTTTAAAATGAACTCATATAATATATGGGTCTTACACCTAGTTATTCTAATAAAATAGTTTTAATCTTTTTTTGCCAAATGTCACTCTCATACAACTCCTCATTAATATTATGTCATGTGTCATGTAGAGATATATTAAGCAACTCATTTCAAAATTCAAATTTACATTTTCTAATTATATGTTAAATTTGAAGTTATAATAACTTTAAAATTTTGATATGTCTCTTAATTAATAATTTATTTAAAATGACTTATTTAAAATAATTGATTAATAGTTATAAATTTTTATTATAAAAATTTAATTAAGTAAGTACTATCTTGTGCACTTGGAGTTGTGATCTTTGTTTAATGGATAGTTTACAAACGAAGATCGTTCTACGGAATTACGAAACAAAGAATTTAATTTTACCGTTCTTAAATTTGAAATATCATTTTTTTAATTCAATATTAATCGGCATTTCAATATTAATGTTCCTTTCAAATTGTAAGTATATATTATGCATATTCTTTTTAATATTATATTAATCGGCATTTCAATATTAATGTTCCTTTCAAATTGTAATTATATTATGCATATTCTTTTTAATATTATCATTAACAACGTATGGTTGGGCTGGGAGCATCTTATTGTTTGAAGAAAAAAAATTGATGGGTTTTTTTTTTCTCATTTTATATATATTATCCTGCTTTTTGCTTGTTTGCTTGTTTGCTGGCACGTCTTTGCGCAAATCAAGCCAACATATTCCATCCGACATTTTTCTTTCCAAACACTCTTCCACTCACAAGTCACAAGTCACGGCCCAGATACCAAATTTAGCTTTAACCTCATCACTTTTAAAATATTAGTTTCTACATTAGATTTTCAATATAATCTAATTAGCCGTGAGATTCGTATTATATAAAATTATTAAAAAAATAAAATTAAAAGTAAATATTTAAATATTTAAGAATTTGAATTTATAAAAAAAATAAGAAAATATTGAATTATTAAAATTAAAATGTTCATTTCTTTTTTAAATTTATAATAATTTAAATAAATACACAAATGAAATAATTTGGGTTTAATTCAGATAATTTTAATGAGAAGAAAAGTTGCATTAATATAATTGATATACATTTATTATTAGATTTAAATTAAATATTATGTGGAATTTAAGAGAAATTGAATATTCTTCTATTTTTTTTTCGAATTATCTTGTTACTTATTTGAAATTATGACAAGTGTCTTAAAATATAATAAAGTTTATCAAAATGTCATATGGGTAGGAACATAAATAGGAAGAAAAAATAGGATGATATTTAATTTTTCTTTTTAAAAAAAATTAAATATATTTGTATGTTCTCTTCCTAATTATCTTTCTAGCCATTTGAAATGATAAGTGTCTTAAAATATAATTAATTTTATCAAAATATCACATGGATAGAAAGATAAGTAGAAAGAAATGAGAGGAGGCTATTTAATTGTTCTTTAATAAAATGAAAAAAAATACCATAAAT
The DNA here is from genome assembly GCF_052849685.1 of Lactuca virosa. Classification (NCBI taxonomy): domain Eukaryota; kingdom Viridiplantae; phylum Streptophyta; class Magnoliopsida; order Asterales; family Asteraceae; genus Lactuca; species Lactuca virosa. The sequence continues at coordinate 117,462,461 of NC_136433.1, read as the reverse complement.
TGACATGAAAATTTTTTATTTTGAGATAGACAAGAAATGCCATATGACAAAATGAATGATAATGTGACAAGTTTTATTTATTAGAATAGATAAAATTGTTTTTTATTAACATAGTTTTCTTTGAAAGATGGTTAATTATTAAATTAATATATATCTCAATTGCATATTTTTATCCACAATGAAAATCTTATTTGATTAAAAAATTGAGATATTCATCGACATATCATCATTTTTAATTTAATTTAATGATTTACTTGCAGAAATAATCGTTACATGCAAAATTTAATTAATTTGTGAAATACATTGTGTAACGAAACAACCAAATTTTACCATAGAATGAGCTTCGAAATATATATTGGTTTCAATATAGCCTTTTATGCAAAACGTGGTTTTCAAAATTTTCTTTCTATGGGAAGTTTTGAGGTGTATAAAAGTTGCAAAATAAATCAAATCATTGTGTTTGGTTCTATTTATTGTGTTGTTTGTATACTTTGAGATCGCAAAATTCGATACTCTCTCAAAGTTGCGAAGAGAGGTCCATGTATTATATCCATATTTTGTTAAAAACATATAAATTCTCTTAGGAAACTTGTCAAGTTTTGAAGTACCATGAATATTTTCAACAATAAAATTGTATTTTACGATATAAAATGTGTAAATAAATTATAGGTTGTTTCAATATGAGTTTATATCAAACCATCAAGAAAATCACTGAAAATGATGTATGATTGAAACATGATGTCCCAAAGTGGCGGCTTATTAGTGATCTTTTTTCCTATGTGCTAATGAGTAACGATGCAACGAAGTTATTGTGAGGAATGAAAAATTATATAAAATGTGTAAAGAATAAATTATAGGTTGTTTCAATACGAGTTTATATCAAACCATCAAGAAAATCAATGAAAATGATGTATGATTGAAACATGATGTCCCAAAGTGGCGGCTTATTAGTGATCTTTTTTCCTATGTGCTAATGAGTAATGATGCAACGAAGTTGTTGTGAGGAATGAAAAATTATATATTGATTGCGCTTACAACCATCCAAAAAAAAAACATGAATTTATAAGATTATGGAAATGTCTTAGAACAACTTAATGGTTCCTATTAGCCAAAAATGATAAAAGCAATAATGAGCTTTAGCTCAAACAAACATCTAAATTGTTTACTAAGTTGTAATGATAATCAATAATTATGGTTGTACTTATACATTATGTAGCAGGAAGACACAAGATAAAATTTCAATAGATACATGATTTCAAATATCACAGAAATAGTATTTATTTGTTAGCTTGATGTCAATTTAGGTGGTAGTGTGTTAAGACACTAATTTCGCCCGAGTTGCTATATATCATCCAAGAAGTATATATATATATATATATATATATATATATATATATATATATATATATATATATATATATATATATATATATATATATATATTCCTTATGTAACATGTGGACACTCATTTATCTTTAAACAAAGTGCTAGATGTTGATGGAATGTATAGTAGAAATCCTTATGTAACATGTGCACATTCATTTCAATAAATAAGACGTTTTTACGGGTTATTTAATCAATCTACTTAATGTATACATAAAGACAAACAACACTTCGATCTTGCAAGTGTTTCTTATCCTTTAAATATATCAATAAGATATGTTATAAATAATAGTTTTTATAATGATACGGAGGAAGAGGGACGAGAAGTGGATTTTCCGATTAATGATAGTATCAATGTTACTCTCGATCCAAATCACCTTTGTACAACCACCACCTTTTCTATAGGCCTTAGCTTCGTGAAGTTATCTGCACTAGACTCGCTAAATCAAGGTTCGACCGGAAAAAACCTATTGATAAAAATTGTCGCTGAGTTTGTTAAGAATGCACAAAGAGATGAAGGGTATGTTGCCATGTAGAACCGTTTTTAAAAGAAATTGCATGAAAAATCACTACATTTTGGATAATTATCACAAAGTCACTACATTTTAGTTTCTTTTTAATTTTGACACCCAGAATGTGATATCACCAAAAATTGTCACGACGACATGTTATACCAGTTGTCACGTCATCAAAGATTGTCACGTCAGGATGCCACATCAGCTGACAACTAGATGACTAGGTAAATGATAATTAAATAAATTGATAAACATAATATCTGAATTGAGACAAAAAATAATGCAATATCAAAATCAATTTTTTGTGTAAACTTATTGAGTTTTTGTGGAATGTACCCTACATATTGCTAAAATCGTTTTATTTTATTTTTTTTCAAATTTATGCAACAAAATATATTTTCTTAGAACGGCTGAATGCATTAAGAGGCTACTAGCAATGCGCTAGAGTAAAAACGTAACAATTACATCAGAGAATAAGAAAATGGCTTATAAGCCAATCATTTCAATTAAGATAGAGCTTATGTTTTCTACGAACTATCCAACTAAAAGAAAACGAAACAATACCATCAAAGAGTTTATCAACTCTTTCAAACATACATTTGTTTCTGAAACACCAAACCAAAGGCACAATAGCATCAATTATTAGATTTTGCAAGTAAACGACACATGCAAGGAATCCAAAAAAACCAGGAAGATCACGAACCAAAAGAAGACATGTGAAGTCAACATCGCAACAAAATATTTTTATACAAATTTACAATATGGATTCACTTTAAAACCAAAATATGAAATGATGTATAATATTTTATAAGTTTTTATTTATGTAGCAATACTTTTACTAATCTATGGAATAATATTTACTTTTTATCAGTTTATATCTGCAACTTATATGAATTAAACAACTATATTATAATTTATGTTTACCAATAAAATATTGCATTTATCCTAAAATATTAATCATTGCATATGTTGTATAAAAACACAATACTATAAATGAGCATGTTCTGCAAAACTAACAGGTAGCAGATAGCAGGTAGTTGGTAGCATTTCATTAAATGCTACATGAGGTAACTTTAGATTTGGAGCATTTTATTTAAACTAAACGTTAAAAGTTTGTATTGTTAAACGAGGTTTTTTTTTTTTTTTTTAAATAGAACGTTTTATCAAAACTCTAGAAGCTAGAAGCTCACAAACGTTCCATAACAAACACATCTAACGTATATTGGGAAAATATAAAACTGTTTCAAAAAATATGTATCTAACCATTCTTTTAAAAGATAAAGTTAATACCATCTTCATTTCAATATACGTATTACTCATTTTTTTCATTTCTATTAATCGCCTGATATACATATATTGATATACCCATCTTATATTTCTTAATATATAGAAGTTGATTTAAGTAATTATGACTTATGACAATCAAGATTCAGCGTGTATATATATATATATATATATATATATATATATATATATATATATATATATATATATATATATATATATATATATATATATATATATATATATATAGAAAAAAAATTTATTATCTTTCTACCAAAAATTTCATTCTTATTTGATCTTGACTATATATATATATATATATATATATATATATATATATATATATATATATATATATATATATATATATATCAAAATAAACCATCTGGATTGTCCCATGCAAAGTATATGTTACGCTAATGGTATGCTCGTGGCATTTCGAATGGAGGACAATTTGATCCCAATTACAAATAATAATACTTATTCAACAAATAAATAAATAAATGTTTGCATAGTTTATCAATTCCATAATCCTAAATAAAGAGAGCATAACTTATATTTTTCTTAACAAATAATAAAAATGGTTACAATTGAGTCATCAACTACCTTTTTTTAATCTTGCAATCCTAATTATAGGTAGGAAGACATGATTAACTTAATGACAGTACGATTAGCTTATATAGTCTTTCAATCGTTTTCACGATCAAAATTGTATTTGTTGACCTACTCAAGCAGCTATGTCAATGTTAGCTAGTTTAAGGTTTAATGAATAATGAGTTTTGACTTTTGTAGTATTTAGGTGAGAAATAAGTCTTTAAATATGTTTTCTTAAAATATGACATTGTCCCTATACTTTATAAAAAGTGGCTTGTTCAGTCCTTTTGTAACAGAATGGTCTGCATGGGCGGCCCTTAAGGCATAACTGGCATTTATACTTTTTTTTAAATTTATGGGAAATCTTCAGAAAAGTCCCAATATTTACGGAAAAGTTACACTTTAGTCCCAAGATTTTTTTTTGAACGAAAAAGTCCTGAAAACCGGCAAAAATTTGCAGTTTGACCTTTTTTGACCGGTTGAAACCGGTACCAAATTATTTTAGGACTATTTCGTAAACTAACCCAAAATATTTGGACTTTTCTGTAAACAAATAATATTAGGACTTTTCTGTAAACAAAAATATTAGAACTTTTTCTACAAACAAAACTCTTATTATTATTACTATTATTATTATTATTATTATTATTATTATTATTATTAAAAATATAAATAAGAAGACTATTTTTTGAACTTGTTATTATTAATGCAATTAAATGAAAAAATAATATTAATGACATTATTTAAGGGTGGAGGTGGAGGAGATGGTAATGCTTTTAGCATTGAAATCATGAATGTTTGTTTGTATATTTTTACTTTGTATATGGCCATTTCACATTTGTTATTATTGTTTTCAATTCAGAATACTAATACTTAACAATTTAAAAGAAGTTGCATATTTTTAAAATTGTTTATAAATAGTTTAAGGTAGAAAGATTTCTCACTTTGTATATAAAAATGTTTAAGGTAGAAAGATTACTTTCCAAATCCAACAGATCCACTACAAACATCTACATAGGTAGCCCATATCAAAATTTAAAAGTATTAATTACAATATTTTGTTTAATAAAAAGTAATAGGACATGTTTTTTGGATTAATACTTTTGAATATTGATTAATACTTTTGAATTATTCCTGTTACTTTTTATTAAACAAGATATTGTAATTAATATTTTTGAATTTTGATATAGGTTACCTATGTAGATGTTTGTAGTGGATTTGTTGGATTTGGAAAGTAATTCTTCTACCTTAAACAATTTTATATACAAAGTGAGAAACCCTTCTACCTTAAACTATTTATAAACAATATTACAATTATGCAATTTCTTTTGAATTGTTAAGTATTAATATTCTGAATTGAAAACAATAATAACAAATGTGAAATGACCATATACAAAGTAAAAATATACAAGCAGACATTCATGATTTCAATGCTAAAAGCATCACCATCTCCTCCACCTCCGCCCTTAAACAATGTTATTAATATTATTTTTTCATTAAAATGCATTTATATGTATTAGTAACAATATTAATAATAACCTCTTGTCCCTTGGCTTAATGGATAACATCTTTGTTTGCTTCCCCATATGTCATGCGTTCGAGGTTGGTAGAGAGGAAGAAGAGAGAGGAGAATAATGGTATTCTAAAACAATATTAATAATAACAAGTTCAAAAAATAGTATATTCTTATTTATGTTTTTAATAATAATAATAATAATAATAAGAGTTTTGTTTGTAGAAAAAGTCATAATATTTTTGTTTACAGAAAAGTCCTAATATTTTTTGTTTACAGAAAAGTCCAAATATTTTGGGTTAGTTTACGAAATAGTCTCAAAATAATTTGGTACCGGTTTCAACCGGTCAAAAATGGTCAAACTGCAAATTTTTGCCGGTTTTCAGGACTTTTTCGTTCAAAAAAAAATCTTGGGACTAAAGTGTAACTTTTCCGTAAATATTGGGACTTTTCTAAAGATTTCCCTAAATTTATTATAGAATTTTTCTTTTACAAAATGTAATTGAAAATAATAGACTAAATTGCACAAATGGTCGCTGTGGTTTGCTCAAAATTGCCACTTTGGTCCAAAAAAGTTTGGACTAGCACCAGAGGTCCAAAGTTTTCATTTTGTTGTTTGTTTGGTCCAATCTAATCTGATTTTTTTCAAAATGACGGATTTGCCATTGTTAATTTGATTTTCTCTTTTTTGTTAATTGTTTTCATGATTTTTAGATTTAAAAAAATAAAAAAATAAAATAAAATCTCTCTCTCTCTCTCTCTCTCTCTCTCTCTCTCGTTAATGCCCATTTCTTTCTTCATTAGTTCTCCTTCACCATAACTCTTTAATTGTTTCTTCCCCAAAAATTCATCAAAAATGGCTAAAGAACATCAAATTAGATAAAGTAAACCAAAAAATTACACAGGTCCAAGCTAAAGTCCATCGCAAAACTTGATGATCGAAAGGATGATGATGAAGCATCCGATTCAAAGCACACCTAGTTGGAAGCACCAGAAGAAGGCGGTGATTAAGTCTGTCAAACTCCAACCTCTGATGATCTTGTCCAGCCTTCGTGTTTCTCCTTGCATCCACCATGTCCACGTAACCTCATAATCTGATCTAATTGCTACACCACCATCTCTGGTCTGTTTTGAACTCCACTTTTATGAAACCCTAGCGCCACCACCTGTAACGCCCGTAGATCCGGGCTAGTCAATTTAGAGATAATAGGGGTCGAAAACGACTTTTTGACAAAAGATTATTTAGAATAATTAATCTTAACCAAGTTGTAGAATATGTCTCAAGGGTTCCGTACATATAAAGAACGCCGAAATCCGAGTTATAACGAAGAAGTTATGACCTGTCGAAGTTTTTCGGCAAAACCGGCACGACACCGGGAGACGTAAATAGCGAATTTGCGATAGAGGAATTTTTGACCTTAGTAATCTAAACGAAAGTCGTAGAATATGTTAAACCGATAACATCCATAAAAAGAACACCCAAATCTGACTTCGTATGAGGAAGTTATGATTTTTCTAAGATTCGGCTTAGCAGTGCACGACCCGAAACTCGAATTTTAGTTCGAGCGGTTTTTGGCTTACGCGACCTAAATGAGAGTTGAAGATCTCATTAATAGGAACTCAACGGTAAAAAGACAGACAAAAGAGGTACTCTGATTTTTATAAAGCATAAACAAAATCGGTCTTTTCTGGCCGTGAAAATGGGGATGTCACAGTTGGTATCAGAGCATTAGTTTAAGCGAACTAGGAATAAGGATTTATTTCTAGACTTAAACTTAGAATGCTAAGCGATGATTGTGAGGAGTGTATCTAATATATTTTAGGTAGTACACCTGAATAGACACAAGCACTAACTTATTTAGGGAAAATGTCTAACATGCTTTTATGTGCTAAATGGTTTATGATATGCGTTATATGATCGGATCTATGGTCTGTTGCCGACCGGATCTGGAAATTTTATGTGTTCAGATTTCTAAACGTTTGATTACGGTATTAGAACTGGCATGTAACTTTTCGGAGTGATAGGGAGAATTACACGTCGAATCTTTCCTATCTTAATTCTCGTCATTACACACCGAACGTCTGATTTGGTGTATAGATCGAAATGGCAAGAACCCGAAGTGGAGCTGGAAACGCGAATGAAAATAGGAATCGACGACCTCAACCCGAAGTGATTGAGCAGGTGCCGATAGTCGAAGTTGCACCTGAGCCGGTCACAATGGCTGGAGTTTAAGCCATGATTCGGGCTATGATGGCTGAACAAAGGGAAGAAATGAGACAATTGTTGCTGAATAACAGAAATGAACCTTCAATTACTGTTGAACAACCAGAACTGAATGACGGAGAGTATGAAGAAGGGAATAACAGTCGCACTGTTAGTCAGGTGGAACCCCCAGTGGTAAGAAGGAATGACCCAAAGAGGGAAATCGACCGAGAGGGATGTATGTATAAGAACTTCTTGGGTGCCAAACCACCAAGTCTTTCCGGAAACCCAAAGCCTGTGGAGATTATGGACTGGATCTCCGAAATGGAGATGGTATTTGAAAGCTGCAACTGTAGTGATAAGCAGAAAACCGTCTTTGCGGTTCGACAATTGAAGACCGGAGCCTTGAGCTGGTGGAAATTGTTGGCGGATACAATGCCACGAGGAGAAGCCTTGAAGATGTCTTGGGAAGCGTTCCTGGAGCAGTTGAAGATGCAGTACTGCTCCGAGATAGATCTTATCGATCTAAACAATGAGTTCCAAAACTTGAAGAAAGGGAAAATGAGCATTGATGACTATGCTACTGCGTTTACTGAGAAGATGAAGTTATTTCCATACTTGGTGCCGACTGAACTCGCCAAGATCGAGAAGTTTGCTAACGGATTGCCATCAGACTTTGGCCCAACAGTCAAAATGGCAAGTACGCTGAAGGCAGCCGTTAGAGCAGCCAAAAATGTTGAGACCCAGTTAAAGGAAAGGGGTCTGGAGAGAACTGAGTTGGGTGAAAAGAGGAAGTTCGAGGGATCTTCAAGGTCCAACAAGAAGGGAAAATTCTCGAAGTCCGAAGGAGGAAAAGGTGAAGTGAGATGGTGCGATAAGTGCAAGAAGAAACACTCTGGAAAATGTGGCGATGAGGTGACATGTTTCAAGTGTGGGAAGCATGGGCATTACGCCAATGAGTGTACATTCAAAAAAAGGATGTGTTATGGATGTAATGAAGAAGGGCACTACAAGCAAGACTGCCCAAAGAGGGAAGGAGCTACAAAGGCAAATGCACCGCCAAAGGCAAGAGCATTTCAGATGATCCTTGATGAAGCAGGCGACGATGCAAGGAATTAAGAGTAAGAATCTATAGAGTATCCGTATAAATAGGATCATGTGGTGTAGCCTATTAGAGGTATAGTCTAGGGTGAACTTGAACACCTATGTAATCGTTTCAAGGAATAATATAAAACCTTCGTTTTGTTATCTGGTGTGTTAAGTTGTTATGTGATTTTCTTGTATGATGACTTGGAAAACTGCGAGACAATACTTGGGACGAGTATGAGTAGGTGTGAATGGTAGTAGAGGCCTATGCTACCGGAAGCACAGGACTCACGCTTGGATCAGGGAAGGTCACAAGGTTACCAAGAAGCTAGTAAATGATTATGTTTTGTTCATGTCCGTCGCTACCATCGTTTCAGTAATGACTAAGAAGATGATTGTTATTCCGACCTTAGTGGTCATATCAAATTGAGTCCGACTACGATGAGTATGTTACGTGGTTCAGAGAACCAAGTTCGATGTGGCATCTGACTTAAGCCAAGGAGATTGAAGTAAAAGATAGTCGAAGCAGTATCGCGCTTATAGTTAAAGAAGTTGGTAGCTAGAAATGCTACATGTTGAAATGTGATTATATCACATTAGAACATGAATAAAAGTATATTCCATTCCGGAATTTGACTCAAAGAGACCTGAGACTAAGCATTGCAACATACGTTGAGAGGTCATTAGAACGCGACCCATCGGTCTAATGTGGAAATCGAATAACTTATCTTAAGATTGTTAAGAAGAAGAAGCAGTCTCCAGTAAGGATCGATATTGTGACTTGAAGGTCATAATTTGGAGTCTAATGTGAGATAGGGAGCAGGTGCAAGATCGAGCACCGCCTGCAGTCAGGAAGTCTTAGAGTTACATACTCGTTCGAAGAAACATCAAAGTTACGGTTATTACTTAGGATGAATAGATAACGTATGGAGTCATCATGTGAGCCCTGTTTCGTTGATGATTCCGGGACGTAATCATCCTAAGGGGGAGATAATTGTAACGCTCGTAGATCCGGGCTAGTCAATTTAGAGATAATAGGGGTCGAAAACGACTTTTTGACAAAAGATTATTTAGAATAATTAATCTTAACCAAGTTGTAGAATATGTCTCAAGGGTTCCGTACATATAAAGAACGCCGAAATCCGAGTTATAACGAAGAAGTTATGACCTGTCGAAGTTTTTCGGCAAAACCGGCACGGCACCGGGAGACGTAAATAGCGAATTTGCGATAGAGGAATTTTTGACCTTAGTAATCTAAACGAAAGTCGTAGAATATGTTAAACCGAGAACATCCATAAAAAGAACGCCCAAATCCGACTTCGTATGAGGAAGTTATGATTTTTCTAAGATTCGGCTTAACAGTGCACGACCCGAAACTCGAATTTTAGTTCGAGCGGTTTTTGGCTTACGCGACCTAAATGAGAGTTGAAGATCTCATTAATAGGAACTCAACGGTAAAAAGACAGACGAAAACGGAGTCCGCATGAAGGAGTTACGAATTCTTCGCGGTCATTTAACAGTATAATCTCCTCATACTGTTAAATTTAAAATCGGTCGAGAATTAGCCGACGGAGTCAAAATGAAAGTTGTAGATCTTATTTTTACCTACGCGTAGATATAAAGAACGTCGAAAACGAAGCTCGTATGCGAAAGTTATGAATTTTTGAAAATCGGCTGATTTCCACCCTGTGTGCGATGCCACGTGTCAGCGTCAGGCTGTGCCTGGCTATGGCCAGATGGCTCACGACGTGAGCACCCTTTCTCATGACGTGAATCGGCTCAGACAGCCTATAAATAGAGGCGTAAATCACCCCCAAAACACACACCTTTCATACCCTTTCTCTCCCATTACCCCCAAAACCTCTCTTCCATTCCCTAGTACTTCCTAAGTGCTAGAAGCGAGTCCTGGAGAGCCCGAAGGCTCCAAGAAAAAGAGTTTTTCGGTTTGAAACTATGCCCGCACGGAGCCCGGTTTTCAAGCCAACCTCCCGATTTCGTCAAAGAAGGTTATTTTAAGAAGCGAAGTGTTGTCTGTAGCACTCCTTATCAGGTGAGTGCATAGTTACTTTCATCTTACATATAGATATGAAGTATTTTATATAAATTACGTGTTATGTGCGCATATCTACTTGAGATCCGTGCTAGATGAAAGATTTAAACTTCTTTGTTTTTAAGATCTAAGCTGTATATATATATATATATATATATATATATATATATATATATATATATATATATATATATATATATATATATATATATATATATATATATATATTACACTTTGAGATCTATGTTGGATGAAAGATCTAACTACTTTGTTTACAGATCTGAACCTTTTTCTTCAGATCTAGGCTGTAGATGTATTTTGTTCACAGATCTGAACCTTTTTCTTCAGATTTAGGCTGTGGATGTACTTTGTTTACAGATCTGAACCTTTTTCTTCAGATCTAGGCTGTGGATGTACTTTGTTTACAGATTTGAACCTTTTTCTTCAGATCTAGGCTGTGGATGTACTTTGTTTACAAATCTGAACCTTTTTCTTCAGATCTAGGCTGTAGATGTATTTTGTTCACAGATCTGAACCTTTTTCTTCAGATCTAGGCTGTGGATGTACTTTGTTTACAGATCTGAACCTTTTTCTTCAGATCTAGGCTGTGGATGTACTTTGTTTACAGATCTGAACCTTTTTCTTCAGATCTAGGCTGTAGATGTACTTTGTTTACAGATTTGAACCTTTTTCTTCAGATCTAGGCTGTAGATGTACTTTGTTTACAGATCTGAACCTTTTTCTTCAGATCTAGGCGGTAGATGTATTTTGTTTTCAGATCTGAACCTTTTCTTCAAATCTAAAGCTATAGAGGTATTTTATACCTACAAAAAAATATTGGGTAGAACACGGGTAGATAAATGATGAGGTATGAAAGATGATATAGGTGAATATTGGTAGCTGCATCATAACCTGTAGATGATTTTGAAACGCAATGTACTCTAAACATCCTAGCAGATGCGCCTATAGGATAATATCGGCAGCTGCGCCTAATAGAGAACGTCATAATCCCGGCAGCTGCGCCTAGATGATAATATTGGCAGCCGCGCCTAAAAGATAACATTGGCAGTTGCGCCTAATAGATGATACTGGCAGCTGCGCCTAGTTGACAACAACACAATCCTGGCAGCTGCGCCTAAAGGATAATAATGGTAGCTGTGCCTAATAGATGACATTAGCAGTAATGGACTTCGCGCGTATTCCCTAGGATAAACCTTAGGAATGAATGAATGAAGGATAACTGATTCTTAGGGTAAACCTTAAGAATAAAGATAATGGGGATGGGTAATCGGGTTGATTGTTTGATGATTAAACATAATAATTATATTATTGTGGGTTGAAAACCCTATGTACTCACCAGGTTTCCCAACCTGACCCACTCAGTTTATTTGTATCACAGGTGTCGATATAAAGCTGCACTACACTGAGAGATTAAAGAGATGTAGACCACTAGTGATAATGAATGTAAGTTCTGTTTATGCTTATGCCTCTGTATAGACGATGACATCCCAAATGTTTTAAAAAGAATGAAAATACATTTCTTCGGAAATGCTTTGATAACGTACTTATCATGTTTTTTTTTCTGGGAACAAATTCTGCAACATTTTTATTAAAAGAGGTACTCTGATTTTTATAAAGCATAAACAAAATCGGTCTTTTCTGGCCGTGAAAATGGGGATGTCACACCACCCTTCTCATCTGAAACAGAACATAAGGTGGAAATCCAGGTCTAAAGTTCGATGAAGATGGCGACTGTTTCAAGATGAACAGAACATAAGGACAGCGAGACTAAGGAAGATGGAGACGCCATTGTTCGATGAAGATGACGACGTTGTGGTTAGGTGGAAATCCAAATCGATGAAAATGATGGAGGTTTCAAGATGAACAGAACACAAGCCCTAGCACCGTCCACGCCGTCTCTCGACCCTCCTAGCTCCATCAAACGACCCTCAGGTGAGCTTCAGCTTCAGAGGCTGTCACCATTCTCATTTCCTAAAACCCTAGGGTTTTCAAAGGTTGTCGTCGCTTCAATCCCTAGCTTCGATCTATTTGTCACAGCCTGGAACTTTTAGGGTTAGGGCTTCGTTGCTAGAGCTTCGATCTGGTGTAGTTCATCTTTTTTGTCGATGGTGTTTATCTTTTCTGCCGGTGGTGTTCATGATTTCCGGCGAGAGTAAAGATTGGGTGAGGGAGTGAGGATGGTGACGTTCTCTTAGAGAGAGAGAGAGAGAGAGAGAGAGAGAGAGATTTTTCATTTTTATTTTTTTATTTTGTTATAAAAAAATTATAAAAATAAAATAGAAAATGCAAATTTTCTTTTTTATTTTTTTCCGTTAATCAAAAAAGTATTTAAATAATAAAAAAACTGAAAAAGAAAAAAAAATAAGGGCAAAATAGTCATTATGAAAAAGTTTATAGAAAAATAGACCAAACTCGCAACAAAATGAAAACTTTGGACCTCTGGTGTTAGTCGAAACATTTTTGGACCAAAGTGACAATTTTCAGCTAACCCCATAGACGATTTGTGCAGTTTTGTCAAAATAATAATAGATACCCCCCTCCCCCACCCCCGTCCCTCCAATCCACCTACCCTCCCTTTTCCTTCTCGCCTAAAATTATCACCGTTTATTCGAGGTGAGTTATTAACAGTATGTGTCCATCGGCCTTCCATTTATTCTGGGAAGCATTCAGGAGAATAACCTACAAGAGAAAATGTGAGTATATAGTATACCCTAACGACATACAATTTATGAACTATTTGGTATATATTGTGCAACAATTTTGTTATATACTCTGGATATACCAATTATGATGAATACTTAGGTGGTGTTTGGAACAAAAAGTTTATTACGTATTAACTTATAGCTTATTAGTTTATTGACTTATAGGCTAATAAGTTACAGGGAGTTAACTTATAAAAAAATGACTTATTAGCGGTTTGTCACCGCTATAAGTTATTTTTATCCAAACACTTTTTTAGCTTGTAGAAGTGTGGAACCGCTAATAAGCAGGGGCGGACACAGGAATTAGTAATAGGGGTTGCACAATTTTTTTTCCGCTCAAACATAATATAAAACATAAAAAAAAATTCCGGTCAAACATAATATAAAACGTCTGATACAAAAAAAAAATTTGGTTAAACATAATATAACAACGATCTATTACAATTTAAATTTGTCCTCTTCGTGCAAACATCTTTTGAAACCGCTCCATTACTTTTTCATTCTCAACTTTTGCAAGTGTTTCGGTCTCAACATTACAAAACAACGTGTCGTTCAAAAAGTCATCGCCAATTTTGTTGCGCAAGTCGGTTTTCAAGAGCTTCATCTTTGAAAAACATCTTTCGACACTTGCGGTCGCTACGGGTAATATCAAAGCCAACTTTAAAAGCTTATAAACCAAAGGATAAGACCGATGCTTCCTCGTACTAACCATCAAACGAGAAAGTTCAGAAATTCCTTTCAAACTAGTGAAGCACTCATCTTTGATGCAAGAGTGATAAAATATCTCAAGTTGTCCTTCAAGGTCTATCGTATCCGAATCATTAAAGTCATACTTATATAACTTACCCAACTTCAATAACTTTGATTTTTCAAATTGTGCAAATGAATCACAAGGGCTCAAAGCACCCATGTATTCTAGTAACTGGGTGATTGTTTCACTAAATCGATTTCGATATTCTGTAAGTTGCATATCTACCACCGTGTTGAAGATTTCAACCTCAAAATGAAACCTATTAGTCTTTGTAGTCTTACGGTTTCTTGCACCAATATACAACTCTTCCATATCTAAAGTATCAATTTTGTGTGCTTGACAAAAAGAGGATACTTTTGGCAAAATGCTACCAAACCCTGTGTTTCTAAAAGATTGCAATGTCTCCATTGTCCCACTAACCATTGAAGTCGCTTCTAAAATGTCTAGATCTTTTATTTGAAGTTGCTTTGACAATGTACCCGTGAGGCGTAAAATGCCATACATCATATGTAAGTAAAACACGAACTCATATGATTTAAAATATGCTAAGATTTTGGATGCTTGTTGACGGTTTGCCAAAGACCCTCCCTCATCTTTCACAAAATCTAAAACTACAAGAACATCCACAAACAATTTCATCAAACTTGTGAGTGTGTTGAAATGTGAACCCCATCTTGTTTCTCCCGCTCGAACAAGTGTAGTCTCTTGATTTAACCCTCTTCCGGTTTCAAGTTCATCACTACACAAGCCTTTTTGCACCTTTTCTCCTGCTTGTTCCCGTAGTAAGTCTTTTCTTTTACACGAGGCACAAACAATATTAACCACCAACGAAATTTGCTCAAAAAAGTCATTAACACCATCATGCTTCTTTTCTACAGCCAAAACCACTAATTGAAGTTGGTGTGCAAAGCAATGTATATAAAAAAAGTTGTGTCATTCTCTTGTAATATCAAAGCTTTCAAACCATTGAATTCCCCTCGCATATTGCTAGCCCCATCGTAACCTTGTCCTCTTATCTATTAAAATTTAAAACAATTAATATATATATATATATATATATATATATATATATATATAATATAACACATAAACCGAATTAAATTAAATTGAAATAACAAAAAAGTAAAGAATAAATTATATGACTAAAACTCAACTTATTACTTGTAAGTACTTCATTTATTGCGTTGTTGAGTGTCAAAGAGGATGTATCCTTCACGTGCACTAGTCCAATGAATCTTTCCTTCACAAAGCCAAGACTATCGACATAACGCAAAACAATAGCCATTTGTTCCTTTTTTGAAACATCACTAAATTCATCAACCAGTAAAGCAAATACATCTTGACCAATCACTTCACGAATACTCAAAAGTACTTCTTGTGCAAAACATTGCACAAGTTCGTTTTGAATTTTAGGAGAAATTAGTTGATTGTTTTTAGGAGCATTTTCTAAAGTATTGTTGAAAATATTTTCACTAGTCTCTCGAATGGATTTTAACACTTCAATGTAAAGCCCTCTATTTTCCGAGTTAACCGACTCGTCATGACCACGAAACGGTAAACCGGTTTTCAATAAAAGTCTAACAACAATAATAGAAACACGTAACCAAGTTTTATATTTATGGTCCTCCGCTTCGGTTTGCCTCCTCAAGACTACATTAATAGCTTATTTTTCCCTCATTAAAAATTCACACCTTTCTTTTGCTTTGTTGTGAAAACTATCGACACCACCCACATGAGTCCAAAATGCATCTTTTTTATTCCAAGTATCAAAACCTTGGGAAACAAATGCATCTCTCCCTCCTCTTTGATTCATGAGATTTCCACACACATAACAATATAAACAACATGATCTATTCTTTTTCACACTATATCCAACCAATCAAAATCATCAAACCATGAAGGAACGGATCTTCTAAATCTATCACTTTTTTTTGGAAACTTATGCCCCCTTATTTGACAAGGTCCTTGAAGCAAATACGCTCTTCTTACATCATCTCTTATATTTGATTTGTAACTTGTAATCTTTGGCCTATCCGTCGGGTCCTTTGGAAGATCTTTCAAGTCAACATTATCATTAGGTTGATTAGAGCATGGTGTTTGTGGAGTTGCATTAGAAACTGAAGGGATTGATTGATTGGTGATTGGTATTTGGGAACATTCTTCACCACATTTTTCACCACTTTCATTAGGATTAGGTCTTTGTCTTTTGGTAAAAAAAAACACTTAGTTTAACCTATAAAAACATAACAATTACACCTAATCAAACAATAACTTCAATAAAACATAGAAATTTCACCTAATCAAACAATAAATTCAATAAAAACATAGCAATTTCACCTAATCGAACAATAAATTCAATAAAAACATAGTAATATAACCTAAGCAAACAATATAACTTCAATAAAACATATTAATTTCACCCAAGCCAATCAATAACTTCAAAAAAAACATATCAATTTCAAATACCTAAATGAATTGGTAAAACTTACTTGCTTCATTCTAGGGCTTGATGAATGATGAAGTCGATTTTGTTATTCAAGAAAGTAGAAATCGCAGCTTTACTTTGCCGATTGTTCGAAGGACGTCGATTTTGTCGAATGTCGATCAGTGTAAGTCATGAATGAAGGTTAGCCGATTGTTGATTGTTCAAAGGAAGTCAGGAACATGCGAACAGGAGCCGAAGTCAGGGAGTAGTCATGCTTTTTTCCTTTCTTGTAGCCGATAATACAATTAGTTATTTAGGATTGGGCTATTTTTTTACAAGCAATTAGAATTGGGCTAATTTATAGAATTAATGTTTTATTTGGGGATGTGGGCTATTAGACAATAATGGATTAAAACATTGGGCTGCTATGTAGCTAATTATAAGTTGTAAGCTTATATTTTTTTTTTCGTTTGGTAATTCCCGATAGAGTGACACATTTTTACGTAGTTGCACAAAATGTTTTTAGTAGCTGCATGATTTTTTTTACGTAGTGGCACAACATGTAAAATTTTAAAAAAATCGAAAATTTTTCCACTACGTGTACAAAAGCTAAGTGCTGCCGGTGCCATACCGGGCACCTAGCCAGGACCGCCCTTGCTAATAAGCTAATAAGTTGTTTTGCCAAACACCCCCTTATACAAATATGGTGTGATGGTCGTATTGGATATATGTACTGTTCCGTGTAGATTCTAGACACCCAATACTTGTGGTGATGCCATTTAGTTCGTGCAAACATGTGTGTGATGGCGAGAGAGTGACTTTATGTAACGTCCCGAAAATATTGGGTAAAAATTTTATTTAATTAAATCAAAAACATTCATTCATTTGTTCCAAAAGATTATCAGAGTAAAAGTATTCCCAAAACATCAGAGTGAATCGTAAACAGTCAATGTGGAATAAATCTCCACGGGATGCAGTGCAATCAAGTTGGGTCCTTCCTTTTGAAACCAAAGGTACCTGAAAATAGTTAAACACAAAATCGTAAGACCAAAGCTTAGCGAGTTCCCCCAAAATACCACATATCATACAAGTAAGGGGCCCAACCCAACATACATGCTTTTAGGCCCATTCCATATCATTGGGCCCAACCCATATAATTGGGCATAACCTATCATACATACACATGCAACAGTCACAAAGACAGCTAGCATTCTACATACATAATCCAATGGGCCGATATTGGTGCCTTCGACCCACGAGTATAGTGAGAAGACTCACCTGACTCACGAACTCAGATAAACCACAACTCAATGGGTCGTCATTGGCGCCTTCAACCCACAAGTGTAGTACGAAGAATCACCTGACTCATGAACTCAAATAAACCATAGCTCAATGCCCTGCAACAGATGCTACAACACTCCTATCAAAACATACAAGGTCCAAACTCAGTCTAGACACTAAATCCACTAGTCTTGACCAAAAGTCCACCCAGGTGAACAAGTCAACAGCCCCAAAGTCACCTTAGTGTATCGCTATGTCGTGGGCATCCATTGTCCATGTCATGAAAGCGTAAGTACAAAACAATCGAGTTCCTCCCCAGTCACCACGTCGTGGCGGCTAAGATGCATTGCGGGTACTGGGTTTCAGTAGCTTAATGCATTAAGCTGTTTTCCAACTATTCCAAGAGCTCCAAAGCTCAGGTATGGTACACCCCAAGGTGTTAATGGATAAAGTTTCCAACTTTATCCTTTTAGTTATCCCTATAAGTCAAAACTTATAACCCTAAGTCCTTAATGACTTCTTAAGACATGAGCTCATCCTTTAAGCTCTTAATCACTAAAGCCACCCAATCAAACTTTCCAGAAGACTTTTAGACTCCATAAGCATCATAAAGGTCAGTGCATGTCTTTCCCAAACTAGGTCAAATTCATGGAAGAAATGAATTCAAACTTGTGCATGAGGCCAGATACACCAAGGAACACTAGATCTGGAACATATAACCTCAAACGTGCCCCTAGGATTCATAAAGTTGCCAACTTTATGGAATTCATTCCTTCAAACTCTCAGAATGTGAAGAAAAGGGACGAAAATCCTAGATCTAGAAGCACAAACTAGAAAGTTTGGAACTTGAACACTCATAAGGGTCTAAAATATTCTCAAGATGGTGATGAGGAATATGCTTGCTGGATTAATGCACCTAAACATGTTCGTCGTCTTCTTCTTCATCAAGACACCAAGAATACCAAAATGAACCAAAACTCTCTAAGGGAGGCTAGGGTTTTGAGGTAGGGTTGGAGACTGAAGATGATACCCTAATCCTCTGGAAATGTTGCTTAAATATGGGAGGAAACCCTAAAATTACGGGCTTAGGTAAGAACAACTGCCAAATCGTGGTCAACCCACTGCCACGTTGCGGCACTCATCAGAAATACGCTTACCATTTCATTCATGCCACCTCGTGGGCATCCTTGCATCATGTCGTGGCATAGAGTTTTTCTTAAAACTTCATATTTGGTCCCTGGTGAATAGAAAGCTAAACCAATTTGGAACACGGGAGTTACAGCTCTCCCCCACTTAAATTAGATTATGTTCTCAAAATCATTCCTTACTACTCCCACTTCCACACAGACAACCATGCCAGAGCTTCCTGAATTCCGATTAGGACTAAGAACTACTCTCATCAGACAACCGCTTTCAGCTTTACTAACAAAGCCCAAATCTAAGTAGAGATCACATATCCTGATGAAGAACGAACCTTAACTCTCCACCCTCAACCAACAAAAGAAGGTCCAACTACCCTACCCGAAACTAAAAACCCTATACTATGTTTGACTTCCAGGCACATAAAACCATCCCATACGACATCCATAATAACTTCACTCCGCAACCCGAACCAAGTGAATCCTTCCGAACCTGTATTATCATGCTGTTAACTAGACAACAGATACACCGACCATTCACCGATGCCGATAACCTTGAACCTTAATACAAATGGGGCTCCCACCACACGTATACACTATTGGTGTCAAACCAAATACATAACTAACATCCTAATGATCAAAAATTCGCATAATCGACCTATTCGAGATCCCTCCCCCTTGATTCCACACTGACCTTCGAATAAACTGGGATGCAAAATCTTACCCGTTTGCTAAGATTGACAATATCACACACCGGCGTACAACAAGACTTCGCCCAATAGTCTTACCAATAAAGGCTACCCTAGCTCATCTGCCACATGGATCCAACTCAGTAATCACTAAGCTTCCCTTCTCCAAACTTGATCTAATTCCCCAACTATGCCAGACACAACTGGATCCCACCCTCATGAATCATACACTTACTGATTCACGATACATCGTGACACCATTTAATCCACTTGCCACCGTTCCATTACTGATCTGGGGATTTACCACTAATACTACATGCCCTGACCATAATATCAAATGCCTGAATAGACTGCTCGCCCAAGATAACATAACCAATCGATCCTCGCCTACGGGGTTCACCCAAGCTACCACAACCAAATGGAGCTGGCCCACGGGTATCACTCAAGCTAGCATAGCCAAACATGCCTCTCCCTCAATCGAGAGTTATACCTCATAGTATGAAAAGATAGAAAAGAAGAACACTGCTCCAAATGCTAACTCTACAGGCCACCTAAACAACAAACGTTGACCTAAACTCAAAATACCTAAAATGCCCCTAAGTCAAACTGTGACATCCCCATTTTCACGGCCAGAAAAGACCGATTTTGTTTATGCTTTATAAAAATCAGAGTACTTCTTTTAATAAAAATCTTGCGGAATTTGTTCCCAGAAAAACATGATAAATACGTTATCAAAGCATTTCCGAAGAAATGTATTTTTATTCATTTTAAAACATTTGGGATGTCATCGTCAATACAGAAACATAAGCATAAACAGAACTTACATTCATTTACACTAGTGATCTACATCTCTTTTAAATCTCTCAGTGTAAAGTAACTTCATATCGATACGTGTGATACAAATAAACTAAGTGGGTCAGGTTGGGAAACCTGGTGAGTAGATAGGGTTTTCAATCCACAATAATATAATTATTATGTTTAATCATTAACCCAGTTACCCATCCCCATTATCTTATGTACTCTTAAGGATCTACCCTAAAAATCTGCTATCTCTTGTTCATTCATTCCTAAGGATCATCCTAAGGAATCGGCACGAAGTCCATCATCACCGGGGTTTAGGCACTAAGTCTGCATAGTCGCCAGGATTTATACAACAGGCACTAAGTTCGCATAGTTGCCAGGGTTTTGGCACCAAGTCTGCATGATCGCCAAGGTTTAGGCACCAAGTCTGCATGATCGCCAGGGTTTAGAGTACACCGGGTGAACACATCGTTCATAACACCTACAGGTTGCAAGCCTGCTAGTGTTCCACTGGACTGTCTAGAATAGTCTGTGGTTGTCATCCATACTCTGCTAGATGACGGGGCCAACATTTGGGAACAAGGCTTCTCACATCGTCCACCTCTCACCCTTACCTCATGGTCTATATCACCTCTCAACTCATCATCCAACTCATATTTCATCTACCCATGTTTTACCCAACATATTATGTAGATATAAATACATACATGGTCCAGATCTGTAAAATAAAGCTTACATCTTTTATCCAGCATAACTTTTAAAGCATAAAATACATATATAGTCCAGATCTGAAAAACAATGTTTACATCTTTCATCCAACATAACTTTCATAGCATAAAATATATATACGGTCTAGATCTGAAGAAAAAGTTCAGATCTGAAGGAAAGAAGTTCAGATCTTTCATCCAACATAGATCTCAAAGTATACAGTTTAGATCTGAAGAAAAAGTTTAGATCTGAGATGAGAAAGTGTATATCTGAAGGAAAAAGTTTCAAATCTGAAGGAAAAGGGTTAGATCTGACAAAAAAATACATATACCATTTAGATCTGAAGAAAAGTATTAGAACAAAAAAAGAAAAAGTTTAGATCCGAAGGAAAATCTAGATCTGAAGGAGAAAGTTTAGATCTGGAAGAAAATGTTTAGATCTAAAGGAAGAAGTTCAGATCTGAAAAGAAAGAGGTTCAGATCTTTCATCCAGCAAACTAGGGATGAAAGTGGGTCCAAACCCGGACCGTTGGACCCGGACCCGGAAAACCCGAAACCCGGAATTGACGGATTATAAGACCCGATAACCGGACCGGTATACGGGCACCGGTTCCGGTTCGGTTCCGGGTATCGGAGCGGGTAAAGTGGGTATGGAACCGGTTGGAACCGGAATTTGAACATTGGAACCGGAAACCCAAGATTGGAACCGGAATAAGAAAACTTCCAAAAATACCCCTGCTCTTATTTGCAGTTTCTGCAACGTTACATTATTACTTCTTAAAAATCGTTCAGAATCTTGATTGAGTATTGAATATGTATAAACTTGTAATTTGTTAATATGCAAAATCAAAGTAAAACAAGAAACATAAATATTGGGCATCTTTAATAAGATTCACGATGGTGGATACGAGATGAGTAATTCTAAAGGAATTGCTGTTTGTTTCTTGGCTTCAATAGTATATTATATTCCAAGGCCTCAAATTAAGAATATATTATAATAATCTATTTGTTCTTTAAAGTTAAAATAAAAGGTATCATAAGTTCCAAAAATACCCCTGTTGGGATCTGTTTCTCTGAGAAAGCTAAATTCCGTTTGATGCTTTTATTTGCTTTTATTTCCATTTTTAAAAACATCTTTAAACCAACTAACCAAGAAATTATCTTGATACTCCAGGTCTCCACCCACAACAACCAGTTTGAAACTACAACTTGTAATGGGTAATCACAGCTAGGCAAAAGAACAAGCCATGACCAATATGCAAATTTCACCAAGTGGATTCTCTGCCTTCAGGGTAATAACGAGACCATATGATCAACTCTGTTTCACCTACAAACTTCCACAACCAGATATAAATTGTTTTCACAACAATTAGCATGTAACTGACTTGGAGATAAAGAAACCCAACAATAGGTTGTAAGTGTAAACCTCACATAGACCAAACGTGTAGCTTATGGCCTTGTATCACTTGCACACACAATTATGGAATACAAACAACCAACTCCAAATTTATTCCATACCAAGAAATCCATTTGTATAACATTAGTGGTAACACACACACACGAAAACAATTGAGTCCACACCAAGACCCAATCCCATTCCAATGAGACATGAAATAATAAAAACCAGAGATCTCTATTGCTAAAAATTCCCATATGCGCGCAGCCAAACCCCAGGGAGAAATCAAACACACACCGGAGCAATAGAGAAATTCAACACCTAGGTAGCCAACAAGATTTTCATGATGAATAAACTTAATTTTGAAAAGACAATTCATCTTAATGGATTTATGGACTGGAGCTTAAAACTACAGCGTCTGGTATTTAATTCGGGTTTGGTTCTTTTTTTCGAATCCGGTTCTCAAACCCGTTGGACCCGTACCCGTTGGACCCATACCCGGAATACCCGGAACCCGGACAAGACCAATTTTTAGAATCGGGAACCGGAACGTTTAAGAATTTTCCGGTTATACCGGTTCCGGTTCCGGTCCGATTCTGGTTCCGGTCCGGTTTTCCGGTTCTATAGCTCATCCCTACAGCAAACATCTCAGGTAATCAGAAAGCATATATTTAGACACATAGCACATAATTTATATAAAATACTTCATATCTATGTGTAAGATGAAAGTGACCATGCACTCACCTGATAGGGAGTGATCCGGACAACACATTGCTTCTAAAAATAATCTTCTTTGACGAAACCGGGAAGTTTGCTTGAAAACCGGGCTCTGTGCGAGCAGAGTTTCAGACCGAAAAACTCTTTTTCTCGGAGACTCCGGGCTCTCCGAGGCTTTCTTCAAGTGCTAGGGAAGTTTCCTAGGCTTTTGGGGGGTTTGGGGAGTTAGAGAGAGAGTTTAGAGAGAGAAAGTGAAGGTTGAAGGTGTGAGAAATGAATGGAACCCGACACCTCTATTTATAGGCTGAATTCCTGATCGACTCGCCGAGTCGAAGTACTGACTCGCCGAGTCCATGCCACATGTCAGCTTTCTGGTGGCCAAACGTGTGTGGCCTGTATTGTGCCACGTCACCCCTTTTGCAGCAGCACCCTGCCGACTTCTAAACCCCGTAACTTTCGCATACGAGCTCTGTTTTCGACGTTCTTTTTTTCTATGAGTAGGTAAAAATAAGATCTACCACTTTCATTTAGACTCCGTCGGTTAATTCTCGACCGATCTTAAATTTAACAGTAGGATGAGATTAGACTATTAAATGACCGCGAAGAATTCGTAACTCCTTCATACGGACTCCGCTTTCGTCTGTCTTTTTACCGTTGAGTTCCTATTAATGAGATATTCAACTCTTATTTAGGTCGCGTAAGCCAAAAAACCGCTTGAACTGAAATTCGAGCTTCGGGTCGTGCACTGCTAAGCCGAATCTTAGAAAAATCGTAACTTCCTCATACGAAGTCAAATTTGGGCGTTCTTTTTATGGATGTTCTCGGTTTAACATATACTACAACTTTTGTTTAGATCACCAGGGCTAAAAAGTTATCTACCGTAAATTCACTATTTACGTCTCCCGGCGTCGTGCCGGTTTTGCCGAAAAACTTCGACAGGCCATAACTTCTTCGTTATAACTCGAATTTCGGCGTTCTTTATATGTACGGAACCCTTGAGACATATTCTAAAACTTGGTTAAGATTAATTATTCTAAATAATCTTTTGTCAAAAAGTCGTTTTCGACCCCTATTATCTCTAAATTGACTAGCCCGGATCTACGAGCGTTACAATTATCTCCCCCTTAGGATGCTTACGTCCCGGAATCATCAACGAAACAGGGCTTACATGATGACTCCATACGTTATCTATTCATCCTAAGTAATAACCGTAACTTTGATGTTTCTTCGAACGAATATGTAACTCTAAGACTTCCTGACTGCAGGCGGTGCTCGATCTTGCACCTGCTCCCTATCTCACGTTAGACTCCAAATTATGACCTTCAAGTCACAATATCGATCCTTACTGGAGACTGCTTCTTCTTCTTAACAATCTTAAGATAAGTTATTCGATTTCCACAATAGACCGATGGGTCGCGTTCTAATGACCTCTCAACGTATGTTGCAATGCTTAGACTCAAGTCTCTTAGAGTCAAATTCCGGAATGGAATATACTTTTCTTCATGTTATAATGTGATATAATCAACATGTAGCATTTCTAGCTACCAACTTCTTTAACTATGAGCGCGATACTGGTTCGATTATCTTTTACTTCAATCTTATTGGCTTAAGTCAGATGCCACATCGAACTTGGTTCTCTGAACCACGTAACATACGCATCGTAGTCGGATTCAATTGGATATGACCACTTAGGTCAGAATAACAATCATCTTCTTAGTCATTACCGAAACGATGGTAATGACAGACATGAACAAAACAGAATCAGTTACTAGTGCCTTGGTAACCTTGTGACTTTCCCTGATCCAAGCGTGAGTCATGTGCTTCCGGTAGTATAGGCCTCTACTACCATTCACACCTACTCATACTCGTCCCAAGTATTGTCTCGCAGTTTTCCTAGCCATCATACAAGAAAATCACATAACAACTTAACACACCAGATAACAAAACGAAGGTTTTATATTATTCCTTGAAATGATTACATAGGTGTTCAAGTTCACCCTAGACTATGCCTCTAATAGGCTACACCATACGATACTATCCATACGGCTACTGCATAACTCGATCTTTGGATATGAAGTCCTCATCCTCGATTCCTCGCGTTGTTTTCTGCTTCGTCGAGGATCATGTGGAATGCCCTTGGCGTTGGTGGTGTGTTTGGCCTTGCTGCCTCGTTTTTCTTTGGGCAGTCTCTAGAAATGTGCCCTTCTTTGTTACATCCGTAGCACACCTTCTTGTTGAACGCGCACTTGCTGGCGTAATGTCCTGTCTTTCCACATTTGTAGCAATTCACTTCCTCGCTACATTTTCCGAAGTGTTTCTTTTTACACTTCTCGCACCACTTACCTTCACCTCCTCCTCCTCCTTCAGACTTTGAGAATTTTCTTTCTTTGTTGGATTTTGAAGATCCTTCTGATGGGTTTTGCGCATTCTAACACTCCTAAGTGTACATGCAACCCTAAATACCTTGGATCTATGTTTTCTCTATTATACATGCAATTATGAACTTTCCAAGGTATTACCCTATCTAGCATACAATACTTGATACTTGGGTAATCAAATGGATAGAATACATACCTTTGTTTGATGTAGCTTGTCTCCATGAAGCTTGAGTGCCTAGTGCCCCAAGTGTGACACCTCAAATGGTTCACACAACACCAAATGCACATGGAATGACTTGAGAGAAATGGAACACTCCTTGAAATCGTCTAGCCCTCATATTCACACATTAGTGCACGATTTCTTGAGCCATGGGATTCTTTTATATGGTGGCTATTAGGGTTACACCATGTAACTCATAACTTTACCCATTCCTTATGCTCCATAGATTTTAACCTCCATGGAGTATCCATGGGTCACCCCATGGACTTAGTCCAACATAAGGAATCTTGGATCACAAGCCCACATATATAAGAATGAATGATTTACACAATCAACCCATATATTTAATTAGTCTCCTTTTGATCACTTAATTAATTCCAAATTAACTCTTGATCAATACTAATTAAATAACCTTATTAATATATTAGAACTTATAATATATTAACCAACCTTAAGTGTTATTTCTCTCATTATAGTCTATCCAAATGCATGATGCCATGCAACCCAAATGGACCATGCCGGGTCGGGTCAAGTCTTACCAATTATAGTTATGGACTTAGACATTAATCCAACAGTCTCCCACTTGGATAAGTCTAAAACTATTATTGCGTATGACTTCAGGAACCGATCAGCAATCGTAGCTCTCAAAAGCTTCTGTCGAACTCTGACCTTTGTCAATGACTTGTCCATTAGATAAGGGATCATATATTCCTCCATTCTAGATATCATATGGACTGAGACATGGATTATCAATCATTCTCTCTGTCCATTTGTTGTTTCCCGATTTCCGATTCATGATGACTGACTGATTGAACAAATCAAATCAGTCATGGCTTGGCCAAGCACTCACATGTATCATCTTTAAATCATCGAGGGGCCCACAGATATCGCTTTTATCCCGAAGGTAAAAGGAATGGATAAACTTCGACTCATATGGCTTGTTCTACTACTTGTTGAATCATACACAAAGGCACGTTTTATAACATCGAGTTACCGAATGCGTTTTCGTGCAATCAATGTACAACCAACTCATAGTAACAACTCATATCTCTAGGTTTGAAGAATATAAGATATTATCGTCTCATGATCACTCGTGATAAAATCCATGAAGTGATTCAAATGAGCGCGGGTTGAATCCAATACTCAGAACTTATGAGCACTCATGAGTGTTGTAGCACCACTTTGTCCACCAACTTGGACCTCTACAAACCAACCCATGACAGTCTTGATTCATATCTACTTCCAACATATGACCGACTGTGGATGGTTTGAATAACTTAATCATTCGGGAAGAGCGACTTAGTTATTCTGGAAGTCAAAACATGCAAAGTGAAACACAAGAATAAATGAATCAAATATGGTATCAAACCCTATGAATATAAATAAACACTTTTATTTATCACCATACTGATTATTCATTATTCATTGTTTTGGTTTTATCAACTTTATACTTGAATTAAAAACACTAGTTGTCCCATGCTCCAAGCATGTACACTATGTTTTTCTTAAACAATAGCTTTGCCATACACCAAGTATGCACTCTATGTTTGTCTATGATCCTTACTTTGTGAAATAAACCAATTGAACATAATTTCAATGATTCTAATTTCACACTCCCAAATCCTTATCGGAAAATGTGAGAATTTCAAATTCCTATCATTTATCGAAATCTGTTTAGATTTTAAACTTATATGCACTGACCCTCCTGTAATGAATATGTACAAAGTCACAAAGACTTATCAACAGTCATTATAAGGTATTCCAATGGAGATCAACTCCATGGAAACTAAGTCTCATATTCAAAGTACATTGCTTTGGACATGCTTCTTGCATTAATATTTCTAATCTTACACAGATAACTTCCACCTATGGAGACAACTCCATATTCTCATTTTGACTATCACTTCTGAATAAGAGATGCCTCTTTTCAGAATATGTCAATATGGTCCTTCCAAAATTAGCACTATACTTCCAACTGTCCCTGAGCAACCAATCTTTGGTAAACCTCAGATTGTCCTCGACAATTGCTTAATCATTTTAGTCATATCCAATTCTAGACCTTTTCCCTTCCTAATGCCTCTGGGCATTTGGAAAAATTTAGAAATGACAAATATTATAGCACATGCAATCGATCCTGTACCCAAAGCAAATGGTACACGATTCATGACGTCTCACATAAAGACATGATTCTAGACCAGTCTTTTGCTACAATATTTTTATTTGCCATGTTTTCAAAATTTGACTATGAAGAGGGATGTCGTAATCATAATCGAATTTTGAGAACGCAATATTTAGAATTTCCTTAAGTTGAACCAATCCAACATGAAATTCATATATATATATATTCTTGACTAAAGATGATTAAGGTCTCAATCTAAGCCTTTAGAACTGAAATGAAGTATATCCTCTCCCTTAATTATAGCAAAACAACTTTTGCAATCCCTGCAGCCTCACGAATTGAAACTTTTGTTTTCTATAATTAACATTGCTAACTTTCAACACTAACAATAATTATCATGCTCCCACTAACATGATGATTATTAGCATAACACTTATGCTCCCACTAGCTTTGACATGTACTCAGAAATCAGCTGGACTTCTAGAAATCAATACTTTATTGACTTCCTTACCAAAGTTCAGATTTCTGATACGAGATGCTTTGATAAAACTTTATCAAAATCATACACCTTTCCTTAGATAGCATGCATGTGTGTCTAAACAATTTCAGAACTATGAAAAGGGATGCCGTAATCATAGTCTCAATTGTTTAGACTTTTTGCCATCTGCTTCAAATCTACTTGGTGGAAGTGTTTCCTCACCATCATTTTCATGAATCGAAGAGAAACCTTATGACCCTTAGATTTTATGGTGTATGTGTTCTTATCCATGTGAATCGTCAAAACCATAGTCACAAGACAAGGATAATGACAAATCCAAACTCATATGGACTGAACTTATGCAATCTTAACTTCTTGCCACCTGGCAGTACAGGGCCTGCCATTGCTTCCAAGTTGTTATGCAACCAATTGAGAACTTTCAGAACTCCTATGCAAAGCCAACTTTAACTGGAATGGGCATAGAATATGTCAACATGATAGGTTATAAACCTCAAGTCGTGTGCTAGTGAAGAACCTCAGGTTTTATTCTTGATTAGTTCTTGAAATTCTTTTTAGGATCTTTAAGACTCCCACTGTCCTCTTGACATATAAGACTATCTTGCCAAATATTCAAGAGATAGTGCGGATTCTTTATCAAGACAAACACTTCACACAATTGGCCTTAGTTGGTCTTTGTTTAATCCAAAACATCACAACTTACCAACTTCAAATGTACAAGAGTAGGACACTTTTACTCTTACATTTGACAAGTGTTATAAACCTTTCTTTAAGATATGTCACTCAACTTATAGTCTTGGAGTATGACTCTAAGACTTGTTTTGAAACGAAGTATGACTCATCTTCTGGATTTAACCATTTCAACAATTCATGACTCCTCTTCTTAGTCATAAGAATGCACTAAGATGTCCTTAGAAGACCAATTGTGATGTGGTTCTTTAATCATTAAGATGATCACAAAACATGATACTAAAGTACTCTCCCATCTTTTCAGATTTGAGAAACTTTTATCTGTCTGCCTAATTTGATTTTCTTACCATTCGTTCTGCCATACATTGAGACTTTTCCAATGTTTTAGAATTATACTTAAACTTGTAAGTATAACCATATTTACTAAAATTTAGTAAATCATGACAAATAGTCTTAACGAGCTTTGTGCTGGACTTGACCAGTGCACAAGAATGTGTACTCGATCCCTTTAGTCCTTAACTTGACTCACACATCCATGTGAACAAGTCTTAATTTTCCAATGCTTGAAAGTTCTCATTCATCATACTATTCAACTTGCATGATTCCAAGTTTCTATCCAACTGAAGCCTTGGGAATGAGAATCTTTCCTTATTTGGTAAATTATGACACTACCACAAACGAAAGAATCAAGTCCATTTTTTTCAAATGTTGCTATCAATGGAATCATATAAACAACCATTTTTCACAAATGCCACTTGTAAGGATATTTAAAATAAATATAAAATTAAAAACTTTTATTTTATTTCAAAACTTTGCGGAAAAAACTTATCCTTATAGTGCAAATGCATACGGAAAAACTTGTTGTTATCTATTCCTAAGCAATATATCATAACTCCTAAGTAACAGCTTCAAAATTCTGATGCGATCGAAATCCACCTACGCGATCAGAATCAGCATATACTTCCTTTAAGCTTTCTCTCTATTGTTTCATTCTTAAAACATCAACATGTGACCCAGTCACATCATGTAATGAGGATCTTAGAATAGAAACTTAACAGAGTTAGATAATGGGCTCTACCTGAAGTAGAGTCAGACTTATTGACTTTAACATCCTTAGGTAAACTTGGCAGCTTTGCAATCAACGCCCCTTCCTTTGGCAAAATAAACATATGGACCCTTTGGTAATGAGACTATCTCAGACTTAGCCTTTCTCCTTAGCATTTGGTCAACCGGGTTGACTATGGCCAATCCCTTTCCATTGGGAAGAGAATGCTTTTTCTGGATTTCCAGTGTCACCATTGTCACTGTCCATAAAGTTTTTGGGAAGTTGATCTTCTAATCAAATTTTCTTTACTATCGTTCCAAATCATTGCTGATTCAGCAGCACCAAGCAAATAGATATGATCATTAAGGTTCATGTCATAGTCTGTTTCATAGTAGTCCTAAAGGAACTCACTATGTGACTTAGAAAGTGATTGAACATCCAACTTTCTCAAGACTTTGACACCCAACTCTCCCAGCTTGTCAATATGTGACTTCATCTCTAAGATGTGATCACACATAGACCTTGCTTGCCATTAGGGCTTGAGTGACCTTGAACTTGTGGGTTAGGGAGAATAATTGGAGGAGGTGGAGGAAGTAAAGTTCCAAGAGATTTGGGAAGATCATAGATGTCTGAACTAGACATCTTTTGGGAGATATTCAAGATAGTTGATCTAAAGTCCTTAATATAACACCCAATATGAAATATTAAGGCTAGGATCCAACAACCTATTTATAACCGGAAGAGGGATGCCGTAATCCGAGTTATAAAATACTTGAAGGTATGTAAATGACGATTTACCAATTTCCACCATGAAAAAAGAAATAATGTAATTAGGTTTTTAATTGGATTTGAAACTCCTAGATCTTTTGAGATTCATTGAACTTTTCAATGACATGTTTCAATCTCGAGTGTGCCCTTCAGGTTTTGTGACTGGGATGCCGAGGATCACAAAACAAGGTGTGAAGTAACCATGCAAATATACTTGGTACCCTTAATATTTACCCCTAAATCGATGTGCCGGTTAACCACACGAGCTCCACCGATACTATGATAAATATTAAGTTACCCTTTGCCTACTTTGTTAAATCCAGGTTAGTGTGCCGGTTAACCACACACGCTCCACTAACGGCTTAAACAAAGTGCAAAGTGTAATTTCATGGATTAGCACCTTATTCACATTTTCCTAAGTAACTAAGATTGGGAATTTATAAGTGTTTAGTTACTTAGTATTTATCATTAATACTTTTAATGAAGGGAGAATTATAATCCTTGTCCTACCCGTTCGGCTAACGACCCTCCACCAGTCAAGGAAGCGGTGGGTGAGAGTGGACACCCATTAAACTGCCATTTTATAGGCAGTAACCTTATACCCCCCTTATAGACCGGCTTCGTGAATGAGGCCTACTAACGGTAAGACTGACTTGCTCTTATACATATATTTATTATTAACTTATAATACTATAAAGTATAAGGGTTGAATTTTAACTTTTAAAATTCTAAGGGCTAACTTGGAATTAAAGTATTCATGGGGAAAACTTTACAAATTCCAAAACTTGAGGGCAAGTTTTGAAAATATTCAAAACTAATTAATTCCATAACTTATGTGTTTAAAGTAGTTTTAATTAAAAAAAAAACTCTTCAAGTTCCATAACTTGAGGACAAGTTATGGAAGACTTTAAACTAATAAAAGAATGTAACTTTTCTTTATTTTTCTAACTTATGGAACTAATTAAGGTTACATATTTTATCATTTAATGAAGTGACTCTTGAACCTCCATAACTTGAGGACAAGTTATGGAGTCATAAAACCATTTAATGAGGACAAGACTCTTCATTTTTGTAACCATTGCCAATTTTTTATGAGTTTTATGAAACTTAAATGTGACTTTTCATATAACTTGAGGACAAGTTACAAAAACACATTTCAGAATCAACTCTTAGATTAAAATGGATTGAAAACACATAATCAATTAACTTTTCTATTAATCTAATAAACTCATATGAACAAAGATAATTCACATCAAATTTTTTTCAAGTAATTAGCATAACTTTTAAACTAATACAATTCGATTTTTCAGCTAATTTTGCAAGTATAACAAGAAAACAAGCATTGGCTCTGATACCACTGATGGGTTTTGCGCATTCTAACACTCCTAAGTGTACATGCAACCCTAAATACCTTGGATCTATGTTTTCTCTATTATACATGCAATTATGAACTTTCCAAGGTATTACCCTATCTAGCATACAATACTTGATACTTGGGTAATCAAATGGATAGAATACATACCTTTGTTTGATGTAGCTTGTCTCCATGAAGCTTGAGTGCCTAGTGCCCCAAGTGTGACACCTCAAATGGTTCACACAACACCAAATGCACATGGAATGACTTGAGAGAAATGGAACACTCCTTGAAATCGTCTAGCCCTCATATTCACACATTAGTGCACGATTTCTTAAGCCATGGGATTCTTTTATATGGTGGCTATTAGGGTTACACCATGTAACTCATAACTTTACCCATTCCTTATGCTCCATGGATTTTAACCTCCATGGAGTATCCATGGGTCACCCCATGGACTTAGTCCAACATAAGGAATCTTGGATCACAAGCCCACATATATAAGAATGAATGATTTACACAATCAACCCATATATTTAATTAGTCTCCTTTTGATCACTTAATTAATTCCAAATTAATTCTTGATCAATACTAATTAAATAACCTTATTAATATATTAGAACTTATAATATATAAACCAACCTTAAGTGTTATTTCTCTCATTATAGTCTATCCAAATGCATGATGCTGTTGGGTTATGAGCATTCTAACACTCCTAAGTGTACATGCAACCCTAAATACCTTGGATCTATGTTTTCTCTATTATACATACAATTATGAACATCCAAGGTATTATCCTAATCTAGCATACAAAATAATAAATATAACAAGATAGAATACATACCTCTTTGATGTAGAATGTCTTCATGAAGCTTGAGTGCCTAGTGCCCCAAGTGTGACACCTCAAATGGTTCACACAACACCAAATACACTTGGAATAACTTGAGAGAAACTTGAACACTCCTTAAAATCGTCTAGCCCTCACACTCACACATTAGTACACGATTTCTTGAGCCATGAGATTCTTTTATATGGTGGCTATTAGGGTTACACCATGTAACTCATAACTTTACTCATTCCTTATGCTCCATGGATTTTAACCTCCATGGAGTATCCATGGGTCACCCCATGGACTTAGTCCAACATAAGGAATCTTGGATCACAAGCCCACATATATAAGAATGAATGATTTACACAATCAACCCATATATTTAATTAGTCTCCTTTTGATCACTTAATTAATTCCAAATTAATTCTTGATCAATACTAATTAAATAACCTTATTAATATATTAGAACTTATAATATATTAACCAACCTTAAGTGTTATTTCTCTCATTATAGTCTATCCAAATGCATGATGCCATGCAACCCAAATGGACCATGCCGGGTCGGGTCAAGTCTTACCAATTATAGTTATGGACTTAGACAGTAATACAATAGTCTCCCACTTGGATAAGTCTAAAACTATTATTGCGTATGACTTCAGGAACCGATCAGCAATCGTAGCTCTCAAAAGCTTCTGTCAAACTCTGACCTTGTCGATGAACTCTGACCTTTGTCAATGACTTGTCCATTAGATAAGGGATCATATATTCCTCCATTCTAGATATCATATGGACTGAGACATGGATTATCAATCATTCTCTCTGTCCATTTGTTGTTTCCCGATTTCCGATTCATGATGACTGACTGATTGAACAAATCAAATCAGTCCTGGCTTGGCCAAGCACTCACATGTATCATCTTTAAATCATCGAGGGGCCCACAGATATCTCTTTTATCTCGAAGGTAAAAGGAATGGATAAACTTCGACTCATATGGCTTGTTCTACTACTTGTTGAATCATACACAAATGCACGTTTTATAACATCGAGTTACCAATGCGTTTTCGTGCAATCAATGTATAACCAACTCATAGTAACAACTCATATCTATTGGTTTGAAGAATATAAGATATTATCGTCTCATGATCACTCGTGATAAAATCCATGAAGTGATTCAAATGAGCGCGGGTTGAATCCAATACTCAGAACTTATGAGCACTCATGAGTGTTGTAGCACCACTTTGTCCACCAACTTGGACCTCTACAAACCAACCCATGACAGTCTTGATTCATATCTACTTCCAACATATGACCGACTGTGGATGGTTTGAATAACTTAATCATTCGGGAAGAGCGACTTAGTTATTCTGGAAGTCAAAACATGCAAAGTGAAACACAAGAATAAATGAATCAAATATGGTATCAAACCCTATGAATATAAATAAACACTTTTATTTATCACCATACTGATTACTCATTATTCATTGTTTCGGTTTTATCAACTTTATACTTGAATTTAAAACAATAGTTGTCCCATGCTCCAAGCATGTACACTATATTTTCTAAACACTAGTCATGCCATACACCAAGTATGCATACTATGTTTGTCTATGATCTTTACTTTGTAAAATAGATCAATTGAACATCACTCCAATGATCCTCTTTTCACAGTCCCAAATCCTTATTGCAAATGCAAGAATTCCAAATTCATGCCATTTACTGAAATCTGTTAGATTCTAAACTTATATGCATTGATCCTCTTAATGATTATGCACGAAGTCAGAAAGACTTGACAACAATCATTACAGAGCATTCCAAAGGAGATCAGCTCCTTGGAAACATCCTTCTTTCATTAAGTTTCCTAATCTTATACAGATTGAATAATTTCTAACTTTGAAACATTTCCATATTCCATTTTGACTATCACTTCTGAACAAGAGTTGCCTCCTTACAGATTATGTCAATATGGTCCTACCAGAATTAACATTATACTTCCAACTGTCCTTGAGCAACCAATCTTTGGTAAACCTTAGATTGTCCTCGACAATTGCTTAATCATTTTAGTCATATCCAATTCTAGACCTTTTCCCTTCATAATGCCCCAGGCATTTGGAAAATTTTAGAAAGGATGAATATAGCACATGTAATCGATCCTATATCCGAAGCATATGGGACACGATTCATGATGTCTCACATAAAGACTAAACCAGTCTTTTGCTATAATATTTCCATTTCAATTTGCCAAGTTCTCAAAATTCAGATTATGAAAAGGGATGCCGTAATCATAATCGAATTTTAGAACGCAAATAATGGACCCATATATAGAATTTCCTTATGTTGAGCCATTCCAACATGAAATTCATATATATATCCTTGATTAAATACGATTAAAATCTCAATCTAAGCTTTTAGAATTGAAATGAAGTATAATTTCCTCTCCCTTAATTATAGCAAAACAACTTTTTCAACCCCTGCAACCTCACGAATTGAAACTTTTGTTTTCTATAATTAACATTGCTAACTTGCAACCTTTGTCATAATTATCATGCTCCCACTAACATGATGATTATTAGCATAACACTTATGCTCCCACTAGCTTTGACATGTACTCAGAAATCAGCTGACTTTCTTACCAAAGTTCAGATTTCTGATACTAGATTGTTTTGATAAAACTTTATCAAAATCATACACCTCTCTTAGATAGCTCACATGTGTGTCTAAACAATTTTAGAACTATGAAAAGGGATGCCGTAATCATAGTCTCAATTGTTTAGACCTTTGCCACTTCTCACAAGTCCATGTTAGTGTGCCGGTAAACCACACACGCTCCACTAACGACTTTGAGAATGCAAATATCACAATTGCTATCTAGCTAAAATCTACTTAGTGAAAGTGTTTCCTCACCATCATTTTCATGAATCGGAGAGAAACCTTATGACACTTAGATTTAATAGTGTATGTGTTCTTATCCATGTGAATTTGTCAAAACCATAATCACAAGACAAGGTTAGTGACAAATCCAAACTCATATTGATTAAACTTGTGCAATCTTAAATTCTTGCCATTTGGCAGCTCAGGTGCCTGCCATTGCTTCCAAGTAGTTGTGCAACCAATTGAGAACTCTCAGAACTCCTATGCAAAGCCAACTTGAATAGGCACAAAAATTTCAACACGATAGGTTATAAACCTCAAGTCGTGTGCTAGTGAAGGACTTTAGGTTTTATTCTTGATTAAGTCTTGAAACTTTCAAGAGATTTAAGACTCCCACTGTCCTCTTGACATATAAGACTCCCTTGTCAAATATTCAAGAGATAGTGCGGATTCTTTATCAAGACTAACACTTTACACAATTGGCCTAAGTTGGTCTCTGTTTTATCCAAAACATCACAACTTACCAATTTCAAATGTACAAGAGTAGATAACCTTTTACTCTTACATTTGACTAGTGTTAACAAACCCTCTTTAAGATATGTCACTCAAGTTACAATCTTGGAGTATGACTCTAAGAATTGTTTTGGAACGGAGTATGACTCATCTTTTTTGATTTAACCATTTCAACAATTCATGACTCCTTTTCTTAGTCATAAGAATGCACTAAGATGACTTTAGAGGACCAATTGTGATATGGTATCTTAATCATTAAGATGATCATAAACATGATACTAAAGTACTCTCCCATCTTCTTAGATTTGAGAAACTTTTATCTTTCTGCCATACTTTGATTCTTCTTATTCGTTCTGTCTCACATTGAAACTTCTCCAATGCTACAGACTTATACTTAAACTTATAAGTATAACCATATTTACTGAACTTAAGTAAATCATGACGAATAGTCTTCTTGATCTTTTGTGGTGGACTTGACCAGTGCACAAGAATGTGTACTCGATCCCTTAGTCCTTTCCTTATTCACATAAGGAATTAGTCTTAATTTTCCAAGCTGAAAGTTCTCATTCATCATACTATACAACTTGCATGATTCCAAGTTTCGGTCCAATTGAACCTTGGGTGATGAGAATCTTTCCTTATTTGGTAATATTAGACACTACCACAACCGAAAGAATCAAATCCATTTTTCCAATATTGCTATCAATGGAATCTTATAAGCAACAACTTTTCACAAATGCCATTGTAAGGATACTTAAAATAAATAAAATCAAAACCTTTTTCTTTTATTTTAAAACTTTGCGGAAAAACTTATCCTTACAATCCATATGAAAACCTTGTTGTTATCTATTCCTAAGCAATATAAATATCATAACTCTTAAGTAATAGCCCAAAATTCTGATCACCGAACCATGCGATTGAAATTCATCTTCGCGATCAGAATCAACATGTACTTAATAGAGTTAGACAATGGACTTTACCTGAAATAGAGCAAAACTTATTGACTTTAACATCCTTAAGTAAATTTGGCAGCTTCGTAACCAATGCCCCTTCCTTTGGCAATAGTTACCTATGGACCCTTGATAATGGGACTATCTCAGACTTCGCCTCTCTCTTTACCATTGGGTCAACCAAGTTGACTATGGCCGATCCCTTTCCATTGGGAAGAGAGAGCTTTACTGGATATCCAATGTCATCATTGTCAATGTCCATAGCGTTTTAGGAAGTTGATCTTAGTAAATAGATAAGATCATTAAGGGTCTTGTCTTAGTCTGTTTCATAGGATTCCCAAAAGAACTCACTATGTGACTTAGAAAGTAGTTGAGCCACCAACTTTCTCAAGACTTTGACACCCAACTCTCCCGGCTTGTCAATATGTGACTACATCTCCAAGATGTGATCACACCTAGACCTTGCCTTGCCAATAGGGCTTGAGTGACCTTAAACTTTTTAGGAACTTGTGGGTTAGGGAGAATAATTGGAGGAGGTGAAAGAAGTATGATATCCATGGGACATCATCTTCATTTAGGAAAGCTTGTTTCAAGAGATTTGGGAAGATCATAAATGTTTAGACCAGACATCTTTTTGGGAGATATTCAAGATAGTTGATTTAAAGTCCTTAATATGACACCCAATATGAAATATTAAGGCTAGGACCCAACAAACTATTTTATAACTTAGAAGAGGGATGCCGTAATCCAAGCTATAAAATATTTGAAGGTAGGTGAATGACGATTCACCAATTTCCACCATGAAAAACGAAATAATTTATTAGGTTTTAATTGGATTTGAAAGTCCTAGATCTTTGAGATTCATTGAACTGTTCAAAGGCATGTTTCAATCTCGAGTGTGCCCTTCAGGTTTTGTGACTGGGATGCCGAGGATCACAAAACAAGGTGTGAATAACCATGCAAATATACTTGGTACCCTTAATATTTACCCCTTAATCAGTGTGCCGGTTAACCACACACGCTCCACCGATACTATGATAAATATTAAGTTACCCTTTGCCTACCTTGTTAAGTCCAGGTTAGTGTGTCGGTTAACCACACACGCTCCACTAACGACTTAAGCAAAGTGCAAAGTGTAATTTCATGGGTTAGCACAAAATTCACATTTTCCTAAGTAACTAAGATTGGGTATTAATAAGAGTTTAGTTACTTAGTATTTATCATTAATACTTTTAATGAAAGGAGAATTATAGTCCTTGTCCTACCCGTTCGGCTAACGACCCTCCACCAGTCAAGGAAGCGGTGGGTGAGAGTGGACACCCATTAAACTGCCATTTTATAGGCAGTAACCTTATACCCCCCTTATAGACCGGCTTCGTGAATGAGGCCTACTAACGGTAAGACTGACTTTACTCTTATACATATATATAAATATTATTAACTTATAATATTATAAAGTATAAGGGTTGAATTTTAACTTTTTAAAATTCTAAGGGCTAACTTGGAATTAAAGTATTCATAAGTGAAAACTTTTCAAATTCCAAAACTTGAGGGCAAGTTTTGAAACTATTCAAAACTAATTAATTCCATAACTTATGAGTTTAAAGTAGTTTTAATTAAAAAAAAAAAAAACTCTTCAAGTTCCATATCTTGAGGACAAGTTATGGAAGACTTTAAACTAATTAATAAAAAAAAATAACTTTTTTTTATTGTAACTTATGGAACTAATTAAGGTTACACTTTTTTTTTTAATTTAATGAAGAGACTCTTGAACCTCCATAACTTGAGGACAAGTTATGGAGTCATAAAACCATTTAATTAGAACTAGACTCTTCATTTTGTAACCTTTGCCAACTTTTATGAGTTTTATGATTCTTAAATGTGACTTTTCATATAACTTGAGGACAAGTTACAAAAACACACTTTGGAATCAACTCTTAGATTAAAATGGATTGAAAACAACTATTTCACACAACTTTTCTATTAATCTAAGAACC
Source organism: Lactuca virosa (assembly GCF_052849685.1). Classification (NCBI taxonomy): domain Eukaryota; kingdom Viridiplantae; phylum Streptophyta; class Magnoliopsida; order Asterales; family Asteraceae; genus Lactuca; species Lactuca virosa. The sequence goes on along the minus strand of NC_136433.1, from coordinate 117,422,977 downwards.
TCATAAGAACAAGATAATTCAAATCATCAATCTTCAAGAAATTAGCATGAACATACAAACTAATACAAATCTTGAAATTATGACAATTATCTTAGAAATTGGATTAGCATGAACATTACCACATCAAAAACAAGTTTATAAGTCCAAAAACATCTTAGGGTAATGTTCCTAGTCCAATTCCAGCCAAAACAATCGAATATATGCATCCAACTCGATTTTTCAGCTACTTTTGCAAGTATAACAAGAAAACAAGCCTAGGCTCTGATACCACTGTTGGGTTATGAGCATTCTAACACTCCTAAGTGTACATGCAACCCTAAATACCTTGGATCTATGTTTTCTCTATTATACATACAATTATGAACATCCAAGGTATTATCCTAATCTAGCATACAAAATAATAAATATAACAAGATAGAATACATACCTCTTTGATGTAGAATGTCTTCATGAAGCTTGAGTGCCTAGTGCCCCAAGTGTGACACCTCAAATGGTTCACACAACACCAAATACACTTGGAATAACTTGAGAGAAACTTGAACACTCCTTAAAATCGTCTAGCCCTCACACTCACACATTAGTACACGATTTCTTGAGCCATGGGATTCTTTTATATGGTGGCTATTAGGGTTACACCATGTAACTCATAACTTTACTCATTCCTTATGCTCCATGGATTTTAACCTCCATGGAGTATCCATGGGTCACCCCATGGACTTAGTCCAACATATGGAATCTTGGATCACAAGCCCACATATATAAGAATGAATGATTTACACAATCAACCCATATATTTAATTAGTCTCCTTTTGATCACTTAATTAATTCCAAATTAATTCTTGATCAATACTAATTAAATAACCTTATTAATATATTAGAACTTATAATATATTAACCAACCTTAAGTGTTATTTCTCTCATTATAGTCTATCCAAATGCATGATGCCATGCAACCCAAATGGACCACGTCGGGTCGGGTCAAGTCTTACCAATTATAGTTATGGACTTAGATATTAATCCAACAGATGCCATGCAACCCAAATGGACCATGCCGGGTCGGGTCAAGTCTTACCAATTATAGTTATGGACTTAGACATTAATCCAACACCTTCAAACTTCCTCTTTTCTCCCGCCTTATACTTTTCTAGACCCTTTTCTCTTATCTGGGTCTCTACATTCTTAGATGCTCTAACGGATGTCTTTAAAGTGGTTGCCATTTTAACCGTTGGGCCAAAGTCTATTGGCAGTCCGTTAGCAAACCTATCTATCTTAGAGAGTTCAGTAGGCACCAAGTAGGGAAACAGCTTCATCCTCTCGGTGAATGTGATGGCATACTCATCGACATTCATATTCCCTTTCTTCAGGTTCTGAAACTCGTTGTTTAGGTCTATCAGATCTATCTCTGAGCAGTATTGCATTTTCAGCTGCTCCATGAAATCTTCCTAAGACATCTTGCTTGCTTCTCCTTTGGGCATCGTATCTGTCAATAACTTCCACCAACTCAATACTCCGGTCTTCAGTTGTCTGACCGCAAAGACGATTTTCTGCTTGTCGCTACAATCACAGCTCTCAAACACCATCTCCATTTCGGAGATCCAGTCCATAATCTCAACCGGCTTTGGGCTTCCAGAAAGGCTTGGTGGCTTGGCACCCAAGAATTTCTTATACATTCGTCCATCCTTGTGTTTCCCCTCTCCGGGCCATTCCTTCGTTCTCCTTGAGTCCCAACTTGACTCACAAGGCGGCTATAGTTCCCTTCCTCCGATTACTCGAGAATCAGCTCAGGTTGCTCAATGGGCATGGTAGGTTCGTCCCTATTTTCATGCAACATCCTCCTCAATTTTTCCCTTTGTTCACCTAACATAGCCCGAATCATGGCTTGTACTCCAACCATGGTGATTGGTTCAGGTGCAGCTTCTACTACAACAGGTATTTGCTCACTCACTCGGGGTTGATTCTTGTTTCCGTTCGCATTCCTGACTCCGTTTCGGGTTCTTTCCATTTCGATCTATACACCAAATCAGACGTTCGGTGTGTAATGACGAGAATTAAGATAGGAAAGATTCGACGTGTAATTCTCCCTATCACTCCGAAAAGTTACATGCCAGTTCTAATACCGTAATCAAATGTTTAGAAATCTGAACACATAAAATTTTTCAGATCCGGTCGGCAACAGACCATAGATCCGATCAGACATTTTAGCATCATAAAGCATCATAAAGCACATAAAAGCATGTTAGGCATTTTCCCTAAATTAGCTAGTGCTTGTGTCTATTCAGGTGTATTACCTAAATTTTATTAGACACACTCCTCACAATCATTGCTTAGCATTCTAAGTTTAAGTCTAGAAATAAATCCATATTCCTAGTTCGCTTAAACTAATGCTCGGATACCAACTGTGACATCCCCATTTTCACGGCCAGAAAAGACCGATTTTGTTTATGCTTTATAAAAATCAGAGTACTTCTTTTAATAAAAATCTTGCGGAATTTGTTCCCAGAAAAACATGATAAATACGTTATCAAAACATTTCCGAAGAAATGTATTTTTATTCATTTTAAAACATTTGGGATGTCATCGTCAATACAGAAACATAAGCATAAATAGAACTTACATTCATTTACACTAGTGATCTACATCTCTTTTAAATCTCTCAGTGTAAAGTAACTTCATATCGATACCTGTGATACAAATAAACTGAGTGGGTCAGGTTGGGAAACCTGGTGAGTACATAGGGTTTTCAATCCACAATAATATAATTATTATGTTTAATCATTAACCTAATTACTCATCCCCATTATCTTATTTACTCTTAAGGATCTACCCTAAAAATCAGCTATCTCTTGTTCATTCATTCCTAATGATCATCCTAAGGAATCGACACGAAGTCCATCATCACCGGGGTTTAGGCACTAAGTCTGCATAGTCGCCAGGATTTATACAACAGGCACTAAGTTCGCATAGTTGCCAGGGTTTTGGCACCAAGTCTGCATGATCGCCAAGGTTTAGGCACCAAGTCTGCATGATCGCCAGGGTTTACAGTACACCGGGTGAACACATCGTTCACAACACCTACAAGTTGCAAGCCTGCTAGTGTTCCACTGGACTGTCTAGAATAGTCCGTGGTTGTCATCCATACTCTGCTAGATGACGGGGCCAGCATTTGGGAACAAGGCTTTTCACATCGTCCACCTCTCACCCTTACCTCATGGTCTATATCACCTTTCAACTCATCATCCAACTCATATTTCATCTACCCATGTTTTAACCAACATATTATGTAGATATAAATACATACATGGTCCAGATCTGTAAAATAAAGCTTACATCTTTTATCCAGCATAACTTTTAAAGCATAAAATACATATATAGTCCAGATCTGAAAAACAATGTTTACATCTTTCATCCAACATAACTTTCAAAGCATAAAATATATATACGGTCTAGATCTGAAGAAAAAGTTCAGATTTGAAGGAAAGAAGTTCAGATCTTTCATCCAACATATATCTCAAAGTATACAGTTTAGATCTGAAGAAAAAGTTTAGATCTAAGATGAGAAAGTGTAGATCGGAAGGAAAAAGTTTCAGATCTGAAGGAAAAGGGTTAGATCTGACAAAAAAATACATATACCATTTAGATCTGAAGAAAAGTCTTAGATCAAAAAAAGAAAAAGTTTAGATCCGAAGGAAAATCTAGATCTGAAGGAGAAAGTTCAGATCTGGAAGAAAATGTTTAGATCTAAAGGAAGAAGTTCAGATCTGAAAAGAAAGAGGTTCAGATCTTTCATCCAGCAAACATCTCAGGTAATCAGAAACACCTCGCTTCTAAACATAATCTTCTTTGACGAAACCAGGAAGTATGCTTGAAAACCGGGCTCTATGTGGGCAGAGTTTCAGAACGAAAAACTCTTTTTCTCAGAGACTCCGGGCTCTCCGAGGCTTTCTTCAAGTGCTAGGGAAGTTTCCTAGACTTTTGGGGGGTTTGGGGAGTTAGAGAGAGAGTTTAGAGAGAGAAAGTGAAGGTTGAAGGTGTGAGAAATGAATGGAACCCGATACCTCTATTTATAGGCTGAATTCCTGATCGACTCGCCGAGTCGAAGTACTTACTCGCAGAGTCCATGCCACATGTCACCTTTCTGGTGGCCAAACGTGTGTGGCCTGTATTATGCCACGTCACCCCTTTTGTAGCAGCACCCTGCCGACTTTTAAACCCCGTAACTTTTGTATACGAGCTCCGTTTTCGACGTTCTTTTTTTCCACGCGTAGTTAAAAACAAGATCTACAACTTTCATTTAGACTTCGTCGGCTAATTCTCGACTGATCTTAAATTTAACAGTAGGATGAGATTAGACTGTTAAATGACCGTGAAGAATTCGTAACTCCTTCATACGGACTCCGTTTTCGTCTGTCTTTTTACCGTTGAGTTCCTATTAATGAGATATTCAACTCTCATTTAGGTCGCGTAAGCCAAAAAACCGCTCGAACTAAAATTCGAGTTTCGGGTCGTGCACTGCTAAGCCGAATCTTAGAAAAATCGTAACTTCCTCATACGAAGTCAGATTTGGGCGTTCTTTTTGTGGATGTTCTCGGTTTAACATATACTACAACTTTTGTTTAGATCACCAGGGCTAAAAAGGTCTCTATCGTAAATTCACTATTTACGTCTCCCGATGTCGTGCCGGTTTTGCCGAAAAACTTCGACAGGCCATAACTTTTTCGTTATAACTCGGATTTCGGTGTTCTTTATATGTACGGAACCCTTGAGACATATTCTAAAACTTGGTTAAGACTATTTATTCTAAATAATCTTTTGTCAAAAATCCGTTTTCGACCCCTATTATCTCTAAATTGACTAGCCCGGATCTACGGGCGTTACACAAACTTGGTCAAATTCAACAGTCAAAATCAAAGTCAACTCCAACTAGTCGCCATGTCGCGACTGCTAGTTAACAAAACAGACGAGCCTCGACCCAGTCATCACGCCGTGACGACTGGTCTGGACAGCTTAAACCATTAAGTTATTTTTCCCAACTTTAAGAGCTCTAAAGCTCAGATCTTGTCCTATATAAGGTCTAAGTGGATAAAGTTTCCAACTTTTTCCTTTTAGACCTTCCAAGAGATAGAGATCTCACTTCTAGGTCTAAATAGGGCAAAAACATAACTTGGCTTAACCCATTAAGCACTTTCTCTTGAAGACTACTAGATCCACACTTCCAGAAACGTTTCTAGCATCTTATAACCACATAAAAACCGTTCCTTTCCAAACATGCATGTCTAACGCATGTCATGGACCCTTATTAGGTCAAAATGAGGGTTTTGACCCAAAGATCCATGCATGGCATCAAGGCTCACTAATACTTCAGATCCAATGCACCACATGCCCCAAATGGCATGGAGATTCATAAAGTTGCAAAATTTATGAGATCTCACCACCAAATAATCAAGATTAAGGGAAAAAATAGCTAGATCTAGTCACATAGAGCATAAAGGTTCGATTTTTTAGGACTTACAAGAGTCCAAGAGGTTGCTACAACAAGAATGATAGCTTGCTTGCAGATTCAAAGATCACTTCTCCTTCTTACTTTCTTCAATGTCTTCAAAAATCACCAAAACAAAGTTCCAACAAAGGAGTAAAGGATTAAGGTTTTCAAATATAAAAGGGGGCTGCTGGAGGCTGAGAGTGAGCAAACCCTAGCCTCCTCATTCATTTAAATAGGGAGAAAAACCCGGAAATAGGGTTTGTCATTTTACAGCTGCCACACTGTGGCTATATATTGCCATGTCGTGGCCATATATTGACACGTCGTGGCGGCCTTAAATGAACCCTCAATACAACGCTGTGGCAACCTTAAATGCTTAAATTATTGATTTACCCCGAGATATGGGTGTTACAAGTTATGAAAATTATAAGTTGACCCACATTTGAAATTATATCATTAATCCCAAAAGATTCTCCCCCCCCCCCCACTTGGAATCAAATATGCTCTAACAACTTCATTACCATCAGAATTTCCTAGCCAACCCAAAAACGTCCTCCGGTTTGTTCTTGCCACCCATGCTTTCCCTTACTTGGTCATAAGAGGATCTTAATTCCTCAAACAATTCCATAAATTCTATTATATGACTACCATCCATAGGGACAAAACCCCAAGATTTCCAATTTGTGATCATAACCCATATCAACGAGCAACCCGACCATAAACCTTCTCAACTTAAAATAATATCCCAATCTTAAATAACCAAACAGATCCTTCATAAGCACAACTTATCTATAAAACTCCCTAAAATGAATAACGTTGTTCCAACACCCTAAGCCGCAGTTCAAACGTCTGATGCTTCATACTTGCAGAAAGATCGATGTAGCTATTACATCTTCAACCAATATGTAACATCCCGAAATAAGGTAAGCTTATCATTCTTCAACCTTTCCTTAAAATGTCAGAATTAGTCCCTAAAAGATAAAAGTTGGCAAAAGCAATACGCGGGGCGTATGCATGAGTACGCGCAGTGTACTCATGCACCATGCATAATCGCGGCGGACCACCTAGTACACTAGGCGTACTAGGCTCAGGTGAAAAACCCTAATTTTGAGTTGGTCTCTATATAAAGAACATTATGGTCTCATTTCTAGCCACCCTATCAACTTCCAACCCTCTCTACAACCCTAATCTCATGTGTGTGGCTTGTGTGTGTGTTTTTGAAAGTTTTGACTGTTCTTCGCTCTTGTAGTTGAAAAATAAGGTTATAGAAGAAGAAGGTGCCATCAAGCTTAGAGATCCAGAAACTTTCCTCCTTTGTGCATCTTTTTCAGGTATAAAGCTTATACATTGGCTAGTGTTTTTCTAGATCTCTTTAGTTTAAGATTTATGAGCTTAAGTCCCTAAGTTTGGACCTTTTGAGTTTAGGACTCTACAGAGAGCTTAAGCTATCCTTTCATGCATCTTAAGGCACCTAGATTGATAAAAATGCTTGCTTGACCTTCCCTTTTGACTCATGCATGAGTAAAGTGGTTTGAAATGGATGACATGATGTTTTAGCCTCTCATAGCGATGCAAAGGCTTAAAGCGCACGGCTTTATGGATTAAGGGGTTCTAAATAAGTCAAATATGTAGTTAGAATGATTGTCTTAACGGATTAAGACGTCAAAGTGGTGGATTTGAGGGTTTATGGAGTATGTCGTGCATACTCCTAGCTGCATGTAGTGTATCCTGGCTTCACCCCGTTGCACGCTTACCTAGATGTACGACCAACGTTAGGAGTAGTACGCCCAACGTACTCGTTGGGTCTTGACCTTCTGTTGACTTTCGTTGACTTTGACCTTTGGTCAAATGTTGGGATGTTGGGACCAAGGGAAGGGCAAAATTGCCCTTTTTCCCTGGTAAGTTTAGTCGAGGACTTTGGAATCGTGGGTGGTTGTGGACCTTAATTTTTAATTAAGGTTAATTATTTTGTTAACTAGACGGAGTCTAGATCCGACAGTTCGGGTGCTAGGTTTTCGTGTCATTAGTGTCAGGTGAGTCTACTCACTTACTCTAACCTGTATGGTAGGCTAGCTGTATTATTATGACCAGCTGGGTCTAGTCGTTATGTTATGTTATGTGATGATATGATAATTGTATGTGACTGGGGCTGATGATTGATAGCTTATAATATTTCCTTATTTTTATTAGTTTATTTTGGTTTTTTTTAGCTCTTTTTATTAGTGTTGCATTGTATATTATTTATTTTCTTTTTCATGGATCGTGTCGGGTACTTTCTATTTTGCATGAGATATTTTGTAGGGTTTTGGAGCTTATTGCGGTTGCGGTTTAACTGGAGTTGGGCTTAGTGGGCTTCTCGATACATTATTGGGCTTTACGGATCCATCAAAGGAGATTTGGGCTTAAAAGTTGAAGATTTGGATGAAGTGGGCTTTTGAGGATGGGTCATGGATTCTTATTTTGGGCATGGACTATCCATATTTAAAGCTTGAAGGTGATTGGCCAAATTCAAATCACGTGAGTCATGGAGGGGACCAAGGGAATCTTGGGTAGTGGAGAAGAATGGACCAATAGCATTCCAGCAACACTTGCGAGGGTAGAATCTCAGTCGCGTGGGTACCCGCGCAACTGCATACTTTTGGGCATTTGGTCATTTTGTTTACCATTTACCTTGGGCGGTTGGATCTCTTTAGCACACTTCGATTTTCCATCATTAGAGACCTGGAGAGGCGATTTTTGGAGCTTGATACTCATTTATTCTCATCTTTCTAAGTAATTGGTAGTTTCTTGATGCAAATACACTTTTGTGATTGTTATTTTGTTGCCATGAGTGGCTAGTTTCTCTATTTTGGTTAACTTTTGCTAAAACCCTTGGATATTTGTGGGTTTTTGAAGGATTCATGCTTAATTGTCATTTATCTTATGTTTATGATTCTAGTTCATATTTCTTATGCTTGTTTAATATTTTGATCATGAGCTTGGTACTTGAATGAGCAATTATTGGTTTATTTCTTTGGTTTAGTATTGAATCATTGAATTTACTTAGAACAAGGGCTTTATGATGGTATAAATCATCTCTAGCTTATGAATCATGACTCCTTTATGGATGTGTAAGCATTGACACCCTCTAGGAATTGGGGATTCCTTCATTCTTAAGGCTAATCAACTTCTTGGGTTCAATTGATTCAGTTGGATCCTTGATTTTGATTAAGAAGGTGTGTTGTGGGCTTCCCCAACCTCCATACTACCTATGAGGAATCTTGGCATATCATGCTTCATGATTGCTATAACCAGTTTGGGATGAATGATAAGCTTTATATTGAATCCTAATGATAAACACACAAATATTCATTGTGTTGAATTGCCTTGGTTAACCAATTATCTCCAATATTTTAGCATCTCACCATCTTGCTTAATTTCAAGCTTTTTAGTTATTCAAGTCTGTTAGTTTTCAACCAATCACAACACCCCCCTTTTAGTTTAATTGTAGTTAGTTAGTTTATTTACACTAGTTCTATAGGATTGCGTTATTGAATACAACCATTTCCCCGAGGATCGATACCCCTTTTTACCATTATATGACGTTGTATTTGCAAACAAAGGGTGTAATTTGCTTGGTGGAATTGATATCCCACCAATGATAGCCAACCGGGGGTTGTTGATAACCCTACGAGCGTGTTGTTATCTCACCGGGATTACTGATAGTCGCAGGGTTGCAGATAACCCATGGTTGTTTACTTACGCTATGTTATATGTGGTATCTTGGGGAACTCATTAAGATTTGTGCTTACAGTTGTTGATTTATATGTGGCAGGTACTTCGCACGACCGCGAGAAGGCGAAGGTCTGATTGTACACACGCGCTGGGGAATTATTTACTAGGACATGAACTTTTATGTACTCTGATAACTATGATACTTGTGGTTTTTGGATGACTTATACCTGGTATTTGGTTGTGAAACTATGTTTTTTGAATTTGTAAAAATGAAAATTTTGGTCTACAATTTGAGGTGTTACAATTTGGTATCAGAGCCCTGGTTTGAGGGATTTGGATGAACCTTTAGGTGATTCCAAACTCAAACTAAGGGTCTGAACATTTTAAGAACTTAACAAGAAATGAAGACTTTTTACAGAAGGAAAAACCCAGAGAAGCAGTGTGTACAATCGACCAGCGCTCGAGCGGCAGTTTCCCAAAATACCTCAATTTACATTTTAATAGCGCAGAGCATACATGTTATGTTATGAGCAGATAAGATTGCATGCTAGCTAGGGGTATGCTAAGGAATCCTGCAGAGATAGTATGAAATGTTGCCTGATCTATGATGCCTTAGCCTAGGAGTTCATTCCTTGTAGGATTGAAAATGTCCTTATTATTTGTTAGGCGTATGCTATATAGTTGTAAATAGTTAGGATTTTATAGCCTTAGAATGCCTGATTTAGCCTTTCTTCCTGTTCCTTTTTTGGTTGTGAATTTGAGGTAGGATCGTTTATTCAAATTTCTATCGAGTCTCGTACTATGTACAATTGTCATACGCGAGGCAATAAGCGAGGGCAGCGGAGATCTCGTGAGGCAGAGCAGTGCTGGGAGTAGTCTAGAACTAGTATCTAGACATATGATTGAGGTTGTCAAGAACTAGTAGGGCGATTCCATAGTTGATATGAGGAGGTAGAGTTCTTGGGGTCTCGTGGATATGATCCGATACAAATACAGATTGGTGTGAAAGGTAGTATTGGGCCTGTACTACTGAAAGCACCGGATCCGTACGCAGCTCGAGGAATAACCACGAGGGACCAAAGAACTTGTAGGGGTGTAAGTATTGTTATATGTGTTTTTAGCCTGTTGCTGATAATTTTCTTATGCATTTCAGTATGGTGGTTACTCGAGGTTCAAGCTCCAGCGACCCCGAGAGGCTGAGTTTCAGTGATCAGAGAGGTAGGTGGAGTTCCGAATCGACCTGATTCCGGAGCGACGCCGATCGCCAATGCACCGTACCGTCTTCCACCTCCTGAGATGCAAGAATTATCCTCTCAGCTGCAGGAGCTATTGGGAGAAGGGTTCATTAGACCGAGCAATTCTCCTTGGGGAGCCCCAATCCTTTTTCTCGGGAAGAAGGTGTTGGATTAGTGTTCAAGTCCATAACTATAATTGGTATGTACTTGACCCGAGAGTAGCATGGTCCATTTAGGTTGCATATCACCAGGACAATTTGATAGGATGGACTTTTGAGAAGAGGTTATTTATGATTTATTAATATATTATAAGTTCTAATATATTAATATGAAATCATATTATTTAATTAGTATTGATCAAGAATTAATTTGGAATTAATTTTGTGATCAAAATAGACTAATTAAATATAAGGGGTTGATTGGTAAATCATTCATTCTTATGGTGTGGGCCAATGATCCATGATTCCTTAGATTAGGGTAAACCCATGTGACAACCCATGGATGCTCCATGGAGGTTAAAACCCATAGATCCTAAGGAATATGGAAGGTCATGGCCATTAAGGCTTATATGGTGTGACCCTAATCTAGCCACACTATATAAGACGCCTCATGGCTACCAAAATGGCACATAAGTGGAATACTAGAGGGCTGGCCGATTTTGGTGCAAGAAGATACTCTCTCAAAAGTGTCCTTTGTCCAAAGGTGTGTTGTGATTCCATTTGAGGCATTCATACTATTGGTGCTAAGTTCTTAAAGGCCCAACACATCAAGGATAGCAAAGAACAACAAAAGGTATGTCATCTAACTAGAATCTTGTAGTATAGATACTCCATTGTATGCTAGTTAGGATGATGCTTTGGAAAAATAAAAGTTTGCTTGTATATTAGAGATAACATAGATCCAAAGAATCTAGGGTTGCATGTACACCATAGGAGTGTTAGAATGCTCAAAACCCAACAGTGGTATCAAAGCCTAGGGTTGTTTTCCAATATACTTGATGCTACTTGTTTTCGAAGCTTGAAAAATCGATTTTTTGCTGTCTGGACAGTGGACTCGTCGAGTCCACTGGGGAACTCGACGAGTACTCGCCGAGTCAATTCACGCACTCGACGAGTTGGTGCTCCTGGATGCAGAATTTCGAGTTTTAAGGCTGGAATTGGACTAGGATCATTACCCTAAACTGTTTTTGAACTTATAAACCTGTTTTTGATATGGCAATGATCATGCTTATCCAATTTAAAAGATAATTGTCAAAGTTTCATGTTTTGTATTAGTTTATATGATTAGGCTAATTACATGAAATTTGTTTGATATGAATTGTCTTGTTCTTATGAGTTTAATTTAGAACATTGACAAATTGTTTGATTTTGTAAGTTACATTAGTTGATCTAAATGTTTTGATGAATTCCATAACTTGTCCTCAAGTTATGGAAAATGAAAAGTTTTTCTTTTAAAGAGATCATTAAAATCATAGGTTATGAACTTGAAGAGTCTTTTTCCCATAAATGGTTTTATGAACTCCATAACTTGTCCTCAAGTTATGGATTTTCAAGAGTCTTTTCATTAAAACCTATATTAAACTCATAAGTTATCAATTTGAAAAGTTTGTGAATAGTTCAAAACTTGCCCTCAAGTTTTGGAATTTGTAAATGTAAAAGTCTAACTTTTGAAACATTTAATTCCAAACCATAGAATTTTAAAGTTTAAAATTCTACCCTTACACTATTATAATATTATAGGTTTAATATTTACATATATGTATAAGAACAAAGTCAGTCTTACCGTTAGTAGGCCTTATTTACGAAGCCGGTCTATAAGGGGGTATAAGGTTACCGCCTATAAAATGACAGTTTAATGGGTGTCCACTCTCACCCATCGCTTCCTTGACTGGTGGAGGGTCATTAGCCGAACGGGTAGGATAGGACTCTAATTCTCCCTTCATTAAAAGTATAATGATAAATATGTAGTAACTAAACACTTATAAATTCCCAAATCTTACTTACTTAGGAAAATGTGAATATGGTGCTAACCCATGAAATTGCACTTTGCACCTTGTTAAGTCGTTACTGTAGCGTGTGTGGTTAACCAGCACACTAATCTGGGACTGACAGTGCGTGGCAAAGGGTAGCTTGATGTTAATCATAGATCAATGGAACGTGTGTGGTTGACCGTCACATTGATTATGTGGTTGTAACATTGGGTGTACCAAGCTAATTTGCATGGTTATTCACACCTTGTTTGTGATCCTCGACATCCCAATCACAAACTTGAAGGGCACAATCGAGATTTAAACATGCCATTGAAAGTTTCAATGAATCTCAAAGGATCTAGGAATTTCCATTCACTTAAAACCTAAAGTTCTTTTTCGTTTTTCGTGATGGAAATTGGTAAATCGTCATTTACCTACCTTCAAATATTTTGCAATTGGATTACGGCATCCCTCTTATAAATTATAAAATATTGTGTTGGGTCCTAGCCTTAATATTTCATTTGGGTGTTACATTAAGGACTTAAATCAACTAATTTGAATTTCTCCCATTGTAGATGTCTAGTTCAGACAACTATGGTCTTCCCAAATCTTTTGGAACAAGATTTCCTCTTGAAGATGATGTCCCGCGATTGGATCGTGGAAGTCATACTTCGCTTCCTCCACCTCCTCCAATAATTCTCCCTAACCTACAAGTTCAAAGACTTGAAAAATTCAAGGTCACTCAAGCCCTACTTGCAATGAAACATCAAGATGGAAGGTCTATGTGTACTCACGTCTTGGAGATGAAGTCACATATTGACAGGCTGAGAGTATTGGGTGTCGTTGTCTCGAGGAAGTTGGCGGTTGACTGGGTTCTTCAATCACTTCCCGAGTCATATAGTGAGTTCATTAAGGACTACTATGTGACAGACCATGACATGACCCTTATTGATCTTACATATTTGCTTATTGCTGCTAAATCAGCAATGATTTGGCGCACTGGAAAAGCAAAATTGATTGGAAGATCTACTCCCCAAACTTCCATGGACATTGACACTGGAAACATTGGAAGTCCAGAAAAGATTTCTCTTTCCAAGGGAAACAGAAAGGCTAAGTCTGAGATTGTCCCGTGTACCATTCCCAAAGAGTCTATATGTTTCTATTGCCAAGAGAAGGGGCATTGGTTGCGAAGCTGCACAGACTACCTGAAAGATCTGAGAAAAGGTAGAATCGAAAAGTTTGACTCTGCTTCAGGATTATGCAAATGGAAGGAAGCTTAAAGGAAGAGTATGTTGAATCTGATCGCAAAGATGGATTTCAATTGCATGGTTTGAAGATCGGATTTTTGAGCTGCTGCTTAGGAGTTATGATAGATTGCTAGGAAATATGTAATAACATAGTTTTCATTTGTATTGCATTGTAAGGAAAAGTTTTTTCCGTATTTTATAAATAAATAAAATTTGTTTTTATTTTTATTATATCTCGTTGCAATGGCATTTATGAAAATTGATGTTTGTATGTTTCTATGTTAGCAATATGAATTTGATTCTTTCATTTGTGGTAGTGTCGAGTATTTTCTAAATAAGGAAAGATTCTCATCACCCAAGTTTCAGTTGGATAGGAACTTGGAATCATACAACTTGTATTGTATGATGAATGAGAATTTTCATCTTTGGTAAATTAAGACTAATTCCTTGTTCACATGTATATATGAGTCAAGTGAAGGACTAGGGGATCGGGTACACTGGGTATGCGCTAGTCAAGGTCCACCACAGAGAACGATAAGACTATTCGTCATGATTTACTAAAGTTTAGTAAATATGGTTATGCTTACAAGTTTAAGTATAATCCTGCACATTGGAAAAGTTTCAATGTATGGCAGAACGAATGAGAAGAATCAAATTAGGCAGAAAGATAAAAGTTTCTCTAATCTGAAAAGATGGGAGAGTACTTTAGTATCGTGTTTTATGATCATCTTAATGTTTATGGAAAAACCATATCACAATTGATCCTCTAAAGACATCTTAGTGCATTTGTATGGCTAAGAAGAGGAATCGTGAATTGTTGAAATAGTTTGAATCAAGAAGATGAATCATACTTCATTCCCAAAACAAGTCTTAGAGTCATACTCCAAGATTATAACCTTGAGTGACATAATCCTATGAAAGGTTTAAAACACTTATCAAATGTAGAGTAAAAAGTTTTCTACTCTTGTACATTTGAAATTGGTAAGTTGTGGTGTTTGGGATAAAACAAAGACCAACTAAAACCAATTGTGTAAAGTGTCGTTCTTATTAAGAATCTGCACTAACTCTTGAATATTTGTTTTGTCAAGGAATGATTCATGACAAGAGAATCTTATATGTCAAGTGGGCAGTGGGAGTCTTAAAGATCTTGGAAAAACTTCAAGAACTAATCAAGAATAAAACCTATTGTTTATCACTAGCACACGACTTGAGGTTTATAACCTATCATGTTGACATATTCTTGTTTCTTTGCTCATTCCAGTTAAAGTTGACTATGAATGTGAGTTTTGAGAGGTCTCAATTGGTTGCATAACAACCTCAAAGCAATGGTAGGCCCTTGTGCTGCCAGGTGGCAAGAAATTAAGATTGAACAAGTTCAGTCCATATGAGTTTGGATTTTTCACTAACCTTGTCTTTTGATTATGGTTTGACAAATTCACATGGATAGGAACACATACACCATAAAATCTAAGTGTCATAAGGTTTCTCTCTGATTCATGAAAATGATTGTGAGGAAACGCTTTCACTAAGTAGATTTTAAAGAGATAAAATTGTGATATTTGCACTCTCCAACTCAATTATGATTACGGCATACCTCTTCATAATTTGAATTGTGAGAAATGGCAAAGGTTCTAAACATTTTAGACTTATTGTTGTAAGTTCTAAAATTGTTAAGACACACATGTGAGCTATCTAAGGAAAGGTGTATGATTTTGAGAAGCCTAGATAAAGTCTTATCGAAACATCTCGTATCAGAAATCTGAACTTTGGTAATGAAAGTCAATAAGTATGTATTTCTAGAAGTTCAGCTGATTTCTAAACACATGTCAAAGCTAGTGGGAGCATAAATGTTATGCTAATAATAATTATTATGCTAGTGGGAGCATAATTATTATGGTAAGTGTTGCAAGTTAGCAATGTTAATTATAAAAAACAAAAGTTTCAATTCGCAAGTTGCAGGGTTTGAAAAGTTGTTTTGCTATAATTAAGGGAGAGGAATTTATACTTTATTTCAATTCTAAAAGCTTAGATTGAGATTTTAATCAAATTTAGTCAAATATATATGAATGTTATGTTGGAATGGTTCAACATAAGGAAATTCTATTTATGGATGTGTTAATTTCGTTCTCAAAATTCGACTATGATTACGACATCCCTCTTCATAATTCGAATGATGAGAACATGGCAAATAGAAATATAATAGCAAAAGTCTGGTCAAGTATCATGTCTTTATGTTAGACATTATGAATCGTGTCCCATATGCTTCAGGTATAGGATCGATTGCATATGCTATAATATTCTCGGGCTCTAATTTTCCGAATGCCTAGGGCATTTGGAGGGAAAAGGAATAGAACCGGATATGACTAAAGTGGTTAAACAACTGTTAAGGACAATCTAAGGTTCGCCAAGGATTGATCGCTTAAGGACAGTTGGAAGTATAGTAATGGAAGGACCATATTGACATTATTATGAATAGACATGAGTCTATTAATAATGAATTGTCGTATGGGAAATATGGAATGTTTCCATATTGGGAGTTGAAGAATAGATGAGAAAGTTAGAAACTTTTATGCAAGAAGGATGTTCAAAGGAATGTACTTTGAATTTGAGACTTCATTTCCATGGAATTGTCTTGTAACAATCTCCAAAGGAATATTTTGTAATATCATTGGTCAAGTATCTGTGACTTTTGGCACCTAGACATTACAAAATAATCATTGCATGATAGTTTAGAATCTAACACTTTCTAGCAGTGAAAAGAATTTGAAACTCTTACACTTGCAATAAGGATTTGAAATTTTGAAATGAGCATCATTGAAATGTTTTTCAATTGATCTATTTCACAAAGTAAGGACCATGTACAAACATAGTGTACATGCTTGGTGCATGGCATAGCTATTGTTTAGACAAACATAGTGTGCATGCTTGGAGCATGGCATAACTATTGTTTTAATTCAAGTATTAAGTTGATTATTCGAAACATTATACAATGAATGATAAGTAATCAATATGGCTCAAAAGTTTTGGGGCCATATAGGATTAGTATTAATCTTGTGTTTCACTTTGCATGTTTTGACTTCCCGAATAACTAGGTTATTCAAATCATCCACAGTCGATCATACTTTGGAAGTAGGTATTAAGGCAAGATTGTCATGAATGGGTCTGTAGTTTGTCTAGGACAAGGTGGCTACAGTGTTCATGAGTACTCCTGGAATAAGATTCAGGTATTAGATTCAACCCACACTCATTTGAATCACTTCATGGATTTTATCACGAGTGATCATGAGATGATAATATCTTATATTCTTGAAATGGAGACATGTGAGTTGTAGTTGCGAGTCGGTTCCACATTGACATATGCAAACCTACCAGTAACTTGGATGTTATAAAACATATTGTTGTGTGTAATTTGATGAGTAAGTACAAGCAAGCATTTGGGGCAAAGTTTATCCGTTCCTTTTACCCCATGTAGATAAAAGCGATATATGTGGGCCCCTCGATGATTTGGTGATGACACCAGGCCTGGACTGATTTGATTTGTTCAATTAGTCGGTCGTCATAAATCGGAAATCGGGAAACAACAGATGGACAGAGAGAATGATTATAATCCATGTCTCAGTTTATATGATACCTAGAATGGAGGAATATATGATCCCTTATCTAATGGACGCATCATTGACTAGGTCAGAGTTCGACAACGGCTTTTAAGAGCTACGATTGCTAGTCGGGTTGTGAAGTCGTACTTGCAATAATAGTTATTAGACTTATCCAAGTGGGAGACTGTTGGATTTGTGTCTAAGTCCATAACTATAATTGGTATGTAGTTGACCCGAGAGTAGCATGGTCCATTTGGGTTGCATATCACCAGGACAATTTTATATGATGGACTTTTGATAAGAGGTTATTTATGATTTATTAATATATTATAAGTTCTAATATATTAATATGAAATCATATTATTTAATTAGTATTGATCAAGAATTAATTTGGAATTAATTTTGTGATCAAAAGAG
The DNA here is from genome assembly GCF_052849685.1 of Lactuca virosa. NCBI lineage: Eukaryota > Viridiplantae > Streptophyta > Magnoliopsida > Asterales > Asteraceae > Lactuca > Lactuca virosa. The sequence continues at coordinate 117,405,320 of NC_136433.1, read as the reverse complement.
ACTAATTAAATATAAGGGGTTGATTGGTAAATCATTCATTCTTATGGTGTGGGCCAATGATCCATGATTCCTTAGGTTGGGCTAAACCTATGTGACAACCCATGGATGCTCCATGGAGGTTAAAACCCATGGATCCTAAGGAATATGGAAGGTCATGGCCATTAAGGCTTACATAGTGTAACCCTAATCTTGCCACACTATATAAGAAGCCTCATGGCTACCAAAATGGCACATAAGTGGAATACTAGAGGGCTGGCCGATTTTGGTGCAAGAAGATACTCTCTCAAAAGTCTCCTTTGTCCAAAGGTGTGTTGTGATTCCATTTGATGCATTCATACTATTGGTGCTAAGTTCTTAAAGTCCAAACACATCAAGGATAGCAAGGAACAACAAAAGGTATGTCATCTAACTAGAATCTTGTAGTATAGATACTCCATTGTATGCTAGTTAGGATGATGCTTTGGAAAAATAAAAGTTTGCATGTATATTAGAGAAAACATAGATCCAAAGCATCTAGGGTTGCATGTACACCATAGGAGTGTTAGAATGATCAAAACCCAACAGAAGGATGGTCCGCACCGGATGTGCAGAGATTATCAGGAACTGAACAATCTGACGATGAAAAACTGTTACCCTTTGACGAGGATAAATGATCTTTTTTACTAGCTTCAGGGGCGTCTTGGTTTTCCAAGATTGATTTGAGGTCCGGCTATCATCAGATGATGGTATGGCAGGAGGATATTCAGAAGACGGTCTTTCGAAATCCTTATGGGCATTACGAGTTTGTGGTGATGCCTTTTGGGCTCACCAACGCACCGGAAGTATTCATGGACCTCATGAACCGTGTGTGTAGGACCATGTTGGATCAATCACTGATCGTTTTTATTAATGACATTCTGGTATATTCAAAGACTAGGGAACAACATGAGAAGCATCTTCGAGAGATTCTTTGGGTTTTGAGGATGGAGACGCTTTATGCCAAATCCTCCAAGTGTGATTTCTGGTTGTGAGCGGTTCGGTTCTTGGGACACCTTGTCAATCAAAACGGTATTTTGGTCAACCCAACCAAAATTAAGGCGGTGATGCAGTAAGAGGTGCCAAGATCTCCATCTGAGATTCGAAGCTTCCTTGGTTTGGTAGGCTATTATCGCAGGTTCATCAGGGATTTCTTGAAGATTGTTGTTCCTCTCACCAAGTTGACCAGGAAGGATGTTGCCTTTAGTTGGGGGCCTGAGCAACAGGCATCATTTGAGAATCTTTGCCAGAGGTTGTGCGAAGCCCCACTACTTTCCCTCTCGGAGGGAGTTGAGGATTTTGTAGTCTATTGTGATGCATCCATTGCGGGATTGGGTGTTGTGTTGATGCAGAGAGGGCATGTGATAGCCTACGCTTCGAAGTAGCTAAAGCCTCACAAAGTGAGGTACCCCACTCATGATTTGGAGTTAGGGGCGGTGATTTTCGCCCTCAAGATTTGGCGCCACTATCTCTATGGTGTTCGGTGTACCATCTAAACGTATCATAAGAGCCTGAGATACCTTATGGATCAACCTAATTTGAATATGAGACAGATGAGGTGGTTGGACGTAGTGAAGGACTATGATTGTGAGATCTTGTATCATCCAGGAAAGGACAATGTGGTGGTCGATACCTTGAGCTGGAGGGTAGCGAGTACCCCGATGCATGATGTGTGCATGAGGATGACCGTGATGACTCCAGTTTTAGAGATCGTCAAGGAAGCACAGACGGAGGCCATAAAGGAGAAAAACCGGAAGAGTGAGCGCGTGATCGGTCAGATTTCGGCATTTGATATGCATCGTAGAGGGATTTTGACTCTTCATGGGCGGGTATGGGTACCGTATGTGGGTGGGCCCGATGGATTTTGATGGAGGAGGCCCACAAATCGAGATTTTCTATCCACCCGGGGGCTATAAATATGTATCTTGATTTGAAGCACAATTATTGGTGACCATGTATGAAAAGGGATGTGGCATGGTTTGTGGAGCGATGTTGACCTTCCGGAAGGACAAGGAGAAGCACCAGCGCCCTCATTGCAAGTTGCAACCTCTGGAGGTTCCCCTATGGAAGTGGGAACAAATTATTATGGATTTCATTACGAAGCTACCGAGGACTACGAGGGGTGTTGACACTATCTGGGTGATAGTGGATCGTTTGACGAAGAGTGCTCACTTCTTAGCAATTAGTGAGAACTCTTCCACAGAGAAGTTCGCCGAGATTTATGTTCGTGAGGTGGTGGCTCGGCATGGGTGTCGCTATCTATTGTGTCTGGCCAGGATGTGCGCTTTACTTTCGAATTGTAGAATAGATTTATGAAGAGTTGGGTACCCGGCTACACTTTTGTACCGCGTACCATCCATAGATGGACGGACAGAGCGAGCGGATGATTCAGACGCTCAAGTATATTATACGCGTCTGCGTCATTGATTTTGGTGGGAGTTGTGATGGGTTTTGAGCAAAACAACAATCCTATGGTGCATATGCAAAACCCTAAAGCTTTGGATCTAGTTTTTCTAATTGTACATGCAATAATCATCCAAAGCTTGCAAACCCTAAACTAGCATACATAATTTCGAAAATCATAACAAAACAAAGTTAGGATGTTACCTTTCAATTGTAGCTTGTAGAATCAACCTTTGAGAGTTTTAGTATCACAAGTGTAATACCTCTAATCGATCACAAACACCAAGAAGCAAGTTGGAGAATATGAGAGAGAGGAGGAGGTATACTAAAATCGGCTCTAAGATCCTTAGGGTTCAAGTGGCTGAAAATTAGATGCCCAAGGGGTCTTTATATAGCTGAAGAATTAGGGTTTCAGTCAAATACCTAATCTGGTTGCTTAAGCCCTAAGCAGCCCATAGGAATCTTCCAGAACACTAGCCTTGGACGAAATCCTTATGGGCTATCCATAAGATTTCATCCACCCCTATCCTTAGGGATCCTCAGCCCATTTTGCAATTATCACATAATTACAATATCAGTCCCCTTAATTTAATTAATCTCTTTTGACCACAAAATTAATTCTTGACCAATATCAATCAAATAATATGATTTCTCTTTTAATATATTATTCATATAATATATTAACAAATCATAATTAACCTCTTTCTCCATAATTCATCCAGTCAAGTTGCTTTGGTGAAGGCAACCCAAAAGGACCATGCTACTAGCGGGTCAAGTGCATATCAAATATAGTTATGGCTTAGACACCTAATCCAACAAGTTGGGACTCCTATCTTCCTTTGGCTGAGTTCTCTTATAACAACAGCCATCATACAAGTATCGGTATGCCCCCGTTCGATCTCCTTTATGGTCAGAGATGCCAAACTCATTTTTATTGGGGCGAAGTGGGACAGAGGGTCATGGGGAGCACAAAGGTCATGCTCAAGACGATTGAGCTTATGCATCAGGTACGTCAGATGCTTTTGGCAGCGCAGAGTCGTTAGAAGAGTTATGCAGATCGACGACGCTCTAAGTTGGAGTTTCAGGTGGGGGATTCTGTGATCCTGAAGGTGTCACCCTGGAAGGGTGTTATCCGCTTCAGGAAGCGAGGCAAGCTGGGTCCCAGGTTAATTGGCCATTTTCGAGTGCTAGCCCGTGTGGGCAAGGTGGCTTACCAGAGGAGCTGAGTCAGATCCATGATACCTTCCATGTATCCCAGCTAAGGAAGTGTATAGTCGATAAGGTCGTTGTGGTTCCCTTGGAGGACATTTAGGTCGATGATCGCCTGATTTATGTGGAAAAACCTGTAGCCATTTTGGATCGGAAGGTGAAGCCCTTTAGGAGCGAGGTCATGAAATTGGTCAAAGTTCAATGGCAGCGCAGAGTCGTCAGAAGAGTTATGCGGATCGTTGACGCTCTAAGTTGGAGTTTTAGGTGGGGGATTTTGTGCTCCTAAAGGTGTCACCCTGGAAGGGTGTTATCCGCTTCAGGAAGCGGGGCAAGCTGGGTCCCAGGTTAATTGGCCCTTTTCGAGTGGTAGCCCGTGTGGGCAAGGTGGCTTACCAGAGGAGCTGAGTCAGATCCATGATACCTTCCATGTATCCCAGCTAAAGAAGTGTATAGTTGATAAGGCCGTTGTGGTTCCCTTGGAGGACATTTAGGTCGATGATCGTCTGAATTATGTGGAAAAACCTGTAGCCATTTTGGATCGGAAGGTGAAGCCCTTGAGTAACAAGGTCGTGAACTTGGTCAAAGTTCAATGGCAGCGCAGAGTCGTCAGAAGAGTTATGCGGATCGGCGACGCTCTAAGTTGGAGTTTCGGGTGGGGGATTTTGTACTCCTGAAGGTGTCACCGTGGAAGGGTGTTATCCGCTTCAGGAAGCGGGAAAAGCTGGGCCCCAGGTTAATTGTCCCTTTTCGAGTGCTAGCCTGTTTGGGCAAGGTGGCTTACCGGAGGATCTGAGTCAAATCCATGATACCTTCCATGTATCCCAGTTAAGGAAGTGTATAGTCGATAAGGCCGATGTGGTTCCCTTGGAGGACATTTAGGTCGATGATCGCCTGAATTATGTGGAAAAACCTGTAGCCATTTTGGATCGGAAGGTGAAGCCCTTGAGGAATAAGGTCGTGAACTTGGTCAAAGTTCAATGGCAACACCGTAGGGGTTCGGAGTGGACATGGGAACCAGAGTCCGAGATGTGTGAGCAGTATCCTAAGCTGTTTACGAGGGATGACTTCGAGGGAGAAATTTGATTTTAGTAGGGGAGAATTGTAACATCCCGAAATAAGGTACACTTATCATTCTTGAATCTTTCCTTAAAATGTCAGAATTAGTCCCTCAAAGAGAAAAGTTGGCAAAAGCAGTACGCGGGGCGTACGCATGAGTACGTGTAGCGTACGCATGCACCATGCATAGTCGCAGATGACCACATAGTACGCTGGGCGTACTAAGCTCAGGTGCAAAACCCTAATTTCGAGTTGGTCCCTATATAAAGAACATTATGGTCTCATTTCTAGCCACCCTTATCAGCCTCCAACCCTCTCTAAAACCCTAATCTCGTGTGTGTGGCTTGTGTCTGTGTGTTTGTTTTTTCAATTTTTCAGTGTTCTTGCCTCTTGTAGTTGAAAAAGAAGGTTAGAGAATAAGAAGAAGGTGCCATCAAGCTTAGAGATCCATCAACTTTCCTCCTTTGTGTATCATTTTCAAGTATAAAGCTTATACCTTGGCTAGTGTTTTTCTAGATCTCTTTAGTTTAATATTTATGAGCTTAAGTCCCCAAGTTTGGACCTTTTTGAGCATAGGACTCTCCAGAGAGTTTATGTTGTCCTTTCATGCATCTGAAGGCACCTAGATTGATAAAAATGCTTGCTTGACCTTCCCTTTTGACTCATGCATGAGTAAAGTGGTTTGGAATGGATGAAATGATGTTTTAGCCTCTCATGGCCATGCAAAAGCTTAAAGCCCACGACTTATGGATTAAGGCATTCTAAATAAGTCAGATTTGTAGTTGGAATGATTGTCTTGACGGATTAATATGTCAAAGTGATGGATTTGAGGGTTTATGGAGTACGATGTGCGTACTCCTAGCTACGCACAACGTAGCCTGGCTTCACCCCGTCGCACGCTTACCTTGTTGTACGCCCAACGTTAGGAGTAGTACGCCCAGCGTACTCGGTGGGTGTTGACCTTCTGTTGACTTTCGTTGACTTTGACCTTTGGTCAAATGTTTGGACCAAGGGAAGGGCAAAATGGTCCTTTTGCCCCTACTAAGTTTAGCCGAGGACTTTGGACTTGTGGGTGGTTGTGGACCTTAATTTTTAATTAAGGTTAATTATTTTGTTAACTAGGCAGAGTCTAGATCCGGCAGTTCGAGTGCTAGGTTTTCGTGTCATTAGTGTTAGGTGAGTCTCCTCACTTGCTCTTACCTGTATGGTAAGCTAGCTGTATTATTATGACCAACTGGGTCTAGCCGTTAAGTTATGTTATCTGATGATATGATAATTGTATGTGACTGGGGCTGCTGATAGCCAACTGGGAGTTGCTGATAACCCTACGAGCGTGATATTAACTCACCGGGACTGCAGATAGTCCCATGATTGCAGATAATCCATAGTTGTTTGCTTACGTTGTGTTATATGTGGTATCTTGGGAACTCGCTAATATTTGTGCTTACAGTTGTTGATTTATATGTGGCAAGTACTTCGCAGGACAGCGAGAAGGCGAAGGTCTGATTGTACACACACGATGGGGAATATATTACCGGGACATGATCTTTTATGTACTCTGATAACTATGATACTTGTGGTTTTGGGATGACTTGTACTTGATATTTGGTTGTAAAACTATGTTTTTGGAAGTTTTAAAAATGAAAATTTTGGTTTAAAATTTGAGGTGTTACACGATACAACTCGAACATCCTCGAACGATCTCAACAGCTGAACAAATCCATGTGAAATGCATCACCCACACCCAAAAGTTGATGGATCACAACAATTCTTACCCTACTAACGATAGCGATCGGTTCAACGAGCTAACCAACCCATCAACTGATATTCAACATGAGCGGAACAAGCACCTCTGAACTTTATATTCATTGTCCTAGAAGGGACATCCAGCTACAATGAGATATTTGCCTAGAAGCTTCCGATACGAGGGCCACCCATACATCCCTGAAAGTGTGAATCTGATAGTAACTCGCCCGATACTTTCATTTCGTCCGATCCCTTATACCTCTCAACCATGAAAGATCTCAACCATATCGAATTCCAAAAATCCAAAGAATTTACACTGCAACTTTCTCCGACCCATGGCGCTGAAACCATCAAAATCAATCTGGTTGCTAATCTTCCAAGCAGATACGAGTCAATCCATGCAAATTCCCGCCAAAATTATTGGTCATATCATGATGATGTCATAAGTTGGTTGTCTTAATAACTAACAATTTTGGTGCCAAAAAGCATGCAACTTCCGTTTAACTACTTTCCCTCTTGTATAAAAACGTTTACTGGTTCCAGAAAACGGGTTGGAACACATATACACGAAAATCATATATTTGATTTGATCTATCTCTCAAGAACACAAAACAGCAAGGTATTTTCTGTGTTTCTGATTTAGAAGTAACATGTCTTCTAAATTGAAATTATTTGGATTATCCTAAATCTAATTTAGTGATACCCCAGACTATAGGGTCAAAATCACAGATTTTAGAAATTGAGTGCAGTCACGATCTAATAAATATCTAAGTAAATTGACATTCTTAAGACCCCAAATTCTAACATCTAATTGACTTCATAATTCTACTTCTGTTACTTTTTTGATGTAATTATTCTTTTCTAGCTCCTTGATAGTTTTAATAAAATCACCGATGTAAAAAAAATGATAATAAAATGTAAAAATTAACCTAAGTGGCAAAGTAAAAGTTTTACATGAAATATTGACCAAAAACGTTATAAAAACTTCGGAAAATAACTAAATCCACATATTTTTTTTCTTTGACCAAATCCAAAATTTACGTAAACACGAGAAAGAAACATGTAATTTTGTCAATTATATATAATTATTGAAAAAAACCCTTGTAATTATATTCACCATTATGATAGTTTTCTTGGATTAGTATACCTAGTTCTGGAAATCATCAGATAGTTCTTAAAATTACCAACGCTACTATTGTGGTTTTCTTTCAATCATAAGGCTACTTTATTTTTTTATAACACTAGTTTTAAAAGATATAAGCAAATGAGCTCCTTCACACTGGTCAATAAGGATACCATAGTTTTAAACCAACAATCATAACTCCTAAGAGCTCGTAGTTCGGTTGGTTCCAAATTGGTATTTTAGGGTTTAGATAAAGAAAGCATACTTATGTATGAGTCCAAACAATTGTGGTGCAAACTTTTACATAATACTCATGGGCAGGGTTGGGATGTTAATGTAAAAGGTCATTTGCAAAAATAAAAAATGGACCTCTAAAATTTTGGATTAGCAAAGGATTAGCGACATATAATAACAAAATAGCAACAGACTAGTGATGGAATAGCGACATATTGTGATGGATTGATGGCAGAACCGCGACAAATTAAAATTCCAGACCCTCGGACGAGATGGGTCATATGCGGCCGCACACATGCCTTGCTCCTGGGGAATTAGGTGATATGACCTAATTAGGGTCAAGAATCAACCTTTTGATGTTTGGTTGAAAAGCTAATTTTGTAGGGTGAATTACAAACTTCAAGCCTGATATTATAGAGTTTGTGATAGGGTGTCCTTATGAGATAATTGATTACCTAAAAAATAAAGGGAAAAGGGAGTTCGTATTTCCAAAGTTTAGTACCAATAGTATCGTTTTGCGATAGTTTAGGTAAAATAGTAACAATATAAGTGTTCTAGAAGGATCATTATTGTAATTATTCCAATTTGTTACACAAAAGTCCACCCTACCCTGATTGGACGATCTAGATCTATAATCGCGAAACACCGCCCCATGTGAAATTTGAGACACCATCAAATACTCTGTTTTTGGATAAATGATTTAATCGGAATCATGATTCCAAGAGAACATGACACTTTGATTGCACAAATCTTTGTCCAATTATGTGCCAAGATTTTACAATTTCATTTTCTCCCTTTTAGTGACTATAACGTTCAAAAAGTAAAGTTTCATTATTATGAGTAACTTCTTTTAACAACTTTTTATAGACAAGTAGTAAAAACATTCTGTATTTAGATGTCTACAAGTAACCCATTCATTAGATGTGGAGAATTATATCAAGTATCATTTACTCAAGTGATTAAAGAATAGAAGATTACTTATGGCAATCGGAATTGACGTTATAGTTTGTTGTGTATAATTTGATGATCTAGCAATAAAAAGATAATTGATTTAGCTATATGGTTATTTAAAATAGAATTGCAATTCTCTTTGCTGTTGGTAGTTTAAATAGTTTTGAGAAAAATAAAATCAAAATGATCCAACCAGATTAATTTTGAAGGGGTCGATTAACCAAAAAGCGTGTTTGCATCGAATGTTTGAGAGCTTTAGCTTTTATCTTTTTATTTTAAACAAAAAACTTCAAATTTAAAAGTTATTTCATATAGGAAAAAAATATTGAGTTTTTTTAATCAATTTATAGAATTGTTCTTAAATTTTTATTTTTATATTTATCTTTATTAAACAATTATTTTTTATGCAGTTTACATATTTCAAAAATAATTTCCAACTACTTTTTGAAACACTTATGACAAATAAAACCTATAGTTCCAATTATCCGTTTAGAAAAAAATATATATATTTTGTTTGTTATTATAAAAGAAATGCAATGACGTTACTTGGAAGGGAAGACAAGCGGCAACATGTATAAAGCTTAGTAGAACTCATACTTATCACTTGCCATAAATCTTAAACGACACTCAAAAAAGTATAAAGATTTTTGTAAAGTTAAAGGGGGATAAATATTGAAGTTTTTTATATATAATATTGGGTAACCCATTCCAAGTATATTTATAGTGAACCGTGTTTACTCGTTTTTCATTTGATGAAATGGAAGTTTCTGTAACATATCACATCATCCTTTACACTTTTTTTTTCTTAAAAGACACAACATTTTGATTTAAAAAAATAAATAAATAGAGGGGGTGGCTTGAGAATGAATTCAGACCCTTGATATTTTTTTCACATGCAACATGTTTTACCACTAAACTAAGGCATTAAATTGATATTCTCTTTGTGACTTTATTCAACCCGATTTGTGTCAAACCTTTTTTTCCAAGCATTTTTAACAAGCTTGATTTATAAAAACGTTTTTGAAGAAAACGTCTTCAAATAGGATTTAAATTTTTTTTTTTTTTTTTTTAGAATAGAAGTTGTTCCAAATCTTTAGTTGTATCAACGACCATGATGAGTCCATGAGGCATCATCCTTTTGTCGAGGCTCATTTTGTTCTTTCAAAAATTTAACAAAAAATATGCGCATCCGGGGAATCGAACCCCGGTCAGTACCGTGGGAGGGTACTATGATACCACTACACTAGATGCGCTTTGCTCTTTTTTTTTCTATTTTCAAAATATTTATAGTGGTCATAAGTATCAAGATGATCAGAATCAACAAGTATTTTTTCACGAAACTGACATTATAATATGCAACTGCAGGAAAAAAGACATTTTCTTTATTGGATTCAACTGTAGAAGATAATCAGAATCCACTAGTTTTTCACTAAATTATACTATATAAAAAACATGTTTTTGTTCGGTTGGAATGAACTTCAACTATTATTGTTTAAAGTTAGATGTTTAAACATCTAACACCTAAAGAAATGATAATACATCGTTCATTGGTTAATTAAATTTATAATAGCTGACCAAGTTCTTACGTTTATAGAAGATTCGGGGATCACACGTGTTTCAACAAAGTCCGTTCTTGTTTGTGGTCATTAGAATTTAGGCAGAGTTTGTTATGTGGAACTGGATTGGACAGAACTGAACAGAACTGAACAGAACTGAACAAACTTTTTTTATAGCGTTTGGTAAACATTTGTTATGTGGGATTGGATTGGACAGAACTGAACAATTTTTTTTTATAACGTTTGGTAAACATAGAACAAAACAAAACAAAATGTCAAAATTACTAGATTGTCCTTGATTTCAGTTAATAAAATACAAGCAATCTAACTTAATAATTAAGTATGGACATAAACCCTAGATCGTTATCCAGCGAATGTGAGATTCAATTATAAAGAATATTCAATACTACGTCAAATTTAATCCAATAATGAAAAATCTCAATACCCACTGGTAGTCTCATAGGTCACCGAATCATAGTAACTAAATAATTATATTGTCAAATGGTGGAGGAGGTAGAACGACGTACTGACGGTGCTCAATAAAAAAATCATAGTTGATTTTGGTAGCTTTGTTGGTGAAAAGCAATATGACATCTTTATTCCCAATCCATGTATGTAGGAATTTGTGTCGTTGTAGCATGTGATATTTTTTAAATATTATAATGATGTGTTTCACCACTTACAGGTGCTCTAGAACTTGATGAATCACCATCACATATACGTAATCATTTTAATTCTTTGAATTGCACATTTTCTAATAATCACATTCATTTGTTTAATTATAATAGACATACTGTATTTTGTTAAATTTTATTATCAAGCGGAAGAGGAGATGTCACAGTACGTGAAAAACTATAGATGAAAGGCGGAGGGTGGGAGTGGTACGTGGTAGAAGTTAACTGAGGGCCTTTTAGTCATTATTCTCTTTGTTCATGTTTGGTCTACGCTTTTGGGTGGGACTAAAATTTTATCTTTTAGTCCCATTTGACTTGGTCATTGTCCCATCTTGTCCTATACCAATCAATGCCAAAGGTTATTCGGAAAAAACTTGTTCTGTCCAGTCCCATCTACCAAACGATATCTTATTGAACAAACCAATTTCATACACTCTAAATCTTATAAATACAAATAAAGGAGTTAAACAATGTGTTTCTAACAAAAAAATCATGAGTTCAATCTCAGATATATACTAACTCGTTAAAAGAAAAGAAAAAAAAAAATCCTAAATATGTTCGTTTAAAGTTAATATAATAAGCTCTTAAAGCTTTGTTACAAGATTATACTAAGCTCCTTAATACAAAGTAATAGAGGTTTATGTTGCTAATGAGTAGCGAACTATTCAAAAAAACTTAAGTTAATCACTGTAAACTATTTAGATGTATTTATGGAATTATGGCCCATAAAGCGGTAGAAAGTGTTTAAATTCTGCCAATATGAACTCTAATAGTAGGTTTTGCAAGTTTCTCTTTGATAGTAAACTATGATTCAAACTAATGTTTGTCCAATTTAATTGAAGTGACAAAAAAATAGGTTGAAATTTTTGGTTAGCAGGTCGAATTATTAATAATATCATCCAAAATGCAAATATATTTATAATACTAAAGATCAATTGTAACTTTTTTTTTAAAGAAAAAAAATACTTGTTACTGTCTTATTGGCAGAATTTAAGTGTATATATATATATATATATATATAGGTTCAGATATTCAAATTAATTATTGTGTTATTGTATGTATCAATGTAGGCCAATCATTTCAAAATGGTAAATATGTAATCTTACATTTAATTAATTATGGTAAATATATAAATCAATTAATATCCCTTTAATTTAGGAATATCAGTTTTAATTAAAACTCAATTTCTAGTATATATATCCTCACGTCCGCCTCTTCCCTCTTCTCTTCTATTCATCGTCGCCCCCAACCTTTTCCCTCTCATCTCCCTCTCATTTGTACATGGCATTAGATCATCGATTACTTCACCACAGCCTCCTCCATCGATAATCATCATTTTTTTCTTCAAGATTCCACATGGGTGTCCACCCACCGCCATTATCTACTTCTGATCTCCACCCATCAAGAAACCTAGGTTTCTTCTTCTTCTTCTCCCTTTCTTCCTTACTGATCATCACGTCCTTCTTCCTTACTTCGAATGTCGATTTCTTCCCCCATCGCCTACGGTTCTACTGTATCGATGTTTTTTCACGACGTTCCGGTCATTGACGCTGCTGGTAGAAGAAGGCGGTCGACCAGCGGTACCATGCCCAAGCGCCCATATGGTTGAAAATTAGCTCTGTGATCTCTACAGAGCAAGTGATGTATGTTGCAATGTTCATCAAATATTCTCCTTCTTAATAGGTTTGATCCTCTATCCATCCCCTTTGTTGGTTCGTTAACGCTTTCAGCTGCAGGTCGGACCTGCAGACTGGCCCTGCTTCTTCAAAGTTTAAATTTTGGTGGTTAGGTGCGTCGTTTAGGGTTCGATCGGACCAATCGATTACACACCCCTGTATCGATAACAAGTTTGATTTCTATTCCCCTTTCTTTATTTCTTCGTTTTATAAATCAAACCCCTAGCATTTTATATATGATTTACTCACCGATTTATGATCTTTTTCCATTTTGTAAGATGTTGTTTGAGTCTTTGAATGGTCTAAACATAGTTGGGAAGAATAGAAGCTTGAAATTATGCTCTAGGAAGTGAACCAGAAACTCTTATTAGGTTTTTAGACTGAAGATATATGACCGAGCAGTTGACCAGAACTTACTACCAGTAGCAAAGGTAACATATGGAAGAACACAAAAATAATTCTTTGAGAATATTGCACACCAGGTGATTGTAGAAATGCCTGAAAGAGAACTTGATGTTCAAATTCTTGAAGAACACAAAAATAATTTATGAGTTCGTTATTTGTGTTACTTGATTTTAACATGTACTATGAGTTCTCTTAGAATTACTAAAATTTGTTTTATTTTTGTTGTATAAAAGCATTCTCACATAGTTTTATTTTTACATAATTCAATTTCATGACAATTATTCTCATAGAATGAATGAAGTACATGATGATCAATGACCCGAAGGTTGGATGAATGTGTGCGGGATAGACATGAACAATCCTCAATGGTCACCGTCTCATAGAATGAATGAAGTACATGATGATCAATGGCCCGAAGGTTGGATGAATGTGTGTGGGATAGACATGAACAATCCTCAATGGTCACCGATCTTCCACAAAAATGCACTACTCATTGTCATATGTAATAGTATATTCCAATAGAATAATCTACATATTATATTTGTTTGTTATTAGGGAGTGTTTCATTATTATAGAATAAAATATAAAGTTTTTTATTTTTTCAAGGATGTGATAGAAAAAATTTAACTTATATCTAAAAATTTGTTTATTCTGCGAGAAGTAAGACTCTTTATTAGTTTATGGCTTGCATTTTCATAGAATATCATTATAAAAAAAATGTCATTCTGTCAGAATAAAACCAGGTATGATTAAAATTATGTTAGAATTATTTAAACTAAATTAATTTAAAAAAATCAAAATTCAAAAGTTAAGATAATAAAAAATCCATTAAAATCTGTAAATTTTTTTTTTTTTTTTAAATTTGGGTTTCCTAATTTTAAGGCAATGCAAATGTACAATATTACCCTTCTTTTAATTAAATGACATTATTCTATTTTTCTTTTATTTAATAATATAGGTAAATTACTTTCTTAAAATAAGAAAAATGATTGACCTACATTGATGCATACAATAACACAATAATTAGTTAAAATAGAATAACCTAAGCCTATATATATATATATATATATATATATATATATATATATATATATATATATATATATATATATATATATATATATATAGGAACGGTGGCAATATATTAAACCAAAAAAAGCTAGCTATGCGCTAGCAAACACAAAATCAAGGCGGGATAGGATTTTGCAACTATGCAATCCAATTTATCCTAGCCTTAAAGTTTCGTAAAGAAAACAAAAAAAATGCTAGTAAATATTATCAAAAATAGATTGCCTCATATACTCAGAAAGTCGGAATAAAACAACATCTGATACGCCCAAATGACCTATAACATTATCATAAAAACTCACTCCACAATCGTATTTTCCATTCTGACCACCGATCGAACATCTATCCAAGCTATAAAATCTGACACCAACGAAAACCCTAGAATCTGCAGGTCGAGCCAGAAAAGCTACACGTCCCCAAATTTGAATAGCCACCGAACACTGAAAAAACAAATGTGTAATATTCTCCAGCTTAAGCTGACAATTAGGGTAAAGAACTGAATCCAACTTCACTCCCCTCTCACCCAAATTAGATCGGAGAGGAAGTCTATCTAACAGGAAGTGCCACATAAAGACAATAAAATTTATCAGGGACAAAACTATTTCATCTAGTATCATTGTTAATATTATCCACCATATTTTTCCCAGTGTACGACACTAGACAACCATTCATAAATTGATAATGTACTGTGCAAATTGTTCTTTATCAACTTCATTTTTGAAAATATATGTTCCATGATAGATGTTGCAACAGGTGTAATAAGTGTTAATTTTAATAGATGTATGAGTTTTCATAGTGTGTTTGTTTGTTTTGATCATCATCTTTTGTTAACATTCAAATTCTCTTCAATTGTTAAACTTTGCATCCCCATGAATATCCACAATATAATTTTTGAAGATTTACTTTAAGTGTTTCAAAGTCGCGTTCTATGAACCGTCAGGATAAAATTTAGCCATTTTGAGTAATGCATCCACTTTAGATGCTTGAAAAGCCATAGAAACAAGCAATGTAACACCAGTGTTCCAGGTAATTTTTGTAATGGCCCAAGTTCATTAAAAGTTGCAAAATTGGTCCCTACGTTGGGTGTACGAGTTGGGTACGCCGGGCGTAGGGCCTTAAGTGATGATCGCGAACCCCCCTCACATACGATGTGTGTACGTGTGTGTACGTTGGGTGTACGCAAGCAGAGAGCAAACCCTAATTTATGGGGTTTGGACCATATTTAAAGGACATTATGGACTCTAACCATTTCCTACCTCTAACTTCCATCTTTCTTAGTGTGACATCCCCATTTTTACGGCCAGAAAAGACCGATTTCGTTTCTGCATTTTAATAAAAATCAGAGTAGCTTCTTAAGAAAAGTGTTGCGGAATTTGTTGCCAAAACAAAATATGATAAAAATTTATCAAAGCATTTCTTAAAGAAATGTATTTTCATTACATTACAAAAACTCGGGATGTCAATCATCGATACAGATCATAAGCATAAACCAAAAACATCATAGGCCACAAAACACAATTTGGCCTCAAAACAACATAGGCCTTACAACATTCCATTTATTTTCTACTGGCCTAAAATCCATAATCTCTCGTCAAGTCATCTAACTATGCCTTTGCCACTACCTGTAATACAAGAAACTGAGTGGGTAAGGATGGGGAGCCTGGTGAGCATATAGGGTTTTCAACCCACAATAAATAAGTTTATTATTTTCAACAATCATTAAACCCGATTACCCATTCCCGTTATCCTCACCTTACGTCCCTAAAGCATCTATCATAAGGGATCTATCCTAAGGAATTTCATCGGGATGGACACTACTGCTAAGGGGATTCCTCAGCCATAAGTGTCCGTAAGGCAACCATGGGGGGGATGGAGTACACCGGTGAACACATCGTTCACAAACAGGTTGCGAGTCTGCTAGCGTTCCACTGAACTGCCTAGAAAAGTCTGTGGTCGTCATCCATACTCCGCTAGATGACTAGATCAACGTCAACATCGAGGCCTCTCATCATTTTATTTCATCACACACCAACTATTTCATCTACCCATGTTTTACCCAACATATTTGTAGTTATAAAATACATATATAGTTCAAATCTGAAAAAAAAAAACAAAGTTTAAATCTTTCATACAGCATAGTTCTCAAAGTGTAAAACATACATACACAATTTAGATCTGAAAAGTTTAGATCTGAAGTGAGAAAGTCTAGATCTAAAGTGAGAAAGTCAAGATCTTAAGGTTAAAGGTTCAGATCTGGAAGAAAAGTTTAGATCTGAAAGAAAAAGTCTAGATTTGAAGGAAAAAGTTCAGATCTGAAAAGAAAGTGGTTCAGATCTCTCATCCAGCATGGATCTTAAGTAAACAGATAATATATATACACATAGCACGTAATTTATATGAAATACTTCATATCTATGTGTAAGATGAAAGTGACTATACACCCACGTGATAAGGAGTGATTCGGACAACACTTCGCTTCTTAAAATAATTTCCTTCGACGAAACCAGGAAGTTTGCTTGAAAATCGGGCTCCGCGTGGGCAGAGTTTCAAACCGAAAAACTCTTTTTTCTTGGAGACCCCGGGCTTTCCGAGGATTTCTTCTAGAGCTAGAAAGGTTTCCTAGGCTTCAGGGTGGATTAGGGTGGCTACTGAGAGAGTTGAGTGAGAAAGAGAAGGTGAATTTGTGAAGAAAAGAGGCTGCCCTCGGTCACCTTTTATAGGCCGAGAGGCCTCGCTACATTGGGCGTAGTTCCGAAGTACGCTGGGTGTACTCGCGAAGCCGTACCACACGCGTCTGAAGATGGCTGGGGCTACGTGGCTGTTTGTGGACCATGCGAGGCGAGATCTTTGGGCGTACCGAGCTTCGTATACGAAGTGTACACGTTACGCTGGGCATCTTCGTATTACGCAGGGCGTAGTCCTCGCACCAGCTGTCACCATCCGAAGCAAGACCGTGGGCAACAAGCAACGGCTGAGATTGTGCCACGTCATCGATTCTCACAACAACCCCCTCCAACTTCTAAATTCCATAACTTTCTCATACGAGCTCCGTTTTCGACGTTCTTTATATCCACGCGTAGGTGGGACCGTAATCTACAACTTTTGTATAGACTTCATCGGCTAATTTTGACTTTATTTTTAAAGTTATATTTTTAACAGTCCGGGAGAGGAAAATCCGTTAAAAATCCATAACTTCTTCATCCGACGTCCGTTTTCATCTGTCTTTTTATCGTTACGCTACTATCAATGAGATCTTTGATTCTCGTTTAGGTTGTGTCGGCTAAAAACCGCTCGATCTAATATTCGAACTTCGGACTGTGCACTGCCGATCCGAAACTTAGAAAAATCTTAACTTCGTCATACAAAGTCACATTTGGGCGTTCTTTTTTTGCACGCTCTCGCTTTAACAAATACTACAACTTTCGTGTATATAACCAAGGCTAAAAAGTCTTCTATCGTAAATTCACTATTTACGTCACGCAGTGTCGTGCCGGTTCTGTCGCGAAACTTCAACAGACCATAACTTCTTCGTTATAACTCGGATTTCGGCGTTCTTTATATCTCCGGAATCCTTGTCACGACCACTACAAATTTCTTCATAGATATCGGGTTTATCTAAAAATATTTTTTACGCTTATTTTTATCCTTTATTTATTATATTATTATAAACAATTAATAAGCACACAAAAGCACATAATTCACATAATATTCAAGTAATTCATCTTTATTACTTCAAAACGAGTTACAATGGTTGACCTAGACTATTACATCATCATTAATGCTTAGACCAGAAACACGGGCGTCACAATTCTCTCCCCCTTAGGATGATTATGTCCCTGAATCATGCATTAGCAAACAAATGCGGATAGCGACTCATCATGTCAGTCTCCATTTCCCAAGTGAGATTTGGCCCATTCGAATGTTTCCATCGCACAAGCACTAAGTTGACCATCTTGCATCGCAACTTCTTCGTCTTACGGTCAACAATTGCCTCGGGCTCTTCGATTAGCCTCTTATTCTCATACATCCTTAACTCTGAAATTGGAATTATGTCGGGAACTTCTACTGTGAACTTCCTCAAATAACACACATGGAAGGTGCTATGAATACCATCTAATTCTTCCGGTAGTTCCAGCTTTTAAGCTTGATCCCCAATCCTTTGAAGAACTTTGAACGGTCCAATGAACCTTGGACTCAACTTTCCTCTTTTCCACAATCTTATAAGTCCCTTCCACGGTGAGACTTTAAGCAAAACCGAATCTCCAACTTCGAATGTCATCGGTCGTCTCTTCTTGTTAGTATAACTCTTTTGACGATCCTGAGCTGCTAATATCCTTTCCCTAATCACCTTCAGCTTTTTAGCAGTCTGATGGACTATTTCGGGGCCCATAAACTGCTTTTCTCCGGCTTCAAGCCAACAAGACAGCGTACGACACTTTTGTCCATCCAAAGCTTGATAACGTGCCATCTTGATGCTCGAATGGTAACTATTGTTGTAGGAAAATTCTACCAGAGGTAAATGTTCATCCCAGTTACCTTGAAATTCCAGGGTACATGCTCTTAGCATATCCTCCAACGTTTGGATCGTTCTTTCGCTCTCATCGGTCTGCGGATGATAAGTTGTACTTAAACACAACTTTGTAACCAATTCCTCTTGTAGATTCCTCAAAAACCTTGATGTGAAACGGCTATCACGGTCTGATACCATCGTTAAAGGAACACCGTGAAGTCTTACTACTTCCTTCACATAAGCATTGGCGAGCTTATCCATAGACCATCTTTCATTGGCTGCTATGAAGTGTGCACTTTTAGTGAACCGATCAACGACCACCCAAATCATGTCGTGACCGTCCTTTGTTCTAGGCAGTTTAGTGACAAAATCCATGGTAATGTCTTCCCATTTACCCATGGGTACAGGTAAAGGTTCTAAACTCCCATACGGTTTCTGATGTTGTGCCTTAACTCTCATACATGTCACACATTCGGCCACATACTTCGCAACATCGAGCTTCATCGTCGGCCACCAGTAGTAGGGTTTCAGATCCCTATACATTTTTGTGCTGTCGGGATGGATCGAGTACATGGTCTTGTGAGCTTATTCCATCAGAAGATCTCTTATTCCTCCCGTTTTGGGTACCCAAATCCTATCTTGGAATACCTTCAACCCTTGATTATTCGTACCAAACACTAGCATTTTGCTCAAACGCTCTTTCTTTTGGTCATTTTTCTCTGAAGCTTCTTCCTGAGCTTTCTTGATGCTTTCCACAATTGTTGAGGCAACTTCAATTCTTAATGCTCTTAGCATTTTCCTTTCAAGGCTCACTTTTCGGCTCAAAGCATCAGCTACGACGTTTGCTTTACCAGGGTGGTAAAGTATCTCGCAATCGTAATCTTTAAGCAACTCTAGCCAGCGTCGTTGCTTCATATTCAACTCTTTTTGATCAAAGAGATACTGAAGACTCTTATGATCAGTGAAAAGCTTGCACTTCGTGCCGTAAAGATAATGCCTCCATATCTTTAGTGCAAATACTACCGCTGCCAACTCCAGATCATGAGTGGGGTATTTCTTTTCGTGTTCTTTCAATTATCTCGATGCATATGCTATCACCTTATCCCTTTGGGTCAGAACACAACCTAACCCAACTCCAGATGCATCGCTATAAACTGCGAAGTCTTCAACTCCCTCGGGCAGAGAAAGAATCGGTGCTTCACACAACTTCTTCTTTAGCTTCTCGAATGCTTCTTCGTGCTTCTCACTCCAAGTATAAGTGGCTCTTTTATGGGTTAAAGTTGTCAATGGAGCAGCTATCGAAGAAAAACCTTGGATAAACCTTCGGTAATATCCAGCTAATCCCAGAAAGCTTCGGATCTTCGTAGGACTCTTTGGCCGTTCCCACTTCATCACAACTTCAATCTTTGCTGGGTCAACCATGATCCCTTCTTGGTTAACCACACGACCCAAGAATTGGACTTCTCGTATCAAAAAATCACATTTGGAGAACTTTACGTACAACTTCTCCTTCTTCAGAACTAGTAACACTTCTCACAGGTGCTTTCCATGCTCCTACTGGCTTTTTGAGTAAACCAGAATGTCATCTATGAACACTATTAGAGATTTATCGAGGAACGGTTTACAAACCCTGTTCATCAAATCCATGAATGTTGTTGGAGCATTGGTGAGTCCAAATGACATAACCAAGAACTCGTAGTGTCCATATCTTGTTCTGAATGCGGTTTTCTGCTCTCTCACCTTTAGTTGATGATAACCTGACCTAATATCGATCTTGAAGAAATAGCTCGAACCTTGCAGCTGATCGAACAAGTCATCAATCCTTGGCAATGGGTATTTGTTCTTCACTGTTGCCTTGTTCATCTCTTTGTAGTCTATGCACATCCTCATACTTCCATCTTTCTTCTTTACGAATAACACTGGAGCTCCCCAGGGTAATGAACTAGGTCTAATGAAATTGTTGTCCAACAACTCCTGAAGTTGCGTAATAAGCTCCTTCATCTCCGTCGGTGCTAATCGGTATGGTGCTTTTGCTATTGGTGTCGTTCCTAGTAACAAGTCTATTCGAAACTCTACTTGTCTATCAGGGGGTAATCCAGGAAGATCTTCGGGAAAGACTTCCGGATAATCGCACACCACTGGTATTTGTTGTATCTCTTTCTTTTCTTTCTTTGCATCAATCACGAATTCCAAGTATGATGTGCATCCTTTCGACAAATGACTCTTTTCCAGGCGGGTTCACTCTTACTATCTTCTTCTTACACAGTATCTCGACATCATTAGCGCTAAGCCAATCCATTCCCAGTACGATATCGAAACCATTCAGCTCAATAGGTAACAGCTCCTCGTGGAATTTTTTTCCGTTTAAGTTGATGACGATATTCCTAATGCAATCGCTAACAATAATGAATTTGCCAATGGCAACTTCTACAACTAGAGCATTATCAAGTTTTTCAATAGGCAATGCTAGTCTTCCATCAAATTTATGTGATATAAAGGAGTAATTTGCTCCAGAATCAAACAATATATTGGCAGGCAATCCATTTACAAGAAAGGTACCTAAAGCGACGCCCGCTTCTTCCTTCGCGGCTTCGAGTGTCATCTGGAAAGCTCTGGCTTTTGGCTTCGATGGGACATTAGGCCTTGTTGCCTCCTTCCTCTTCGGGCAGTCCCTAAAAAGTGCCCTTCCTCATTACAACCATAACTAACTTTCTTGTTCAAGGTGCACTCATTGGCATAGTGCCCGGGCTTCCCACATTTAAAACAAGTGACCTCCCCGTCACATTTCCCATGATGTTTCTTTTTGCACTTTTCGCACCATTTCGCTTCGCCTCCTCCTCCTGCTCGAACCAGACTTCGAGGATTTACTTTTCTTGTTGGATCTCGAAGATCCCTCTAACTTCCTCTTCTCACCCACCTCGGTTCTCTCCAAACCCCTTTCTTTTAACTGGGTCTCAACATTCTTGACTGCTCTAATGGCTGCCTTCAACGTGCTTGCCATTTTGACTGTTGGGCCAAAGTCTGATGGCAATCCGTTAGCAAATTTCTCTATCTTGGCGAGTTCAGTCGGCACCAAGTAAGGAAATAGTTTCATCTTCTCAGTAAACGCAGCAGCATAGTCATCAATGCTCATTTTCCCCTTCTTCAAGTTCTGGAACTCATTGTTTAGATACATCAGATCTATCTCGGAGCAGTACTACATCTTCAACTGCTCCATAAACGCTTCCCAAGACATCTTCAAGGCTTCTCTTCATGGCATCGTATCCGCCAACAATTTCCACCAGCTCAAGACTCCGATCTTCAGTCGTCGAACCGCAAAGACGGTTTTCTGCTTATCACTACAGTTGCAGCTTTCAAATACCATCTCCATTCCGGAGATCCAATCCATAATCTCTACATGCTTTGGGTTTCCGGAAAGACTTGGTGGTTTGGCACCCAAGAAGTTCTTATACATACGCCCATCTCTGTCGATTTCCCTTTCTGTGTCATTCCTTCTCACCACTGGAGGTTCCACCTGACTGACAGTGCGACTGTTATTCCCTTCTTCAGACTCTCCGTCATTCAGTTCTGGTTGTTCAACAGGCATCGAAGGTTCATTTATGTTATTCAGCAATAGTTGTTTCGTTTCTTCCCTTTGTTCAGCCATCATAGCCCGAATCATGGCTTTAACTCCAGCCATTGTGACTGGCTCAGGTGCAGCTTCTACTATCGGCACCTGCTCAATCACTTGGGGTTGAGGTAGCTGATTCCTGTTTCCATTTGCGTCCCAGCTCCACTTCGAGTTCTTGCCATTTCGATCTATACACCAAATTAGGTGAATTTAGATCTTTATTAACGATAGACGTATAAATTCTCCTTATCACTCCGAAACGTTACATGCTAGTTCTAATATCATAATCGAACGCTTAGAATCCTGAACACATAAGGTTTCCAGATCCGGTCGACAATAGACCATAGATCCGAACAAATAACATCGTACAATGCAAACATAAAGCATTTAGCACATAAAAACATTTTGGGCATCTTTCCTAAAATAAACTAGTGCTCGTGTCTAAAATATGGTTGACACTCATCTCACGATCATCGCTTAACATTCTAAGTTTAAGTCTAGAAATCCTACAAATTCCTAGTTCGCTTAAACTAATGCTCTGATACCAACTGTGACATCCCCATTTTTACGGCCAGAAAAGACCGATTTTGTTTATGTTTTTTAATAAAAATCAGAGTAACTTCTTAAGAAAAGTGTTGCGGAATTTGTTCCCAAAACAAAATATGATAAAATTTTATCAAAGCATTTCTTAGAGAAATGTATTTTCATTACATTACAAAAACTCGGGATGTCAATCATCGATACAGATCATAAGCATAAACCAAAAACATCATAGGCCACAAAACACAATCTGACCTCAAAACAACATAGGCCTTACAACATTCCATTTATTTTCTACTGGCCTAAAATCCATAATCTCTCGTCAAGTCATCCACCTATGCTTTTTCCACTACCTATAATACAAGAAACCGAGTGAGTCATGCTGGGGAGTCTGGTGAGCATATAGGGTTTTCAACCCACAAAAAAATAAGTTTATTATTTTCAACAATCACTAAACTCGATTACCCATTCCCGTTATCCTCACCTTACGTCCCTAAAGCATCTATCATAAGCGACCTATCCTAAGGAATTTCATCGGGATGGACACTACTGCTAAGGGGATTCCTCAGCCATAAGTGTCCGTAAGGCAACCATGGGGGGGTGGAGTACACCGGTGAACACATCGTTCACAAACACCTATAGGTTGCATGCCTGCTAACGTTCCATTGGACTTCCTAGAAAAGTTTGTGGTCGTCATCCATACTACGCTAGATGACTAGCTCAACATCAACATCGAGGCCTCTCATCATTTTATTTCATCACACACCAACTATTTCATCTACCCCTGTTTTACCCAACATATTTGTAGTTATAAAATACATATACAGTTCAGATCTGGAAAAAAAAACAAAGTTTAAATCTTTCATACAGCATAGTTCTCAAAGTATAAAACATACATACACAATTTAGATCTAAAAAGTTTAGATCTGAACAGGGGCGGAGCTAGAATTTTAGATTAGCGGGGGCTTAAACGGACATCGTAGTGTGTGTGTGTGTGTATATATATATATACCGCTTGAATGAGATATATGTCTATATGGTAATTTATATCATGTACGTGAGTTTATATTCTTATATAAGAAAAAAGTTTGTAATAGGGAAAGTACTAGTAATACATTAATACCAATGGAGTTAGGGGGGCACAACACCCACTAGCCCCCCTACTGGCTCCGCCCCTGGATCTGAAGTGAGAAAGTCTAGATCTAAAGTGAGAAAGTCTAGATCTTAAGGTTAAAGGTTCAGATCTGGAAGAAAAGTTTAGATCTGAAAGAAAAAGTCTAGATCTGAAGGAAAAAGTTCAGATATGAAAATAAAGAGGTTCAGATCTCTCATCTAGCATGGATCTCAAGTAAACAGATAATATATATACACATAGCACGTAATTTATATGAAATACTTCATATCTATGTGTAAGATGAAAGTGACTATACACTCACCTGATAAGGAGTGATTCGGACAGCACTTCGCTTCTTAAAATAATTTTCTTCGACGAAACCGAGAAGTTTGCTTGAAAACCGGGCTCCGTGCGGGCAGAGTTTCAAACCGAAAAACTCTTTTTTCTTGGAGACTTCGGGCTCTCTGAGGCTTTCTTCTAGAGCTAGAAAGGTTTCCTAGGCTTCGGGGTGGATTAGGGTGGCTAGAGAGAGAGTAGAGTGAGAAAGAGAAGGTGAATTTGTGAAGAAAATAGGCTGCCCTCGGTCCCTTTTTATATGCCGAGAGGCCTCGCTACGCTGGGCGTAGTTCCGAAGTACGTTGGGCGTACTCGCGAAGCCGTACCACACGCGTTCGAAGATGGCTGGGGCTATGTGGCTGTTTGTGGACCATGCGAGGCGAGATCGTTGGGCATACCGAGCTTCGTACTCGAGGCGTACACGTTACGTTGGGTGTCTTCGGATTACGCGAGGCGTAGTCCTCGCACCAGCTGTCACCATTTGAAGCGAGACCATGGGCAACAAGCGACGGCTGAGATTGTGCCACGTCATCGATTCTCGCAACAGCCCCCTCCAACTTCTAAATTCTGTAACTTTTGCATACAAGCTCCGTTTTCGATGTTATTTATATCCACGCGTAGGTGGGACCATACTCTACAACTTTCGTTTAGACTTCATCGGCTAATTTTGACTTTATTTTTAAAGTTATATTTTTAACAGTCCGGGACAGGAAAATCCGTTAAAAATCCATAACTTCTTCATCCGACGTCCGTTTTCGTCTGTCCTTTTATCGTTACACTACTATCAACGAGATCTTGGATTCTCGTTTAGGTTGTGTCGGCTGAAAACTGCTCGATCTAATATTCGAACTTCGGGTTGTGCACTGCCGATCCGAAACTTAGAAAAATCATAACTTCCTCATACGAAGTCAGATTTGGGCGTTCTTTTTATGCACGCTCTCAGTTTAACAAATACTATGAATTTCGTGTAGATCACCAATGCTAAAAAGTCTTTTGTCGTAAATTCACTATTTACGTCACGCAGTGTCATGCCGGTTCTGTCGCGAAACTTCGACATGTCATAACTTCTTCGTTATAACTCGGATTTCGGCGTTATTTATATCTCCGGAATCCTTGTCACGACCACTACAACTTTCTTCATAGATATCGAGTTTATCTAACATTTTATTTTTGACGCTTATTTTTATCATTTATTTATTATATTATTATAAACAAGTAATAAGCACACAAAATCACATAATTCACATAATATTCAAGTAATTCATCTTTATTACTTCAAAACGAGTTAAAATGGTTGACCTAGACTATTACATCATCATTAATGCTTAGCCCAAAAACACGGGCATCACACTTAGCCTCCATTTTGAAACCTTAATTAAGTGTGTGTGTGTGTGTGTTTTGAAGCCTTAGAAAGTCATTTTAGGTGTTATTGGTGGTGAAGGAAGTCTCTTGAAGTTGTAGTGTTTCACTCAAGCCTTTGGATCCAGCAATCACTATCCCTTGTGCACCTTCTGGAGGTATAAAGCCCCAACCTTGATGCATATTCCTTTAGATATTGTTCAAGCTTAGATTTATACCCCTTTTGTCCCAAATCTTAATCCTTGTGAGTATAGAATACTAAAGGGCCTTTAAGTTGTCCTTTTAGTCGTTTTGGGGTGTTTCGTGTCATAAAAATGCAAGCTTAAACCTTGGTTTTCATCCATGCAAGTGTTAGGGAGGTTTAGTTGATAATTTAAGTTAGGGTTGTGTTTTTAGCTTCCTTGTGCCATGCAAAGGAATAAAGGTTACAACTTTATGAATTCAAACGTTTATTGGATGTTAGATCTGAAGTTTGGACGTATGGTCTTAAGGCATTAAGACATTAATAGATTTTTTGGGATATGTCTAGTACGTTGGGCATAATCCAGGGTACGTTGGGCATACGTGGTTGCGACCCCATAAACCTTCCAAGGACGAGCTGTATGTTGGGCGTAGCTCGGTGTACGTCGGGCATATGCTTAGGAAGCGTTTTGTGCCGTTTTGAGACTTTGGGTCACTAGGGAGTTTTTGGGCTTGGTTGGTTGGGCCATGTGTGGAGGGGGAAAAATGACATTTTTTCCCTTGGTAGGATAAAATATGTTTTGGACCATTATTATGGGTTAAACCCCTATTATTAACTAGGGTTATTATTGGGTTATGATTAGTGTGAGGAACCGTGTTAGTAGCAGCTCGAGTGTGCGATACAATTATCTTCTGTCAGAGGTGAGTCTTCTCACTGTATCCGTGGGTCGAAGGCACCAATGTCGGTCCATTATTTTGTTATGTAGAACGCTAACTGTTATGTGACTTGTATATGTTTGTATGTTTGGGTTGAAATAAACCTCATGGATGGGCCCATATTTATTGATCTGGTTGAAATATTGTGACATCCCCATTTTCACGGCAAGAAAAGACCGATTTTGTTTATGCTTTATAAAAATCAGAGTACCTCTTTTAATAAAAATGTTGCGGAATTTGTTCCCAGAAAAACATGATAAATATGTTATCAAAGAATTTCCGAAGAAATGTATTTTTCTCCATTTTAAAACATTTGCGATGTCATCGTCAATACAGAAACATAAGCATAAACAAAATTTACATTCATTTACACTAGTGATCTACATCTCTTTTAAATCCCTCAGTGTAAAGTAACTTCATATCGACACCTGTGATACAAATAAGCTTGAGTGGGTCAGGTTGGGAAACATGGTGAATACATAGGGTTTCAACCCACAATAATATAATTATTATGTTAAACATCAAACAATCAACCCAATTACCCATCCCCATTATCTTCTTTACTCTTAAGGATCTACCCTAAGATTCAGTTATTCCTCGTTCATTCATTCCTAAGGAGTATCCTAAGGAATCGGCACTAAGTCTGCATAGTCGCTAGGGTTTATCTCGTTTACTGACAGTATCATTTTCGAGAGTCCACTCGTAATACTTGTCAATGGGTTTTTAGAGTACACCAGGTGAACACATCGTTCACAACACCTACAGGTTGCGAGCCTGCTAGTGTTCCACTAGACTGTCTAGAATAGTCTGTGGTTGTCATCCATACTCTACTAGATGACGGGGCCATCGCTTGGGTCATCGTTTGGCTCATCGTTTTGGCTTATCGTTTTGGCTCATCGCTTTGGCTCATCGTTTTGGCTCATCGCTTTGGCTCATCGTTTCGCACCATATTTTATCACTCATATATCATCGCTCATCATTCATCTCATCTTTCATCGATCATCATTTATCTCATCTTTCATCGCTCATCATTTATCTCACCTCTAATCTACCCATGTTTTACCCAACACATTTTGTAGATATAAAATACATATACAGTTTAGATCATTTAAAACATCTATAAAACGTTTCATCCAGCATAGACAACAAGTATTCAGACACTATACACACATACCACGTAATTTATATAAAATACTTCATATCTATGTGTAAGATGAAAGTAACTATGCACTCACCTGGTAAGGTGGTGACTTGGTACTCGGACAGCACTTCGTTACTCTTAAAACAATTTTCCCTTGACGACACCTAATATCATTACCACTAGAGTTTAGTCTAACGTTTGACGAGACTAATTAATAGTCTAACTATTATTACTATTATATAAGCACGAAACAATATTTCTCAACCACTATGTATAGACAGGGGTCAGACATGAAACACCGGAAGGCAGGATCATTTCGGCATATAGCACTTCTGAATCCAGCAACCCAAGCGGCCCTCCAAACCAGATTCCCCGTACCGCGAGTGGTTAAAAAGATATTATAACGAAACTTATATAACTCATAATAATAGCCCAAATAATTATCATAAGGTCCTAATAATATTGCTATAATTAAATAAAAGCTATATTAAAAATAGCATAGGCGTAGCTCACTTACAGCGGGTTTTTATTAAAAACCGGGCTTCGCTGGAGCAGCGTTTCCGAGCCGAAAGCTTTTCTTCTCGGAGTCGTCGGGCGCTCCGGGGCTTCCTTCTCGTCCTAGGGAGGTTCCCTAGACTTGGGAGGGGTTTAGGGAGGCTAGAGAGAAGTTAGAGAGAGAAAGAAAGGCTTATGGTGTGAAGAAAATATGAAGGATCCATCCTTTATTTATAGGAGTTTTATAGTAAAGTAGCCCCTAAGTTTCGTCCGTATCTTTCGAGTACGAGCTCCGTTTTCTATGTTATTTATATCCACGCGTTGGTATTTACGAGTACTACAATTTTCATTTAGACCCCGTCGGCTAATTCTCCTTCTATCTCAGATTTACAAAAACTGTATCGTATTTATCACGCTCGAAGAGTAGCGACTAAGCTTCGTCCATATCTTTCGCATACGAGCTCCATTTCCGACGTTATTTATATTCATGCGTTGGTATTTACGAGTACTACAACTTTCATTTATACCCCATTGGCTAATTCTCATTCTATCTCGGATTTACAAAACTGTATCGAATTCGCCGCGCTCGAAAAGTAGCGACTAAGATTGGTCCATATCTTTCACATACGAGCTCCATTTTTGACGTTCTTTATATACGCGCGTAGGTAAAAACAAGATCTACAACTTTCCTTTTGACTCCGTCGGCTAGTTCTCGACCGATTTTAAATTTAACAGTATGAGGAGATGATACTATTAAATGACCGCGTAAAATTCATAACTTCTACATACGGACTCCGTTTTCGTCTGTCTTTTTGTTGTTGAGTTCCTATTAATGAGATCTTAAATTCTTATTTAGGTCACGTTGGCCAAAAACCGCTCGATCTAAAATTCGAGTTTCGGGTTGTGCACTGCTATGCCAAATCTTAGAAAAATCATAACTTCCTCATACGAAGTCAGATTTGGGCGTTCTTTTTATGTACACTCTCGGTTTAACGTATACTACGACTTTTGTTTAGATTGCTAAGGCTAAAAAGTCTTCTATCGTAAATTCACTATTTACGTCGCGTTGTGTCGTGCCGGTTTTTGCCGAAAAACTTCGACGAGTCCTAAATTCTTCGTTATAACTTGGATTTCGGCGTTATTTATATGTACGGAACCCTTGTAACATATACTACCACTTGGAAAAGATTAATCCTTCTAAATAATCTTCCATCAAAAACTCATTTTTGATGCTTATTGTCTCTAAATTGACTAGCCCGGATTTGCGGACGTTACAAATAAACCCCAGGGTTGGGCCCATTATTGTATGATCGCGTTGAAATAAACCGCAGGGTTGGGCCCATTATTGTATGATCGGGTTGACATAAACCCTAGGGCTAGGCCTATATTTGTTTGATCGGGTTAAAATAAACCCCAGGGTTGGGCCCATATATGTATATCGGGTTGGAATATACCCAGGGCTAGGCCCAGTTGTATGTTTGATATGTGGTACTTTGGGGAACTCACTAAGCCTTGTGCTTACAGTTTATGTTTATGGTTTCAGGTACTTTCGGTGCGAAATGGAAGGGCCCGACGTGATGACACAACATCCTTCCATCATGATTTCCGCACTTTTTGGATATTTTTACTCTGATGTTTTGTATATTATACATTGTAATTGACTTGGAACTATTTGATGATTGAAACTATTGATTTTAAAATGAAAATTTTTATCATAGTTGTAAGGGATGTTACAAGTAATGTCGTTTTTATTGTTCTTAAGCAATTATGCGGCTCTTGAAATTTGTGTATCTATAAACGAATAAAATACATCATTTTTATAATGATGTGAATAGTTTTTTTGGAAACAGCAAATTTATTATAAATATGACCCCCAAAGCAAGAAGCTGCAGGATGCCAAGAACAAGAAACAAGAAGAGAAACAAAAACAAGAGATTACATGAAAGAAAATGGGGAAATAGTCCATTCCATCCAATTGCAAATACCGCCTTTACCTCTACACTTAATCTATAGATGCACTAAGGACTTGATATTTTCAACCACCTTCAAAGGAGTGCAATGTCTCGCCTGGACAATCCTATCATTCCTTGTTTTCCATAAGGTACATATTGGTCCATACCATATGACTATAAATCTCTTCCTTTTTTTAGGACACCTGCCCCACAAATTTGCAAAGTTAAGAAGATCACCAACACTTTGTACCTCTATATTATTTACCCCACACCAGTCAAAAATTTTATTTCATATTAGGTTCGCGAACGGATATCCAATTAAAATATGATTACCACACCCCGGGTCATTAATGCAAGAGACAAATAACCGTGAGTCTAGCGGAATGTGTGACATCCCCAATTTCACGGCCAGAAAAGACCAATTTGTTTATGTTTTATTTGAAAATCAGAGTAACTTTTTAAAGAAAGTGTTGTAGAATTTGTTCCAAAAAATATGATAAAGATTTTATCACAGCATTTCCGAAGAAATGTATTTCATTATATTAAAACCTCGGGATGTCATTTTCAATACAGGTCAAAAGCATAAACCGAAACAACATAAGCCTTACAACATTTATTTATATCTACTGGTCTATAATCCATAAACTCTCATCCGATCATCACATCTATGCTCTTGTGCCACTACCTGTAATACAAGAAACTGAGTGGGTCAGGCTTGGGAGCCTGGTGAGCACATAGGGTTTTCAACCCACAATAATTAAGTTTATTAGTTTCATCACATCAATCAACCTAATTACCCATTCCCGTTATCCTCACTTTCTGCTAAGGGGATTCCTGAACGATATATGACTGTAAGGCAACCATGAGGGGGGATGGAGTACACTGGTGAACACATCGTTCATAAACACCTACAGGTTGCGAGCTTGCAAGCGTTCCACTAGACTGTCTAGAATAGTCCGTGGTCATCATCTATACTCCGTTAGATGATTGGATCATCGTAAACATCGAGGCCTCTCATCATTTTATTTCATCACACATCAACTATTTAATCTACCCATGTTCTACCCAACATATTCGTAGATATAAAATACATATACAGTTTAAATCATTTAAAACATATATAAATCGTTCATCCAACATAGATATCAGGAACATAAATAATATGCACACATAGCATGTAATTTATATTAAATATTTCATATTTGTGTGTAAGATGAAAGTAACTATGCACTCACTTGTTAAAGTGGTGATTCCCAACTCGGGCAGCGCTTTGCTTCTAATAATTTATTTTCCTTCGACGAAACCTAGTATCATTACCGCTAGATTTTAGTCTAATATTTATTACGACTAAATATTTGCTCTACAAGCTATATTGTTTTATAAGTGTTAAACAATACTTTTCAACCACTGTGTACAGACAGGGGCCAGACATGAAACACCGGAGGGCAGGACCATTTTGACATTATAGCACTTCTGAAATCCAACAACCCTATGCGGCCCTTCAAACTAGATTTCCCGTACCGCGAGTAGTTAAAAGATATTATAATAAAACTTTATATTTTATAATACTTATCACATATATTGTTTATAGGTTCATAATAACGAATTATGACTATAAATATAAGTTACACTGAAAACAGAATAGTGTAGCTTAAATTACCAGGTTTTTAATGAAAACCGGGAAATTACGCAGGCAAAACTTCGACTCTAGAAACTTCTTTCGTCGGCTTTTTGACGACTTGGAGTTTCTCTATCACACCCTAAAACTAGGAGAATTTGAACAAGAAAGAAAGAAGGATTATAGAGAGAGTTTAGAGGAATGGTGTAAGAAAATATGAAGAATTCATCATTTATTTATAGTGGTTTGATCATAGAATAGGCCCTAAGTTTCGTCTGTATCCTTTTTCTACATTCTTTATGTCCACGCACTGGTATTTACGAGTACTATAACTTTTATTTAGACCCCGTCGGCTAGTTCTCCTTCTATCTCAGATTTACAAAACTGTATCGAATTTATCGCGCTCGAAAAGTAGGGACTAAGTTTCGTCCATATCTTTAACATATGAGATCTATCCTCAACGTTCTTTATATACACATGTTGTTATTTACGAGTACTACAACTTTCATTTACAAAACTGTATCGAATTCCCTGCGCTCGAAGAATAGGGACTAAGTTTCGTCCATATCTTTCGCATACGAGCTCCGTTTTCGACTATCTTTTTATTGTTGAACTCCTATTAATGATATCTTCATTTCTCTTTTAGATTATTTTGGCTAAAAATCGACCGATCTAAAATTCAATTTCGGGTTGTGCACTTTGTGCTAAATCTTAGAAAAATCATAACTTCCTCATACAAAGTCAGATTTGGACATTCTTTTTATGCACGCTCTCGGTTAACGTATACTACGACTTTTGTTTATATTACTAAGGCTAAAAGGTATTTTATCATAAATTCAGATTTTACGATTCCCGGTGTCGTGTCGGTTTTGCCGCAAAACTTCGACAGGTCATAACTTCTTTGTTATAAGTCGGATTTCAGCATTGCTTATATCCCCGAAATCCTTGTTATGACTTATCCGTCTTTCTTCATAGATTTTGGTTCTATCTATTAGTTTATTTTTTACGCTTATTTTTATTACTATTTTATTACGTCGTTATAAATAAGTATAATGCACATAAAATCACATAAATCACATAATACTCAAATAATTCTTCTTTATTACTTCAAAATAGGTTACAATTGTTGACCCTAACTATTATATCATTATGATAATGTTTAGCCAGAAACGCGGGCGTTACAATTCTCTCATCTTTAGGATGATTCCGTCCCGAAATCATGCATCAACAAACATATGTGGATAGCGACTCATCATGTCACTCTCTGTTTCCCAGGTGAGGTTCGGGACATTCATATGTTTCCATCGCACAACCACTAATCCGACCATCTTGCGTTGCAACTTCTTTGTCTTATGGTCAACAATTGCTTCAGGCTCTTCGATTAACCTCTTATTTCCATTCATCCTTAACTTCATAAGTGGAATTATATCGGGCACTTTTCTTGTGAACTTCCTCAAATAACACACATGGAAGAACCTTGAATGATACAATAAATTTTGGACTCAATTTTCGTCTCTTTCTAAATCTTAAAAGTCCCTTCCATGGTGAGACTTTAAGCAATACTGAATCTCCAACTTCAAATGTTATTGGTCGTCGCTTTTTGTCAGCATAACTCTTTTGGCAATCTTGAGCTGCTAACATCCTTTCTCTAATTACTTTTAACTTTTCAGCAGTCTGATGGACTATCTCGGGTTCCATAAACTGCTTTTCTCCAGCCTCAAGCCAACAAGACGGCATACGACACATCTGTCCGTACAAGGCTTGATAAGGTGTCATCTTAATGCTTGAATGGTAACTATTGTTGTAGGAAAACTCTACCAGGGGTAAGTGCTCATCCCAGTTACATTGGAATTATAGGGTACATGCTCTTAACATATCTTCTAGTGTTTGAATCGTTCTTTCGCTCTGACCATCAGTCTGCGGATGGTAGGATGTACTTAAACACAACTTCATACCCATTTCCTCTTGTATACTCTTCCAAAATCTTGATGTGAAACAACTATCACGATCTAATACAATCATTAAAAGAACACCGTGAAGGCTTACTACTTCCTTCACGTAAGCATTTGTAAGCTTATCCATAGACCACCTCTCATTGGCTGCTATGAAGCGTGCACTCTTTGTGAACCGATCCACGACTATCCAAATTATGTCGTGACCGTTCTTCGTCCTGGGTAGTTTAGTACAAAATCCATGGTGATGTCTTCCCATTTAACCATGGGTAAAGGTAAAGGTTCTAAACTCCCATACGGTTTCTGATGTTGTGCTTTAACTCTTGCACATTGTTGTGACATGCTCTACAGGGGTTTGGATGTAGGATGATGGATCTGTCCTGGAGGCTTTTCTGAGAGCACAACACAGAAGAATGGTTAGAGGATGACCGAGTGATCTCCCGGGACGCCACTCCGACGATCAAGTTAGTTTTCTGAGAGAGAATTTAGGACAAATTCAGTAAGGGAGAAGATGGATCCCTTCCTTGAGGCGGAAGAGATCCTTTTATACCTGTTATTAACGGATTGTGGGGACCTCATCCAATGAGTGTGATACGTGGCCTCCTCTGAATAGGAGAATTATGCCCACGTTAACTAACTGCCTAGTGACGTCAGTTTTGGCTGTCACCTAAGCTTCTTGTCACGTCCTGATTGGTCGTGAGTGAATGAGAAGATCACGGGGAATATTCGTTCCTCGTGGAGGGAAACGAACTGCTACCCCGGTGCTGGATTACTTAGGCCAAGGCCAGGTCTTGGCCCAGGTTCTGGCGAGGTAACATCTCGTTTATACTTCCGTTACATTTAACGTGGCCGTTCATAGTAACGTTAACACACATGTTACACAATCGGCCACATACTTTGCAACATCGAGCTTCATCGTCGGCCACCAGTAGTATGGTTTCAAATCCCTATACATCTTAGTGTTGCCGGGGTGAATCGAGTACATGGTCTTGTGAGCTTCTTCCATCAGAAGATCTCTTATTCCTCCTATCTCAGGTACCCAAATTCTATCTTGGAATACCTTCAACCCTTGACTATTTGTACCGAATACCAACGTCTTGCCTAAACATTCTTCCTTTCGGTCATTTTTCTCCAAAGCTTCTTCCTGAGCTTTCTTGATGTTTTCCACGATTGTTGAGACAAATTCTATTCTTAACGCTTTTGGCCTTTTTCTTTCAAGGTTTACTTTTCGACTTAGAGCATCAACTACGGCATTTGCTCTACCAGGGTCGTAAAGTATCTCACAATCGTAATCCTTGAGCAACTCTAGCCAGCATCGTTGCCTCATATTCAATTTTTTTTATCAAAGAGATACTGGAGACTTTTATGATCAGTGAAGAGTTTTCACTTTGTGCCATAAAGATAATGCCTCCATATCTTTAATGCAAATACTACTGCTGCCAACTCCAGATCATGAAGGGTAGTTCTTCTTGTGCTCTTTCAATTGTCGAGATGCATATGCTATCACCTTATCTCTCTGGCTCAGAACACAACCTAACCCAACTCCAGATGCATCGCTATAGACTGCGAAGTCTTAAACTCCGTCAGGTAAAGAAAGAATCGATGCTTCACACAACTTCTTCTTTAGCTTCTAGAATGCTTCTTCTTGTTTTTCACTCCATGTATATGTAGCTTCTTTATGGGTCAAAGGTGTCAATGGAGCAGCTATCGAAGAAAAGTCTTGGATAAATCTTCGGTAATATCCAGCTAATCCCAGAAAGCTTCAAATCTTAGTGGGACTTTTTGGTCGTTCTCATTTCATCACAGCTTGAGTCTTTGCTGTAGTAACCATTATCCCTTCTTGGTCAACCACATGACCCAAGAATTGGACTTCTCGAATCAAAAAATCACATTTGGAGAACTTTGCGTACAACTTCTCCTTCTTCAAAACTTCTAATACTTCTCACAGGTTCTTGCCATGCTCCTACTGACTCTTTGAGTAAATTAGAATTTCACCTATGAACACTATCACGGATTTATCGAGGAATGGTTTACAAACCCTGTTCATCAAATCCATGAATGCTGTTGGAGCATTGGTTAGTCCAAATGACATAACCAAGAACTCATAGTGTTTGTATCTCGTTTTGAATGCAGTCTTCTCAATATCTTGCTCTCTCACCTTTAGCTGACGATATCCTGACTTGAGATCGATCTTTGAGAAATAGCTCGAAACTTGCAGCTGATCGAACATGTCATCAATCCTTGGCAATGGGTACTTGTTCTTTATCATTGCCTTGTTCAGCTCTCTATAGTCTATGCACATCCTCATGTTTCCATCCTTCTTCTTTACGAATAACACCGGAGCTCCCAGGCTTATGAACTAGGTCTAATGAAACTGTTGTCCAACAAATCCTGAAGTTGCATCATAAGCTCCTTCATCTCTGTCGGTGCTAATCGGTATGGTGCTTTCGCTATTGGTGTTAATCATGGCAACAAGTCTATTCGAAAATCTACTTGTCTATCAGGGGTAATCCAGGAAGATCTTCGGGAAATACTTCCGGATAGTCACACACCACTAGTATTTTTTGTATCTCCTTCTTCTCATTCTTTGCATCTATCACAAATGCCAAGTATGATGTGTATCCTTTACACAAACATTTTCTGGCTTTCATCAGGGAAATGATTCCAGAATTCACTATGTGTTTGTCCCCATACACCATAAATGAATCTTTTCCAGGTGGGTTTACTCTTACTAACTTCTTCTTGCATAATATCTCGGCATCATTGGTGCTAAGCCAATCCATTCCCAGTACGATGTCGAAACCATTCAACTCAATGGGTAACAGCTCCTCGTGGAATTCATTCCCGTTCAAATCGATGACGATGTTTTTAATGCAATCGCTCACATGTATGAATTTTCCACTGGTAACTTCTACAACTAGAACATTATCAAGTTTATCTATAGGTAATGCTAGTCTTCCACTAAATTTATGCGATATAAAGGAGTAATTTGCTCCCGAATCAAACAATATATTGGCAGGCAATCCATTTACGAGAAAGGTACCTGAAGTGACATCTGTTGCATCCTTTGTAGCTTCCAGTGTCATGTGGAATGCTCTTGATTTTAGCTTTGGTGGAACACTAGGCCTTGTCGCCTCCTTTTTCTTCGGCCAGTCCCTCGAAATGTGCCCTTCTTCATTACACCCATAACAAACCTTCTTGTGAAATGTGCACTCATTGGCATAATGCCCAGACTTTCCACACTTAAAACAAGTGACCTCCCCATCGTATTTTCCATAGTGCTTCCACCACTTCGCTTCACCCCCTCCTCTTCCAAATTTCTTCGAACCAGACTTTGAGAATTTTCTCTTCTTGTTGGACCTTGAAGATCCATCAAACTTCTTTTTCTTGCCTACCTCAGCTCTCTTCAGACCATTCTCCATTAA
Source organism: Lactuca virosa (assembly GCF_052849685.1). NCBI lineage: Eukaryota > Viridiplantae > Streptophyta > Magnoliopsida > Asterales > Asteraceae > Lactuca > Lactuca virosa. The sequence continues at coordinate 117,368,255 of NC_136433.1, read as the reverse complement.
CTGGGTCGCTAGATTCTTGGCTTCTCTAATGGTTGTCTTCAAAGTAGTTGTCATTTTGACCATTGGGCCAAAGTCCGCTGACAATCCGTTAGCAAACCTCTCTATATTTGAGAGTTCAGTATGCACCAAGTAGAAGTTTGAGACGAGAATATTAATATATAGAAATCTTTATTTATGATAGACGTTTAAATCCTCCTTGTTACTCCGAAAGGTTATTGTCAGTTCTAATATCGTAGTCGAATGTTTAAAAATCTGAACACATAAAGTTTCCAGATCCGGTCGGCAATAGAACGTAGATCCGATAAATAATAGCATATAATGCGTCTTTATAGCTACAACATAAATCATTTAGCACATTAAAGCTTTTCGGCATCTTTCCTAAAATAAGCTAGTGCTTGTGTCTAAAATATAGCAGCCACTCATCTCACAATCATCGCTTAGCATTCTAGGTTTAAGTCTAGAAATCCTACAAATTCCTAGTTCGCTTAAACTAATGCTCTGATACCAACTGTGACATCCCCAATTTCATGGCCAGAAAAGACCTATTTGTTTATGCTTTATTTGAAAATCAGAGTAACTTTTTAAAGAAAGTGTTGCGGAATTTCTTCCCAAAAATATGATAAAGATTTTATCAAAGCATTTCCGAAGAAATGTATTTCATTATATTAAAACCTCGGGATGTCATTGTCAATACAGATCAAAAGCATAAACCGAAACAACATATGCCTTACAACATTTATTTATATCTACTGGCCTATAATGCATAAACTGTCATCCGATCATCACATCTATGCTCTTGTGCCACTACCTGTAATACAAGAAACCGAGTGGGTCAGACTCGGGAGCCTGGTGAGCACGTAGGGTTTTCAACCCACAATAATTAAGTTTATTAGTTTCATCACATCAATCAACCTGATTACCCATTCCCGTTATCCTCACTTTCTGTCCCTAAAGCATCTAATTCAATGGACCTAGCCTAAGGATTTTCATCGGGATGAACACTACTGCTAAGGGGATTCCTAAGCGATATATGTCTGTAAGGCAACCATGAGGGCGGATGGAGTACACCGGTGAACACATCGTTCACAAACACCTACAGGTTGCGAGCCTGCTAGCATTCCACTAGATTATCTAGAATAGTTTGTGGTCATCATCTATACTCCGTTAGATGATTGGATCATCGTAAACATCGAGGCCTCTCATCATTTTATTTCATCACACATCAACTATTTAATCTACCCATGTTCTACCCAACATATTCGTAGATATAAAATACATATACAGTTTAAACCATTTAAAACATATATAAATCGTTCATCCAACATAGATATCAGGAACACAAATAATATGCACACATAGCACGTAATTTATATTAAATATTTCATATTTATGTGTAAGATGAAAGTAACTATGCACTCACTTGTTAAAGTGGTGATTCCCAACTCGGGCAGCGCTTTGCTTCTAATAATTTATTTTCCTTCGACGAAACCTAGTATCATTACCGCTAGATTTTAGTCTAATATTTATTACGACTAAATATTTGCTCTACAAGCTATATTGTTTTATAAGTGTTAAACAATACTTTTCAACCACTGTGTACAGACAGGGGCCAGACATGAAACACCGGAGGGCAGGACCATTTTGACATTATAGCACTTCTGAAATCCAACAACCCTATGCGGCCCTTCAAACTAGATTTCCCGTACCGCGAGTAGTTAAAAGATATTATAATAAAACTTTATATTTTATAATACTTATCACATATATTGTTTATAGGTTCATAATAACGAATTATGACTATAAATATAAGTTACACTGAAAACAGAATAGTGTAGCTTAACTTACCAGGTTTTTAACAAAAACCGGGAAATTACGCAGGCAAAACTCCGACTCTAAAAAGTTCTTTCGTCGGCTTTTTGATGACTCGGAGTTTTTCTATTGCACCCTAAAACTGGGAGAAATTGAACAAGAAAGGAATAAGGATTCTAGAGAGAGTTTAAAGGAATGGTATAAGAAAATATGAACAATTCATCCTTTATTTATAAGGGTTTGATCATAGAATAGGCCCTAAGTTTCGTTTGTATCTTCTGTAACGCCCGTGTTTCTGGGCTAAGGATTAATTCGATGATGTAATAGTCAAGGTCAACCATTTTAACCTATTTTAAAATAATAAAGATGAATTACTTGAATATTATGTGATTTATGTGATTTTATGTGATTATATACTTGTTTGTAAGGATATAATAAAAATAAGCGTCAAAAATAAAATGTTAGATAAACCCGATATCTATGAAGAAAGTTCTAGTGGCCGTGACAAGGATTCCGAAGATATAAAGAACGCCGAAATCCGAGTTATAACAAAGAAGTTATGACCTGTCGATGTTTCGCAACAAAAACCGACACGACGCTGTGTGACGTAAAAAGTGAGTTTACGAAAAAGTGCTTTTAGCCTTAGCAATCTAAACGAAAGTCGTATTATACGTTAAACCGAGAGCGTGCATAAAAAGAACGTCCAAATCTGACTTCGTATGAGGAAGTTATGAAATTTCTAAGATTTGGCATAGCAGTGTACAACCCGGAGTTTGAATTTTAGATCGAGCGATTTTTAGCCCACACAACCTAAATGAGAATTGAAGATCCCATTTATAGGAGTTCAACAATAAAAAGACAGTCGAAAACGGAGTCTGTATGTAGAAGTTATGAATTTTACACGGTCGTTAAACAGTGTAATCTTCTCATACTGTTAAATTTAAAATCGGTCGAGATATAGCCGATGGAGTCAAAAGGATAGTTGTAGATTTGTCAATACCTACGCGTGGATATAAAGAACGTCAAAAACGGAGCTTGTATGCAAAAGTTACGGGGTTTAGAAGTCGGAATGGTGTTGCAGCGAAGTGGGTGACGTGGCGCAATATGATGACGAAACGTGGCACCAACTCGACGAGTTGGACCAGCAACTCGACGAGTTGGGGGTCAGAAACGCGACGAGTTGGGCCAGAAACTCGACGAGTTCACCCCTTTTTCAGCTTATAAATACCCCCCGAGAGTTCCTTCATTTTTCATACCAAAATCTACTTCTTCTTCTCTCTACTCACTCTCTAAACCTCCCAAAACACCCCCAAAAGCCTAGGAAACTTCCCTAGCACTAGGAGAAAGCCCCAGAGCGCCCGAAGGCTCCGAGAAAAAGAGTTTTTCGGTTTAGAAACTCTGCCCCCGCAGAGCCCGGTTTTCAAGCAAAGCTCCCGGTTTCGTCAAAGGAAATCATATTTTTAAGAAGCGAAGCGCTGTTCAAGTTGGAATCACCACCTTATCTGGTGGGTGCATAGTTACTTTCATCTTACACATAGATATGAAGTATCTTATATAAATTACGTGCTATGTGTGCATATTTACTTGAGATCTATGCTAGATGAAAGGTTTAAACTCCGTTGTTTTTCAAATCTAAACTGTATATGTATTTTGTTTACAGATATGAACCCTTTTCTTCAGATCTAAACTGTATATGTATTTTGTTTACAGATCTGAACCTTTTCTTCATATCTAAACTGTAGATGTATTTTGTTATCAGATCTGAACATTTTCTTCAGATCTAAACTGCAGATGTATTTTATATCTACAAATGTGTTGGGTAGAACATGGGTAGATGAAATAGTTGATGTGTGAAGAACTAAAATGATGAGAGGCATTGATATTAAAGATGATCCAGTCATCTAGCGGAGTATAGATGACAACCACAGACTTTTCTAGAGAGTCCAGTGGAACGCTAGCAGGCTCGCAACCTGTAGGTGTTTATTTGGACTCAGTGTTCGCCAGAAGTACTCCATCCCCCTCATGGTTGCATTATTTGACATAAATTGCTGAGGTATCCCCTAAGCAGTGTTGTTGCCCCGATGAAAATCCTTAGGCTAGGTCCCTTATAATAGATGCCTTAGGGACGTAAAGTGAGGATAACGGGAATGGGTAAACATGCTTGTTTGGTTGATGAAATTAATAAACTTATTTATTGTGGGTTGAAAACCCTATGTGCTCACCAGGCTCCCAAGCCTGACCCACTCAGTTTCTTGTATTACAGGTAGTGACACAAGAGTATAGATGCGAAGACCCGATGAGAGATTATGGATTTTGAGCTAGTAGAAATGAATAGAATGTTGTTGTGAGGCCTATTTTGTTTTGTGGCCTATGTTGTTTGTTTATGCTTCTGATATGTATTGACAATGACATCACGAGTTTTGTAATGTAATGAAAACACATTTTTTCGGAAATACTTTGATAAAAGCTTTATCATATTTTATTTTGCGAACAAATTCCGCAACATTTTTCTTTAAATGTATACTCTGATTTTCAAATAAAACATAAACAAATCGGTCTTTTCTGACCGTAAAATTAAGGATGTCACATCTTCCGCGTATGAGCTCCGTTTTCTAAGTTCATTATATCCACGCGTTGGTATTTACGAGTACTATAACTTTCATTTAGACCCCGTCGGCTAATTCTCAATCTATCTCAGATTTACAAAACTATATCGAATTTATCGCGCTCGAAGAGTAGGGACTAAGTTTCGTCCATATCTTTAACATACAAGATCTATTCTCGACGTTCATTATATCCACGCATTGGTATTTACGAGTACTACAACTTTCATTTAGACCCTGTCGACTAATTCTCATTCTATCTCAGATTTACAAAACAATATGGAATTCGTCGCGCTCGACGAGTAGGGACTAAGTTTCGTCCATATCTTTCGCATACGAGCTCTGTTTTCGGCTGTCTTTTTATCGTTGAACTCCTATTAACGATATCTTCATTTACCGTTTAAGTTTTTTTGGCTAAAGTCGACCGATCTAAAATTCAATTTCCGGGTTGTGCACTGTTATGCTAAATCTTAGAAAAATCATAACTTCCTCATACGAAATCAGATTTGGACGTTCTTTTTATAAACACTCTCGGTTTAACGTATACTACGACTTTCGTTTATACTACTAAGGCTAAAAAGTATTTTATCATAAATTCAGTGTTTACGATTCCTGATGTCGTGTCGGTTTTGCCGCAAAACTTCGGCAGGTCATACATTCTTCGTTATAAGTCGGATTTCAGCGTTGCTTATATCCCCAAAATCCTTGTTACGACTTCTTCAACTTTCTTTATAGATATTGGGTCTATCTATTAGTTCATTTTTGACACTTATTTTTATTACTATTTTATTACGTCGTTATAAATAAGTATAATGCACATAAAATCACATAAATCACATAATACTCAAATAATTATTCTTTATTACTTCAAAATAGGTTACAATGGTTGACCTAACTATTATATAATTATGATAATGTTTAGCTAGAAACGCGGACGTTACAGAGAAAGAGCAATGACAGATAGGATACGCCCCTGAACCGCTCTCCAAAGAAAGCTACTTACTTTGATGGGGATTAATTTACTCCAACTGATCAGGGTCTGAGATGAAGAAGACGAAGGACTATGCTCAATTTTATTCCGGAGTAGCTCGACCTTGTACCTACCATCCAAAGCCAACTGGCAAGATAAGTGATCTAAACTTGGTTGAAGTCGAGATGGCTCAATTGCCCTAATTAGTCTATCCAGATCAATAGATAAACCTGCATCGACTACACAGAACTTCCAATTCCAGTTGTTTCGATCATCTTGTATTCAAGAAGCCACCGAGCAACTTTTGTGTTCCTCCGGTTCATATAAAGATGGGTATATTACCTTCAATTTTTCTGCTCCAGTCCATACATCATTCCAGAATTGAGTATTATCTCCAGATTTAACAGATTGCTTGAATATGTCGTTGAATCGTAGACCCATGGATTCGATAACTTTTTTGGTGCTTGCAATGTTGTTCCACACACCATTAATCTTCTTTTTTGCCAGGTAGTCAAGTGGTTTATTATCAAGATTGTGAATACCTGTAGTATTGTAGGTTCAGATTTCAGTCTCCAACACCATTTTACTGTGAGAGCAATGTTTATTGCTCTGATCGACCCAACACCCGGTCCACCGTTTTCTTTGGAGGCAACTACCTTCTCCCATGCTACCCAATGAATCTTATTTTTTGTTTAGTTCCCTCCCCATAGGAACTTCCTTTGGATCTTCTCAAGACTTTCAATCACACCAATGGGCGCTTAGCTCGGCAGCCCAAAGCGCTCGTCTATTCGCTTCTTTTTCTGATGTGAATAGTTAATTTGTGAATTAAATAACGTGTAAGTAGTTATGATTCATTGGTTTAAGCCCAAACAAACTTTGATGTAAAACATATTGAGAACTTAGCGGTCTCAATAAATCGGACATGGATAAAAAGGGAGAAAAGATGCCCAACTCCAAACATGCATAATTTTTCATCCGTTAAAGTTTCACCTGTTACCTTATATATCCCTGAAAAGAAAAATCTAAAAATAAGGTATATCCATGTCCATGTAAATTCATGTTTCTCATTCTCTACCAACCAACCATCGACATTGCATACACGTCCGACATGGAATCCACATGTCATCCATGTAGTGCTAAAGTGACATATCGTTTGAATATTATTATTAGTATTTATGAATTGTCATCCATCTTGAATTTTAATCTGCATCGTCATCTTGGCATTTTCACTTAATCACTCTCTCTTGTTCATCTTCCCCGTGCTTCGAAATCAAGCATATTGACCTTTTTATTTATTTAGAGGTTTTGATCTTTTGGGGTTGCAAAAAGTTGTTAAAATTCTTGATCTTAAATGGTGTTTTTTGGTGTGATTTCTTGACTGTGGATGGTGAAGATAATGTGGAATGTAAATAAATTAATTATAATACCATGCTGGCATAGAAACCGGAATAATGGGATATCATAGGCAATATTGGTTGATATTAAACATTTTCAGCTAGTTTAAAGATGGTAAATAGTTACAAATAGTTACCAGCGACCAAATTATAATACTTATAATAGTTTCTTACCCATTATTAACATTATTTCAAAAATAAATTGAGATATCAGCATTATATATAATCATCAAACCAAAAATAGAGCATTAAAAAATAAAAAGCTCAATTTGTGATGCCTTGTGTTTCTTCCCCAATTTGAGAGACCAAGTGCCAAGTAGAATTTGAATACTCCAAAAACTACACCCAATAAAAGAATTGTACTACATTAGTTACATATATATCACTTGTATCTAGTTTAGTTATAAATAAATAAAACAGTTTCACCTCTTTAGTAATCTCTTGAGATTTACGGAGTAATATTTGCTGTGTAGATGCTGCTGAATCATTCTCCATATTAATCTTTTCATTTATAGCAGCCCCCTAACAAGTTTCAAAAAATATAAATATCTATATATTATAAACAATATCCAATATGAAAAAATGTATAAAAATAATCCATACCTCAGCAACCAAAGCTTCTACATTCCTTTGCCTTTGTTCCAAACAATGCCTACCATACTCCACTTGTGATCTCACATTATTAACTTCTTTGGAAGCTTCTTCACACTTGACTTCCTTTTCTTTTTCTATTTGTCGTAGTAATTCCTGTAATTGGTCCGCTGAAAAATGAAAAACTTTTATAATTTTTATAAAAAGAAATTATTAATTTATATAATTTTATAAAGAAGCAGAATCACCTCTGGCTTGTTGTTGAAATAGTTTGGGTTCAAGTGATTTATCCAACACCCCATCATCACTATTCTTAACCTTCAAAACCTTCACATCTTTCTCAACCTGTTTGCTAGAGTTTATCTGTTCAACAACCAAATATAGCTCTTAATTAGCAACAATCATGGCTATTTCTTTTTCTTTTTTGTATTTTGTCCTAACTGAAACATGTAGAATGACAGAAAAAGACAGAGAACCTGATCTTGTAATGTCTGCATCTGCTTCAGATGTTTGGTCATTTTCTTGCTAGCCTGAGAAAGAACATTCAAACAAAAATATAATCTTTATATTTTCATGCAAATTTTATATAAAACTAAATGTGCCATGTCATGATGTATATAATATAGATAATATGAGTGAAATACCTTTGCATAGACTTCAAGGGTGGCAGATTTTTCATGAAAAGATTGCATTGCTTCTCTTTCTGCATTCTTAGCCTCAATTTGAACTGCTTTCTTCTCCTCAAGTGCTTTCTATAAACAAAAAGATTAGAAAGAAAAAAGAAATGTATCAAGTCATTGTAAGCTTCAGTTGATTGTTATATAACTTCCACCTGTAGTTTAGCTGGAGATTGAACAATTTTGGAACGCAGACTTGCATTTTCTTGAGCACTTTGAACCAAAGCAAATTCAGCACTTGATATCTGAAAAACAAAATAAACAATTGTAAGGATATATGAGTGAAGTGATATAACCAAAGCATATGTGTACCTTTTCATCCATTTCTTTTGCTAAATCTTTCTTTTTTCTGAATGTAGCCTTTAGGGGACATTTGGTGATTATTAAGTGTTGAAATGGATTGACGAAGCTCTTTAATTTTGATCTCTACTTCTTGAATGAGAGGCATCTCCCTTTCCCTTGATTCATTAAGCTCTGATATCTCTGTGTTCAACTATGATGAAGATAGATATAGTTATTTGAATTTGACTGAATGAATAACTAAACCAATTATATTTCTTAAACTTACCTGTAATACTCTAGCCTCAACCTCCTGTTGTTGCTCACCAAGATTTGTCAAATCTTCCAACACTGGATTTAATTCATTTAATCTTGAGCCGCTAGGGTATTTAAAACAACATAACAGGTTATGTGGATGGCAAAATGGTGATACATTTTCATGATTAGAAGTGGATGCTTTTTAGAATTTGGTAAAATTGTGAGTCTTGTTTGTAAGTATAATAATCACAAGATGTAAATGTCAAGCATATGGTTAACTAAGTCGAACAATCTGATCAGAACACCAGTAACATGTCTAGGGTTGGGGTCTTACAGCATGAAAAGAAATAAAGAATTCCAAAATGACGCATGAAATTTGAAGAAAAAAAATATACCTGTGAATGAGAAAATTGAGGATAGTACCAAGAAAGAACTCAGTGCGATCAGCTTCAGGCTTAAGGAGATCTTTTAGAGTGAATTTCCAAGGGCAGTCGAGAGCAGAAATGAGTTCCCTTATCTTGTTGAACAAATTCATCATTCTTACAGAGTCAACATGCAAATCCGGGTTCTCAAGTTGTTCTAAGTCTGCAAATTCGACTAGTCCTTGATCTTCCCTACAAGTTCAACAGATACTTGAGAATTTTGATAGAACAGATAGTTTGAAAGGTAATAAAACATTAGGGTTTAGAAAGGTGTACTGGAGACGGCCGATGCAAACGAGTATTTGAGTGTAGAGATTGTTGATGAAGTCGGGTCTAGGGTTTTTGATGAGTTCGGCTTCGGAGACGGTGGCAATTTTGATTCGGCGAGTACTCCGATGATCTCTTTCCGGGGGAGTGTCGGATAATCGTACTTTGACATCTCCCCCCTTGTTTTTGTGTGTGTATGTGAGAGAGAGAGAGAGAGAGAGAGAGGTTTATGTGTGCGTTTTCCCGCCAAAGTGTGGAAGAGATTCATAGAAGAGTGATTGTGTCATAAAAAAAATAACATCCGTCAATGTGAAATACGATAACCAATGAATCAGGCTGCAGACAAAGAAAAAATAAGTTTACGTTTGACACTTGCTAGCTGAAAAAGTGTTAGACCGGAAAAAGTCTGTCTCGGTAAAAAATCATGACCGGGTAAAAAACCATGTTGTTTGATTGTACATCTGACTGAATATGCTGACCGATGAAAAATGACCGTTTTACCCTGCTGCTCTATACAGTGATTAAAATGATTGTTTTTTATGCTCAGCTAAAATAAATTTGTTTGTATGCAAATTTAACTTCGATGAACATTGTTAAATTAATAAACGGTCCACATCTAATGCATGAATTATATATATATATATATATATATATATATATATATATATATATATTACTTAAAAATTAACATTTTTGAGGAGTGAATACAAAACTAAATTTTATTTATTTTAAAAACAATAATTTAACCAAATGTAATGGACATGTGAAAACCCAGTCACATGAGTCATGAGTCAGAGGTATTTTCATTTTTATACATTAACAATATAATAAATTAATACACACTTTTTTTCTCTCCACTTTCACTTCAGTCGATTCTAGAGAGAGAATGGGATCTAACCCGATCTCCATACAAGAGTTGTAGCTCTTTTCTAGGGCAGTTCCACCCCTCCTCTGAACCATCGACCATGACGACACCACCGTTGCAAATCAAACTTTTTGTTCCTTTCTGGTGGGAAGAACAATCACGTAACCACCATGGATAGATGTCTAGAGCTTCCTCCAAGAATGGCAATGGTGTAATCCTATATTATTACCAAAACACCCTCACCTTCTTATCATTGTTCTCTTCGATCAATCGTAGTTTTGAATCCTCTTAGACTCGATCAACAAGTAAAAGGGTGCTCCCCTCTGCTTCTCTCTCAACAAGATGCAATTTTTTTTGGTTGGGTTTAAAAGGATAAACAGGGTTGTGGTGTTTTTGGAAAGTTTCCTGGTTCTTGTGTGTGAACAGGGCATGTTTATGGTTGTTTTTGTGGTAGCTGTACTGCTGCAATGTCGATGGATTTGTGATGCAAAGGGCAAAAATGTAAAGAAAACCAATATGACCGAGTCAGCTACTTTCATCTTATTTACCGAGGCAGATGGTTCTGGCCGAGTCATTCCACATATCAAACACACTCACCCGCATTGATCTGACCGAGTCAGACAATTTTGTCTGACCAGAATCGGTAAGACCCAAATCAAACAGGACCTAAGATTGTGTAAAAAAAAAGACATGCATTATGAACCTGATAATCTATAAAAGGGACAAATCAGTGGGTGCATGTCGATTATAGCATCACAACAATACATGCATCTTCTTTATCCTAATAAATAATAATGATTTTGCCACATGTCATCTTCTTCTTCATTTTGACACTTGTCATTTTCTAGATTTTTTTGAATTATTTAATATCCACTTGTCATTTTTATAGTTTTTTTCTTTTTTATTCAAATTTCACTTATTAAATGCCACATTATATTAATTAATTTTGTTAATATATTAATTAATATACATAATAACTTTCTATTTGTGAATTCCTCTTTCTATTAGTATATTAATTAATGTATATGTATATTAATGTAGATAGTACATTCCCTTTGTGAATTCATATTATTAATTTTATTAATATAGATTAATTAAGACCAAATTACATAAATGGTCCATGTGGTGTACCAAAGGTTACAAACTCAGCCATTACTTATTTTTTTTTATGAACATGGTCCTTGTGGTTAACAAAACTTACGTGAATGGTCTTTTTTTGCTTACGCCGTTACTTTTGGTTCTTTTAATAAACTCGTGTAATACACGAGTCTCACACCTACTAATCATAATATTTAATATAAACACATAAGCAAGAAACATGTATCAACAATAAATGTCATAAAACAAAAGCATACAAGGGGAGGCTACGCATCAACGTCATGTCCTTGAAAAGAGTCAGCTTCTCTATGTCAAGCCTCTCACTATCCTCCCACTTCCTTACAAGACACATCTCTTCCATATGCCTTCTATCATCTTGTTATTGTCAATGACGGTAGCCTCCTTTTGACATGTCCACACCACATAAAACGTCATTCCCTCATATTTTTAGTGATCTGTGTCACTCCCATGAGTTTCTTATAGCCGCAATCGAGATCTTATCCAACAAACTTCTACCGTTAGTCCACCTCAGCATCCTCATTTATGTTATTTCAATCTTCCTCTCGTGGTCATCTTTGGACGACCAACATTTGGATCCATACATCATTGTAGGCATAGTAGTTGCCTTGTAAAATTTCCCATTCATTTTTAACAGGATCTTCCGATCAAACAACACTTCAAATGTCGTCGTCCACTTTAACCATCGTATCTTTATGCGATGTGTGACACATACCATTACACTATCGTTTATGTGTTATTGACTCCAAATACTTAAAGCTCTCATTCGGGAAAAGAGTTAGCTCTCATAAACTTACATTTACTCATTTATTCGCCTTCTGCTGAAAAATGTAGAAAAGATACTTTGTTTTAACATTGTTGATTTGTAGTTCATTTTCATCTAATGTTATTGTATGTGTATTCAATTGAGCATTCAACTCAACCTTAGTAATTATACTTATGAGGCGGTGTATAAAATAGTCACATTCAACTTGATTGTTTGATATTCAAAAATGTTATATAATGAAAGGCACATGCATCCTAACTGTCTTGATTAGTCGTTATTCATTTAATAGCCAAGATATTATATTAGAGTTAATAAAAGATTCAAAGTAATACAATTGAATAATTATTGAAAAGGTTTTTAAAGTTTATGGAGTATACCTTAAAATGCGACAAATCGAAGAAAAAATGGATGTTTGAAGAAATGGACGCGTTTTGAATTTTTTTTTATTTCTAAAAGTTTTGATTTTGTTCGAGCCCACTAATTTTTTGCATTATTCTCCTACATATGAAGACGTCAAAGCCTCATCTACCATGGAACTATCATGTGAACCTGTCTCTTTCTTTAAATTTTTTTGTTAGTATTTTTTTTGTTTTTATTTATGTTTTATTTAAATAGGCAGACATGCAATCATTATATTAATCATTAATCGAAAATCTTAGAAAGTAATAAAAGTTTTAAAAAGTCGAAACTCTCCAAGTTAACAGTCACCCCAGTTAGCCACCATGACATCAAAGATAATATATTAGCATTTTTTTTCATTTCGAATGTTCCGGTCCAATCTCGGAACAAGTTTGGAATAAGTTTAGAAGGTTTGGTCGGTTCTTACTAGTCTTTAATTAATTTCAAAACAACCAATTTTACTACTTTGAAATTATTTTTAATGGAATATACATTTGCCAAAAGTGAAGAAATAACGCAAAAAAGGTAATACACGAGCTGACATGCATGTTGATGAAACATATGAAGTAATGGACGATGAGAATGTTGTTGGACAAATAGACCACATCTTACCGTTTTGATCATGCCTAACATTCCATTGCTCTGATTGACATGATTCAAGTTGGCATAGAAAGAAGACAAAATATCCTACAAACTTCATGTTTTAGGTTTTTGCCAAGAAAATCAAATATCCTCTTATTTTTTCTTCCTATTGTAATGTTTCGATTTTCAAAATAAATTTTTTGATTTTTAAAAGAGAATAAACACCCGCTTTGATGAAGTTACTTTCAAGTCAAACCATTTATTCATAAATCATAATTCAAAATCAGAATTATAAGGAAAACATTGTGGAATCTTGAAACATAAAAACGGTTGATGTGAGTGTGTACAGTATCGTCTTCGCCATCCGATAAGTACCTGAAAAACATTTAATCTACAACTGTAAACCATAGTTTAGTGAGTTCCTAAAAATACTCCATACAATAATACACATACAATGTATGCACACATGAGCCTACAGTCTGACTGGACCTCCTAGCAAAGCCTACAGTACACCTGGACCACTCTACCGAGCCTACAGTTTAACTGTATCGCCTTGCAAGGCCTACTGTAACACTCGTTTTTTCAGGTATATTTCTTGTATTATTAAAGTTTTAATTTTTTTTTGGGAAATTTGGTCCTACGTGGGGCGTAGGATAGTCACCTACGCATGGCGTAGGTCAAAAAGTCATTGCGAGGGTTTAATGCCCTACGTGGGGGGTAGATATATTTACGTAGGGCGTAGGTGCGTAGGGTTTAAACCTTAATTGTGGGGTTGTGAGCCATATTTAAGGGCCTTAACTCCTTGATAACGTCTGCATACTTAGCCTCCACCCTTTCATTCATTCACCTCGAAACCCTAGCTCCCTAGGGTGAACTTTGAAGCAATTGAGTGATTCTTTATGTGTTTTGTGAAGGAGGTCGTTGAAGGAGTACTTAGGAGTCCATAGCTTGTAGATCCAAACTTTGTTCTTCATCAACATTCACCAGGAAATATAAAACTTGAACCTTGATGATTCTGTTGATAGATCTAGTTAGTTATGGTTTTTTATGAGCTTTTGTCCCTTGACCTTGATTCTTGTGAGTATGAGCTACTTTGGACCTTATGAGTGGCATTTTCTATCATTTTGAGGTTGTAGAGTGATAAAAATGGGAGCTTGATCACTCTCATCCTTCCATGCATAAGTTTTTGAGCAGTGGAGTGTTTGGTGGGTTGGGGTTTTGGCCTTGTGTCCTTATAAGCCATGCAAATGCATAAAGTCAAAGACTTTATCACTTAGGACATTGTTTAGGACCGGATCTGAGATTTAGGTGTTTGGTCTTTGTGTATTAAGGACTTAATAATAAGTTGGCAAAACAGATTAATTACGCAAGGCGTAGCCTGATTGTGTCCCGTTTTCCATTAGAAGGCTCTACGCTGGGCGTAGAGCATGGCACACATGGCATAGCTTCATAAGTTGATTTTTAGTCAAAATGGGTTTTAGGTCAAGTAGATGGATTCTATCCATAGAAGGATAAAATGGTCTTTTACCCAAGTAAGACAACTATGAACCAAGACCATGAGGTGGATTAGCATCTTAATTATGATTATAGTGTTATTGTGAATTTGGTTAGTGTGAGGAGTTTCAACATTGGTAGTTCAGGTGTGCGTATTGTCTATCTTCAAGTTGAGGTGAGTTTTCTCACTATACTCGTGAGTCGAAGGCATCAATGTCGGCCCACTGGCTTGTGCTAGTTGTCTTTATGACTCTGTCATGTTTAGGTTTGGTTGGGCCTATTTATTTATATGTTGGGCCGGGCCCATTTGTATGTTGGACTGGGCCCATTATTATGTATGTTGGAGCTAGGCCCATCTGTATGTTAGGTTGGGCCTATTTATATATGTTGGACTTGACCCATTTATTTATATGTTGGGTTAGTCCCATTTATATGGTATGTGGTATTTTGGGGAACACACTAAACTTTGTGCTTACGGTTTTGTGGTTTAACATTTTCAAGTACTTCCAGTTCGAAAGGAAAGAGCCCGATGTGATCACACAGCACCCCCTTGATTTTATTCCGCATTGACATTTGATTTCACTATGATGTTGAGAATATTTTATAATATGGTTGATTTGGAACAAATTGGTAGTATTTTTGGGTGTTTGAAAAATGAAAATTTTACCATTGTTTTTGGGATGTTACAAGTTGGTATCAGAGCCTTGGTTTGAGGGATTCGGGTACACTTTCGGGTGTATCTGAACTCAAACTGAGAATTTGATAATCTATTTGAAAAGGAAATGAATTTTCTAAAAAGACTTCTACAAAGAAAATGGGTGCAATGTGTGCAATCAGCTGAGCTCAAATAAGTGATTCCTAAAATACCCATACCTAATTATTATTACTAGTATGCATGTTATGTAATTTTCATGCTAGAGTAGGGCTAAGGATACCTTCAGGAATCACATGCTAGAATTTTATAATTTGTGTGATGCCTTATAGCTTAGGGGATTGGATTCTATGTATTACTCGAGATTTATATCGGCTCAATTAATTATTAAGTGTATGTTTTAAAATTGTATACGATTAGGATCATATGGCCCTAAAATGATTGGTTCGGCCTTATTTCCTGTTCCTTGTCTGGTTGTGGTCTTAGGGTAGAATCGTTTATTCGACAGTCTATGTTGTCCTATTTTTTGTATAATTTGCATGCATAAGGCAATTAACAGTGTTGATAGAAGTTCCTTGTAGTGTAGGAGCAAGTGAGATGAGGATTCCTAAGAGAGTTTAGGAAATATTGTAGCAAGTTGTGTATACTGGTTATCGTAGAGTTTTGTGAATTGCCTTAGTGAAGCAACTTATAGCATTTGGGATGGTACTTGAGGAAAGTATGGATAGGTGTGGAAGATAGTATTAGACCCATACACCTGAACGCACTGGATATGTACTCGAGTCAAGGATGGTCTCGGAGATTCTAAGGAGCTTGTGGTGTGCAAGATCCCTCGAGTATTTTTTTGATCATTATATGTTTGTATTTCAGTATGGTGACCACTCGAGGAGGAGTTTCCGGTTCTAGTTATGGTGCAGAGCCGATTGATGAGAGGATGCGCGAGTTCATCATGTTGGAGATTACTCGCGGTCTTATGGAAGCCACCCCTATGATTTTTGGTACCATCAAGGAAGGGATCATGAAGCTTTTGGATGAGCGTCTCGGGGATTTTTAGGTCGAGATTACGACATGGCAGTTGGGGGATCGAACTCCCTCTTTTTTGGGAGTTCAAGGCCTGTGGAGGTTCAGAGTTCTTTGAGGCTAAGGACCCTATTACCAGCCGTCGATGGATCGCTAACATGGAGAATGATCAGTGAACGGTCCTCTGCCAGGAGGGGTCGAAGGTGGGGTTCACATCCTGCCTTCTGAGGGATCGAGCTCATGCTTGGTGGGAGGAGGTTGGTCATGTTGTGGGATCTGCGGCCGTGATGGCCATCACTTGGGAGGATTTTATGACAAGGTTCCAAGCAGAGGTTGCACCAGCGATCGAGGTGCATCAGCTGGCGAGGGAGTTATAGGACCTTCGCGAGACCACAGAGACTGTGGCAGAGATCACCGCCATGTTTTAGGAGAGATCTCTATTGGTTCCACAGTATGAAACTAATGAAGAGATGAAGAAAAAAAGGTACCATGACATGCTGAGGGATGACATCCAAGAGTTCGTAAGTTTTTCGGGCAAAACCCTAGATGATATGATTGCTAGAGCCCGAGAGTGGGAAATCGATTTGGAGATTATGAGGAAGCGGAGACCAGTGCAGACACCGACTTCGGAGGGTCAGCCTAGAAGGCCCAAGTCTGCTGACTCAAGATCGATGGGCCATTGTGCCAAGTGTGGGAAGAATCATGAGTGCAGTTGTTGAGAAAAAGGAGGGAGTTGTTTCAGATACAGACAGACATGCCATTTCAGCAGGGATTGCCCCCGTGGGGCATTGATATGCTTCCATTGCAATCAGACGGACCATAAAAAGGATGATTGTTCGAGGCTGACTGGAGGGGCAATGGTGACGCCTGTACCAGCCACTTTGAGGATCACTGATGGTCGTCAGGGCAAGGCAGAGGCACCAATGGTGAAGAGCAGGGTGTTCCAGTTGACGGATTAGAAGGTACGACCAGCTCCAAATGTTGTTATCAGTATATATCGTTACCATATCTTTTACTGCTTTCCTTATTTATGCTTATCTTTTATTGATCATGTATAAGGACATTCTTAGTCAATGGTATGACTGCACATGTTCTGTTCGATTTAGGTGCCACCCGATCTTTTGTGTCTCTTGTGCTTAGCAAGAAGTTTAGCGACGCTCCAGGGACTTTGGATTACCCTTTGGAGGTGGAGATTGTCGATGATCGTTCAGTTAGTGCTTCGAGGGTTCATCAGGGTTGTGTTCTGAATATGTTCAGCGAGAGATCTTCTATCGATTTGGTTTTGATTCCTATGCGAGGGTCGACGGTTATTGTGGGTATGGATTGGTTGGGCCCCAGTGCGGCTATGATTGATTGTGAGCACTGTTTTGTGAGAGTCCGAACACAAAGTGGGGGAGAATTGGTTATTCATGGTGAGGGTTCTCAACATGGACGACTCCCTGTTCAGCTGTGAGAGCTAGGATATACCTTCAGCTGGGATGTTCTGGATTTCTGGCATATATGATGGATACTCGAGTTACAAGGGTAACGGTCATGGGCGATGTGCCAATTGTTCGAGAATTCCCCGATGTGTTTCCCGATGAATTTTTGGGAGTGCCTCCTGAGAGGTAGGTGGAGTTTCGGATCGATTTGATTCAAGACATGGCGTCGATAGCCAAGGCGTCGTACCATTTAGCTCCTCCAGAGATGCAAGAGTTGTCTACACAACTTTAGGAGTTTTTAGACAAGGGATTTATCAGACCGAGTAGTTCGCCATGGGGAGCACCGATTCTGTTTGTGAAAAAGAATGATGGTTCACACCAGATGTGTATTGATTATCGGGAGTTGAACAAGTTGACGGTGAAGAATCGTTATCTGCTTAAGAGGATAAATGACTTATTCGACCATCTTCAGGGTGCATCTTGGTTTTCCAAGATTGATTTGCGATTAGTATATCATCAAATGAGGGCCAGAGATGTGGATGTATAGAAAACGGCCTTCATGACTTGTTATAGTCATTACGAGTTTGTGGTGATGCCTTTTTGGCTCACCAATGCACCAACAACATTTATGGATCTCATGAACCGAGTGTACAGACCGATGTTTGATAGGTCGGTGATTGTGTTTATTGATGATATATTGGTCTACTCCCAGACCAAGGAGCAGCATGAGGAGCACTTGAGGGAGGTTTTGGAGACTCTGTGGAAGGAGTAGGGGTGAGCAGCGGAACCGAGTACCCGTTTGGGGAACCAGAACCGAAACCGCCTTAAGCGGTTCCGGAACCGAAACCGCCTTAAGCGGTTCCGGAACCGTTTCCGGTTCCTAAGTTTTGGAACCTCCTTAAGTGATTCCGGCTAAGGTTCTCATTTTTTCAGAACCGATAACTGTTGGGTAACTGCTGGAACCGGTTTATATATATATATATATATATATATATATATATATATATATATATATATATATATATATATATATATATAATGTAGCTTTTTTGTTTAAATGAGAATCATGTAATCTAATTATACAAATCCCCACCCGAGGATCTGAATATCGAATAAGCCAAGTTTTTCTTTATTAACCAATAATATACATATATAAACAAGGCCGTTCCACACATATTTTGGGCCCAGGGCGAAAGAAAAAAATGAGCCCTTAATATACACAAATGTCATTAAGTTTTTTTTATAATAACTCAATAACTGAAAGAAAATTACTTGTACTGTCTTCTAAATATAACAATTTCCATAAACAATCTGGGCTCCTATAAAAGATGGGTCTTGGACGGTCGCCCTTATCACCCACCCTCTGGGAAGGGCTTTTATATAAAACATTGCATATGTTGCTAACATGTGTTGGTTTATACCAAACAGAGTGGATACTCAAAACGAATTGATAGTAAGCTAGCAACCATTATGTTTAAACAAAAGTATATGTAAGCAAAATGTGAGTGAAAAACAAAAGGAATACTTTGTTTCAATATTCCTATCCCACATCGGTAGTGGTAAGGAAAAAAAGGAAGGTCACTCTTTATAAAAGTGAAGTCTTGTGATGCTTCAAGAGGGAAAGGTTTTGATAGCCGTCATTGTGGGTTTCCGAGGGTTTTTATAGGACTCAAAAGTCTCGAGTTCAACCATCTTTGAGTACTACGACCTATTTTGTTTGGTGAAAATATTTTAAAATTATCTTGGAACCGGGTACCCGACATTAGAACCGGTGTTAACTGGTTCCGAAATCTAAAGAACAGCTGTAGGCGGTTTCAGTTCCGGTTCTAATATTTTAGGAATCGGCGGTTCCGGTGCCAAGCAATTTGGCGGGGTACCGACTTTTTCTCACCCCTAAGAGGGAGAGGCTTTATGCCAAGTTCTACCAATGTGATTTTTGGTTGCGTGATGTGCAGTTTTTGGTGCATATCGTCAACCAGAAGGGTATGTTGGTCGAGTCGGCAAAGACTGAGGCGGTGATGGTTCCGAGGACACCTCTTGAGATTCAGAGTTTTCTTGGTTTAGCGGGATATCATCGGAGATTTATTCAGGATTTCTCCAAGATTGTTGTACCATTAACTCACTTGACGAAGAAGAATGTTACTTTCCGGTGGGGACTTGATCAGGAGGCAACTTTCGAGACTCTGAGACAAAGATTGTGCAAGACTTCGATTCTCACTCTTCCCTAGGGTATGAATGATTTTGTAGTTTATTGTGACGTATCGATTTCGGGATTGGGAGTAGTGCTCATGTGGAGGAATCACATGATTTCTTACGATTCGAGGCAATTAAAACCTCATGAGGCGAATTACCCGACGCATGATTTGGAGTTGGGGGTGTAGTTTTTGCCCTCAAGATTTGGAGGCATTACCTATATGGGGTTAGGTGCACTATCTATGTGGATCATAAGAGCCTGAGGTATCTGATGGATCAGCCGAACTTGAAGATTAGACAACGAAGATGGTTGGATGTGGTGAAGTATTTGTTGGATTAAGTGTCTAAGGTCCTAACTAAATTGGTATAATGTTGATGAATAAAAGTAAAGTCCTTTTGGGTTGCCCTCATAACTAGGAAATGGATTGTATTGATCAAAGGAGAGAGATAAATGATTTGTTAATATATTATGTGATTGATATATTAATTATAAATTATAAATTAATGATTTGTTAATTTGTTATATGAATAATAAATTAATTAGAAATAGACAAAGTTGATTAATTATTAATCATAATTAATCTGGAATTAATTCGGGATAAATTGGAATTAATTAAAGGTGCAAGGGGTGAATTGTAATTGTTCTATAGTTGAATAAAATAGGCAATTCTCGAATAGTCTATGGCATGGACGGTTTTGGAGCTTTTCTTAGGGTTTCCAGAAGCCTCATGATTGCATATAAGGAAAGGATTTCGATTGGGATTAAATCTTGTTTTGTCCATAAGTTACCTAGACTATAAATATGACCCTTGGGCATCTTAATTTCGTGTCTCTCTCATACCTTAAGGTGGAGAACGAAATTCTCTTCTTCTTTCCCATCTTTCCTTCAATCATAGGGGTTCTCGCGTTTTGGGTGTGAACCATTAGAGGCTTGCACACTATTGGAGCTAGGTTTTCCAAGGAGACTACAAGACTTCGATTAGCTTGATTGGTATCTACAAAAGGTATGTGTTCTTGACCTAGCATTTTGAATTCCTGGGGTTAAGTTTGTGTCTCTCATAAGTATGTTGTTATTAGATGTGAAAAAGACATAGATCCAATTTAGGTTGCATGTACCCTTAAGTGTTAAGTGAAATTATGCAAGTATATTGTTATTGTAACCTAGAATTACCATCAGTGGTATCAAAGCCTTGATTTTCACATTAATAGTACATAATAGATGAACTTGAAACAAACATTTTTTTTGCACGAAACCGTTTGTCACGTCATGACCAGTCCTCTGTCACGACGTGAAGACAATCTGGATTGCGATTTCGGATTTTCTTGCCTTAATTCAAAAGATAGGATAATTACTTGTTAATCCATGTTGTTTTAAATTTATAAAATATGAATATATCAACTAGGTAATTAGGAATCCTAAATTGAATATGAAAGGAAGATTAAATAAGATAATTATCAATTATAATATAATATAATTATCCTAATAAGATTTAAATAAATATTAATTAAAAGTATAATTAATAGATCATTCTTAAATTCTATTTAGTTCAAATATTAATTATTAAGTTTTAATTGAATTAATATGATTTGAACCTTGTAATTTAAAAAGTTTTGAAATACTCCCTATATATATATATATATATATATATATATATATGTATAAATGTCTATCACTATATGTATCATTAAAAGTTAGTCAAATTTCTAGTACGCCTCATTCACAAAGCCATACTATAAGAGATGTATAAGGAAACGACCTATAAAATAACGGTTAAATGGGTGTCCTTTTCACCCACCACTTCTTTGCGTGGTGGAGGGTCATGAGTCGAACGACTTTGACATGATACTAATCACATTAAAAGTATAATGTATAAAGTAATAGAACCTTCTATAAAATATCGCTCTACTTACTTTAGGAAAAATGTGAAATTGTATGCTAATCCATGAAAACGCACATTATTTCTTTGTGACTCGTTAGTAGAGCGTGTGTGGTTAACTGACACACTAATGTAGGACTACAAATCTGAAATGATGGCACATTCTTGAAAATTATAATTGTTGATGGAGCATGTGTGGTTAACCGGAACATCAATGTGGGATCATAAACGACCTCGAGGCACACAAGTTTGCATGGTTATTCACATCTTATTTGTGATCCTCAACATCTCAATCACAAATCTAAGAACACAATCTGAGATTAACATGCCATTCGTTGTTCAATGATCTCAAGGATTTAGGAATTTCTTTTTAATTGAAATTGGTAAAATGCTTTACTAACCTAAAATAGTTTCGTGATATGACTACGGCATCCCTTTTCATATTACGAATCGTATCTATGGATCCTAACCTTAATTTCAAATTGGGTTAATAATTAAGGATAAATTAGCTTATTTAAACTTTCTCCTTTAGGTTAAGTGGAATCCTCTCCCACATCCTCACTTAATTTCTAAATCCTAACTTCTCTTTGTCCTCTCTCGAGAATGGCTCATTTGTTATGGGATCTTCCTCGATTCTGATTTTCAGAAAGATGTCCATAATGAGCATATCTCTAAATCAATAATACGTGAACTTTAAATACGTTGTTATTCCCATAAAATGTAGATTTGTCAAATAAGTTCTCTTGCATCATTATGTCTATGTCCTCGATGTTCCTAAAGGATTTTGTGAACATATGAACATATGAAATGAATTTGTATTTGAGTGAAATGTTTCATCCAATGGGCAAGACAAAAGTGATTTGAAAAACATTGAAAGTTCCTAACTGCATTCGAATTGAAGGAGAGAGTTTTGTATGTAATCAACGAAAGCTACATAGACAAAATCGAGAATCATAATGTTACCCTTGACAAGAGTCTTGTTGTTGATCTTATGTTTGGATCTTTCGTTAGTTCTTATGGTAATTTCAACTTTATTTATCATATGAATAGTATGGAGGAAAACATTGATGATATTCATAAACCTTCTCCAAAGTAAGAAAAACTGGAAAGGAATTAAATTTCTTATCCAATTATAGTTATTGCTTTTGAATGTTGGTGGAATAAATAGAAAATGTTCAAATCCTAAATGGAAAGGAACGGTTTCGATTGGAACGTCCCATTATGAAGGAATGGAATAGTGTGTCCTCTATTCCACGCAACCATGATTCAAAAGAGCCAAGTTGCAATTAATACAATGACAAGGATCAAAGGAAACGAAGTTTCCCTAAGTATTTTTGGGATGGTAAAGTCAAACGTTTGACTCTACATAAAGTACTTGAACAATCAAACTCCAAATACTTCAAATTCATTGTTCTTTAATGGTTGATGTGGAAATCATATGTGGGTGGCATTGTAGGAATCCATAGGAAAAAAGGAAGTTAAGCATAAGGAGCTAGACCTAATCATTGGAATGGATGAAGGTCTCATGTCTTGATCATTGAGGATTTTGAGCTTGTGCTTAGCAATGGAGTTAGGATAAATTTAATCCCTTGCTATTACTCTTCAGAGATGTCTAAAAATAAAAATTGCATCTCATGCGTTGTATAAACATGAATTTCAATTTTCATTTGATAATGAAAAGGTGGCAATTATAGTTTATAAAGATGATGGTTTTATGTGTAAAACATCTTCTTGCAAATGGCATTCATGGAATTGTAGTTTGTGTTTCTAAAAATAGCAGTGATGACTTAAACATTGATTCTTCTAATAGTTTAGATATGACCGTGCTTGTGGCATGATCGCCTTGGCCACATAAGTGAAAATCACATTACCAAGCTCCAATTGGACCGGACTTAGAATCATTCGACCTTGAGTTGGATGATGGATGCGAGTCTTGTATGTTGGTGAGATGACCTGGTCACCATTCACATGGACATGTAATGGTGATAAAGGATTGGTGGATCTTGTACACATGAATGTGTATGGACCCATCGGATCCACCACAAGGGACGACATATACTACTATGTAATATTTGTTGATAGGTTCAATAAATGTGGTTATGTTTTTATGATTAAGCATAATCATGAAACTTTGAAAAGTCTCAAATAGTAGGAAAAGGGAATGCCTTAATATCAGGTTCTACGATCATCTTAGAGATTGTGAAATGGTTTCCATAATTGGCTTCTCCAAGGACATCATAATGTAATGATGTTACTAAAAGGAGAATCGAATGCTATATGGTTTGATATATGATGAGTCGTGCTTCGCTACCATTCACAAAATTTTGGGAATATACACTTGAAATAGTAGAGCTTATTTTAAACCTTGTATCTAACTAAGTAGGTTTTGAAAACACCTCATGAAATGTGAAGTTGGAAAGTTCCCTCACATTTAGATCTGTTGTTGTGTGGTCTTTCGTTGAACAAGAAACCAACGACCAATTTGAATCAAGATTTATGAAGTGTTACGTTGTCGAGTATTCACTAAAGAATTTTGATATATGTGATGCTTGTAGCTCCAAAGGAATGTTCCTTGAGATAAAGAACATATAGATATCAAGAAGTCAGTGGGAGTCATACTGAACTTGAAGATATTCGAGATATAACCGACAATGAACCTATAGTTGGCACTAGCTCTCAAACTGAGGTTGGTAAAACCAGTTGAGGCAAATGATATTACCTTACCTCTTCACAAAATATAGTAGAGTTAGAGCATCTTCCAAGTTTATGACTTTCATCTAACTATGGAAAGAGATACGTTGATTAGTGATAAAACATTAATCAATTTGGATAAGCCTAATAGCTACTAGGAAGCAATGGTGGGCCCTATGGTTACCATTAGAAGAGTGTAAGGATAGCAAAATTCCTTCCATGAAGGATAACTAATTTTGGAGTTGGTTGATCTTAAACCTAGTCTTATGACAATGGGTTGCGATTAGATCTTCAATGTGAAGACTAACATGGGTAGGAGTGTACACGTATTCAAATCTAGTATGGTAGAAATGATTTTTGCTCATAACTCAAGACACTAATTATAAGGAAACATTCTCATCAGTAGCCGAGAAAGGTCTACTTGGTTATTTGTTACCATTGTTGCCTTCTTTGATATAAGATATGGTAAAGTGGATGTTTAAATGACTTTCCTCAAAAGGAAACTTTCAAAGGATATATGTGAAGGTTTGTGTCGATCATGTACACTTCAAGTAAAATTAACAAAGAACAAACTAACTAAACAAAACAAAGAATAGAAAAAGTAAAGAACACGAGTAATCACAAATATGTCTTTCACCAAGAAAGGTGTTGTTTGTTGGATAAGGTGTCTAAGTCCATAACTATTTCTGGTATGTACTTGACCCGACCCGGCATGGTCCATTTGGGTTGCATGGCACCATGCAATTGGATAAACTAAAATGAGAGAAATAACACTTATGGTTTATTAATATATTATAAGTGCTAATATATTAATAATATTATTTAATTAGTTTGGTCAAGAATTAATTTAGAATTAATTAAGTGATCAAAAGATAACTAATTAAATATATGGGTAGATTATGTAAATCTTCCATATCTTATATAGTGGGCTAAGAGGCTCCATGGATTATCAAGTTGGGTTCCACCCATAGGATGCTCCATAGGAGTTACAAACCCATGGGTCATGGAAATGAAGAGTCATGACACATTAGGGTTTACATGGTGTAACCATAGATGTGTCAACACTATATAAGAAACCCATTCTCCACCAAAATCGGCTACACATAAGAAACAAGAGGGCTAGGCCGATTTTAGAAGTGTGTATTCTCTCTAAAGTCATTCCAAAAGCATTTGGTGTTGTGTGAAGCATTTGAGGCATCACACTTGGGGTGCTAGGCTCACAAGGTTTCACGGATCATAAGCAACAACAAGGTAAGTTATTCTATCTTTAATGCAAGTTAAAATTTGTTCCCCATGTATGCTAGATAGGAATATAACCTTGGAATTCAACTTTGCATGATAATTAGACAAACATAGATCCAAGGTTATTAGGGTTGCATGTACACTTAGGAAGTGTTAGAATGCTCAAAACCCATCAGTGGTATCAGAGCCAGGTTCGTTTGTTTTTTTTTGTGTGTGCAAACAGCTTGAAAAAAAAATCGTTTTTCTGTTTTCTGCTCGTATGAAAGTTTGCACATTTGTTGCTGGAAATGGACTAGAAACATTACCCTAAACTGTTTTGATGTTTTAAAGCTTGTTTTAGATGGTGTAATGTTTATGCTAATCCATTTACAATGGCAATTATTAAAATTACAAGTTTTTTTTAAGTGTAATTTTTGATTCTTGAAAGTGTTCATATTCATGTTCTTGAACTTATGAAGATTAGATGATCATAAGAATTGTTTGTAACCTTCATGGTAGTTTAATTCATGATCATAATGTGTTTTAATGGAGTCCATAACTTGTCCTCAAGTTATGGAAAACCAAAAGTCTCACTTTTATTAAAGCCATTAAAAGAACACAAGAGTTATAAAAATGAAGAGTCTTCATTTTTATTACTCAATTAATTCATAAGTTATAAGAAATGAAAAGTTTTGGAAGTTTACAAAACTTGCCCTCAAGTTTTGGAACATGTAAAGTCTTGATTAAAACTTTAGTTCCAACCCTTAGAATTTTAAAAGTTAAAATTCAACCCTTATACTTTATAATATTATAAGTTACTAATATATATATGTATAACGTCAAGTCGTCTTACCGCTAGTACGCCTCATTCACGAAGCCGGTCTATAAGGGGGGTATAAGGTTGTTGCCTATAAAATGGCAACTTAATGGGTGCCCACTCTCACCCACCGCTTCCTTGATCGGTGGAGGGTCGTTAGCCGAACGGGTAAGACAAAGACTTATAAATTCTCATTAAAAGTATGATGAATATTATAAAGTAACTAAATGCTTTTATTAAATTCCCAATCTTAGTTACTTTAGGAAAATGTGAATAAGGTGCTAATCCATGAAATTACACTTTACACTTTGTTTAAGTCGTTAGTGGAGCGTGTGTGGTTAACCGGCACACTAACTTGGACTTAACAAGGTAGGTAAAGGGTGACTTAAGGTTTACCATAGCATCGGTGGAGCGTGTGTGGTTTACCGGCACATCGATTGAGTGATAAACCTTGAGGGTACCAAGTGATTTGCATGGTTACTTCACACCTCGTTTTGTGATCCTCGGTATCCCAGTCACAAAACTTGGAGGGCACACTCGAGATTGAAACATGCCTTTGAAAAGTTCATTGAATCTCAAAAGAATCTAGGAATTTCTAAGAACCAATTAAAAACCTAATATTTATATTTCGTTTTTCATGGTGGAAATTGGTGAATCGTCATTCACCTACCTTTCAAATATGTTATAGCTTGGATTACGGCATACCTCTTCTAAGTTATAATATATTGTGATTGGATCCTAGCCTTAATATTACATTTGGGTGTTTTATTAAGGACTCTCTTAATATCTAAACTAATCTTGTTCTCTTCTTTCAGATGTCTTCAAACAATGCTGCTTCTGGCTCTAATCCTAATGGCTCCTTTACCCTTATGAACTTGTGTGGGAAAGTCACTTTTGATGGATCCAACTTCAATGAATGGATCAGAAAGATCAGGATGATTACCCGCTACGAGGACAAAGAATATGTCCTTGACAAGGAGCTTAAGGAGATTGATGAGACCACTGCAACTCCCCAGGAGATCGCTGACTTCCGGGCACATGAAAGGGATGCTACAAAAGTGGCATGCATCATGTTGGCCACCATGACAGCGGAACTCCAAAAGTCCTATGAGGACTTCTACCCTTTTGAAATGCACCAAGATCTGATGGAAAGATACCATCAAAGTGCACGACAAGTGAGGTATGAAATCATATGCTCTATCATAACAACCATGATGAAGGACGGGGAATCCGTCACGAGCCACATGCAGAAAATGCAAAGGTATGTGGATCGGTTGCTGAAGCTTAATGTGAACTTCCCTGAGGAGCTTGCAATAGATATCATTTTGCACTCCTTACCATCGTTCTATGATCAATTCCGCATGACATATCACATGAATAAGGAAGAGGTCACACTCAGCAAACTTCAGGGACTCCTCAAGACCACAGAAACAGGTCTTAAGGGTAAGTCAGTTGTTAACACTCCTACTCCAAACTCCGCCCCGATTTTGGCAATCGGGAAAGGTAGAGGGAAGAAGAGGAAGAGCTCTTCGAAGGGTACCAAGGCTAGGACCCTTAATGGCTCTTCTTCAAGTGGAACCAAGAAAGGTTCAATCAAAAATTACACTTAAAAAAAACTTGTAATTTTAATAATTGCCATTGTAAATGGATTAGCATAAACATTATCCTTCTTCTGACCCTAAAGAGGCTGAATGCTTCTATTGCCATGAAAAGTCACATTGGAAGCGGAACTGCCCAAAGTACCAGCAAGATGTGAAGGATGGGAAAGTTAAACCCAACCATGCAGGTATTTACACTATCTTATCTAATAACTCACCCCATTCTAACTCTTGGGTCCTTGATACCGGTTATGGTATTCATATCTGTTCTGATTTGCAGGGACTAAGAAGAAGTGAGAATGTGGAGCATGGAAGAATAAACTTAATCATGGGGAATATGAAAGCTTTACCTGTCACCAAGATTGGAGTTTATACTTTATCGCTAAGTAGTGGGTTTAGTTTAGATTTGAATAAATGTTGTTATTCGCCAGAAATGGCAAGAAATATTATTTCCTTTCATGCATTGTATAAACAAGGTTTCACCTTTTCATTTGATAATGAAGTTGGTTCGATTAGTGCTTTCTTTAATAATGTTCTTTATTTTAAAGCATTACCTTGTGATGGTGTGTATGAAACTGTATCTGTGGTTGATAACTTAGGAAATAATGTATTGTGTATTGATTCTGTTAATGATAATAACTTGGATAAAGCATCATTATGGCATTGTCGTCTTGGACATATAAGCAAGAAACGCATAGGCCAACTCCAAAAGGATGGAGTAGTGGAGTCATTTGACCTAAAGTCAGATGATAGTTGCGAATCATGCTTACTTGGAAAAATGACAAAGTCACCCTTCACAGGCTCTTGTGAGAGGGGTGAAGGTTTGTTGGATCTTACACACACGGATGTGTGTGGGCCCTTCAAACATGCCACAAGGGATGCTAATCGTTATTATTTGACTTTTACTGATGATTACAGTAGATATGGATATGTCTACTTAATCAAGCATAAGTCAGAGACTTTTGAGAGGTTTAAAGAGTTTAAACAGGAAGTCGAGAATCAATTGGGCAGGAACATTAAGATGCTTCGATCCGATCGAGGTGGTGAGTATCTTAGTTCAGAGTTCCTCGACTATCTTAGGGAATGTGGGATTGTCTCACAATTGACACCTCCCAGGACACCGCAGTTGAATGGTGTAGCTGAGAGGGGTAATCGAACCTTGTTGGATATGGTTCGTTCCATGATGAGTCGAGCTTCGCTACCAATCTCATTTTGGGGGTATGCCTTAGAGACTGCCGCCCATATCCTTAATCTAGTCCCCACAAAGAAAGTTGCCAAAACTTCTCATGAGATGTGGACTGGTAAATGTAACGCCCGGGTTTCGGGGCTAAGCATTTTTAGACGATGTAATAGTCTAGGTCAACTATTGTAACTCTTTTGATGTAATAAAGATGAAATATTTGAGTATTTTGTGAATTATGTGAATTTATGTGCTTATTATTTAATTATAAATATATAATTAATAAAGAATAAAAATAAGCGTCAAAATGAAATATTAGATAAACCCGATATCTATGAAGGATGTGGTAGTGGTCGTGACGAGGTTTCCGAATATATAAAGAATGCCAAAATCCGAGTTATAACGAAGAAGTTATGACCCGACGAAGTTTCACGACGGAACCGACACGATACCGGGAAGCGTAAATAATGAATTTACGATAAATCGAGTTTTAGCCTTAGCGATCTAAACGAAAGTCGTAGAGTTCGTTAAACCGAAAGCGTGCATAAAAAGAATGCCCAAATCTGACCTCATATGAGGAAGTTATGATTTTTCTAAGTTTCAGCTTAGCGGTATACAGCCCAAATACTCGATTTGAGATCGAGCGGTTTTTAGCCGACACAACCTAAACGAGAATTGAAGATCTCGTTAATAGTAATGCAACGGTAAAAAGACAGACGAAAACGGACGTCGGATGAAGAAGTTATGAATTTTTAACGGACTAATCCTGTCCCGGCCTGTTAAAAATATAACTGTTAAAATAAATTCAAAATTAGCCGACGGAGTCTAAACGAAAGTTGTAGATTACGTTCCCGCCTACGCGTGGATATAAAGAACGTCGAAAACGGAGTTCATATGAAGAAGATATGAATTTCCAAAGTTTTTAAAATAATTAATATTTATTTTTAATTATCTATTTATTTATTATTCGTTCTTTACAACCGACCGGAGGAATCTACTTTACACCGGAGAAAAGGAAAAGGAGCCGACAACTATTCGAGTACTGCACGCTTACGCCCAACGTAATTCGCGAGTACGCCCCGCGTACGGACTACGCCCAGCGTAGTCATGGTGTACGCCCCGCGTAAACCGAGGTTCCAGCGACTATAAATAGAAACCGAAGTTCAGCCATTTTCCTTACCAATATTCATTCCTTCTCTCTAAATTTTGCCTTGGTTTGCGTGCCAATAATATCCCGAAGCCCCGATATTATTCCCGAGCCCCGAAGCAAGTTTTGAAGCCCCGAGGATCCCGAGAAGTGCAACTCTCGAGCCGAAGCTCTGCTCGCGAGAAGCTCGTTTTTTTGTGAAGATCTTCCAGGACTACCGAGGAATACTACTTCTACAAGTCGTAGTGCTGTCCGGTTATCTTCTGAACAAGTGAGTGTGTAGTTACTTTCTTCTAATGCATATTATGAAGTATTTATTATAAAATATGTGTGATGTGTATATTTGGTTGTTATATGTGTGAATGTATATTCACTTTCTTCTATCTCATATATATGATATATTATCTATGAAATATGTGTTATATGTGTGTGCCTTATCTGTTATGTGGAATATATATATTAAATGAACATGCTTTACAGGTTTTAAAACTATGCATAAAAATATATATTTTTATCTACTAATATGTTGGGTAGAACATGGGTAGATAGTTGATGTGTGATAAACAGATGAGAGGCCTCGATGTTGTTGTTGATCTAGTCATCTAGCGGAGTATGGTTGACGACCACGGACTCTTCTAGGCAGTCCAGTGGAACACTAGCAGGTTCATAACCTGTAGGTGTTGTGAACGACGTGTTCACCGGTGTACTCTACTCCCCCACATGGTTGCCTTTAGGACATCTATTGTTGAGGAAACCCCTTAGCAGTAATGTCCGTCCCGATGAACTTTCCTAGATTAGGTCCCTTTAGATAGATGTTATTTTAGGGACGTAAAGTGAGGATAACGGGAATGGGTAATAGGGTTATTGTTGGTCGGTAAAAATTAAATATAATTATTTATTGCGGGTTGAAAACCCTATATGCTCACCAAGCTCCCAAGCCTGACCCACTCAGTTTATTTGTATTACAGGAAGTGGCGCAAGGGCATAAGATGGATGAATCATCAAGTTGTTTTGTTTATGAGCCTTTATATGAATTCAACTGTTGTATTGCTTGTAATATTTGTTTATGCTTTTGGTCTGTTTATCGGAACATGACATCCCGAATATTGTTATAAAATGATTATGCATCTTTGATAAAATGCTTTGATAAACTTTATTTTATCATATTTTGTTTTGGGACAAATTGCGCAACTCTTTTGAATAAAAGAAAAAGATTTACTCTGAAAATATTTTTAAAAGCATAAATAAAACCGGTCTTTTCTGGCCGAGATTTTGGGGATGTCACAGTTGGTATCAGAGCATTAGTTTAAGCGAACTAGGAATTTGTAGGATTTCTAGACTTAAACGTAGAATGCTAAGCGATGATTGTGAGGTGTGAGCACTAGCTTATTTTAGGAATTATGCCTAAAATGCTTTTATGTGCTAAATGATTTATGCCTTATATGCTGTTATTTGTTCGGATCTATGGTCTGTTGCCGACCGGATCTGGAAACCTTATGTGTTTAGGATTCTAAACGTATGACTACGATATTAGAACTAACATGTAAACGTTTCGGAGAGGTAAGGATGATTTAAACGTCTATCCTGAATAAAGATCTAAATTCACCTTATTCGGGGTATAGATCAAAATGGCAAGAACCCGCAGTGGAGCTGGAAACGCAAACGAAAACAGGAATCGACCACCTGTAATTGACCAAATACCTGTTGTAGCTGCAGCACCTGAGCCAGTAACAATGGCTGGTGTACAATTGATGATTCAGGCGATGTTAGATAATCAGATGGAAGAAACTAGACGTCTGCTTCGACAAAATCGTGAAGAATTTTCAATCCAAGTTGAAGAGCCCGAAGTGAATGGAGGGCCATCGGAAGGTGGAAACTTCAGTGGTACCGTTGGTCAAGACAACCCACAAATTGTTAGACAAGGCAATCGTAATGGAGGAAATGATGGAAGAGGATGTAAATACAAGGATTTTATGGCGTCTAAGCCACCGTGTCTATCCGGAAGCCCGACGTCGGTGCAAATTATGGATTGGATCTCCGAAATGGAGACAATGTTTGAAAGTTGCGAATGCAGCAACAGGCAGAAGACCGCTCTTGCTATCCCGTTGTTGAAATCTGGCGTGTTGAGTTGGTGGAAGCTGTTAGCTGACTCTATGCCCAAGGGAGAAGCGAGTAAAATGTCTTGGGAAGATTTTGTGGAACAACTGAAACTGCAATACTGCTCAGAGCAGGACCTACTGGAAATCAATAACGAGTTTCAGAATTTGAAGAAGGGAAAGATGAGCGTTGTTGAATACACTGCAAGTTTCACGGAGAAAATGAAGCTTATCCCATACCTAGTTCCAACAGAACTCTTAAAGGTCAATAAGTTTGCCTTTGGACTACCAGCGGACTATGGTCCAATGGTTAAGCAAGCAACCACGTTGAAAGCCGCCATCTGGGCTGCCAGAAATGTTGAGACCCAGATCAGGGAGAAAGGTCTGGAAAGGTCAGAGGTTGGTGAGAAGAGGAAGTTTGACGGACCCTCGGGGTCCAGCAAAAAGGGTAAATTCTCAAAGTCTAGTTCGAAAGGAGGTGGAGGAGGCGAAGTGAAGTGGTGTGACAAGTGCAAGAAGAAGCACTCTGGGAAGTGCGATGGAGGGGTCACTTGTTTCAAATGTGGGAAGCCTGGGCACTATGCCAATGAATGCACATTCACTAAGAAGGTCTGTTATGAGTGCAACGAGGAGGGGCACATTTCGAGGGACTGCCCAAAGAAGAAGGAAGCAGGAAGACCCAACATTCCACCAAAGCCGAAGGCTAGAGCCTTCCAGATGACACTGGAAACTGCTAAGGAAGAAGCTGATGTCGCTTCAGGTACCTTTCTCGTAAACAAATTGCCTGCCCAAATTTTATTTGATTCTGGAGCCAACTACTCCTTTATTTCGCATGAATTTGGTAGAAAGCTAGCTTTGCCTGTCGATAGACTAGATAATGCCTTATTAGTCGAAGTTGCTAGTGGCAAGTTTGTACCTGTTAACCATCGTATGAAAAACATCTTAATTGATTTGAACGGGAATAAGTTTCACGAGGAATTATTGCCTATCGAACTTAACGGTTTCAACATCGTGTTGGGAATGGATTGGCTTAGCACCAATGATGCGGAAATACTGTGCAAAAAGAAGATTGTAAAAGTAAACCCGCCTGGGAAAGAGTCGTTTATGGTGTATGGGGACAAACGCAGGGTAAATTCTGGAATCATTTCTCTAATGAAAGCCAGAAAATGTTTGACCAAGGGATGTACATCATATTTAGCATTCGTGATCGATGCTAAGAAGGAAAAGAAGGTGATACAGAGCATTCCTGTCGTGTGTGATTATCCGGAAGTATTTCCTGAAGATCTTCCCGGATTACCGCCTGATCGACAAGTAGAATTCCGTATTGACTTGTTACCAGGAACGACACCAATAGCAAAAGCACCTTACCGATTAGCACCGACGGAGATGAAGGAACTGATGATGCAACTTCAAGAGTTATTGGACAAAGGTTTCATTAGACCTAGTTCATCACCCTGGGGAGCTCCGGTGTTATTCGTGAAAAAGAAAGATGGAAGTATGAGAATGTGTATTGATTACAAAGAGCTGAACAAGGCAACAATAAAGAATAGATATCCGTTGCCAAGGATTGATGACCTGTTCGATCAACTGCAAGGTTCTAGTTATTTCTCAAAGATCGATCTTAGGTCAGGATATCATCAACTGAAGGTGAGAGATCAGGATATTGAGAAGACTGCGTTCAGAACGAGATATGGACACTACGAGTTCTTGGTTATGTCGTTTGGACTAACTAATGCTCCAACAGCATTCATGGATCTGATGAACAGGGTTTGTAAACCATTCCTCGATAAATCCGTGATAGTGTTCATAGATGACATTCTCATCTACTCGAAAAGCCAAGAAGAGCATGGTAGACACTTACGGGAAGTGTTAGAAGTCTTGAAGAAGGAGAAGCTGTATGCTAAATTCTCCAAATGTGATTTTTGGATTCGAGAAGTCCAATTCTTGGGTCACGTGGTCAACCAAGAAGGGATAATGGTCGATCCAGCAAAGATTGAAGCGGTAATGAAGTGGGAACAACCAAAAAGTCCCACGGAGATCCGAAGCTTTTTAGGATTAGCCGGATATTACCGAAGGTTTATCCAAGGATTTTCTTCAATCGCTAGTCCATTAACAGCATTAACCCACAAAGGAGCTACCTATGCTTGGAGTGATAAGCATAAAGAAGCATTCGAGAAGCTAAAGAAGAAACTATGCGATGCACCGATACTTTCTCTACCCAATGGAGTTGAAGACTTCGCTGTTTATAGTGATGCGTCTGGTGTTGGGTTGGGTTGTGTTTTGACCCAAAGAGAAAAGGTGATCGCATATGCGTCTCGACAGTTGAAGGAACATGAAAAGAACTACCCGACTCATGACTTGGAGTTGGCGGCGGTAGTTTTCGCTCTAAAAATATGGAGGCATTACCTCTATGGCACGAAGTGCAAACTTTTCACCGATCATAAGAGTCTCCAATATCTCTTTAATCAGAAAGAATTGAACATGAGGCAACGACGCTGGCTAGAATTACTCAAGGACTATGACTGTGAGATACTTTACCACCCCGGTAAAGCAAATGTTGTCGCTGATGCTCTCAGTCGAAAAGTCAACCTTGAAAGAAAAAGGCCAAGAGCGTTGAGAATAGAAGTTGTCTCGACCATTGTGGAAAGTATCAGGGAAGCTCAAGAAGAAGCCTCAGAGAAGAGTGACCGAAAAGAAGAACGTTTGGGAAAAACATTACTGTTTGGTACAAACAGTCAAGGACTAAAGGTATTCCAAGATCGGATTTGGGTACCTAAGACTGGAGGAATAAGAGATCTTCTGATGGAAGAAGCTCACAAGACCATGTACTCGATTCATCCCGGTAGCACTAAAATGTATAGGGACCTAAAACCCTACTACTGGTGGCCGACGATGAAGCTCGACGTTGCGAAATATGTGGTCGAGTGTGTAACTTGTGCAAGAGTTAAGGCACAACATCAGAAACCATATGGGAGTTTAGAACCCTTACCTGTACCCATGGGTAAATGGGAAAACATCACCATGGATTTTGTGACTAAACTACCCAGGACGAAGAACGGTCACGACATGATTTGGGTGGTCGTGGATCGTTTCACAAAGAGTGCACACTTCATAGCTGCCAATGAAAGGTGGTCTATGGATAAGCTTGCAAATGCTTACGTGAAGGAAATTGTGAGACTTCACGGTGTTCCTCTAACAATTGTATCGGATCGTGATAGTCGTTTCACGTCAAGGTTTTGGAGAAGTCTACAAGAGGAATTGGGTACGAAGTTATGTCTGAGTACAGCTTACCATCCGCAGACTGATGGTCAGAGTGAAAGAACGATTCAAACGCTTGAAGATATGTTGAGAGCATGTACCCTCGAGTTCCAAGGTAACTAGGATGAGCACTTACCTTTGGTAGAATTTTCCTACAACAATAGTTTCCACTCGAGCATCAAGATGGCACCTTATCAAGCTTTGTATGGACAAAAGTGTCGTACGCCTTCTTGTTGGCTTGAGGCTGGCGAAAAGCAGTTTATGGGCCCCGAGATAGTCCATGAGACTGCTGAGAAGCTGAAGGTGATCAGGGAAAGGATGTTAGCAGCTCAGGATCGTTAGAAGAGCTATGCTGACAAGAAAAGACGACCGATGACCTTCGAAGTTGGGGATTCCGTTTTGCTTAAAGTCTCACCGTGGAAAGGACTTATACGATTCGGGAAACGAGGAAAGTTGAGTCCAAGGTTTATTGGACCGTTCAAAGTTCTTCAGAAGATTGGGAACCAAGCTTACAATCTGGAATTGCCCGAAGAACTCGATGGTATTCATAACACCTTCCATGTATGTTATCTGAGGAAATTCACAGGAGAAGTTCCCGACATAATTCCGATCTCGGAGTTAAGAATGGATGAGAATAAGAGACTAATCGAAGAGCCCGAGGCAATTGTTGACCGTAAGATTAAGAAGTTACGACGCAAGATGGTCGACTTAGTGCTAGTCCGATGGAAACATTCGAATGGGCCGAATCTCACTTGGGAGACAGAGGATGACATGATGAGTCGCTATCCGCATCTGTTTGCTGACGCATGATTCCGGGACGGAATCATCCTAAGGGCGAGAGAATTGTAACGCCCGGGTTTCGGGGCTAAGCATTTTTAGACGATGTAATAGTCTAGTTCAACTATTGTAACTCTTTTGATGTAATAAAGATGAAATATTTGAGTATTTTGTGAATTATGTGAATTTATGTGCTTATTATTTAATTATAAATGTATAATTAATAAAGAATAAAAATAAGCGTCAAAATGAAATGTTAGATAAACCCGATATCTATGAAGGATGTGGTAGTGGTCGTGACGAGGTTTCCGAATATATAAAGAATGCCAAAATCCGAGTTATAACGAAGAAGTTATGACCCGACGAAGTTTCACGACGGAACCGACACGATACCGGGAAGCGTAAATAATGAATTTACGATAAAGCGAGTTTTAGCCTTAGCGATCTAAACGAAAGTCGTAGAGTTCGTTAAACCGAAAGCGTGCATAAAAAGAATGCCCAAATCTGACCTCATATGAGGAAGTTATGATTTTTCTAAGTTTCAGCTTAGCGGTATACAGCCCAAATACTCGATTTGAGATCGAGCGGTTTTTAGCCAACACAACCTAAACGAGAATTGAAGATCTCTTTAATAGTAATGCAACGGTAAAAAGACAGACGAAAACGGACGTCGGATGAAGAAGTTATGAATTTTTAACGGACTAATCCTGTCCCGGCCTGTTAAAAATATAACTGTTAAAATAAATTCAAAATTAGCCGACGGAGTCTAAACGAAAGTTGTAGATTACGTTCCCGCCTACGCGTGGATATAAAGAACGTCGAAAACGGAGTTCATATGAAGAAGATATGAATTTCCAAAGTTTTTAAAATAATTAATATTTATTTTTAATTATCTATTTATTTATTATTCGTTCTTTACAACCGACCGGAGGAATCTACTTTACACCGGAGAAAAGGAAAAGGAGCCGGCAACTATTCGAGTACTGCACGCTTACGCCCAGCGTAATTCGCGAGTACGCCCAGCGTAGTCATGGTGTACGCCCCGCGTAAACCGAGGTTCCAGCGACTATAAATAGAAACCGAAGTTCAGCCATTTTCCTTACCAATATTCATTCCTTCTCTCTAAATTTTGCCTTGGTTTGCGTGCCAATAATATCCCGAAGCCCCGATATTATTCCTGAGCCCCGAAGCAAGTTTTGAAGCCCCGAGGATCCCGAGAAGTGCAACTCTCGAGCCGAAGCTCTGCTCGCGAGAAGCTCGTTTTTTTGTGAAGATCTTCCAGGACTACCGAGGAATACTACTTCTACAAGTCGTAGTGCTGTCCGGTTATCTTCTGAACAAGTGAGTGTGTAGTTACTTTCTTCTAACGCATATTATGAAGTATTTATTATAAAATATGTGTGATGTGTATATTTGGTTGTTATATGTGTGAATGTATATTCACTTTCTTCTATCTCATATATATGATATATTATCTATGAAATATGTGTTATATGTGTGTGCCTTATCTGTTATGTGGAATATATATTAAATGAACATGCTTTATAGGTTTTAAAACTATGCATAAAAATATATATTTTTATCTACTAATATGTTGGGTAGAACATGGGTAGATAGTTGGTGTGTGATAAACAGATGAGAGGCCTCGATGTTGTTGTTGATCTAGTCATCTAGCGGAGTATGGTTGACGACCACGGACTCTTCTAGGCAGTCCAGTGGAACACTAGCAGGCTCATAACCTGTAGGTGTTGTGAACGACGTGTTCACCGGTGTACTCTACTCCCCTACATGGTTGCCTTTAGGACATCTATTGTTGAGGAAACCCCTTAGCAGTAATGTCCGTCCCGATGAACTTTCCTAGATTAGGTCCCTTTAGATAGATGTTATTTTAGGGACGTAAAGTGAGGATAACGGGAATGGGTAATCGGGTTATTGTTGGTCGGTAAAAATTAAATATAATTATTTATTGCGGGTTGAAAACCCTATATGCTCACCAGGCTCCCAAGCCTGACCCACTCAGTTTATTTGTATTACAGGAAGTGGCGCAAGGGCATAAGATGGATGAATCATCAAGTTGTTTTGTTTATGAGCCTTTATATGAATTCAACTGTTGTATTGCTTGTAATATTTGTTTATGCTTTTGGTCTGTTTATCGGAACATGACATCCCGAATATTGTTATAAAATGATTATGCATCTTTGATAAAATGCTTTGATAAACTTTATTTTATCATATTTTGTTTTGGGACAAATTCCGCAACTCTTTTGAATAAAAGAAAAAGATTTACTCTGAAAATATTTTTAAAAGCATAAATAAAACCGGTCTTTTCTGGCCGAGATTTTGGGGATGTCACAGTAAAGTACCCAAACTAGACCACATTAAGATTTGGGGTTGCGAGGCTTTCGTGAGACGCGAGACTCATGATAAGCTCGAACCTCGAAGTGAGAGGTGTATTTTCATCGGCTACCCACAAAAATCCATTGGTTACCTCTTCTACAGACCTAGTGAAAATGTGGTCTTTGTAGCTAGGAGGGCTTTCTTTCGAGAGAGAGAGTTCATAAGCCAAGGAGACAGTGGGAGGCAAGTTGACCTTGAAGAAATTCAAGAGTCAAGTGGTGAAGGAACTTCAAACCCTAGCACTCAACTTGAGGAGGAAACTCCTGTTGAGCCAATTGACAAGTCTGTACCTCTGAGGCGTTCCACAAGGGTTAGGAATGCACCTGAGCATTACTATGGATTCCATATTACTGCGGAAGGTGATACACTTATAAGTGATGAGACGCTGATAGGTATGGATGAACCTAATAGTTACGCGGAAGCCATGGCAGGCCCTGAGTCAGCCAAGTGGAAAGAGGCAATGGACAGCGAGATACAGTCCATGTATGACAATCAAGTTTGGAACTTGGTTGAGAATGTACCAGGTCGTAAGACTGTAGGGTGCAAATTGATCTTCAAGAAGAAGACCGACATGGATGGTAATGTACACACTTATAAGGCACGACTGGTTGCAAAGGGTTTCTCACAAACTCCGGGAGTTGATTATGATGAGACCTTTTCTCCAGTGGCCAAGATTAAGTCTATTAGGGTTCTGTTAGCCATAGCCACATTTCATGACTATGAAATATGGCAAATGGATGTCAAAACCGCTTTCCT
Organism: Lactuca virosa; assembly: GCF_052849685.1. Taxonomy (NCBI): domain Eukaryota; kingdom Viridiplantae; phylum Streptophyta; class Magnoliopsida; order Asterales; family Asteraceae; genus Lactuca; species Lactuca virosa. The sequence continues at coordinate 117,328,662 of NC_136433.1, read as the reverse complement.
TAATGGAAAGTTGGCTGAGGATGTTTACATGAGTCAGCCAGAGGGTTTTGTCAACACAGAGTACCCTAATAGAGTGTGTAAGCTTGAGAAATCCATTTATGGGTTAAAGCAAGCACCTCGCAGATGGAATCTTTGCTTTGATGAGAAAGTCAAGGAATTTGGTTTTTCTAGGAGTGAAGATGAATCTTGTGTATATGTCAAGGCTAGTGGGAGTATAGTTAGCTTTTTGGTATTGTATGTGGATGACATACTACTTATAGGAAATGACATCCCAACTCTGCAGGAAGTTAAGTCCTGGCTTGGGAAGTGTTTCTCTATGAAGGACCTAGGAGAAGCTGCCTATATTCTAGGGATAAGGATCTTGAGAGACCGGAGTAAAAGACTAATTGGACTTAGTCAGAGTACCTACTTGGATAAGGTGCTGAAGAGATTCGGCATGCAGGACTCCAAGAAAGGAGAGTTACCCATCCAGAGTAATGCCAGATTGAGTAAGACACAAAGCCCTAGTACTGAGGCTGAGATAGCAGAAATGAGTCGAATACCTTATGCTTCGGCTGTAGGATCGATCATGTATGCTATGACGTGTACTCGACCTGGTGTAGCCTTTGCTTTGAGCATGGTTAGCAGGTATCAGGGGAACCCTGGCAAGGCACACTGGACTGCGGTAAAGAATATCCTCAAGTACCTACGGAGGACTAAGGACTGGGTCCTTACCCTCGGTGGGAGTGAAGACTTGAGAGTTGTAGGGTATAGTGATGCTAGCTTTCAGACTGATAGGGATAATTTCCGCTCTCAGTCAGGCTGGGTCTTTACCTTAAATGGAGGAGCAATTTCTTGGAAGAGTTCCAAGCAAGAGACAGTGGCTGATTCAACTTGCGAATCAGAGTATATAGCAGCTAGCGAGGCAGCAAATGAGGCTATATGGCTGAAGAACTTCATTGGAGACCTTGGAGTTGTACCAGCTATTAAAGAGCCAATGGAAATTTTCTGTGATAGTGAAAGTGCAGTTGCCTTAGCCAAGGAACCAAGGGATCACGGGAGATCCAGACACATCGACAGAAAATACCATTTCATCAGACATCGAATAGAAGAAGGACTCCTCGTGGCAGACTGTTGGACTTATCCAAGTGGGAGACTGTTGGATATTAGACATCGAATAGAAGAAGGACCATCTTAAATGGTGTATCATCATCTTCTCAGTTCCGAGAGACCTTGAAAGAGCTACGATTGCCGATCAGTTCCTGAAGTATTGCAGTTATAGTTATTAGACTTATCCAAGTGGGAGACTGTTGGATAAGGTGTCTAAGTCGATAACTATTTCTGGTATGTACTTGACCCGACCCGGCATGGTCCATTTGGGTTGCATGGCACCATGCAATTGGATAAACTAAAATGAGAGAAATAACACTTATGGTTTATTAATATATTATAAGTTCTAATATATTAATAATATTAATTAATTAGTTTGATCAAGAATTAATTTAGAATTAATTAAGTGATCAAAAGATAACTAATTAAATATATGGGTAGATTATGTAAATCTTCCATATCTTATATAGTGGGCTAAGAGGCTCCATGGATTATCAAGTTGGGTTCCACCCATAGGATGCTCCATGGATGCTCCATGGGAGTTACAAACCCATGGGTCATGGAAATGAAGAGTCATGACACATTAGGGTTTACATGGTGTAACCCTAGATGTGTCAACACTATATAAGAAACCCATTCTCCACCAAAATCGGCTACACATAAGAAACAAGAGGGCTAGGCCGATTTTAGAAGTGTGTATTCTCTCCAAAGTCATTCCAAAAGCATTTGGTGTTATGTGAAGCATTTGAGGCATCACACTTGGGGTGCTAGGCTCACAAGGTTTCAAGGATCATAAGCAACAACAAGGTAAGTTATTCTATCTTTCATGCAAGTTAAAATTTGTTCCCCATGTATGCTAGATAGGAATATAACCTTGGAATTCAACTTTGCATGATAATTAGACAAACATAGATCCAAGGTTATTAGGGTTGCATGTACACTTAGGAAGTGTTAGAATGCTCAAAACCCATCATTGTTCTCACCAAGAGAACGAATGTCACAAAGACAGTCATCAAGACTTACATTAGGGTTTCACCCTAATGTTGAATATATGCTAAACTATACCAGTATATCCCTTCAATCAAGGGATTGTATCTAATATATAATAAGAATTGATCCTTATCACCAAGATATCGGATCTTATATCTATTTTATACATGTCCGTATAATTTCCTAATATACAAAGATTACATAAGATCATTATCTAGACGCTGACGCTGATAAGGTCTTGAGGCACTGGCGTTGATGCTGATGTTGGCATTGGCACTCGTGGTCAGCGTATAAAGTGGTTGACTCATCAGATCATAAGGTGTGACCTAACAATTTCCCCTATCCGATGATGTAAAAACTAATCTTTAACGAAGTCATCAAGATTGTTGTTTGAGAATTGTTCAGCTTCAACAAATTTCGGTAATCAGAAGTGTATCATAACTCTCATCGGATATATGCTCCCCCTTAGATTTAGCTCTTATTCAGATCATATATAACACTTCTTTAGATAATACAAATGTATCTCCCCCTTTTTGACATCAACAACATAAGTGGTACTAAAGGAAGCAATCAACGTATCCGAGTTACAACCGGTAATCCAGTGAGTTGGTGATGTCTCCTGATAGTATGGGTTTAAACTACCATTCACTGACATAGTATTGTGAGGTCTTATCAGCGTATGGTTTTATATGCTGACTCATTAACCACTTTTATTATAAGAAGAATGGAAAAATGTGTGTAATACATTCTGGTATGAAATGTACCCATCGACATAAAGTGTCGAAGTTTTATCAGTGTATGGCTAATACAATGAATCATTAACTTCTTTAATAGAAGAATTATTGGGAAAGAATGGGTAGGTGCATGTAATACATCACGATTAATGATATACCCATCGACATAGATTTTTCGAATTCTCATTAGCGTCTGGCTTCTGAATCATAAAATTCTAAAGAAGAATATATGGTGAGAATGGATTGGTGCGTGTGATAAGCTGTGGTGTTTTAGCTTAACCATCCGCATACATTTTTCAAGCTCTCATCGGCGTATGGTTCATTACGCTAAATCATAAAGCTTTAAAGAATAATTTATGGGCAAGAAGGGGTTGGTGCGTGTGATAGCCTACAATACATAGATTAACCATCGACACAGAGTTTCAAACGTTCATTAATGTGTGGTATATCACGGTGAATCGTAAAGTTTTATCCAGAAGAATTTTAGGAGAGAATGGAGTGTTCCAGTCACGCTGAGGTGGAAGCAACATGAATCATAAACGATGTCATCTCATCAACAAAAAGTGGTTCAACTTCCGTATCATAGAGCTAAGTTACAATCTAGAACTTTGAAGTTCACCGTCAGTTCATTTAATGGTGCAAGACAAAATAATAAATAATATTCGAATAAGAACAAAAGAGTTAGTCAAACAAGAAAATATTCTAAAAGTGATATTTCTGCAGCTTTTTCCGAAACAAAATAAAGACCCGATTTATCAAATCCTTTGAATTGAAAGGCCATAAATAAACTTCCTTTTTCCAAGATATATGTCCTTCAATTATGACTATAAAAGAAGACACAAGCAAGAAAACACACATTAATATACAATACAACTCACTACAAACCAAGAATGATGAAGCCATTAATCGTTGCGATTCTACAGATAGATTCCAAGCTTCATGTTCACCAGGAGCAAGAGAAGAACTGGAACCAGTCTTTGTAACCTACAAGTTAACTGGCTCAAATCCGTATTACCATTGAGTCGACAATATCAACACGAGGGAACTCGAGGTTTCATCGGATTATGAGTCAGTAAATCAAAGTAAGACTTATTGTATTGATGGTTGCTTCTTGCATTCATAACAATGAGTGGATGAGAGAAAGAGTATTGTCAACAAGAAGAAGACTTAATGCCAATATTCTTCTCAACAACTAGAGCATTTAGAACATTCTGAATGGCTCCAGCTCTTTCTAACCTTGGAAGGAAGAGGTACAGAAAATTTGTAGATAGGCTTGAAAATAGAGAGTAGAGAAAAAAGCAAGTACTTGTAAACATTAGATGCAAAGCTTAAGCACACAATGTAAGGTTCTAAAAAAACATAATAAAAGAAACACTTGTTTTTTTGTGTTTTTTGTTTTAAGAAATCAAGTAGAATTAAAGTTATTTCAAACAAGTTAGAAAAGGATTAAGTCATTGAAATCATGTCAAGATCTACACTAAGTTTGTTTAGGGTCTTCTCGTCCAAAGCCTTAGTGAATATGTCACTGAGTGTCACACCCCCAGCCACCGGTCAAATCGTCGAGGTGCGCGACGTAAATCAGTGATCACAGTTATTGAACATACATTGAACGGTACAAATATAATCTTCTATTATTACCGAAATAGAAATTACATTGAAAAATACTATTTCTAAATCGAGACACACGCCTAACAATCCGCCGTTTACAAAGGTATAACAAAATAACTAAACGTCTTCTCAGCGAACACTTCCGACCTGCTAAATAACTTGATAATACATGTAATAAGATACGTCAACAAAAGATGTTGGTGAGTTCTGTAGGTTTTGACACGAAACACTTTTATAACCAAAAGTGTTTTATTAAATTTATTTGGTAGCCCATCTTTTATAAATACGTACTTTTCTATCAAAAGTATAAAAATAAATGATTTGTAAAAGTGTATTTGGAATTATTTAGAAATATTGTTTGTTCAAATCCAAAAGTACAAAATTTGGTGAATATATAAGTAAATCAAGCTTATATCAAAATTTTAAGGTTCTCGTGACCAAAATGCATTTTTATATAAAGATTTTGACTACCAAATTAAATAAAAATAAGACATGTTACCCTTTCGAAAACATAACATAACCAACTTTACTCTTGAAGTTTCGTACAATAATGATATAGTTTATATGTAAAACTTATAGACTTTGAGTTTATAAGACTTGTAAGGTTGTGTTGTATTAGTTATTAAGTATTATCTTACTTAATTTATGAGCCGACACTTAAACAGTGGGGCAAACTCCTCCGACATAAACATTGTGTTTTCGTATAAAAACAAATGGTTTATTTAAATAACTTATTTAATGTAAGTTAGTAAACCATGTCCAGTCGTGTCATGATATTAATTAAGTGTTATATGACTTTTGTAAATTACGGTATTGACACTTATCTTTATGAGTCACAAGCTATCCCACTACATACAATCTCTTTCAACTAGTATAAGTGGAAAAAATATTTGTATATATATTCAATCATATACGGTAATAGAAATACATTTGGGGTATAAAATGAGCTCATAACCGAACTATGACGAACACCTATGCACCAACACTTGGAAATTTGAGTGTTGAAAGTCCACACCCACATTTATTTACTGTCATGGACTTTATAGTTAGGAACGCCAACGCTAATTTTGACTCATCAGACGATGGTTGTAGCTGGCAACCAATGGCGGGATGTCAACCCATATAAGTCTATAATACCGAACTTATACCTGTCATTCATCGTTCCATGCTAATTAATGGTTATGATACAGAGGAATTTCTGCTAAGATGTACGTTCTTAGTGTTGTTAAAAGCTAGCCCATATAGCTTAGGAAATGATCCTAACTCATATGGCTTTAGAAATGAACATAGTTTCTATAAAGAGACCCAAGAGTGTTGGATCCTTACAATGAGTCTAGGTGTCCTAATCCAAAACTATCCATTATAAGTTTATCGAACACCTATAATTTTTTGATGTTTAGGAACTAGTATTGATTGAAGTCTTATGGTATTCGACATTAATAAGACTTAATCAATGGTAATTTACAAGACACCCATTGCCACCCTTTCCACCCTTTCCACCCTTTATTAGTCCATATTAGTGTTCCGCTTAACCACACACGCTCCACTAACGGCTTTTATAAAGTGCAATGTGCAATTTCATGGACTAGCATCAAATTCACATTTTCCTAAAGTAACTAAGATTGGGAATTTAATAAAAAATCATTTAGTTACTTTATTTATTCCATTATACTTATTAATAAGAATTAAGTGTCCTATCAAACCCGTTCGACTAACAACCCTCCACCAATCAAGGAAGCGGTGGGTAAGAGTGGATACCTAATGGCGGTCATATTATAGGCCGATTCCTTAAACTCCCTTGTAGATCTGCTTCGTGAATGAGGCATACTAGCGGTCGACTGGCTTGTCTTATACATATAGTAAATATTTAAAATTTTAATATTACATATAGTATAAGGGTGTTTTTTAAACATTTCAAAATACTAGGGTTTTTAAGTCTTATTTAAAATTTCAAATATTAAAAACAATTTTAATTTAAATTTTAAAATTCAAAACCTTTGATTTAATAATTATCTATTAAATTAATTTATTAAATCAATTAAGGATTATCCATTAAATTAAACAAATTAATTTAACCTAATTCTTTATCCCCTAAATTTCGAAAATATGGGAGGGATATATCAAAAAATTTAATTATCTAATTAAGCAATTAAGAAGATAATTACCAAAAATAACAACCCTACCCACAACCCTAATTTTTGAAATCAAGACTTGGGGTGGAATGCAAGGCTTTCAATCCTTGCCTTATTTTCGAAAACCCTAGGGTTAGGAAACCCTAGATCTAGAAAATTAGGAGGCCAAAGGGAAGGGTTAAAAAAATCCTTAGCAAATTTTCGAAAAACAGGTTTATGAAACCCTAATTTGCGAAAATTATAAGGCCTAGGGTTTAATTGCCATAAACCATAATTTTGTTAAATTCAATCAATTGCATCAAATCTAATTGAAAACAAAAACCAAAAGCTCTGATACCACTGATGGGTTTTAAGCATAGCAAACAATCATATGTGTGCATGCAACCCTAAAATATTGGATCTATTTTTTATGTATTAGACATACAAGCATTGAACACAAAAAAAAAAACCCTAGGAGGCAACTACAATTTTCGAGAATTGATAAACTAGGGTTTAGATACATACCTTGATTGTTATACTGTAATAACAATGGAATCCTTGAAGATCTTGAACTTTGAGAACAAGTGTCACTAGTGTAACACCTCTAATGGCTCACAAACATACTATGCAAGAGGATGAGAGGAGAGAGGAGGGAGGTTCTTCAAAGTTTTGGCTCTTTTTAGGGTTTCAAAGTGATGGCTGAAACTAAGAGGGATGAGGCTCTTTTTATAGATGAGGTTGCTTAGTCCCAAAGCTAATGTTTGCTGGAGGAAACCCTAATTTCCAGCTTAAGGCCTAAGCAGCCCATGGACTCCCCATCTTTAAGGCTTTGGACGAAAATCCTAGGGCCTCTCTGGGAGTTTTCGTCCAACCCTCTTTAAGGTGGTCCAAGAGCCCAAAACCACAACTATTAATTAATTGCTAAATAGTCCCTGTACTTTTAATTCATTCCTTTAATCCCAAAATTAGTTTCTGATTAAATATCAATTAAATAATATGATTTCTAATATATATTATTTTCATAATACATTAATAAATCATTTATTCCAATTTATTATTCAAATAATAAATTCAACCTCTCTCTCCAAAAATCATCTTGTCTAGTTGCTAGTATGAAGGCAACCCAAAAGGATTGTGCTACTATCAATTCAAGTATATACCAATTATAGTTATGGGCTTACACACCTAATACAACAGTTTCCTCAACGTTTTGTCTTGAAAGATTGAATACCTGAAAGCCTTGGACACACTAGAGTAACCCAAAAATATTCCTTCATCAGCTTTGGCTTCGAACTTAGACCGCTAATCTCTTTGATTCAAAATGTAGCAGACACATCCAAACACATGAAAGTAAGAGTTGTCCAGTTTCCTCCCCTTAAGTAACTATGTAATGTCCCAAAAATAATAAAATAAAATTTTTGTTTTTAGATTAATAAATCGTTAATACATCTCATTTCCATTAAACCAATTTAATTGAGATTTATCAAAACACCATCATATCAGAGTAAATCACAGAATGCGGAAACGTGTGGTGTGTGCTCTGCAATCATCCCGAGCTCTTCCATTTGAAAATCGAAGTACCTGAAACATAAACTGAAAACCGTAAGCACAAAGCTTATTGTGTTACCCAAGATACCACATACCACACATACATAAAATCACATAATGGACCCCGCTCTTCTTCGGGCCCCGGCCGACATCGGACCCCGTCCGGCATCGGGCGCCTGCCCGACATTGAGCCCCGTTCAGTAAACAGATCTGTCAGTCATCAGACCCCACCCGGTATAAGCATATAAACATATGAACATATAAACATATACACACACATGGCATAATCATAGAGATAAATAGCATACATACATATAATGGGACCCGCCCATCATCGAGTCGTACCCGGTTACATAAAACACATACCCATAACTAGCATACAATATACACATCAGGACCCCCTGGCATCGGGCCCCACTCGGCATCGAGCCTCGCTCAGTAAACATAAAACACATGATACATGCAAGAGTCACACAGACAACAAACATACTAATCATAACAATCCATGAGCCAACATTGGTGCCTTCAACCCGCTAATCATAGTGAGGAGACTCACCTTGCACTTCCGAGTCTCTCATAAAGAGTCTCTGGCTGCAGGCCCGCAAGAATCTCCGCGCTATCAGTCACAAGATAAACATCCATCAATAATCGAATCTGACTCAAACTAAGTGTCCAAACTAGGGTAAAAGACCTTTTTACCCTCTCGATAACTTGGCCCCCAAAGCCAAGGCCCAATTCAACAATCCAAAAGGCCCAAACACGGCCCAAAACATCCCATGGTCAACCCTGATCAAACTTCTGATCAAAGCCAAATTCAACAATCCATGTTGACCAAACACGTCGTGTTGAATTATCAACACGCCGTGTTTCTCCATCATCCAAACCGTCGGGAAAATCCCATCCAACACGCCGTGTTTTCCTGAATTCCAACAACTTAATACATTAAGCTACTCTCTCCGATTCCAAGAGCTCTAGAGCTCAGATCTAGACCAAAATAAGACTTGGAAGGGTAAAGTTTATATCTTTACCCATAGGGACTACCACAAAGGGTCCAAAACCAAACCATAAGACTTGATAGTGCAAGGGCTTAACCATTAAACACTTAATCCTTGAAGACATAACCCCAAAGCATAGATCTGTCTCCCTTGAGCTGGAAAACCACGTAAAGTTGTCATATTTACGTTTATGCATGTCTAGATGAAGCTCTTAAGCTTAAAAGGGACTTAATAATTTACTTAATGCATGCATGACACCAAAATCTCATAAATCTTGCACCTTCATGCTCAAAGGGACCAAAACAAACTCAGATCCGGAATAATAAGCCCTTAAAACCACTTCAATCTCTCATCAACCCAAAAAGGGACCAAAAGCAACACAAAGCACAATATGAGGAGATCTAAACATATATAAGTCAAGGTTCAAACTTGATTCCTTAGAAATCTTGCCCAACAGGAGATGATTCTGGATCCAAATCCAATCCACCAAACAAGACAACTTCAAGATCCCCTCTTCCTTCACAAGGCCAAAAATGAGCACCGAAAGCTTCTTACTAGCTCAAGAACACCATCAAAAGACTTAGGGATTGATTTTAGGGTTTTTGAAACAATGGAGGCTGGTAAGGAGGCCAGCCATGAGGACTTAAGGCCTTTAAATAGAGTGCAAAACCCTAAAATTTAGGGTTTCCTTCCCAGCTGCCAACACGTCGTGTTGGTCCATTAAACTTCGCGTTTATTCATATCTAGACACGTCGTGTTGGTTCCTCCAACACGTTGTGTCCAACATCCAAAAGGGGATTTGATGGGTTTTGAGCAATACATCAATCCTATGGTGTACATGCAAACCCTAATAGCTTTGGATCTAGTTTGTCTAATCAACATGCAATTGATAATCCAAAGCCATAAACCCTAGATCTAATAAACTATAACTGAAATTAGGGTTTAGAACTTACCTTTGATTGTTATATAGCAATAACAATCAATCCTTGGCTTCAGAAAGCTTAGTGCCTCAAGTGTTGCACCTCTAATGGAGTCACAAACACCACTAAGCAATTGCATGAAGGAGAGAAGAGAGAGGAGGCACCAAAAATGGCTGGAAACCCTAATCCAAGTGCTCCCCACGTTTTTGGTTCCCAAGGGTTCCTTATATACTTAGGCTATTAGGGTTATCCAACAAGGAAACCCTAATTTGACTGCTTAAGCCCTAAGCAGCCCATGGACCCCTTCTGGAACATGCCTTGGACGATTTCTAATGGGCTTCCCCATAGAATTCGTCCAACCTATTATTCCAAGGTGATCCATAGCCCAATTGCAATTATCCTATAATTATAATTCCAGTCCCCTAAGTTTAATTAATCTCTTTTAGCCACAAAATTAATTCTTTATTAATTCTTGACTAATATTAATTAAACAATATGACTTCTCCTTTAATATATTATTCTCATAATATATTAATAAATCATAATTAAACCTTTCTCTCCTTAATTCATCCTACATATTGCTATGGTGAAGGCAACCCAAAAGGATCATGCTCATAATCGGGTCAAGTACATACCAAAATAGTTATGGACTTAGACACTAATCCAACAGTCTCCCACTTGGATAAGTCTAATAACTATTTTGTATAACTTCAGAACCTGATCAACAATCGTAGCTTTTAAAAGCCACTGTCAACTCTGATCTTATCAGATACGCGTGTCCTTTAGATAAGGGATCATATATTCCTCTATTCTACAAGATATCGTATAGACATGAGACATGGATTTAAATCATTCTCTCTGTCTATGTATTGTTTCACGAAATCTGATTTATGACGACTGACAACAGACTACAATTGAACACATCAACTTAGTCCCGGCTTGGCCAAGCGCTTAGGGTGTCATCACTAAATCATCGAGGGGCCCACAGATATCGCTTTTATCCCACTTTGGGTAAAAGGAATGGATAAACTTCGACTCAAATGCTTGCTTGCACCTGCTAATCGAATCACACACAACAATAAGTTTTATAACACCAAGTTACGGGTGCGTTTACTTATCATCAATGTGCAACCGACCAGTAAATAACAACTCACACGTCTCGGTTTCAAGAATATACAATGTTATCGTCTCACTAATCACCTGTGATAAATCCATGAAGTGATTCAAGCGAGCGTGGGTTTAATCCAATACTTTAATCTTATCAAAGCACTCATGAACTCTGCAGCAAACTTGTGCTATGTGTAAACACTTTAGACAATCTACAGACAAATTCATGACAGTCTTGCTTCATACCTACTTCCAACGTATAACCGACTGTGGAGGTTCGAATAACCCAGTTATTCTGGAAGTCAAAACATGCAAAGTGAAACACAACGATAATACTCAATCCTATATGGCCCCAAACTCTTGAGTATAAATAAAACATCTTTTATTTAGTCACCATATTGATTACTCATTATTCATTGTTTAATGTTTCGGAAAATCAACTTGTTACTTGAATTACAACAATAGCTGTCCCATGCTCTGAGCATGCACACTATGTTTCCTATGATCCTTACTTTGTGAAATAGATCAAATGAAGACATTTCCAATGAAACTCATTTCACAATTCCCAATCCTTATCATTAGTGTAAGAATACCAAATTCTTGCCACTTTTAGAATATGTCAGATTCTAACATTTTATGCAACGGTCCTTTCGTGAAGTCACAGCACAACAGTCACAAAGACTCAGCCAATGAAATCACAAGGTAGTCTATCAGAAATTGTTACAAAACAATTATATAGATATGATGTCTCTCACTCAAAGTACATTTCTTTGAACATCCTTTTTGCATAAAAGTTTCTAATCTAGACATATTTCTTAATATCCAACTCCCATTAATGGAAACATTTCCATATTTGCCATGTGACAACTCATTCTAAATATAATCTTATCTATTCACAATAATGTCAACATGGTCCTTCCTTTACTATACTTCCAACTGCTCACAAGCGACAAATCCTCAGTGAACCTCAGATCGTCCTTTGATAGTTGTTTATTTATTTTAGTCAAAAACGATTCTAGTCCCTTTTTCCCTCTTAATGCCCTAGGCATTTGGAAAATTTTAGAACGGTCAAATTTTATCAGTCTTCTGCCATAATATTTTGTTAGCCATGTTCTCACAATTCGAACTATGAAGAGGGATGTCGTAATCATAATCCAATTTTGAGAATGTGCTATGTATCCTTGACTAAATTTTATTAACATTTCTCGATCTAAGCTTTTAGATATTGAAACGAAGTATAATATTCTCTCCCTTAATTATAGCAAAACAACTTTTAAACCCCTACAACTTTGAAAAGTTAATCTTTGTTTTCTATAATTAATATTGCTAACTCACAATACTTGAAATAATAATCATGCTCCCACTAACACGATGATTATTACCATACAAACATAACACTTATGCTCCCACTAGCTTTGACATGTATTCAGAAAACACTTGAACTTCTAAAAAACAATACTTATTGAATTCCAAAGTCCATATTTCTAATACTAGGTGCTTCGATAAGCCTTTATCTAAGCTTTTTAAGCTCATACACCTTTGCCTTAGATAGCTCACATGTGTGTCTAAACAATTCAGAATTTATGTTACTAAGTCCCAGATGTTCAGACTAATTGCCAAATCTCACAATTCGAACTATGAAGAGGGATGTCGTAATCATAATCGAATTTGAGAATACAATTTTCACAATCGCAATCTTCTTAAAATCTCTCTTAGTGAAAGCATTTCCTCACAATCATTTTCATGAAGGAGATAAATCTTATGACACTCAGATTTTATGGTGTATGTGTTCCTATGCATGTGAATTTGTCAAAACGAAGGTTTGCGACAAATCCAAAACCATATGGACTGAACTTGTTCAATCTTGATTTCTTGCCTCATGGTAACACGAGTGCCCACCATGTCTTCCAAGTGCTTTAGCAACTCACCCTTACATATCAATGTATTTTCCATTGATCAAGGTGCTTTGTCTTTATGCATTCAAATGAGAAGTCATAGAACTCACATACATATTTAGCTTAATTGGAATGGCACAGAAACAAAATAATGTCAACACGATAGGTTATAAACCTCAAGTCGTGCGCCAGTGATGAGTAACTAGGTTTACTCTTGATTTGTTCTTGAAACTTTTCAAGACCATTAAGACTCCCACTGACTCCTTGACATATAAGATTCTCTTGTCAAGTAACATTTCTTGACAAACAAATATTCAAGAGTTAGTGTAGCCTTTTGTCAAGTTTAACACTTCACACAATTGGTCTTGGTTGGTCTTTGTCTTATCCAAGACATCACAACTTACCAATTTCAAATGTGCAAGAATAAGAAAACTTTTCCAAATTCCACATTTGACGAGTGTTATAAACCTACTTAAGACTTGTCACTTAAGTCATAATATTGGAGTATGACTCTTAAGACTTGATATTGGAACGAAGTATGATTGACTTATTGATTTAACTATTTCCATTATTCTCGATTCCTCTTCTTAGACATACAAATGCATGAAGACTCACTTGGAGGACCAGTTGAGAAATAGTTCTTAATCATTAAAGCTTATCATAAAACACAATAAAAGGTACTCTCCCTTCTTCTTAGAATGAAGAAACTTTTATCTTTCTGCTTACTTGATTCTTCTTATTCGTTCTGCTATTGATTGAAACTCTTTCAATTAACTCAGAATTATACTTAATCTTATAAGTATAACCATATTTACTAAACTTTAGTAAATCATGACAGATATCTTTATCACTCTTGTGGTGGACTTGATCAACGCACAATCTAGTGTACTCCATTCCCTAGTCCTTCTCTTGACACTTTGTCAAAAAAATAGTCTAATTTCCAAATATGAAGTTTCTCATTCATCACGCAACCAAGTTGTATGATTCCAAGTTTCTGTCCAATTGAAACTTGGGCGATGAGAATTTTCCTTTATTTGGCAAATTCTCGACATTTCCACAAATAACATAACTAAGAATCAAATCCATTATTGCTAATAATAGAAACAATTAAACATCAATTTTTCATACACATCATTGCAAGGATAAATAAGTAAGACAAAATCAAAATTTATTTTACTGCGGAAAAATTTGTCCTTACAATGTAATTCAACTGAAAAACTATGCTATTACATATTTCTTATCAATCTATCCTAACTCTAGAGTAGCAGCTCAAAAATCTGATCTTCGAATCCATGCGATCGAAATCCATTTCTTCATGATCAGATTCAACACGCTTCGTCCTTAAGCTTCCTCTCTTTTCTTTGATCCTGCAAAACATCAAAATGTAATCTTATCACATCATGTATTAAGAATAAAAAATAGGAACTTACAGAGTTAGATAATGGATTTTACCTGAAGTAGAGCCATAATCCATGACTCTCCCATCTCTTAGACCTCTCAGGTAGTTTGGGCAGCTTCGTCTCCAATGCCCCTTCTATAGGTAATAAAACCAAATGGACTCCTTTGGCACAGCACATGGGACAATCTCATGCTTAGTCCTTTCTGGACTTCCAATGTTGCCAGTGTCCATTGAAGTTTGGGAGTTTGATTCACCAGACAAATTTGCTTGACCAGCACGCCAAATCATTGCTGATTCAGCAGCTATAAGCAAATAGGTGAGATCAATGAGGGTCACGTCGTGTTCCATCATATAGTACTCTCTTACGAACTCACTATATGATTCAGGAAGCGACTGAAGAACCCAGTCAACAGCCAACTCACCTGAAATCTCGACACCCAACATCCTTAACCTGTCAATGTGTGACTTTATCTCCAAGACGTGTGCACACACAGGTTTCCCATCTTCGTGTTTACTTGCCAATAGGGCTTGAGTGAGCTTGAACTTTTCAAGCCTTTGAACTTGTGGCTTAGGGGGAATAATTGGAGGAGGTGGAGGAAGTGAAGCATGATCTCTTGTTCCTCGATCATATTGTGGAACATCATCTTCATTTGGAAAGCTTGTTCCATGGGATTTGGGAAGACCATGATTGTCAGAACTAGACATCTACAAAACGGGAGAAAATTCAATTTAAGTTGATTAGAATCCTTGATGTAACACCCAAATGAAACATCAAGGCTAGGATCCAACACAATACTCTACAACCTAGAAGAGGGATGTCGTAATCTAGTTGCAGAATATTTGAAGGTAGGTAAATGACGATTTACCAATTTACACCATGAAAAACGAAAAAGAAATTTAAGTTTTAAATGAATTGAAACTCCTAGATCTTTTGAGATTCATTGAACTTTTCAATGGCATGTTTAATCTCGATTATGCCCTTCTATTTGTGACTGGGATGCCGAGGATCACAAATAAGGTGTGAATAACCATACGAATCTACGTGATGCACTCAATGATACTATCACCTAATCAATGTGCCGGTTAACCACACACGCTCCATTGATCTATGATAAACATCGAGCCACCCTTCACTACCAATGTCAACCCCAAATTAGTGTGTCGGTTAACCACACACACTCCACTAACGTTTGACAAGGGTACGAAGTGTAATTCCATGGATTAGCATACAATTTCACATTTTGCCTAAAGTAACTAGAATTTGGGAATTTGTAAAGCATGTAGTTACTTTGTACTTCATTATACTTATAATGGAAGGTTTCGTCCTATCCTACCTGTTCGGCTAACGACCCTCCACTAGTCAAGAGTGCGGTGGGTAAGAGTGGATACCCATTCAATCGCCATTTTATAGGCAATTTCCTTAAACACCCCTTATAGACCAGCTTCGTGAATGAGGCCTACTAACGGTAAGACTGACTGTTTACTCATACATATATATAATATTAGACTTTTAATGTTATATATAGTATAGGGTGTATTTTACACTTTTAAAATACTAGGTGGTCTAATTATAAATTATACTTTTAATTTTAATTAAATGTAAACCAAAACTTTATGGGTTTATAAAATCTCCTTTAATTATACACCTTAATTAATAAATAAAACCATAAGGGTGTAATTTGAACTTTTTCAAAATACGAGGGTTTTTAGAATTTAACATTTCAAAATTAAACTTTTAATCAACTTTTAAATTCCAAAACTTGAGGGCAAGTTTTGAAACATTTCAAAACATTAGGGTTTAACTATTTAAATTTAAAAAACAAAACTTTTAACTTCAAACTTAAACTATAAAACTTAAAGGGAGTAATTTGAAACTATTCAAACTTTATCAAGAACATTCTAGATCAACAATACAAATAAGGGAATTATATAGTTTTGACCTAGTCTAATTTCTTGCAAGATAATACACCAAATAATTCAAATGATTAAATTTAATCATATAAGGAAGTAATTATTCAATTAATATGAAATTATCTTTTATTTTGGCAAAGATAATCACCCAATATCATAAAAATCCGATTTCTATCAATAAAAAAACGTTTTGGTAATTATCCCACAGCAAAAATAGGCAAGAAACCCGAAAAATCCTCCATCTGACCCTCTGACTCGTCGAGTTCACTATGGACTCGGCGAGTCACCCAGTTGACTCGGCGAGTCAAGTCGAAAACCTCAAAAAAATTCGATTTTCAGCCAAAATTCGATCAAACAAGCATCAAATTCACTAACAAACAGCCCTAGGCTCTGATACCACTGATGGGCTTTGAGCAATACATCAATCCTATGGTGTACATGCAAACCCTAATAGCTTTGGATCTAGTTTGTCTAATGAACATGCAATTGATAATCCAAAGCCATAAACCCTAGATGTAATAAACTATAACTGAAATTAGGGTTTAGATCTTACCTTTGATTGTTATATAGCAATAACAATCAATCCTTGGCTTCAGAAAGCTTAGTGCCTCAAGTGTTGCACCTCTAATGGAGTCACAAACACCACTAAGCAATTGGATGAAGGAGAGAAGAGAGAGGAGGCACCAAAAACGGCTGGAAACCCTAATCCAAGTGTTCCCCACGTTTTTGGTGCCCAAGGGTTCCTTATATACTTAGGCTATTAGGGTTATCCAACAAGGAAACCCTAATTTGACTACTTAAGCCCTAAGCAGCCCATGGACCCCTTCTGGAACATGCCTTGGACGATTTCTAATGGGCTTCCCCATATAAATCGTCCAACCTATTATTCCAAGGTGATCCATAGCCCAATTGCAATTATCCTATAATTACAATTCCAGTCCCCTAAGTTTAATTAATCTCTTTTAGCCACAAAATTAATTCTTTATTAATTCTTGACTAATATTAATTAAACAATATGATTTCTCCTTTAATATATTATTCTCATAATATATTAATAAATCATAATTAAACCTTTCTCTCCTTAATTCATCCTACATATTGCTATGGTGAAGGCAACCCAAAAGGACCATGCTCATAATCGGGTCAAGTACATACCAAAATAGTTATGGACTTAGACACTAATCCAATAGGATTTACTCCCCACAATAGCTCCTCAAGATTAAGGTGTTACGACTCTCCCCCACTTAAATTAGATTTCGTCCTCGAAATCATTCCTCACCATTTCAGATACGCCAGACAACGTGAAGAACGCAACCGTAACACCGAACACACTGCCTTCCCCAGGCTACCAAATCCAACCATAGCAGAACTCTCCAACCCGAAGAAGACGAATCTGTAATCCCATGCAGAAAATCAACCCCACCTTACCTGAAACCTGGAATCTCGAACTCTCAAATTGATCTGACTTCCTGACAGACCGCCCATACTGAATCACCACCACACCAAAACCTTATTGAATTCCAGACCAACAAAATGCTTTCAATCCTTGATTATCTTGATGTTTCCATAGGGAACAAAATCACTGGTCTTTTACTGTTGTACAACACTTATACTTGACAGAAGACTTAGGTGCTGTTTGTTTCTCCTGAGGCAAAATGTATGCAGTCTGCGGACCACATCTGCAGAGCTCTGCAGTAGAAGAGGTGGACCAAACGTCTGCAGTTTAAAAGAAGAAGACTGTTTGTTTTAACATCCGCAGGCTGCTAGAGTAAACTAAAATCTAATTAAACCAATTTTTTTAAACTTACAAGAGTTTTCAATGATTTTATCACTTTATAATAGATAATTAACAAATATAGATCGACTTTTATGTATTATTGTATAAAAGTGAAAATAAAATGGTACAAATTAACGTATATATTTGATAAAAACCAACAAACTTTGGTCGCAAAGATATACCTAAACATTGTAATTAAGGATAAAAAAATTTAACACGTAAAATGGATGGAAAGAAACTTTGATTTTAAATGAAGTTTTCAAAATTTTCATTCTACCTTTTCAATTAAATCAATTAAAAATTGACCATAAATATTTATTCGAAAAAATGAATGATATTGCCTTAAATAATGTGTTATAAAATTTGGCACAAAAAAATAAGACAATATTACGATTTTTTTCATATCTATATAAACAGCTCTAACGACCATTATTGTAAATTTTTAATTTATAAATTTGTCATAAAAGTTATGATTGTGTCGTCGAACCTTTTTTCTTTAAGTATTGTACCTTTTTTTTTCCTAAATTGTTTATCATAGATAATGTTGGAATAAATCTAAGTTAAAAAAACTAAGATATATGTATTTTTTAGGCTAGAAGATATCTGAAGAGGTTTGAAGACTCTGTTCCACATCTGCGCCAAGAAGAGGACGCGCAACAGGGTCAAATCATTTACTCTGAGATTATCCAATCCAAGCTACAAATGTCTTACCATATTTTCCGATTAACAAGCGACTCCACATACGAAACCCAAGTCACTAATACCGCCTTGACTTACCCCGATGCCCCCTAGCTTCTTTCCAAAAGCACCTGAGACCTCCCTGGTCCCAATTTGTCTGCCACTAACTGAAACACCGGATTCCCGCCCGGCTGCTGTGTCAAAAGACACACACAGTCGCCATACGCGACTTCCTAGTAAAAGCATTATCCGACAATAATTGCCCAAGCTATCTCGCCACTTATGGCTCTAATCGATCATAGCAACCCTTCAACCTGACGCCACCAAATCCAGTGTTAAAAGCGAATGCTACAAGACCAACTTAAGTTTACCATGACCAATCATATAATGAAATCCATCTGAAAATCCAAAACCCCATACTTGCCTAACCCCACACAGATAGAACCAAATCAAAACACAAGATCCTGATCTGTCAACAAAAATTGAAACCATCTCTTAACCCTGAACCCTTCCATTCGTATTCCTTAACTCATATCCTACAGAAGAGAAGGCCTTGCACATAGACATCCACGATTCCCAACACAAATTCCCACCAAGAACTATCTCGATACTCAACTTATAACACGAGATCAACAGATTTACACTTTCATTTCACCCGAAACTTTCTGATTCATAGCAACTCCTCACTAATCCGGGGTATAGAGATTCCCAAACCATCTCTGAGTCTACTAATCTCGCACCTGGTCTAGCCACCAGGTTCCCAAGAGTCCGAATGACAAGGCTACCTAGCCCAAACATCCCTCTGCACCACTTACTGACCACACACTCAATCCTGAAACCTAAGATCCAAAACCTTGACCCAACGGTCTCTACCAGGTCCCACCTGCATTACCATAATCACACGGGACTCGCCCACGGGTCCCACCCAAACTATACCATGGAGCGGCCTCATCCACGGGTCCCACCCATCTAGAGCTACATAGGCCCAACTTTGCCCCGGACCCTAATGGTCCTCCACATAAAACAGAGAAATACTCCTTGACAATCCTGCCCAGCGTGCCCAAGACACGAACTGATTCCCCCTTTACGCTCATGACCACCTCCAATGATAGTCTACCTCGACTGGTGAATGCTACGATCCCATCGCAGTCTTACAACACTTCAAACCAACCATGATTACCACCCATGGCCTTACCACACCTTAACCATCACAACCCCACGCACCTGAGTCGAAACCCGCATCCAACCAGGTGTTGAGGTCATACGTCGAATTCTAAAACCCTCAGCCTGAACTCAACCTCAAGCCTGCTATGCATAAATAAATAAAGAAGACGCCGAACAGCGTTTGGAAGTTTCCCAAACTCCCACTTACACCACCTCAATCTAAACGGCCACTTGGATCGTCTCTCTTCTTGACCAGGATGCGAAACTTGTCCTAGTTCCACACCCGATCCAACTCCCGGAAATTCTGATCGATTCTCTTCGACTTTGATTCGACGAAGCTCTTTCATCCCATAATTCCAATGGATTCCCAACCCATCAAACCTCATATAGCATGAACTGCTTATGACCTACGCTTACCAAAACTAGCGTTCCATTACTAGCCAATCTCAGTGATCGCCCAACTCCTGAAATCCAGAAGAATAGTCTTGAGACCTTAACTAGTCTGATAACCCAAATCACCTCCCATGAAACCAAACCAACTCCTTGAATTCTTAAGCTGGCGACTAAACAAAAAAAACCATAACCCTTGCCCTGATTGACGAATCTTCACCCCAACTTCCATTCTCAAAGAACCACTATACTCTAACCGAATACAACCCATGAGAAAATACAACTCCCCTGACACATCCAATGAACAAACAACTCATGCAACTGACACCACTATCTTCCTGCTACCGCTCCTCTCCTAGTAACGGTAGTGCTGAACCCCAACAGTTCTTCCATAGACGACTGCCAATCCCACCAGATCAAATGATGAAACAACTGAACCCTGACCAAGGATCCTCCACACAATACCCCTACAATGATCCCGACCAAACTAAAAAAAAAACAATTGAACACGTTGAAACCCACTCAACAAGATACGACCCACTATTGAATCATTGAAGACTTTCGGCATGCACAATGACATATCACAATCCCTGATAATATAACTTGGATAATAGCAGAGAACCAACCCGTGATATAACCTACCCAAACCCAATCAACATTCCAACGCAATACAAATCCCTGAGAACAACCCAGAAGAAAACAAAAGATATCATACCTGCAAAAGCATCTGAAGGGATACTGACCTCCTCCTCCTGAGGACATGGTGCAACACTCACCTCCGATCCCAAATGACAATAATTAACAACTGGATCCTCCTTCCTTGGCTAAACCCAATACCACCGAGGTCCATTCCAAAACACCGCGAGTAATCTCCGATGAGATAAACTCTCGCGACCGCACATCTATCGGCTCAGTACCTACTCCTGAGCCGGAACCAGAATCTGAACCCCATTCCTGAATGCTCAACACCATACCGAAACAACATGCAAAAGATTTAATACACTCAAGCATCCTCATCCCACAGGCTTCCTAGATTCTCCAAGACTCTCTTCGATTCGAGTATGGATCCTATGATTTCAGTAGTACGGGCCCAATGCTACCTTCCACACCTATCCATACTTTCCTCAAGAATTCTCCTGAATCCTCTAACTCACCTTCTCAAATCCATACATCAAACACTTGCTACCCAACACAACAAGACCCATCGAAGCAATCCCTAGGCTTCCTAGGTTTCCGACCTCAACCTGCCATCAGCTGCTGAAGAACTCCCCATAATGCCAGTCACCCACCTCATGAATACAATCACATGCAACAAATATTAGATAATCCTTTGAGTAACAGACTCATCCCTACAATGGTTGGACTCAGATAAGAGCTGCGCAATAAGGTCAAATCCATCACTCTGAGATTATTCAACCCTTGTCACATGTGACTTGACATATTCATTTAGTAGCTAACTCCCATTACCTAAGAGTTCTACAAAGCACAAAGCAAGCAGCATTCGTGCAGTAGCACTCCAATCCACATAATAATCACGAGCATCCAGTTCCACCTACTACCACGCATACTAGGAGCTCCCACTCCCGCTACTGATTTCCTTACACATACAAACTATACTCCGTCTAGCATCCCATGATTCCTAGACTATCAAGCATCACATATCAGGCCAACCTATCACTGGCTAATCAGAACTAGCATGCAAATCTAAAAGTCATACAATAGGCATACAAGGCATCTCTCCTAGCATTCTATCATGCAAAAACTGAGCAGATCCTTAGTCCTAACTAGCATGCGATTCACAGATTCATAAATCAAATCGTAACACATATTGTGTATGGGTAATTTAGGAGAAACTTACTTGAGCTCGGCTGATTGCACGCACCACACCATTTCTTCTTTTAGAAAAACCCCTTTCTAAAAATATATTTCTGTAGCACCTGGTTCTTGGTACGCATTCTTTTATTGAATTCTTGGAACATTTTGCATTTTTGGCCTTGGACTCGGCGAGTCAAAGGACCGACTC